>NW_006494609.1:15404411-15407986 GCF_000325575.1 Pteropus alecto
TGCACCATCATATATTCAGAGTGACCATCAATCAGCTCTCTCCCCCTACCCCCTTCCTCCTCCACACCTCTGTCCCTTGAGACCAGTAAGAAATTTGGGTTCGGATGTATCTAATTTTGCCTTGCAGCTCTGAAGGACACTTGTTTGCATATTATTTGCATGAATTCAAATGTAAATGAATGCTCATTTGCATGAAAATATAGAAGATATTATGAATAACCAACCCAGTCTAACGGTTGGTCACAGCTCAACACTCTGGAGTCCTAAAATGGGACCAAGAAAAATCTCACTGAATTGACTGAGGTCCTCCTAAACTTTCAGGGTAAAGGAAAGAAATATTAGAACTTCAATTCACATTAATTTTTATGACATCCTTAAAATTTTTCTATTTCTTACGTATGCTTTATACTCCTCAAACCATATTAGTATAACAGGATATGTATGTAATTTATAAATATGCATCTAATGGGGGTCCAGATATAAAAAGATTTTGTAGAGAGGGTACACAATCAAAAAAGTCTGGCGCTATCATCACTCTAGACCATCTCCCAAAGCTGGAGACAATCACACAGGTTTTGATCTGATCACAGCCAAAGTGACCAGGGAGGATTCCAGGTAACTCTTTGCCAAGGCCACACTGGCCAGCAGAACACCAAAGCTCACTAGGGCACCCACCACGCCACTCGCCAACTCCCTTGGGACCTCATGATCTACGGTGTCTCCTTCCACCCAGAGATCTACTCTTGCTATAATCTCCCATCAGCGAGGCCCCTTTTGACCAAAAGGGCATTGATTTACACTCAAGAAACCCATTTTCCTTCCAGAATAGTTGGTCTTGGCCCTCAAGGCTTCTTTTCTTTCAGGAGCATATACTCCATTTAAGGGTGAGTGGTGTTGAAGACAAAGCGCTGATCCTTTCTAGATTTCTCTCTGGGATTCACTTACTAAGTTTGACCAGCTGCATTTGTTATCGAATAGAGAAAATATGAGCTTGGTCTTTAAGTAGATAGATGATAAACAGATATGATTGAAAGATGGATGGATAGGTAGGTGGAGAGATAGATACGCGAGAGAAAGAGAGAGAGAAAACAGATTGGCTTTCTGAAGCATTGTCAATAAGACAGCAAACTAAACTACGGTTTAGGTGGGAGGGCACCCAGAGACACGAGCTGCTAAAAGTCAAAAAACCATGGCTTCAGTCACTGTTTCACTGGTGCATTGAAGGCAGCTAACAACCCACTGGGGCGAACCTGCTGGAATAGGACATGGCCTTCCCCAGAGCACAATGGGCAGGAAGCTCCGGACGCTGGGCGACTCACCCACGCACTGGTTGCTTTCGTCCATCTGGAATCCAAAACGGCACATGAGAGGCCTGGAAATCGTGGCGTAGTTCGGAGCCGGGAGCGGTGGGGCAGCTGCTGGGTACGGACCGGAGTAGGGGTTCGAGTAGGGGTTCGAGTAGGGCCCTCGATACACTGGGTTTGTCCGGGGGATGCACAGGTACCCGCCGTTTTGGTTCACACACATCATGTCTCCTCGGCAGGCCTCAGGGATGGTCCGGCATTCATCGACATCTGGAAGCCCACAGAAAGGACGAGCATTAGTGGCCCCTGGCTGTCCTGGGCATGGGGCTTATTTAAGCGGAGCTCTGTACCAAGAGAGCCAGGGAGAACCCCCAAACACCCTGTAACAGCGTCTGCTTCCAGAACACTTAGGGCAGTGCCTGGCTTATCACCGGCAGGTACAACCAAAGGTTGGCTGAGTCAAATCGAATTGACCACTGTTACCCAAACATCAGTTATTAGATACCACCATCACGATTTCGGCCTTATCCACAAAAATCTGTATTATCATGTACTTAATACTTTTCTTTTTAATGAATCCACATTTTAAACCCAAGGAAATGTATTTTTTAAATTTTACATGACCACGGCAAATGAAAAACACTATCGATGAGCATAAACAGAAGGTAACAGTAAAAATAAATATATAACTATTAAAATAAAGACTGTTTATCTGTGGGTGTACCATCTCAGGGGCTCTTGTGTGCCCACAGGCTAGTCCGGAAACTCTGGGATAGACCTAAGAATCATTCCCATTTCTACTCCAAATAACAGCTGGACAGGGAAGAAAGAGTCCCCAAAACTCCCATCAAGAAAGACAAGGCCTGGCCAAGAGTAAGCTGGTTGTGCGGTAAAGCCTTACTTGAAAGTCAGCTCACAGTGTGCCAGCAAAAAGGGCCCACTTCCAGACAGGCTGGTGTGCTGCTTGTTAAGCCTGGAAGGGGAGGTAGGTGCTCTAGAAAATTGGCTTTGCTAGGCCAGGTCAGGAGAGGCCTGAGCTCTGGTTCCAGCATGAGCAGCTGACCTGATGCCACACATCGGGCCCTCTCACCAGCCTGGAGCCTGCTCCATGTGCGACCAGAGGGGTTGCGGGGAGGAGGGGTAAGATGCCTGAATCCTGACAGTTTACTCCAGCCATCTCACCTGAGAGACTCACACCAACTCCCACCTCCGGAAATGGAAGAGTTTAGGCTCTGAAGGCCCCATTCCGTAGCCGTAAGCCTGAAATCCCCCGTAAATCTGGTGGACCAGAAAGATGGCAGCCGCCTCTTTCTGTGTCCTTCAGCACACCCTCGGCCCCCTTCACTTTAAATCAAACTGCAAGCCCAGATTTTCCGTGGCGGGTTTGATTCTCACCACTCGCCATTGTTTTAAACCATCTATTCGCCCTCTGATTCTCTGAGCTAATGTGAGCTCAGGGAAGACAGACGATAAGGCCTAAATCATATATAATTAAAAAGCTAATTTAATCTGAGGTGAGGGCAAGTGGGGCTGCCTTATTCTTTTTATATGCCCTATGCTCCATCCACAACAAACTATTCTATGCCCTGAACGTCTTTTCCACCCATGGTCTTTGCTCATGCTGTTCCTTCCACCTGGAATGCCATCTCTCAAGATCCTACTCACTCCTCTAGTAGATATATAATTCTTCATATGTACATAGATTCAAATGTCACCTCCATGGAGACTTTCTTTATAGACCCCAGACATCAGGCATCACTCTCTCCCCTCCTTTTACACAGCCCGCTGCTATCCCCTCAACTTGGCAATGGCTTTATTCTGCCTGCAGAGTTCACTCCATCTAGGTCTGCATCTCCCACCAGATGATGTACTAGGAGAACAGCCCCCAAAATGTCTGCCCTACTCCTGGGAACCTGTGACTACATAGGTTACATCGTTCACAATAGCCAAGGTACGGCAAAGGGGAATTAGGTAGCAGATGGAATTAAAGTTGCTAATCAGCCGACCTTAAAATGGGGGCTCATCTGGGTGGGCCCAGCGTAATCACATAAGTCCTTGAAAGTGGAAGAAGAGGCAGAATGGTTGGTCAGAGATGTGACAGCGGAGGGAGATGTGACGCGTGTGACTCAATGCACACTGCTGGCTTTGAAGATGGAAGCGGGGACCATGAACCAAGGAGTGAGGGAGGCCTCTAGAAACTGGGAAGGGTCCTCAGCTGACATCCAGCAAGGAAACGGGGGCCTCAGTCCTATAGCCATGCGAAACTGAATT
>NW_006494609.1:15408081-15416735 GCF_000325575.1 Pteropus alecto
AGCCCAGATCTTCGTATATATCTAAAGGGAATGAAAACAGGATATCGAACAGCTATCTGCACTCCCACATTTATGGCAGCATCATTCACAAGAGTCAACATATGGAAACAACCTAAGTGTCCATCAATGGATAAATGAATAAAGATATGATACGCGTGTGTGCGTGCGCACACGCGCGCACACACACACACACACTGGATTATTATTCAGCCATGAGAAGGAAGGAAATCCTGCCATTTGCAACAACATGCGGAGACATGATGTTAAGTGAGGTAAGCCAGACAGAGAAAGACAAATACTGTTTAATCTCACTTATATGTAGAGTTTTAAAAAACCAAGCTGAGGGTGTAGGGCGAGGCTGGTAGAAGAGAACAAACTTTCAGCTGTAAGATAACTGACTTCTGGGGATCTGACGCACAGCATTGTGACTGGAGTTAACAGAACTGTATTATATACTTGAAAATTGTTAAGGAATAGATCTTAGTTTTCACCACAAAAAAAGAAATGGCAATTATGTAATGTGATGGAGGTGTTAGCAAATGCTAAGGTGGTCATCATACTGCAGTATATAAGCGTATCAAATCAATATATTGGACACTTTAAACTTACACAATGTTAAATGTCAATTATATCTCAATTTAAAAAAAGAAAGAAAGAAACTCAATTTTGCCAATTATACACTTAAGCAAGGACATGGATTATCCCCTAGAGCCTCTGGAAAGGAGCAAAGCCTGATGACACCTCCATATTAGCCTGGTAGACCTCTGTTGGGCGTTTGACCTCCAGACCTGTGAGATAATACACTTGTGTTGTTTAAGCACTAAGTTGGTGGTCATTTATTATGGCAGCCATAGGAAACTAATATAGATGAAGAGTTCCTTGGGGATAGGGGCCAATTCTTACTCGTCTTTGCCTCTTCATGGGGTTTAACCTGGTTAAGGTGATGGGCACAAAGAAGGTGTCACTGACCTCAAATGTTCTGAGGCACTGTGTTCTTCCACGGTCAAGGCTAATACAGGTTTGACAATATTGAACGACAGCTAAGCAAGCAATGGTCCTGCAGTCAGGCTATCACTGGAAGCCCCCACCCAGCAAAGGAACTTCAGCGACCTCTTACCTACACACTGTCCTGACTGGCGGTCCAGGTCAAAACCATTAGTGCATTGTTGCTGAAGAAGAGAGAAGCAAGAGGCAAGGTCATTTCACCTACTTACTTTTGTTTAACTATAAAAATATTATAATGTCATCACAGAAAGTTAGAGAAAGGAGTAAAGAAAAAAAAAAGCATCCATAATACCAACACCTGTATGATAACACCTATTTGTCCTTCACTTTTTTTTATATTGTCTCACTATCATTTTACACTTAGCATTATTTTTTAAGCTCCCACGCTATTGCTTTAAAATCTTCATTTTTAGCAGATGGTTACTGGGAATGTTTCATGCTCTAGTTATGAAGGGCAATAATAATCACATCTGATCTGCTGAATGAGGCTTGTCCAGTGTTCATCCCGTTCTGGGAATGGATCCGAGTGCTTTTAAGGGCAATCAGTCTCTTTGGGTATTACTTAATCTCACCTTCTCAACGCCCAGTATGAGTTCTTTATACTCTATGAAAACCTGATTCTGAGGTCTGTACATAAAAGAAAAGCTACATAATGATACAGTTTTTTAAGAAAAGTAGAATTGGGGAAATCTCTCCATTTCAACCTCCGCAAGACAATTACACAAAGATGCTTTCGAAAATAGATAGATCTCCAACAGCCCCCAAGGGTCGTAGGCTTCACAAACAACTTGAGTTATAACTTCACGTACTCAGAAAAATTGTCATGGGAGTAGACAGTGAGTGGACCTTTCAGGAAGACCCTGGAGCCTGGCATTTTATAGGCATAAGCCAAGGAGATGTGTTTTTGACTGTGGGAGCCTGGCTGTCTCTGAAGCTTCAGGAGCTCAGCTTCCCGGAGCTGTGGGTTAGTTTATGGAGAGGACTGAGCCTGCACTCCTGGGAGTAGGTTCAGGGGTCTTAGAATCTTAGGGCCAAAAACAAAACAAAACAAAACAACCCAGAGCAGATGAACCAGGAGACTATGCCATAAAGCTCAGCAAACCAGGAGAGCTGGGTTCCAGCCTTGCTCACAAACCAAGGCCAAGTGCAGGCATCACAGGGGCACTAGCACTCAGAAACACTGGAGCGCATTTGACTTAACCTTGATGGTGAGGCAAGACCTCCCCAAAGGGACACAGATGAAGGAGTGTGATCCAATTATAAGAGTCTTAGATTAAGAGTCAGGACACTGAAGTCCCAGCCCTGCCACTCATGAACTACGTCACCTGGGGCAAGTCTCAACTTTCCTGACCCCAGCTTTAATCTCTGTGCATGGGAGAGCTCAATTTAGGTAAACTGTGAAGCCCCTCCCACCCCCACAGTCCTCGGATTCTAAAACACGTGGCCGGACACCCTGATTTTTAACACGCTTCTAGATAAATTAACAAAACGAAAACCTTACCTGTGTATTCCCAGGACTTGGAAGACATAGAGCCAGAATGGTGACAGTGAGTATCCTGCAGAGAGCAGAAAGTTGATATAAATGCCCAAGATACGTCGGATCCAGGTCTGGGGGTAAACGCGGACCTCACGCTGCCCGTGCATTTACAAGGGCGATGTCACCTTGTGTTTATGGGGACCCTCCAGAGAGACCAAGGGGGAAGTTAGATACCCCAACCATCTCAAACCCAACCGGTCTCTTCTACTGGTTCCGTGTGTTAGGATAATGTGTTAGATGGCCTTTTTTAAATAAAGGATTTAGCTGCTTCAAAGAACAAATCTGAAACCCTCTGCCGTGGTGGCAACAGTGTATTGGCCAGTTGCTTCGATTGCTCCTCCTTACACAGGGAGACTGGCCTGGGCTGGGACACCTTTATTCTGCGATGATCCCAGAGTGGACGAGCCATCACACCCTCGAACGATGAAAGGGAAGGGAGTACAACCGTGAAGCACTTGGGCTCCAAGGAGGGACAGTGTCACAGGAAAGTCACCTAACAGAGCAGGCTCTGAGGAAGAAGAGGAGGAGGGGACCTGGGCAACCCAGAGAAGAAGCGTAGCAGGAAAACTTAGGAGGAGTCAAGAAACCAGGGGGTCAGGCCAGCATTGCCATTCATAAGCCGCCAAACCTCTCTGAGCCTGCGATTCCTACCCTTCGTCACTCACAAGCTTCTTTCTAAGAAAATCGTAGTCACCGCCACGCTTTAAAAATACAAAATCGATACCACCTCACACCCTTCAGGGTAGTTATAATAAAAAAAGCAGAAAGTGTTGATGAGGATGTGCAGAAGCTGGAACCCCCTGTGCAATGTTGGTGGGAATGTGAACTGGTGCAGCCGCTATGGAAAACAGAGTGGCATTTCCTAAAAAAAAAATTAAAAATAGAATTACCATATGATCCAGCAATTCCACTTCAGGGAATATACCCAAAAGAATTAAAAACAGGGTCTCAAAGAGATAGGTGTGCAACCCTGTTCACAGCAGCATAGTTCACAATAGCCGAAAGGTGGAAGCGACCCAAGTGTGTACCGATGGATGAATGGATAAAGGAAATATGGTGTCTACATACAATGAAATATTACTCAGCCTTCAAAAGGAATGAAATTCCGACATATGCTGCGAATTAAATGAACTTTGAAGGCATTATGCTAAGTGAAATAGACCAGTCACAAAAAGACGAGTAAAGTATGATCCCACTTTAATGAGGCTGTCAGGGGCTTGCAAAGGAGGGAGGGAATGGGGAGCTGTTTAATGGATATGCAGTTTCAGCTTTGCAAAATGAAAATAGTTCTGGAGTTTGGTTGCACAACAATGTGAATGCACTTAACACTACTGAACTGTTACACCTAAACACAGTTAAGATGGTAAAAAAAAAAAAACAACTACGTAAATGTAGAGCTTTATTTGGTACAATTATTATTCAGTTCAACAGGGATTTATCTGAGCAACTACTACTTGCAGGTGTGGATCCTAAGCATAAGAGCTACAAAACTATGACGCAGTCACTGTCCTGGAGAGCTGATTGGGGAGCCACATGAATCGATAATGTCTATATACTTTGGTTAGGGCACTGATAGAAATACCCATTGAGTGCAATGAGAGCTGGGGGTTAGACGTAAGAAGGTCAGGGAAGGCTTCCTGGAGGGGGTGATTTTCAGTAGAGCAGTGGACATGGGACCTGGCTGGATTCAGTGGCTTGTCACTGTCAAATATGCCTCCACTTTATAATCCCTCCCTTCATATAAAGAATGTTCAACAGATTACAAAGCTCACTCAGTCCATGACACAAGGCTCATCTGAATAAGCAGCTTCGGGTACTTGGAAGCCCTGGAATTAAGGTGACATCCAAAGGGAACAGAATCCTGATGTGGCGCCAGGAGATGCAAGCCCAGTTCCTTCATCTAGTCTCCAACCAAAAGATAAAGACCCCGAGCGTCCACGAGTTTTCATTTCATCTAAGTGCCTGTGTGAGCCAGGTTCTAGAACGCTGGAGACAGCCCTGACCTTATAAAGTGCAGAGCCAAATCCTAGGGCTTTTTTGATATTTGCAACAGCCAGATTTATATCTGGAAGGAATGAAAGAACAATAACAAATTTATTTTCCAGGCTGTATATTATGAATTTCAATGTTTTCCTGTTTCTTCACATGAAGTTTCCTCTCAGTTGGTTATAAAACCCTGTCTCGTTTATGTTGGAGACAGAACAGGCTGACAGAATGCAGTGGACTTCAAGAGCTAGTGGAAAAGGCATGCTAACCCCATTTCTCCCCCTACTCCAGACTCCCCCGTTCCCGGCTGGAGCGCAGTCCAGGACAGGTCTGGTCTCAGAGGTCCAGCCTCAAGCCAAGACTCCTGGAAGAGCCACGGCTGGGTGCTGGGGGCCACGTAAGCTCCAGGCTAATCAAGAGAAATAATACCCAGGCGTGCTGCTCTCATGGTGTCAAAAACAGTTGTACCTTGTCATGAAAAACTCTAGAAAACCGCGAAAATAAACTAACTATAGGAATATGGGAGAACGTTTGATGCTCATAAGTGGTCCCTGGAATTTTTGAAAACAGGTGGGTCCACCACTTTGTGCACCATCCTAAACTGAGAGGAAAACCAGAGAGACCAATGAAATCCCAGGGCTGTTATGTCCCCAGTCCGGGATGATATTATCACAGATTTGTTTTCAGCATACGCACACGCACACCCACATAATCTGTCTAAAGCAGTTAATAGTTCAAGACTTTGCTGGATAAAGACTGCCGATGTAATCTAGATAAAGTTCTCTAAAGTTTAAGGATTACTCGACTAGAATTGCAGTTTCCTTAAAGAAGAGCAAAACGTTTGCTTACATGTAGTTCTTTCTGCCGTCCCCACTTTTCATTGGCTTGAGACTTCTGGGTCGCATGCCCTTTGGGAATCCCACGCATGGGGCAAATCCAGCCCTGGGATGTGCAACTTGCCTGTTCGCGTGTCCAACAGCCGATGCAGCAAAATAATTGCTAGTGAAACCGGTAACTGGTCTCCCAATGTAAAAAATAATATCAATTCTTTTTTTAAAAAAAAACACCCTTACAAATTTGCCACCCTTTCCGGAAACGAGGAAACAAGCTCCGAGGTTTTTGCAGACCTCTCTGGGATGCTGTGACTCTGAAACTGTATGATAAAGTACCCACTCCCAAAAGAAGGCTTCAAGATGGAAATGACAGAGGCGCAGCTTTTTATAATTAATATCATTGCATCACTAGCTGATGTCTTTTCCAATCTCCCGACACTGCCTGAATCCGTCCATTGCCATTTTCCGCCCATCAGGTTTTTCAGGACGTTTTCCAGATCCTGGAGGAAAAAGCCCGCAGGGGAGAACCTACCTTTTAAATCCTGGCATGTCCAACACGCGTGAGCAGGAGAAGCGGAGCGGGAAAGAAAGAGCTCGCGGAGCGGGACCCTGGAAGGCAGCTGCTGAGCTTCGGGCCCTCTTCTGGGCCCGTGGCGCTCGCGGGTATTTTATTCCAGAGGGGACAGCGAGTCGCGGGGAGGACGCGGGGAGAGCCTGGGTCCTCCGAGCCACTGGAGAGCCGACAGTTGAAAGCACCTGGTTTTGCTTAGCCCTCTTCAGTAATTCAGCATTAAACCAATTGGAGGAGGAATGTTAAAAATGAACACTTCATTTTCTAAGTATGTTAAACAATGCAAATGGGGCCTCAGTCTGGACACAGCTGGTTCCGATTACAGCGCTCACCAACTGGCTAGACTCCTCACAACAATCTTGGGGCGTCTGCCAGGACCCAGGGCCCGACGCTGGGAGGAGAGCCCTGTCCCCCCGCGGAGCAGCCGCACTCGCGCCCCCGGCATCCCCGCTGGAGGCGATTGGCGGGCAAGTGCCGGAGGGTGGGGTGCGGCGAGGGCCTGTTGACCCTTTACTTCCCACCCAGGGAGGACATCCCGGGCCGGGTGGCCGTGGTCGAGGCGGGGCGGCGGATCCAGCACACTAGCACCCCCACCCCCACCCCTGGCGTTGGGACACCCGAGAATGTCGCCTCTGGGAGAATAACTTGAACTCAGGACAAATACCGCGACAGGGACTAGAATCGTATGATTTCTTGGGAGACCAGAACCAGTGAAGCAGAGGCTTGGGGTAAGCGACACGATTTTCCAGAAGGGGTGGAGGAGGACGGAGCTTGGCTGACGCCAGCTGAAGACACAAACTTGTGCAAAGCAAACCCCCGGGCCGCTCGCTGCGCCGCCCTCAGCCCGTGACTCCCTGGCCCGGTCTCGCTTGAATTAAAAAGTGTCTGTATTATCAGACCGACACGTTGCACGCCTTAACCTTACACGACATGATATGTCAACCATATCCCAATAAAGCCGGAAAAAAACCTTTTTTCATTAAAAAAACAAAAGTCCCTAGGCTAGAAAGTGATTTGAACAAGAGAAAAGGTGATTTAAAAATGCAAAAGGTCAGGGAAAGCAGAATGATGATAATAACCTAAAAGCACTATTCTAAGTTCTTTATATTCATTATATGGATGGTTTCGAATTTTTTTTATTCTTCCTCTTTTTTTTTTTTTTAGCATGGGAATCCTTTTTGGCCCATGAAATCTTACCAAAGACACTGTTCTATAAAAGACCAATGCAGACTGGCAGTAGTCCAAATGCCTCGCTCCCCACCTGCATCTTCCCCTGGCCCCCTCAACAAAGTCCTACCTACAGCTGGAAAAGCACCGATGATGTCCTTTCTCCTCACGGACACTCTGCAGTAGGAATTATTATCCCCAGTAAGAGAGGTTGGGTCACTTCCCCAAGGTCACACAGCTATTCCTCCATACAGGGGAGACTCCAAAGACTGCGTGTTTAGCCTTCTCGAAAGGCATGTTTTTGGTAAGTAAATGGTTTTGTACTGAAGGGGATCAAAGTTTTGCCCCCCTGAAGCTGCCTTTTGAGATACTGATTTTTAAACTGGTAATTAAGAAGATTCAGAAAGAAACTTTGACCCACCCACTCACCCCCACCTTCGCTGCTTAAGAGATTGAGAGAGAAAGACCTACTCAAGCAAGGAAATCTTAAGATGTTCGCCTTAGCAGCCTAATTTGAATTGAGTCCGATGGATGAGAGGGTGTCAGAAGGGACCTATTTATCAGATACACCTCCCTGTGCCCCCTCCCCCGTGTCCCTTTGTTTCTGGGTTGCCAAGCAAAAATTTACTTCTCATGTGTTCTCTGCTTTTCCCCAACTGCCTGTAAAGAGCCATTCTATCTTCTAAAATCCAAGACTGGGGTGGGCGGGGGGTTGATGGGGTAAAAGGAGTCAAATATGTGGTGACACACAGACCAGTGGAACAGAATCGAGAGTCCAGAAGTCAACCCATATCTATATGGGCAAATAATTTTCGACAAAAAAGCCAAAAACATACAGTGGAGAAAAGAAAGCCTCTTCAATAAATGGTGTTGGGAAAACTGGAAGGCCACCTGCAAAAGAATGAAACTAGACTGTTGTCTATCACCACGCACCAAAATTAACTCAAAATGGGTTAAGGACCTGAATATAAGACCTGAAACAATAAAATGCATAGGAGAAAACATAGGAACTAAACTCAAGGACCTTGGACTTAAAGAGAATTTTATGAATTTGATCTCAAAAGCAAGGGAAGTAAAAGCTAAAATAAATCACTGGGACTCCATCCAACTACAAAGCTTCTGCTCAGCAAAAGAAACTGTCAACAAGGTAAAGAAACAACTATCCGAATGGGAAAATATATTTGCAAGCAACGCCTCCGATAAGGACCTAATATCCAAAATATACAAAGAACTCATACAACTCGATAACAACAAAAAAACCAAACAATTCAATCAAAAAATGGGCAGAGAATCTGAACAGACACTTTTCCGTAGAGGATGTACAAATGGCCAACAAATATATAAAAACATGCTCAACATCACTAGCTATTAGGGAAATGCAAATCAAAACCACAATGAGATACCATCTCACACCTGTTAGAATGGCTATAATCAACAAGACAAGTAATAACAAATGCTGGAGAAGATGCAGAGAAAAAGGAACCCTCATGCACTGCTTGTGGGACTGCAAATTGGTACAGCCACTATGGAAAACAGTATGGAGGTTCCTCAAAAA
>NW_006494609.1:15416885-15468331 GCF_000325575.1 Pteropus alecto
CATTTGCAACAACATGGATGGACCTCGAGATAATCATGCTAAGTGAAATAAGTCAGACAGAAAAAGTTGAAAATCACATGATATCACATATGTGAGATATAAACCTAAAAGTAACAAATGAACAGGACAAACAAACAGAGACTCATGGACATGGACTATAGACTAGTGGTTACCAGAGGGTAGCGGGGAGCAGGGAGGGTGAAAATAGATGGGGTGAAGGGGGTCAGATATGTAGTGATAGAAAGAAATCTAACTATGGGAGGCGAACACACATGTAAATACATATATATGCCTTAGTGTTAAAATGTTGAGCTGAACACCGGATTTCGTTAACCAATGTCACCATAAAAATTAATTAATTTTAAAATATATTAAAAAATAAAATAAAATAAAATCCAAGACCTTGTACCCCGCTTTTCTCCTTTGTCCAAAATGCCATGTTGCCTCATTTTCTCTGGAATTTTCATACCTATGTGAATTCCCCATGCACATGTATTAAAATTTTGTTTTCTCCTGTTAATCTATCTCTTAATTGTATTATTAGCCCAGCTAGAAAAACTTAGAAAATGGGAGGAAAAGTATAATTTTTTAAGCCCCCACATTTCTCTAAAAATACATTCAACAAGAATGGCAGAATGTTAATAATTGCCAAAGCTGAGTGTCCATTTATTCTCTTTACTTTGTATGTGTTGGAAATTTCACATCGCGAAATATTTTTAAATACATCTCGCTTGAATTAAGTTTGTGTCTTCAGCTGGCGTCAGCCAAGCTCTGTATTTACGAGGTTCTTCATCTCTCCTATTGCTTGTAATAGCGAAATATTTTAAACAGCCTTAATGTCCATCACTTGGGCACCAATAGGGTTAAACAAGGTAAGAGATTTCTAAAAATGGACTCGTGTAACCAATAAAAAAAGTTAGACACATAAGAGTACATATTGGATGACTCCATTTACAGAGAAATAAAAACGGGGTAGTGAGTGGGCAGGACCTCAGGGGCCTTCTGGGTGCTGGTATTATTCTAATTATTGATGTGAGTGCTGGTTCCACAGGAGTGTGTACACTTAGGATTTGTGAAGTTGTCTGAGGGTTACACTTTATTTATTTATTTAAAAAAAAGACGGAAGCAGCTGTCTCTGTGCTGATATTGAAAGATTTCCCACATGTTTTGTAGGTCAAAATGGTAGACTGTTGGTAATTTCACATAACTCAAACTAATATATTAACAAGTGTAAAAGTAAGCTGTAGAACTGTGTAAAGCGTGCTGCTATTTGAGAAAAAATATGTACACCATTTCTTGCTTGTATATGTATAGAAAAGACATCTCCTGAAGGATACACGAGAACCTGTTAGCGTTGTTTGTCTCCTAGAAAGGAGATTACATAGGTAGCTGGGGAAAAGATACGAGAAGAGAATTTCCCCCTCACTGCTCACCGTTTGGTATAACTTGAATTTTGTACCACGAGCATGTATTATCTGCTCAAAATATGTGGTTAATTTAATTGGAAAATACATTCTATTTATGTAGGGCTATTTGGTAGAGTAGGGAGAGTTTTAAATAACTTAGTCTATTGCCTCACTTTCTGAAAGATAAGGAGGGAGAGGAAATAAATGAGCCTGCTTGAGGTCGTTTCCATCTTAAAACAGTAGGATTGGAATAAAACAGGGAGAATAAGGGCTGCGATAAAAGGCTTGGGCCTGAGTTTACCTGTTGGGTAACCTTGGGCAAGTCACTTAACCTGTTGGCATCTCAGATTCCTTATCTGCAAAATGGAGACAATATTTACCTCTAAGTGTTGTTGCAGGAATGAAATCAGTTATGCTCATAACTATCATTGTGTCCAAATTCCCACATCTACACAACTCTTTCAAAATATCTTCAATAACAAGTAAGTTATTTACTCGTTAGTGGTTTCATGGATGAGGAAATCATAACCTCACAAAAACAGCCCCATTCACTGTGGAACAGCTCAAATTGTTAGAAAGTTGTCTTGAGTTGAACCCAAATCTACTTCCTTGTATGTAACTACCTTCCCTGGGTCCTAATTCGGCCCCCTGCAGCCACGGGCTACTCCCTCTGCTGCATAACCAGCTTCCTTTTTGTGAAAACAGTCCCACCTCTTGCCTGAGCTGGTATCCTTTTCCCCAGAGGGAACATCCTGGTTTTATCGACTCGTCCTATGTGTGTCCCGCGCCCCTGCTGCAGCCTGGGCAGCGTCCTCCTCCAGTGGCTGCATCAGCCTCTTTGTTCAAGTTGAACTTGTACCGATGAAAACAGTCCATAGTACACAGGCTGCTTAACACCATTTCCTCCATCTTGTACCTGGATTGCTTCTTTTTTTTTTTTTTTTATTTTAAAAGATTGTTCCAGATCTTTTAAAATATGAATTCTACTATCTAAAGTATTAAGTATCACTCCCAGCTTTGACAACTACAGATCTGCTGACTATGACATCTTTGATTTTAACAGAATTGTCAATAACAAATTTACTGGGGCAGGCACTGGAATGAAGCACTCTGTCTAGGTGGGCACTGAGCTGCTCCTCTGTCCTCAGCATTGTGGGGGAACTGCTGATTGTCTAACTTGGGGTGCCACCAACTTCTCTCACTCAACTTACTCCTCTCCATTTTGTCCACAAAGACTTGATGGGAAACTGTCAGATGTCCTGCTAACGTCAAAATGAACATTATCCATAGCATTTCCTGATCTGGCCATTCTATTTTTAAAAAGAAAATGAGGTTTGTTGAGCATGAACTGCTAAGTGACCCTTGCTAGCTTCTAGAGATCATAACTTCCTTTTCTAAGTGTTTTTTTTTTTAATTCTTTAGTTGCCAAATAGGTATCCCACATCTGCCTCTGCTCCCATCATCAGAATCGAATACAATCACAACTATAGAACAACTTTGCAAATGTAAATTTCGACATAAATGGAAGAGGTTATCACCTGTTGAATGGGACCTTCCTGGCTCCATTGAAGCTGTTTCTTCACTGTGCCACAGACTGAAAGACAGATGGGCTACTTTTTTTTTTTCTTTTTTTTAAGATGATGCTTCAAATTTGTGGGGGCGGGGGGGATTTACAAAATTATACATTTAATGATATATTTTGACTATTAATATTAAACTGTTTCTTTTTCCACTGCCCCCAAATAATTACATCGCAATGCCTTTTTAAGAGAGAATGCAAAACAGGGAAGGTGGCGTGAATGCTCATGATCCACACACACCCTCTCCTTCGATCCCCAGGATCCTTCCACGAAATAGGAAACCCTCCATTTTGCACATGAAGAACAGACCCAGAGAAATTAGAGCCACACAGATAACAAGCAGTCTAAACTCTGGCCTAAACCAAGCTCATTTGATTCTGGAGCTTGGCTTAGGGCAGAGTTTAGACTGTTTGTTATTCTTTCCAGTTTACCAAGCCTTGTGTTAACAGAAGTTATCTGTACCAATCTAATGCCAACAGGAGTCCCCAGTGTGGGATGTGGTAAAAGAGAAACTACCCATGTAAACAGTTTGCAAACCTGGGGGATGCAGCCTCCAGTGGAAATCAAAAGTAGGCTCTGCAGAGACAAAGGAAAGGCTGTTTTTTTATAGAGGAAGTCCCACCTCCATCCCTGACTGGTCTATTTTTATGCAAATTTACAGTCTGATTGGTCCAAATAGCACTGTCCTGATTGTTACAAAGCCACTCTGGTCAGTAAAGAGGCAAATGAGAAAATAGCTGTGCATTTCTGATTTTATGGAGACGGTCTCATCCTATTGGCTGAAAGGTGATGCCAGGAGCTTCTTTATAAGGGTGGGCTCAGATGGCGGGAGCACAGTGCAGGAGGCTGGCAGCTCAGTCTGTGGCACATTTTTCTGAAATGCAAAGTGCGTGACAGGCCTCTGTCAGCAAGGGCTTCTAGACTCTGGTTATGAATTTGAACCTAATTGACCACAATGAGTTCTTCTCGGAAGGTATATTTCTTCTCAGGGTCACCGCTTGCTTTCTCTGACTTACTGAAGTCTGGCCATGTCGACACCATGCACCCAAATGGGGCTCCCTAAGTTTCCTAGTGCTCTCATGGCCAAACACTAGTCCCTTCATCTTTCATTGTCCCTTTGTCTCTTTGAAGTTTTGACCGTTGATAATCCATCTCTTCTCCTCCCTAGCCAAAGAGTGCCCCAAAGTTAGATCCAGCCTTTCTACGCTTGCTTACTATCCTCTTGTCCTGGGAATAGTCACTGGTCCTATAGCTATTATGGAACATAAGTCCCATAAACGGTCAGCAATGTGTAGACAACTCTCAGATAAATTCCTCTCATCATTCCTAACTTCTGTCTTTCTCTGTAGAAACAAATGTTCAACTCCTTATGAGATATTTCCCCAAATTCATTTCCTCTCTTGACTTAATCAGGCACCAAGTCAGGGTAATTCATTCACTCCCTGTGAACCAATTAAAAAGCCCAAAGAATTCCACTCTAGTGGTGGTTTTTGGTTTGGGGCGGTGGCGGTGGTGGTGGCGGTGATGTGTGTGTGTGTGTTTTAATAGAAATAGCACAATGGTTATGTTTCATGATAAAATGATACATGTTTCCACATTGCATTCCGTAGGGTGGTGGTCTAAGGCTACTATGGCAGTTCTGTCCCTTTAAGGTACCAGAGATTCAGTCTTCCTCTATCTCGTTGCCTTGCAATCTCTAAAATGTTGACCTACTCTACATGGTCCAAAAGGGCACACCACGACCACATCTACATTTCAAAAAGCAAGACAGAAGTTGATAGCTGCACCTATCTGCAAGGGACACTGGGAGATGTGGTCTGTGTTCTGAGATCATCAACTTTCTTAGCTAAAAATCTGGAGTTCCCACTGTGAAAGCAGGAAATGGACATTGGAGGACAAGTAGCAACCTCTGCCAGAAACCCTGAAGAACATCAATGATCTCTCTACTTTCTTTACCCATCTTTATTTCTACAGTGAAGAGATTTCTCCGTTGTCATCTACGTTGCAAATATTTTCCTGTTTGCCTTTTACCTTGTAATTTTATGGCATTTTTGGAAATGTATACATTTCACATTTCTATGTATTTAGATGTTTTAATCCCATCCTTCATGGTTTCTCCTTTCTGTGTTATGTTTATGTTAAACACATGATGACCTTTCAAAACATTGGTTCTATTTCTCTGGAGAATCTTGACAAATACAGCACTCTCAGCAACTTTTAACCTTGCTGAGCTATAAAATGGGGCAAAAAGAATATCATAGTGTTATAAAGGAGAGAGTCATTCATAAAGCACCAACGCAGGCCCTCAATAAAGGTTATGAGTCACTGATCGGTCAATAGTGCAAGAAGGTGTGCATAGGCCAAGGGAGGACACAAGGAGGTGGCCCCACTGGTCTTGGGAATGTTGAAAAAAGACATCGCCTGAAGGAGGTGACTAGATCCTAAACCTTCTGCATCATTTACTGTAACCCCTAATTTTACAAATGTGAAAACTAAGGCCCAGAGAGACTAATTTACTCACATAATTAGAGGCAGAACAGGGATTGCAATCCAGGTTTTTGAATTTCTGCTCCAAGATTTTTTCCCTTTTACATGTGGTCTCTAACTGCGCTCCAATGTAACCGACCAACTTGTTCAAGGATGTCAGAATTTTCTGCACATATTTGAAATTCTCAGGAACCTCCGCAAATCATGAAAACACCTGGGCTTTTTGTTTGGATTGTTTTAACTGGCTGTGGTTTTAACATGTAATCATGAGTAAAACATGAGATCTCTACTATCAAAAGGGCTTTGGGCAAGCATGCTCTGCCAGGAGCCGCAGAGATGCACATGAGAAAATAGTTAATAGTATTCATCTATTTGCCATCTCTCTCTCATATTTGTCTGTTTTCTGATGCTTAATATGTAGTAAGGTTTGGGGCAAAATTAATCTATTTAATATAATTTTATAATAGTATAATGTTCATATTACCTCATTTCCTATTTACAATCCACCTGAGATTCGTGGTTCCCAGACTCTTGCATTTAACCAGACTGGTAAAATCAACACCTTCGAAAATTAGAGGAAACAATATTATGCTGTCAATTTTTAATTTTGCCAAATAAAAATAAAAAATATAAACAATGATCATATAGTATGTCATCATATTGCATAAAAGAAAGGACTTTTAACACCAAATGTAGGAAAGACCACGTAAGCTGCTCTATGTATCAGATGGGATGTCAAATCTTAACAACATTCCTGGGGAGCTCAGGACCAGGAGAGGCATACATTATTTGATCATCTCTATTGTCCCACAAAGACTGGCTCCTTGTCACAGTTTTAAGACATGTTATGTGAAAATGCTTTCAGAATGAAAAGGAGGAGGATCCAAGATGGCGTAGAAGGTAGAGGCTGTGCAAGCCTCCTCTCGTGACCACACCAAAATTATAACAAAACTACAGAGCTGCCAGTACGCGGGGTCGCCTGAGGTCTGGCTGAACAGAAGCCATACAACTACGTCACCTCCAATAACAGGTCACCTCAAAACCGCATGAGGCCGCCAGTACGTGGGGTCGCCTGAGGTGTGGCTGAACAGAAGCCCTACAACTACATCACCTCCAATAACAGGTCACCTCAAAACCGCATGAGGGGCGGACACGCAAACCGGCCAGTCCTACAACCACTCGTGGTGGTGGAGAATCGGAGGCCTACCTTGGCTGCAGAGCCACCTCCCCGCACCTGAGGAGCGAGGGGTCCCGGCCACCCACTGGGCTCCTCAGCGCAGGGTTCCAGTGCAGGGAGAAGTCCCCACCACCCACGGCTGGGAAAACCAGCGGAGGTGGCGGCTGAGAGAGAGAGAGAGAGAGAGAGAGAGAGAGAGCGCGTCGAGAGAATGAGTTGGGGGCAGGGATGCAGAAGTGGGAATCTTCCTCTTAAAGGGCCCGCGTCTGGCCTCACTGGCTGATGGACACGCTCCCTCCCAGCTCCAGTGCTGGGGCAGCTGCTCCTGGATCGCCAAAGACATACGGGGAGGTACTGAGCTGTCAGGCTTCAGGGTGAGGGCTGGAGGGGTGGTTTGCTCCCGGACAGAGGTGCAGGCAGAAGCCATTGTTCCATTGCTGAGCCTCCCAGCTCCCAGCCTGCATCCCAGGTGCCATTGACCTGGATAACACAGGACGCTCTGCCCAAGGGATTCCCTGAGACCACCCCCTCTCCCAACTTGTGGGCGCACCCAAGCCACTTCTAGTGATTTATTCCGTATACACGGGGTATCTTGGCTCCTGCTGTGAACTTTCATAAAACCTCTCAAAGGCTCACAAAACCCAAAGCAGCAGCATCTGGCCTTAGTGTGACTTGTACCTCTTGCTGAACAGCCCCAAGCCCCACACCAGTGGCAGCCAGCCTCGGGTTCTGACTTGGCCCCTTGAGGCACCTATTAGCCCAGCTTGAGTGGTAGCTGTATGTGGATTGCTTTGTGACTCTTACCAGGTGGTCCTGGAGGTACCCAGGCTGTGGCTGAGCTTGGCCTGCAGCTGGACCCCTCAGGTCTGTGCCAAGGGGCCCCACAGCCCACCTACTACATAAAGCCACTCCACTAAGACTGGGAGACTTAGGAGACATACGTCTATGTACCTAATACATAGAAACAGACACGAGAGTGGGTAGCGGGGAACAGCCAAAATGGGGACGCAAAGAAGCATGCCCCACACAGAAGAACAGAACAAAGGTCCAGAAAAAGAATTCACCAAAACGGAGATAAGCAATCTATCAGATGCAGAGTTCAAGACACTGGTTATAAGGACGCTCAAAGAAATTAGGGGAAGAGTAGATGAACTCAGTGAGAACTTTAACAGAAATAAAAAAAACAACAACAACAACATAAAAATGGAGATGGAAAACATAATAAGCCAGTCAGAAATGAAGAATACAATACTTGAGATGAAGAGTACCTTAGAGGGAATCAACAGAGTGGAAGAAACGGAGGGTCGAATCAGCAACATAGAGGACAAGGTAGCAGAAGACATCCAATCAGAACAGCAACAAGAAAAATGAATCCAAAAAAAATGAAGATAGTTTAAGAAGCCTCTGGGACAATATCAAGTGTAACAGCATTCGCATCATAGGGGTACCAGGAGAAGAGAGAGAGAGCAAGGAATTGAGGACCTATGTGAAAACTTCCCTAACCTGGTGAGAGAAATAGACATACAACCCCAAGAAGTTCAGAGAATCCCAAACAAGATGAACCCAAATAGGCCCATACCAAGACACATCATAATTAAAATATCAAAGGTTAAATTCAAAGAGAGAATCTTAAAAGAGGCAAGAAAAAAGCAGTCTTAAAAGAGGCAAGAAGAAAGCAAATAGTTACAAGCAAAAAAACATCCATAAGACTGTCAGCCAATTTCTCAAGAGAAACTTGGCAGGCCAGAAGGGCTTGGCACAAAATATTCAAAGTGATGAAAACCTAGGACCTATAAACAAGATTACTTTACCCAGCAAAGTTATCATCTAGAATCGAAGGGCAGATAAAGAGCTTCCCAGACAAAAAGCTAAAGGAGTTCATCACCACCAAGCCAGTATTACAGGAAATGTTGGAGAGACCTCTTTAAGAAGAAAAAAATAGGTATCAAAAGTCTAAATAAAGAATGGCAGTCATAACATATCTACTAACGAGTACTTCAAATGAAAAAGAATTAAAGCTCCAATCAAAAGATAGGGTGGCTGAATACTTAATAAGACCCTTACATTTGCTTCCTATGAGACTCGCTTCAGATTAAGAGACACACACAGACTAAAAGTAATGGGATGGAGAAAGATATTTCATGATGGACCTAGAGGGTACTGTGCTGAGTGCAGTAAGTCAGATAGAGAAAGGCAAATGCCATAGGATTGCACATATGTGTGGAATCTAAGGAATAAAACAAGCAACAACAAAAAAGCAGAGTTTGTTTCAAGCAGAGAACATTTTGAGGGTTACCAGATGGGAGAGGGGTTGGCGGCGGGTGGCGGTCGATGAAAAAGGGAGATGAGATTAAGAAGTCTAAATTGGTAGTTACGAAAGTCATGGAGACAGAAAGTATAGCATAAGGAATATAGCCAATAATACAGTGATAACTATGTGTGGTGTCAGAGGGGCGCTAGATTTATTGGGGTGGTCACTTTGTGAGTTATAGAGATTTCTAATCACTATGTTGTACACCTGAAACTAAAATGGCTGTGGACACTAACTATAACTGAAAAAGAAAAAATTGTTATTAATTTAAAAAATACAAGTGCTGGGGGCAAAGGGGAATGGCGGCCTGAGGGTCCATCGCTTTTGAGGTGATGAAAACATTATGGAAGAAAGGAAAAGCTGATGATTGTGGGACATCGTGAATGTACTCAATGCCATCGAATGGTACGCTTTAAAATGGCTGGGTTTATGTTAGATGAATTTTACTTCAATTACATAAACATTTGA
Source organism: Pteropus alecto (assembly GCF_000325575.1). Classification (NCBI taxonomy): domain Eukaryota; kingdom Metazoa; phylum Chordata; class Mammalia; order Chiroptera; family Pteropodidae; genus Pteropus; species Pteropus alecto. The sequence goes on from NW_006494609.1 coordinate 15,426,315, forward strand.
AAAATAAAAAATAGAAAGAGGAAATGGGCGAGGGTACAGGATGAAATGAGAGTCGATAGTCCTGAGATGCTAATCATGGGTACATGGGCTCATTGTTACTCTCTCTACTTTTGAGTCTATGATCGAAATTTTCTTTCAAAGTTCAAAAAGATTTTTAGAAAATGTGGCATGTTTAGTTGGTAAAGCTGGGTCATGAGCATGCAAGCGTTTATTCTTTGAACATAACTTCCTTTAACTTTTGTATTTAGATCACTGCTTTGAAGTTTTGTGGGCTAAATCTAACATTTAGGCCCCCCAGTTTCTTTCGATTGCTTTTTTCCTGAATATGATCACACTTTCTTCCTTGGATTACTCATAGTTTATGGTTGACATCTAGATACTTTAGATTATATGTAACAACTATTAATTCTGATGTATGTTTCTGATTTTTTTAAATTTAGATTTATACTGAGGAAGCTTTCTTCCCCACGGAAGAGTGTGACTGCTCACGTCTCTGCTGTTTTTTGAAACAACTCTTTTTTATTTTTCAATGACGATCGACATTTAATATATTTGTTTCAGGTGTACAGCATGGTGGTGAGACATTTATATAGCTTACAAAGTGATCCTCCCGATAAGCGTGGGACCTGCCTGGCACCATACATAGTTATTACAGTGTTGTTGACTATATTCTCTATGCTGTACTTTACAGCCCTTGTAACCACCAATTTAATCCCTTCACCCTTTTCACCCGGCCTTCAACCGGCCTCCCACCTGGTAACTGTAAGTTTGTTCTCTGTACCTGTGAGTCTGTTCCTGTTTTGTTCATTTGTTTTTTAGATTCCGCAAATAAATGAAATCATATATTTGTCTTTCTCTGTCTTATTTCACCTAGCCTAATACCCCCTAGGTCCACCCATGTCGCCGGCATTGGGAAGATTTCAGCCTTTTTATAGCTGAGTAATTCCATCGTCTATATGCACCACACCTTCTTTATCTATTCGTGTTTTGATTGCAGCATTTAATCCATTTACAGTTATTTATTGATAGATGTGTAGTTATCGCCATTTTATTGTTTCGTTTTTGTGGTTTTCTGTTCTTTATTTTCTTGTTCTCTTCTCTTGCATGTCGATGACTCTGTCGTATTGTTTGGATTTCTTTCTTTACTTTTTCTATCATCTCTTGTAGATTTTTGGTTTGTGGTTACATGTGCTTCATACATACCAAGATACGTTTACAGAAGTCTGTCTTAAGTTGATGGTTGCTTAAGTTTGAACACATTCTAAAACTACCATTTTTATTCACTTTCTCCATGCTTGTTTTAGTCATTATTTACTTGTTTGTATTCTTTAATTTACTGTTGCAATTACATGCGATCTTCCTATTTTTGCCTTGTAACCTTTGTACTAGCTTTAGTGTTGGTTGATCCACTGCTTTTATTATGTGTATGCCTTTGTGAGAATTTTTTCTTTGCAATATTTCCTTATTCACATTTTTTAAATTTTTTCTTCTTAAAGGAGTCCCTTTAACATTTCCTATAATATTGGTTCAGTGGTGATGGACTCCTTCAGCTGTTTCTTGTCTGGGAAGCTCTTTCTCTCTTCTTTGATTCTAAACAATAGCTTTGCTGGGTAATCTTGGTTGCCTGTCCTTTCTTTTTGTGACGTTGAATATTTTGTGCCAATCCTTTCATGTGTTTTTATATTCTTATTTTAATATTTTACTCTGGCTTCCCAGAGGTTGCTGCTGCGTGGCTTAGTGGTCAGCAGAGCCTTGCTCATTAAACACCTCGAGCCCATGTGGCTTCCATCCATTGCCAGTGGATCTGCGTGCAGATTGAGAAATACTCACAGGCCAGTCTCACGTTGGCTTCTGTTAGGCCTTTCTTACCACTAGGGTCACTTGGGTCTTCCCTGCACATGAGTCAGGTCTTTCTAGCAGCCAGGACCCTTCCATGGCTTTCTCAGTGCTGAGGCCTCCCCATTAAATTCCCACTGGTCAGCCACTCGCCCCATCTGGAATTGCAACCGTGGGCAAGAAACGCTGAGTTTTCTCCATGTTTCCTTCCAAGTTCACCACTTTAAACTGACAAAGTCATGGTTTTTGCACAGCCACCACCCCCCACAATTGAGATCACCCCCTCAGGCAACAAAGCTGCTGGTTTTCAAGACTGGCTTGGTGCTAGAAAAACGGGGAGGCTTGAGGATCAGGGAAGCCCCAGGCAGTAAGATTAGACTCCAGTGGTTCTTGACTGAAGCTCTAGAAGTTTTTCAAAAATCAACAATTTTCAATTTCTTGTCTCTTTGATCAATTACCAGAGCCCTAAGTTGTTTGTTTTTTTTTGTTTGTTTGTTTTTGTTTTTTTGCAGGGAGGAATGGCTGACCTCTTCACATGGCCATAGCCAGATGTCCCTAATATCCTTGTTATCTACTCTTGAATGTTGGAAATATTTGACACACACACAAATTAAAGGATGACAGCAGGGGTAAAATTAGTTTTCACCAAGCAAATCTAATTTCAAGGAAAAACATAAAAGTGAAAACACTTTAAAAAATAGAGGTCAATTGCTCAAGTAGCAATTCTGTGGATAATTGATTTTTACCATCAATATTTTTCAACACAGAATCTACAGTTGGCAAGTGCAGCCCTACAGAGAGCAACATAGGGTGAATGCATGCATCTAGACTATTCTACTAGTAAATCTGCATGCATGTGGCATGCCAAATACTTTAGAGGGATGACTTTGAAATGATTCCAACAATTTTCAAAGACTACCCATTCCATCTAAGTATTCGAAAATAAAAAATTACCTCATTAGTCTAGAATTTGTAACTTTATCACCACCTCCCCATTTTTATTCAGGGAGAGTGCCTGAAAATCCCTTTCGTAAAGGCATTAAGGTGTTAACTCACAGATGACACCATGGTTCTTTGAATATACCTAAGTGGAAAGAGCTGCATCGGAAACATGAAGAAAATTTATATTATTTTGTTTCCAATCCTTTTCTTTAAAAGAAATCATGTTTCTCTTCACTGTCTGGGCCAGACCTTGTACTCTGGGAAATGTATGCATTCAAGAATATACAATGACTAACCATTGTTAGAGAAAACTTCTTACAGTACCATGGCCTTCAATGTCTAAATGCCTTATAGTTTACAAAAAAGAATAATGTATCTTATATTTTTAACAATCCAAGGATATCTAGGAAACAACTTTACCAACTCTTAAGTTCACAAATATTTTCAATATTACAATTTAATATTTGAGGGTCAAAAATAGTTTATTCAAATCAAAGAATGTTAGAGCTGAAAAGGAGAGGACGCTTGTAAAAACAGTCACAGCTGAAAATTATCACAGTTAAAATATCATTATAGTGCAAATTATTAATTTCTTAACCCCAGAAGGGCTAAAAGACTGATGCCCAGTAATAGCCAAGGCGGAAAACAAACTAAGGGTTCAAACATTTGCCTTAATGATCCATTTATTAACATTCTTGAATTTTTCTTTATCTCCAAAACAAATATTGGTATAATTATAATGTATTATTAATTTACTGGCTGTATTAAATTATGACAATAACATGCTGTAAACCCCTCAAACATATCATATATTCACATGACCTAAGTCCCAAGGACAGGAAAGCGAGTGCAGGTTAACAGCATTTTGTATTCCACTGGAACTGGTTGGGGCAAGAACTTTTATCTGTTTATGTTGCTAGCTGGCTTCCTCCCAGAGTGCTCAAATGTTCCTTCCTTCAGCAACCACGCCCCCTCGTCCCATCTGTCTGCCAGGCCCATGTCAGGACCTCGGGCAGTCCTCACACGTCCCCAGTAATGTGGACAGGCTTGTTTCTCCCACTTGACTGTGAATTTCTCAAGACTCAGACCCTCCACAGCCTCATTTTTAACAGATAAAGCTCCTTGACAATCTCACAGAAGAAAATTCCCAGAATTTCCCTCTACCCAAATCCACCTGCTGTCTGCATCTCCTCTCTTCCATCACTCCTGTCCCAATAAAGGAGTCCTTCCTAGCTAAGGCCAATCCCCCCATCTGTGTTCGGACTCATCGGTTCCCCCTTCTCAGGAGCTCCTCTCTCCACTCTGCAGCCTCTCCATCCAGTCAGCATTCACACAAGCTTAAATCAGTTCTCCCTCCACCCTACTTTCCTATTAACGTCCTCTTCCCCTTTACAATCTAATTTCTCAGAAGAATTACCTACAAACACTATCTCCACTTGCTCATCATCTACTCAACCCACTGAACAATATGGCCGTTGTTCCCACCATTCCGCCAACACTACTCTAAGTCATGGCCAACGTCCTGGTCCCAAAATGCAGTGAGGTCTTAAAACTTGCATCAGAGCAGCAACACTTCACACTTTTGACCTCCTTACCTTCTTGAAACAATCCTTGGCTTTATGACACCCCCACGCATGATACTGTCATCCACTCTTTGGCAGTAATCATCACAACTTCTAACATCTGTACAGAACTACAGATTTTATAAAGCATTTCTACAAGTGGTACATTATTCATTTAATAAATATTATGAATGAATGTGTCACTTGATCCTCATGACCCCATAAGTTTACTAGGTAGGTGTTACTTCAGAGATGAGAAAAATCAGTCCCAAAGTAATTTTGTTAAGGTCACACAGAAAGGGTCAAAATGAGTACTCCCATCCATCTCTCAACTTCAAAACGCATGATCATTCCAATACTGCTATCATATGAACAGTTAAAACTATTTGAGGTTCCACATCTAAGAAAAAACGAGCCATGACCGAAACACCAAGAGCCCAATAATGAATAATGTCACCTCCGGCGGGGGGAGGGCAGGGGGAAGGCTGGTTAAAATCTCTCCGATCCACTTTTCATACATTATCTTAAGCATCTATTAAATTGTTTATACTTAACATTTCCAAGACTCAAATAGTGTCCTCACAGCAGACATCCGGTGAACACTTGAAGACATTAGCTTCAGTAGTTGATCAACTGCTGCTATAAACAACATGTGTAAGTCATTTCTCCCCCTTCTAAAGAAAAAGTCAGCAGCTGTTTGCTAAAAAATCTTTTTTTTTTTATTGTGGATGAAGACATTGCCAACTCATATATATCATTTTTATTTGTATTTTTTATTTTTTTTGCCTTGCAGTACTCCTGAGAAATTCAGAAATGCATTGACTTAAGCTCTATAAAACACAATCCAGTATTATGGCTGGGTTGTAAATTTCCCACATTTAGTTATTTCCCTAGAAATCAAAAGACAACTGATCAATTTGAAGTAGAGAAACCTTAATAAGTTAAAAAGTAAACACTGGCAAATAATCACAAATGTCAGAACATTAAAAGTACCATTACTTTTTCCATAGGAATATATAAAATAAATATCAGTTATACTTGATATTTACAAAATTAAAGATATTTTTTGATGGAAAACACTTTAAACACGATATATGAAAAACTTCACTAGCTTTAGAAATCAAGTTCAAATGCTTTAAGTTTTGACTCATAACAGCACTTTTTCAATAATTCTCAACATACCCCTGTCCCTGAAGACAGTTTATTTTTCACCTAATGAATGAATAAGTATTCGTAGAGTCTTTCCTTCCCTTTCAATTAACCATTCAAAGGTTAAAATAAAGTGGGGGCTTTATTTGGAGAGGGGATATTTAATGTTTTAATTGGCTGGTTTTAAGGAAGTCATTTACTTTACCCATGTGTTAGTTTTAGTTTTTGTTTTTTTCTTTTAATAATGGCAGAAAATGAAACGCAAACCACTATATGATACAGAATTATACTAAAGTCAAATTCAATGTCTGGCTGGATTTTCTGTTATAGTATTAGCAGTTGAAAACCATTAGGAATGTTGTGAAAATCTGTGGCAGCCAAAGCAAAATTCCACCACAAATTCTAGTAAGTTTGTTGAGAAGTAAACAGTAAAATCACCGTAGTTAAAATATTGCAATAAAATTCCTGTTAGCAATGTCCTATTGCTGACACTAGAATTATATGCTTCATCACTGTATGGTTACTAAGAAGATTCTTTGAGCAGATGGTTCATCTCTGACACAACTTAGCTGTAGAAAAGTAGATGAGTTATGTCTGGTTTACATCAACAAACACTTAGCATGCATACCAGTGAGCTATAGATTCAGTGACGATACAACTGAAACATTAGGTACTACAGCTTTAGTTCAAGGTCACATAATTAAATAGCAGCCATGTAAGGTCATCCTGTGATGTAGATATGCAATCCACCCATAACAGCTTTCAAACTTATGTTAAACTATGGGGTGAAGGGAGACAGGCTGTTTTGAATAAGGAAGGAAATATTCAAAATGTCATAAAAGGCATATAAAATATGATGACATGCTACTTAAATACCTACCACTTAAATTTTATTTTCAAATTAAAAGAGAAAAAATTTTTTGCATGTTCTATTTCTCCAAAATGAAAGATCATGTGTCTTCTTTCTTTAACTTACGAATTTTTATTTCAGACGCTTCACACTGAAATGAAACTCCAATGGTAAGCAGTAAATAATTAAGAATGGCCAGCAAAAGTTTCTTTGAAAAGATCATATAAAACCTAAGAGTAATAATTTCATAGAGAAATAATAATGGGCAAAACAGACAAAAGGCAGTTTGACAGTTCTAATATAGAACTGGTATGACAACTTCCTTTAAAGTATACTAAATAAAGAATGACAATATAAATAAATTAGCCAAGGAGACAGGAGATGTTGGGAAGTAGCAATGTCCCAGTTATTAAATTCTTCAGAAAAATCAGATTTACCCATCAACACTTAGACTTCCACTCTTCTAAATACAGTCAGAAAGTATACGTAATCACAGCAAAATTTACAAATAATCAAATTTAGTCCTGGCTCACGCCAGGACTATTTACATATTTGGATTAGTATCACTTCCACCTTCCTTTGTATCCAGATGTTTCTATTTTAAAGGCATATTAAAATTTACAAAATTTGCAAGAAATGTCTTTAAAGGTACAGCGTCAACAACTAATACAAACATGACATCCTGATTAAATTAAGTTCCAACTCAGGATTTTTTATGATAGGTTTATAAAAAAAAATAAATACACCCTTATTCTTAAGTTCCCAACACTTGATGCTAGTGCTGCTGAAGTAATGTCACTGCCCTCAGTGACCCTGAGGATGAGAATGGACAGTTCCTGGACTGACATATTGTACCTCTCATACTGACACCTCAGAGAGAGCCAGGAGGTGTCATGTTTAGGGATATTGCTAATTATAGTTCCGTAAATGCAGCTGTTATGATTTAACACTTATATAAAAGTCGTGTGCATGTGTGTAGGAAAACAATTAGTGTTAAGATACCTTTAAAAAGATATCTTCTGTCATAAAACAAAAACACAGACTCACAATATGTACTTGACAATAAAGAAAACAAACTGCTAATATATGCAACAACTCAAATGGATCTCAGGGACAACACACTAAGTGAAAAAAAAATGTATTCTCAAAAAGTTACACACTATGATTCCATTTTTATAGCACTCTTGAAATGACAAAATTATAGAGATAGAGAGCAGTTAGTGGTTGCTAGAGGTTAAGGTGGGGGCTGAGGAAGGAGGTGGCTGTGAGGGGTGCCATGAGGGGTCCTTGACATATCTGACGGTAGTGGTGGTCACATGAATCTACGCATGTGATAAAATTGCATAGAACCAAACACACACATTCCACCTCAGGACAACTGTGTACTACCTCCCAGGGACAACCTTGTTCTTGGCCTGTCTACCTACACAAAGTCCTCTAAAGATGACTCATATACACTTCAGATCAATTTTCTGCACTATGCGGATAAGCCACTGCTATTATTTCTTCTTCCTTTTCTTTTTTCTTTTTTGGTAAATCTCTGGATTATCTTTAAAGGACAAACAACATGTCTTCAGTTTAAATGAACTTGAAAGTCAGAAAAGGAAATAAAGAGCGAATATATACCTAGTAGTATTTTTGTCTTTTTATTTTTCTTATTTTTTTTTTTAAGTTAAGATAAAAAAGCAAATGTTTCTAGCTTAAATTAGGTCAAATCAGAGAAGGAAAAAAGCAGATAATATAGCAAACACTTCCTCTTGCGACACCAGCAATTTCTAAAAGCATTAACGATATATTTATTAATTTTAGAGAAAGTACAACCGCAAACAAATACATGACTTTTTCCAAAAGGCCACTTTGTGATAAAGTACATAAATATAGTGTTCATGGTTTCTTTAAAGTGCTATGTATGTCGTCTCTGGCTTGAGAATCATCTATTGCTTTAAAAGGTCTTTCAACACAGCTCCAGCACTGTTGTCAGGTGACACTGGCAAAGGTGTAAATGTGGGTAACACATCCGAGATGGGTTTCAAAAGAAGATGCCCAGGCCCACCAGGCCCAAGTCCAGCTGGGTTAATGAGAGGCACAGCCGCGGAGCGGGGAGCCAAGAAAGGGTTCAAATCGGTTCTTCTACCAGACCTGGATTCTGTTGTATCTAAATGATAAAACATCAATTATTTAGTCTCCTATAAGTTATTGAGTCAACACTATATGTGTGTTTTAGGATCCCAGATTTCGCCCCCTAATAAATTTAATTCTGATAAGCAGAGCCTGTGAAATATGGAACAGTGAAAGGACAGGACAAGAGAAAGGAATGGGAGAAAGAAAAGGGGAGAGAAGAATATTTGAATGTATAGCTAATACTTCACATTAATATTATGTAACACATTTTGTTGTTTTGTATTTAAATATCAGTTATATAACTGATTAATTTCACTTACTACTGAAGGGGACCAAAAGTTTTGCCTTTTGGGATACTGATATTTAAGCTGGTTATTAAGAAAAGACTCAAAGAACCTTTGGTCCTCCTTCCCCTTTCCTGCTCAAGAGATTCAGAGGGAAAGACTTACTTCAGGAAGATCTGAGAATGCTCACCCTCAGCAACCTAATTTGAATTGAGTATTGTAAACAGGAGGGCTTCAGGCAGGGGCCTGTTAGAAATATAGCCCTGTGTTGCAATGTTTTTGGGTTGCCTTGCAAGAATTTGCCTGCCACTATGTTCTACTCTTCTTCAACTACCTATAAATCGCACATTCTCACTTTTGAAATCTCTACCCCTCCCCGCTCCACCGTCTCTTTCCATTTTCCAAAAATGTCATATATATCCAATGTTGCCTCACTGCCTTTGGAATTTTCATGCTTTTGTGAATTCCCCACACGCATGCATTAAAAGTTTGATTTTCTCCTCTTAATCTGTCTCTGTTGATTATTAGCCCAGCTAGAAGATCTTAGAAAGTGGGAGGAAATGTACTACATTTTTTAGTCTCCACACTATAATAACAGCTTTTAAAAGTGTTTTCTAAGTTATAAGGCAAACTCTCTAACTATTTACCTGTAAAAGGACTTGAGAATTTGGTTTCCCCCAAATAGTCATGATGATCATGAAAAACACTGGCACCCATATTTCAATAATAAAATTTAATATTAATTTACAAAAAAAAAAATATATATATATGCATTACATTACCTGATCATCTTTTAGACATTCAAAGGTTTGAAAACAATTCTCAATTAGATATTTTCTCTATAAAGTTAGGATTTACAATTAGTTTTTATTGGAATAGGTAATTGGTTTATGCCCTAATGTCTTAGTGGATGAACTGTGTTTTTATTTCTTACCCACTAACAACTTCATTGTTAAGAGACCAGCAGCCCCTTGAAGGCGCCCTCTTCAGCACTGGGAATCTCAAATAAGGAGCAGGCATAGTGAGTGCAGTCAGCATTAACATAATGGCCAGGTGGAGAGCCAGAGAGAAAGAGCAACTGGGGGGAGGATCGTTTTATAAGCTTAACCTGTACTGCATACTTGAAACGAATAATAAAATAAAATTAAAAAAAAAAAAAAAGGCCTCTAAGACAAAGAAAGCACCAAAACAAATTAATCAAATCTACTTACACAATTAAGTACCCCTAGGTCCTCAAGCTGTACCCTCCTGTGAATAACAACTTTCCAAACTGAAAAAGCTTATGATGATATTAGTAAGCTCTTAGACTAGCCACACAACTTCCAAATCCAGGATTAAAAAAGACTCAAATTGTCTTTTTTTCATGCAAACCCTGTACCAACTCAGAGCATCAATGGTTTTATCTCAGATCCAGCTGGGCACATGACCTGATACCTGAATGGAGGAGAGTAGGAACGAGGGAGGAAAGTGGAGAGGGGAAAAGGATGGAGAGGAGGGGAAGGGGGTAAAGAGAAGGGGAGACCCTGCCATAATGAATTTTGGAAATCGCCTTAAGATACTACAACCTACTGTAACAAGGAAAAAGTGTTTTTAGTATGGTCTACGCCTGTAGATGAAGTTAAGACGTTCCACTAAATTTAGCAGCTAAACCTCTTATCTGAAGAACAAATAAATGTTACCATTTTCTCTTCCTATAAAAAATTCATGAGAATAGAAATATTTGTCAAAATGACTAAGCGAGTTTTTAAAATTTCAGAATATAAATTATTTAATGTTTTATCCACATTAAATATCTGACGTGATACAAACTTAAACATATATAATAACATATATATACCTTTACAGTCCAATTAGCAAACAAACGTGTTAGTCTGAATTAATATATGAAGATTTCAGGAAAAAAGGGACTTTACAATAAAGAATCTATTTATAATTTAAAGGATAGACTTAAATTTCAACTGAAGAAATTTTACTGCATGCTAATACAGGGGATATGAATATAAATAAGACCCTTATAAACCAGAGGGACAGAAAACTATGTGCACATATGCAGAGCCACCAAACCATCTTCTTCCTGGCAGATCTTTTGACATACAAGAATGCTTCATTAAATTCCTGGATGTCTAAGCCAGTTTACTACACTACTCTTATAAATATTATTAACACACCAAGGTTTGGTTATTGAGTGTAACACTTAGATTTTCGCAGGGAAAAAATCTTTAACTATAAACCACACTTCTAACTCTTACTAGCAATAAGCACCATTAGTGAAAAAGGCGAACGAGTGACCAGGCAAAGGCTTACCAGTTCACCACCACTGCCAAGAGCAACTCAAAGTGGCTTATGCGGGGAGAGAGAACAATTAAACCAATATGCAAAGGGAAAATAGTTTCCTATTGTTTAAATTACTCTAAGCCAATTAAAATACCGGGTTGCTACAAGAATATATGAAGCCAAAATATAATGCCTTATTGGAATTTTTGAAGAAGTCACATTGCACATTTTCAAAAACACTAACTAAAACTCTAGTTAATATCACTGTTAAATATAATCATAAATTAAACATTCAAATTTTTAAATTGAAGAAAAAATAAATAAATTTTACCTTTAAAATTTTCTGGTACATTTGTATCTAGTTTTCTCCTTGTTGGTGAATCCAGAGGTTTCATATCATGAATAGAAAGCTTTGGTGGTGGAATAGATGGATGAGATTCCGTTTCTAGAAATTTGACAAAAAGTTCTGAAAAAGACTAAGAAGAAAATATTTGAAAAAAAAAGAGAAAATATTTTAGTTATATTAGGCAGGTATTAAAATTATATTCACTACAACTTAAAAAAATACTAGCTATTCTAATTAAATATTAAAAACTAATCATGCCATCTGAATCATTTCTTTTTTTGAATCATTTCTTTATAACTAAGCTTTATGAAAAATTAAAACTGCAAGTACTTCAGTTATATAGACATACGCAAAAACTTTAACTTAATAATTTTTGATGATAGCACTTTACAAATCTATACTCAGAATCAGCTACCTGATAACACTTAAGATTTCTTGCCACTAATGACACTTAAGACGGTAAGTCTTAAATCATTTTAATAACTGTTTACAGACATGAAAACTTATATTGACAGAAAATAAATATTAAAGTCACATTTTTCTAAAGTAAACCCAATCAATGAATATAGCAAAAGCTCACAAGTAATTTTATCAGATTAAAATAATGTAGTATAGACCTTTCTTTTAAATTAAGTTTTCTGCCATCCAATTTCAAATAGGGTTTTATCTTTAGCTAGCTGAGAGTAAGTCACCTATCCTTAGTTTCTCCTTTTAAAAATAAAGAAGTAAACTCCACATTCTCACAGTGCTACTCAAGTCAATTGATGTTCATCTTAAACCGACTAACATAACAGTCACTTTGTTTTCATGCTTATTAACTACCTCCTTCTGCAAAAATGGAATCGTTGAGGGCAGGCACTTTATCTGATTTGCTGCTGCATCCCCAATGCATAGAACAGGAAGGTACACAGCAGATGCTCAATAAGTATTTATTATCTCAATGACTACATAGATACATACATGCGAAAAATAAAGTCGCTATCTTTAAGAATCTCATAATTTAGTAGTAAGACAAATAATTGTGTGCCTGCAGCATCATGATCAAATACAAATAAAGGAACAGTTAATACTTTGAAAAATAAAAATAAAAATAAATTAAAGTTAGTGCTCGCTTGAGCGGCACATATACTAAAAATTAAAACCTATATTCAATAAATTTATTAAAACTGCTTATCATTAAGTTAATCATATCTTTGGATCTTAATTTCCATAACTTCAAAATAGATGGGCTATGTAAAATAACTTTAAAAAGAAATCTGATTCTTTGCAAATGAATGCGATGTACAATCATCTCACCCTTCATATTCAGCAAAAATAAAATGAGCGCTTACACTATTAAGCATAGATTGTTGATTTGGTCTCAGAGGTGTGTTGGGGACACTTTTTGATCCTCCTCCAAGCCACCCGGTCATCCATCTGGTAACACTGCCCTGATCTTCATTCAACAACTGGAAAATGATTTTAAGACAGAAAAATATTATCAGTACAAGAAAAGAAAAAATAAGAACCATTTTTTACATGATTTCAAATGGTATCCAACTATGCTTTTCCAATTCAATTTCTAGTAAATGATTCCTACTGACAGAGGCTACAAATACAATGAAATCTCATCCCAAACACTATCTCGGTTAAAATTTGAAAACTGTCATGTCTCAAAATTTCAGCATTCTGATAAGAGAGGTGGCTTATATGTTACAAAATATTTAAACTAATATTATACAAATTTAGAGTGTTCCAGTCAAGATAGTGGAGTAGGTAAACACTGTTCGCCTCCTTCCATGACCACATCAAAATTACAACGAAATTGTAGAACAATCAACCTGGAGAACCAACTGAAGACTAGCTGAATGGAAGTCTTATAACTATGGTTATAAAGAAGAAGCCACGTTGAGACTGGAGGAAATGGCAGAGACGCAAAATAGGCTGGCCCCACACGTGTGGCGGTTGAGAATTGGGAGGAATAGCTCAGCTACAGAGGTACCCTCTGAGGAATGAGGGGTCCCAGCCTCACACCAGGCTCCCCAGGCCAGAGAACCAGTGCCAGCAAGCGGAGCCCAAACAACATCTGTCTGTCCAGGTGACACTGAAGGCTGCTGGAAACCCAGGTGTCGGCTTAATGAGCCTGCACACAGACTCACTGGCTCACAGGCACTCACTCTAGGCTATAGTAGAGGGACAGCGGCTTGGGAGTTGTCAGAGACATATAGGGAAAAACTGAGTTGTATGGATTCAGGGCCAAAGGCTGGAGGGACAGCCACCATTGTCCCTGTATTGAGCCCTCTTCCCACACAGCTGGCAGGCAAGTGCTATATTTCATGTGCTGAGCCCTCCTTGACTGTGGCCAAATCTAAATCAGCATTAGCCTGGTGAACCCCACTTGCTCCACCATGACGACTCCCTGAAACCCTGCCTCACCCAACTTACACACTGTCTGGGCCCTATAAGCAGCTGGTAGGCAGCAGCAGGCCTCAGCGTACACTATGACTTTTGCTGAGGTGCCTCAGACCCGGCATTGGTGGCAGCCAGCCTCGATTTGCAGTGTCACCTCTCCCATGCACCTCCAGGTCCCACACAGGCAGCTATGAATCACGGATCGCTCTGTAGCTCCTACGAGGAAGCCTCAGCAGGTTACAGGCAGCAGGTGACCATGGCCTGCATGGAAGCCCCTCCCAAGAGGCCCCAGAACACACCTGGAGGCTGCCACAGAGCTCCGCCTGATTAGCTCCACAAGCAGCACACCCAAAGGGTGGTCTCCCAGCAGGCAGCAGAGCTCGCTGGAGCAATCCCACTCTGTCAGGTCAGCCACGGCACAGGAGCTCATATGCTGTGCGTGTGGCCAGTCAGCCTGAAGGTCAATTCCACACACTGATGTGCCAACAGCAATCAAGGCTCAACTACAACAAGAGGGCATACACAACCCACACAAGGGACACTCCTGGAGCACTGGGTGCAGGAGATCAGGAAGACTGCACCACTGGGCCCCACAGGGCACCTACTATATAAGGCCACCTGGCCAAGACTGAGAGATATAGCAGATCTAATTAATACATAGAAACGAACACAGAGAAGCTGAGCTTAGTGACAATTTCAATAAAGAGACAGTAAGGATAAAAAAGGACACAGACACCATAAAAAGAACCAGTCAGAAATGAAGACTACAATAACTGAAATGAATATCTTAGAAGGAATTAACAGCAGATTAAATGAATCAGAGGACTGAATCAGTGACTTGGAAGACAAGGTGGCAGCAAACACCCAATCAGAACAACAAAAAGAAAAAAAGAATTTTAAAAAATGAGGATAGTTCAAGGGACCTCTGGGTCATCAAGTTTAACAACATTTGCACCAGGGGGTATCAGAAGGAGAAGAGAGAGAGGAAGGGATTGAGAACCTATCTGAAGAAATAATGACTGAAAACTTCCCTAACCTGGCAAAGGAAATAGTCTTACAAGTCCAGGAAGCACAGAGAGTCCCAAACAAGATGAACCCAAACTGACCCACACCAAGACATATCATAATTAAAATTCCAAAGATTAAAGACAAAGAGAGAATCCTAAAAGCAGCAAGAAAAAGGCAGCCAGTTACTTACAAGGGAGCTCCCATAATATTGTCAGCTGATTTCTCAACAGAAACTTTGCAGGCCAGAAGGGACTGGCATGAAATATTCAAAGTGATGAAAAGCAAGCACCTACAACTAAGACTACTCTAACCAGCAAAGCTATCATTTAAAATTGAAAGAGAGATAAAGAGCTTCCCACACAGGAAAAAGCTAAAGGAGTTCATCATTGCCAAAGTGGGATTACAAGAAATGCTAAAGGGACTTCTTTAAGAAGGAAAAAAGGGATAAAAAATGTGAATAATAAAATGGCAATAAGTATGTACCTATCAATAATCACTTTAAATGTAAATGAATTAAATGCTTCAATCAAAAGACCTAGGGTAGATGAATAGTTAAGAAAACAAGACCCATACATATGCTTGTCTACAAGAGACCCACTTCAGATCGAAAAGATACACACAGACTGAAAGTAAAGGGATGGAAAAATATATTTCATGTTAATGGAAATGAAAAAAAAAAAGCTGGGATAAAAATACTCATATCAGACAAAATAGACTTTAAAACAAAGACTATAAGAGACAAAAGACATTGCATAATGCTAAAAGGATCAATCCAACAAGAGGATATAATCCTTGTAAACATTTATGCACCCAACAGAGGAGCACCTAAATATATAATATATAAGCAAATATTGACCAACATAAAGGGAGAAATCAACAGTAATACAGTCATGGAGGGGACTTAACACCCCACTGACATCAATGGACAGATCTTCTAGACAGCAAATCAAGAAGGAAACAGCGGCCTTAAATGACTCACTAGACCAGATGGATTTAATTGGTATTTTTAGAACATTTCACACCAAAGCAGGAAAATTTACAATCTTTTCAAGTGCATATAGAACATTTTCCAAGAGAGATCACATGTTAGGCCACAAAAGTCTCATTAAATTTACGAAGACTGAAATCATATCAAGCATCTTCTCTGACCACAATGGTATGAAACTAGAAATCAGTCACAAGAAAAAAATTGAAAAACGCACAAACACGTGGAGGCTAAATAACATGACACTAAACAATGAATGGGTTAACAATGAGAACAAGGAAAAAAGTCAAAGTTACCTTGAGACAAATGAAAATGAAAACACAAGTACCCAAAATCTATGGGACAGAGCAAAAGCAGTCCTAAGAGGGAAATTCATAGCAATACAGGCCTACTTCAAGAAACAAGAAAAATCTCAAATAAATAATCTGACCTTATACCTAAGGGAACTAGAAAAAGAACAACAAAGCCCAAAGTGAACAAAAGGAAGGAAATAATAAAGATCAGAATGAAAATAAACAAAATAGTCTAAAAATACAATACAAAAGATCAATGAAATTAAGAGCTCGTTCTTTGAAATGACAATCAAAATTGATAAACCTTTAACCAGGATCATAAAGAAAAAGAGAGGACACAAAAAATTAAGTTAGAAATAAAACAGAGTGACAACCTGACACCACAGAAATACAAAGGATTATAAGAAAATACTATGAACAATTACATGCCAACAAATCGGACAATCTGGAAGAAAGAAATGGACAAATTCCTAGTAACATAATAATCTTCCAACAGTAGATCAAGAACAAACAGAAAATCTGAACAGACTGATGACTACTAATGAAATAGAATCAGTAATCAAAAAACTCCCAACAAACAAAAAAGTCCTGGACCACACGGCTTCACAGATGAATTTTACCAAACATTCAAAGACAAATGATAGGTTTTGTCTGAACACCTATCCTTTTCAAATTACTCCAAAAAATTCAAGAGGAGGGAAGGCTCCCAAGCTCATGTTATGAGGCCAACATTATCTTGATTCCAAAACCAGACAAGACACTACAGGAAAAAAAAAATTAGAGCCCAATATTCCTGATGAACATATATGCAAAAGGCGTCAACAAAATATTAGCAAACTGAATTTAGCAATACATTAAAAAGATCATACATCATGATCAAATGGGATTTATTCTTGAGATGCAAGGCTGGTTCAATATCTGTAAATCAATTAACATGATACACCGCATAAACAAAATGAAGAATAAAAATCAAATAATCATATCAATAGATGAAGAAAAAGCAGCTGACAAAATCCAGCATCCATTTATGATAAAAACTCATAGCAAAGTGGAACTAGAGGGAACATACCTCAACATAATAAAGGCCATAGATAAGACAAACGTATAACTAACATCATACTCAATAGAGAAAAGCTGAAAGTGTTTTCCTTAAGATTAGGAACAAAACAAAGATGTTCACTTTCACTACTTTTATTCAATATAGTATTGGAAGTCCTAGCCACAGCAATCAGACAAGAAAAAGAAATAAAAGGTATCAAAATTGGAAAAGAACAAGTAAAACTGTCATTATTTGCAGATGAAATGATACTATAGATAGAGAACCCCAAAGAGTCCACAAAACTATTAGAACTGAGAAATGAATTCAGTAAAATGGCAGGCTACAAAATTAATATTCAGAAATCAGTTACACTTTTATACACCAATAATGACTATCAGAAAGAAAAATTAAAACAACCCCATTTACAACTGCATAAAAAATTTTTTCTAGGAATAAATTTAACCAAGGAGGTGAAAGACCTGTACTCAGAAAAGTATAAGACATTGAAGAAAAAAACTGAAAATACATATAAATGGAAGCATATACCATGCTCATAGATAGGAATAATTAACTGTTAAAATGTCCATACTACCCAAAGCAATCTATAGATTCAATGTAATCCCTATCAAAATACTAATGGCATTTTTCACAGAACTACAGAAAATAATCCTAAAATTTATATGGAGCCACAAAAGACTCCGAATGGTCACAGCAATCCTGAGAAAGAACAGAGTTGAAGGTATCATGCTACCTCATATCAGATTATACTACAAGGCTACAATAATCAAAAAAACATGGTACTGGCATAAAAACACACACATAGATCAATGGAACAAAACAGAGAGCCCAGAAATAAACTGATGCCTATGTGTCTATGGCCATGCCACTCTGAACAAGCCCAATCCCATCTGATCTTGGAAGCTAAGCAGGGTTGGGCCTGGTTAGTACTTGGATGGGAGACCACCTAGGAAGACCAGGTGCTGTAGGCATAAAAAAATTAAAAAATAATAATAATAATAAGGGATTGTAAGCTGACAAGGTCCTTGCAATCTGTGAGGTCAACCAAGGGTTGGCCTCACCTAAAAACAACAACAACAACGACAAAAAAAAAAAAAAAAAAAAAACCCTGATGCTTATGTGGTCAATTAATCTATTATAAAGGAGGCAAGAGTATACAATGGGGTAAAGGCGGTCCATTCAATAAAAGGTGTTGGAAAAATTGGACAGAGACATACAAAAAAACTAGACTACCTTCTTTACTATATACAAGAATAAACTCAAAATGGATTAAAGACTGAAATCATAAAACTCTTAGAAGAAAACACAGGCATTAAACTCTCCACCATTGCTGTTAGTAATTTTTTCTGCTATTATCTCCTCTGGCAAGGGAAACAAAAGAAAAAATAAACAAATGGGACTACCTCAAACTAAAAAGTTTTTGCACAGCAAAGGAAACCATCAGCAAAACGAAAAGACAACCTACCGAATGGTAGAAGATATTCACCAATGATACATCCGATAAAGGTTAATGTCCAAAATTTATAAAGAACTCATACAACTTAACAGCAAAAAAAAACAAACGATCCAATTAAAAAATGGGCAGAGGACCTGAAGAGACATTTCATCAAGGAGGACATACAGATGGCCAATAGACATATGAAAAGATGCTCAAGGTCACTAATCATCAGAGAAATGCAAAACGATGAGATATCACCTCGCACCTGTCAGAATGGCTATCACAATGAGATATCACCTCGCGCCTGTCAGAATGGCTATCATCAATAAATCAACAAACAAGTGTTGGCGAGGATGTGGCGAAATGGGAACCCTTGTGCACTACTGACGGGGCTGTGAACTGGTAAAGCCACTATGGAAAACAGTATGGAGGCTCCTCAAAAAAGTAAAGGTAAAACTATCTTATGACCCAGCAATTCCACTTCCGGGTATTTATCCAAAGAAATTCAAAACACATTCCAAAAGATATATGCACCCCTATGTTCACTGCAGCTTTATTTACCATAGTCAAGATACGGAAGCAATCTAAGTGCCCATCAATAGATGACTGGATAAAGAAGATGTGGTACATATATACAATGGATTACTCTGCCATAAAAAAAATTGAAATCCTACCCTTAGAGACAACATGAATGGACCTAGAGGGTATTATGCTAAGTGAAATGTCAGAAAACAAAACAGAAACAGACTCATATATACAGATAAACTTTTAGTTGCCAGATATGGGGCGGGGCTGAGTGAAAAAGAGAAAGGGATTAAGAAGTACAAATTGGCAGTATCAAAATAGTCATGGGGACATAAAAGTACAGCATAGGGAATATAGTCAATACTACTGTAATAACTATGTATGGTGCCAGGTGGGTACTAGACTTAAGAAGGCAAATCACTTCGTAAATTATATAAATGTCTAACCACTATGCTGTAAAGCTAAAACTAATATACAATAATATTGAATGTTACCTGTTTGTTATTGAAAAAATTTTTTAAATATAGCCACTTAATGCTATGAATGTTCCATAAGGGCTAATTTAGCAGCATCCTACAAATTTGGATACTAATTTCCATTTTAATTGTTTTTTGACTCATGTGTCAGAAAGGCTAAATGACTGACCCAGAGACATAGAGTGAAAACATGGAGGATTTGGAATTTGAATCCGAATCTACCGAATTCCAAAGCTCATGCTCTTAGTCACTATGCAGTTCAACATGGCAAACCTTTCACACCTCTATATTTTCATATATAGGACTGTTTCTGCCTCAACACTCTTCCTAACTTCTACTTGGCTTTCAAACTTACTGCAAACATTACCTACCTAGGAATAACACTGAAATAAAATTAAAAAAAAAAAATCAACAGAGTGAATACTAACATCAGTTGAGGGGTTACTAGATTCCAGATAATATCTATTTAATTTTTTATAACAACCCTGTATGATCAAAAGTATAATTTCCATTTTAATGCTGAGGAAATGTCCAAGGTCATAATCTGGTAAGTGGGTAAGTGCCAGAGGTGATATTTAAACTATTTTCTAGCTCCAAATTCTACTAGAAAGTTTAAGAAGGCCTAGGAGCAGGTACCTAACCAAAAATATCCATCAGAACTCCCTAAAAAGCTTTTCAAAAATATACAAGCTCAAACCAGTTGCATTACTATACACTAACCATGAACAATCCAAAAAGAAATCAAGAAAACAATTCCATTTACAATAGCATCAAAAAAAATTTTTAAAAATAAGAAATAAACTGAATAAATAAATTTAACTGGGACAAAAGACACTAAAGAATACAAAACACTGCTGAAAGAAATTGAAGAAGACATAAATAGATGGAAAGACATCCTACATTCATGGCTTAGAAGATATATTATTGCTAAGATGACAATCTTACACAAAATGATCTGCAGATTCAAGCATTTCCTATCAAAACTTCAACAGTATTTTTTTGCAGAAATAGAAAAATCCATCCTAAAATTCACATGAAATCTCAAGTTACCCTAAAGATGCAAAATATTTTTGAAAAAGAAAAACAAAATTGGAGGATGCACAGTTCCTAATTTCACAGCTTACTAGAACAATAAAGTAATCAAAACTCTGTGTTACTAACATAAAAACAGATACATAAGCCTATGGAATAGAATGAAGAGCCCTAAAATTAATGTTCACATGTATGGTCAACTGATTTTCCATCAGAGTGCCAAAACCATTCAGTAGAGGAAATGACAGTCTTTTCAACAAATATTGCTGGGAAACTGGAAATTTACAGGCAAAAAATGAAGCTAGACCCTTATGTCACTCCATATACAAAATTCATTCAAAATAAATCAAAGACCTAAACATAAGAACAAAAACTATAAAACTCTTAGAAGAAAACATAGGGGAAAATTGTCATGGCTTTGGATTTGGCAGTGGTTTCTTAAATATGACACGAAAGCGCAAGCAACAAAAAGTAAAAATAGTAAAATTGAACTTCATCAAAATTAAAAACTTTTGTGCAAATAACACTATCAATACAGAATAAGAGAAAATATTTGCAAATTATACACCTGATAAGGGACTGATATACAGAGTATATAAAAGACTCCTCCAAGTAAACAAAAAAACAAACAACTCAATTCAAAAATAGACAAAGGACTTTAATAGACATTTCTCCAAAGAAAATATATAAATGGCCAACAGGGCCGTGAAAAGATGCTCAACATCACTCACTAGTCATTAGAGAAATGCAAATCAAAATCATGAGATACCACTTCATACCCACTAGGATGCTATTACCGGTTTGCAAAGAGAAGAAAAGAGGAGAAGAGAAAATAGAGAAAAGAAAAAAAGAGAAAAGCAAAGAGAAAAAAGAATAAGTGTTGGCAAGGATGTAGAGAAATTAGAACCCTTATTCACTGCTGGTGGGAATGTAAAATAGTGCAGCAGCTGTGGAAAACAGTATAGCAATTCGTCAAAAAATTAAATACGGAATTACCATATGACCCAGCAATTCTACTTCTGGGTTTATACCCAAAAGAATTAAAAACAAGGACTCAAACAGACATCTGTATAGCCATGTTCATAGCAGCATTATTTATAATAGTCAAAAGGTAGAAGCAACCAAAGTGTCCATTGCTGATGAATAAACAAAATATAGTATATGCATACAATGCAATATTAATATATTTAACATACTCAAAAAGGAAATATTGACACATGCTATTACATGGATGAATCCTGAAGACATATGCTATGTGAAATAAGCCAGACACAAAAGGATAAATATCATATGGTCGCCAGTGGCTGTTGAGGGTCATGGGGAGGAGAATGAGTAGTTCGTATTTACAGGATATTGAGTTTAAATTGGGAAGATGAAAAAGTTCTGAAAATGGATGGTGGTGATGGTTGAAACAACAATGTGAATGAATACCACTGAACTGTACACTTAAAAATGGTTAAAATGGTAAATTTTTGTTATGTTTTATCACAATAAAAAATAAATTTTAAAAAGTAAAAAAAAAATTATACGAATTGAACAAATACACTTTTTCACTGTAATATGAAATGATTCCATTTCCACACTATTAAAAATATTGTATTCCAGGAAAAGTTATATAACATACAAGGAAAGAATATTTTATACAACGCCACTGTTTTAGTTATAACTGCATTTAGAATGGCTCACATTGTCCACTTACCTGCTCCATTTCCTCCCTTTTGATACCCAGGATGCTTCCCATTAATCGTAACACTTCATGACGCTGATTTTTTGGTGTGTGGAAATGTCCAATGAAGAGATTTCTCATTAGGACTCTACAAAAATGAAAGCAGAAACTGCTCAACTAACTCAACGAGTTATCTCAATACTTGGTGTACCCAAACAATAAACACTAATCATATAAATATTTCATTGTACTTAAACAATACTTAATTATAAAAAACACTAAACAATATTTTCAAGTAACTTTAGAAAAAATCTTGACACATCTGACTAAGAATACTTCAAACAACCTAAAATATATAGCTTTTAAAACATCACTTATTGGCCATCCACTTTCTTCAACCAAATAACAACTGAGATGGTCCTCATCAGTACTTCTCAGTGCCTGTCTGGGTTGATGTCAACCTTCAGGAGACACTTCAGATTTTTCCCTCCCCAGCTGAAACAGCAATGACAGTTTGTGTGCTTAACGGTCATGCTTATATTTCTCCGTTAATGTTTATTAAAAATTTGCTAATAATATTGAAATCTTTAAAATATTAATGGTATATTTCATATATACCTAGATGTCAGACCTCATACATGAGCAAAATATGTTCAATTAAGGATAGTAAAGAGTAAAACAGAATGGTAAGAATAAACTTTTTTCTAAGTGCAGTGGTGATGTTTTAACTCTTCCATATGGTTTTAAGAAAAAGAATTTGAACTGGGAAAATCTATTTAAGCAAGAGAAGAGGAATTATTCTACTGACTCCTCATTAAAACTACCTATATCTCATCGCTATGTAGGAAAAAGAAAAGGCTTTTAAAAACTCAATCACATATAAACATCACATGCAGAAGTTTTTGCCATAAAAGTAGTCTCCATAAAATACATAAGAGTTAAAAGGCAGAGCATACTTGTCTACTTTTCCTTCTGTGCTGTTTACTAAGTTCATTAATTTCTTTTGTACATCATCCAGCATTTCTTGTCGGAGCTCATCTGTTATAAAACATGTGAAAAAAGACAGTCATTAACTGATTAAAATAGCACAAATGAATACATAATGAGATCTAAGACATCTTTTCTGAGAATTTTGAATACATGCACTTATTTTAATTAGGAATTTTTAACTACTTCCACCTCTTCTTTGGTTCAGGTAAGCAGGCTTTCTGGTATAGAAGTTACCTGGAGGCCAGAGTACGCATTAATTCACATGGTTTACCCTCGATAATCAATCCTTTAACAGAAAATTTAAATACCAGAAAAAAAAAACAAAGTTTTCATTCTCTTCAGAAACTTAATAGCAAAGAAGAGATTTTCACCATTGCTTCCTTGCATGAAACATTTCCAAAGCCACCCTTTAATGGAAGGAAACAGAAAGGACAATTTTAGATTTTCCTTTTTCCATTTTCCTGGCTGGACTCCGCCTTTCGGTGAGCTAAGAAAGTATCTAACACAACTAAGACCATGCATGGCTCAGGATGTAGTTGATAGGGCTAATTCTGGGGTAAATAAATTGCAAAATACAATTCATATTACTGGTTCTTACAATTTATGACTGATTTAGAAGGATGTTTGGACTATTTTATTTTAAAATTCTTACTTAAAAAGGAAGCCATATATGTAAAATCTTGGTGGAATTCTTGGAATTTGAGCAGTATTAAAGGCAAAATCTAGGATTACGATAGGAAATAGCCTGTTCATAAATTCAACCACGCCCCTGGGCCAAGGATTTCTGGACCAGAGTTCACGCCTACCACCTCAGACATGGACAGTGTGAGCTGAGAGATGCTCATTAACTTCAGGCTACATCATAAATTTCATTCTGAAAGAAATGAAGAAAAAGCTGCTTTGCAACAAAGCTCTATATTCAAATCAAGAAACACATCCAAATACTAGACGTGGACCTCTACCCACAAAACTACTCTATGAGTTATGCTGCATTTTCCTAGCAGTAGCTGGATACGAGTTCCTTTGTCAGATATTGTAAATATTTTCTCCCATTCTGTGGGTTATCATTTCACTCTTGACGGTATCCTTTGAAGTAGAAATTTTTTTTCGTTTTCTTGAAGTCTAATTTATTTTTCCTTTTGTTATGCTTTTAGTGTCATATCTAAAAAACCACTGCCTAACTCAACTTCACTGAGATTTACTCCTTTGTTTTGTTCTGAGTTTTACAGTTTTACTTCTAAAATATAGGTCTCGTTATGACCCATTTTGAGTTAATTTCTGTGCATGGTGTAAGGCAGGGGTCCAATTTCATTCTTGTGCACGTGGATATCCAGATTTTCCAGTACCATATGTTGAAAAAACCATTCTTTTGCACTCTTGTTGAAAATCTATTGACTATAAATGTATGCTTTAGTTCTGGACTTTCAATCCCCACTGCAAGACTTCTGTAAATGATTTTTCTTCTGCCTGGAAAGCTCCTTTCCATTGGCACTACCTATTAACTCCTATTCACCCTTCACATCTCCGTTCCTAAGTCACTTTCTCAAAATTTTCTCTGAACCTTACAGATTTAAGCCAGGTACATCTGTTTAATGTTTTTATTCTGTCTTGTACAAGCCTAAAATTCTGACTTACAGTGCTAAATGTATACATAAAATTGCTTATGGTTTTTCTAAATTGTAAAAATCTGAATTGCCAAATGTAATTCATATAATAGGCTAACTTTACCAAAATAGAGATGGTTGCCATAACCATATTATAAAAGTGAGGTTTGTGTTCGGAAAATCTACTACAAACGTTTCCTTTCCTTTCTTTCCAGTAAGGAATTTAAGCTTGGACGTTTAAAAAAAAAAAAAAAAAAGAGAGAGAGAGAGAATAAGACTATTACTAAAGTCCGAGTCAGTAAAAGACATTTTAGATTCTTAAGGTGCACGTATATGCTATGAACAAATGGTGCTGTCCGGGCCTCTTCTAGTACTACGTTCTGAATGTAATAGAACCCTCGACTATTCATAGTAAATTAACCACTCTGAATTAACAATCCCATGCACGAATTAAAGTAAGAGGCAGAGTAAAGATGGGCATGGTCTTCTCTCTTGCCCTCCTTCTCTCCTTCCCAAAGGCAGCAGAGAAACAGAAGTCAAACTTATCCCAGCCCTACCTTCCCTTTCTCTAAGATCTTCCTTCTCCTACCTTTCTCCTACCATTAATGATTTTTTAAATGTCAAATGTCAAAATGATAATTTTCTAGATATATTGGGTTATATAAAATTAATTAAAATTAATTCCACCTGTATCTCTTTACTTTTTAATGTGGCTACTTAAAAATTTTAAATTTTGCATGTGGCTTGCATTGTATTTTTATTGGATAGCACTGCTTTGCAGCATAACCAGGATATAATCACTACAATATAATTGTCTCTTATTAAAAAAGAAAAGACAATACTGAATGATAAATGGACATCTTCAGAGTAAAATTTATGAAGCAAAGAGTTGTTGATTCTGATAAAAATGATTTTAGGAAGATGAATTAGAAAAATATAACTTTGCTCTATGAAAAACTAATAAAAAATCTGTCTTAATAAAGTTCATGTCAAAAAAATTTTCTTGATGAAAATTCAATATTGGTATCATTTTGAATAAAATCTCTGTGTTCTGAAAGGCAGGATCAAAACATACTTAAGTCCAAAATAATAAGGTAAAAGTTTCTTAAACTCATTATCAGAATACAAGTTAGTCCTGAGCTAATGTGATAGAGAACTGATAACTCTGCATACCTTGCAGGCAATGAAGAAAGCTGTTTCGAATTCAAGTAGTTTAAATATATTCTGATATTTGAGTCTAGAAAAAACCCTCAGAATTTGGGGGAAGAAGTTGGAAGGCTAGTATTAACCAGGAAAGGTTTAGAAAAGAAAAGAAAGTCAAATACTGACTTCAAAGGTCCCTACAGACTCTCTTTCTCTCCAGGAACCCTTATTCTCCTCCCATCAGAGATTCTGAATATTTCTCCACAAAAACTGAACACTAATTCAAACCACAATTTGAAATCATAACTGTATTTATATGGGCAGGCAAAATACAGTTATTCAGAAATGAGTTTTTAGCCAAATAAAATATCCCTGTGAAATAATCTAACATGCTCAAAAAATTCTTTCAAAGTTAAAAAAAAAAAAAAAGGCAGCAGGGGGTACATTTTAAAGTTGAGCAATAAAGCAATTGAGATTTAGTCTAGTTTAGGAAAGAGTTACTCTGAACATATGATATCCTAAAATCTGCCATATCATAGCCTCTCTCAATAATGCCTAGAGATTGCACCATGGCCTTCATCACTTGATTTAAAATCAAAACAACATAAAATGTAACTGACTACAACAAATCAGCACATCATAATTTTACATTTTATTTGTGACTAGTAACACTGTACTATAACACTGTCTTCAGAGAACATCATAAAATTAAGTCACACTCTTACAAAGTCATTTGGCTATTTCATGACTAAGCTCCCCTGGACAAGAGTCAAGTCCAGTTTAACAGTCACCTGACTAAGAACACTGGTTGGAGCAAGACTTGAGGATTAGGAGACCTGCATATGAATTATGGTCCTGTCACAAGACCTGGATATGAATCATGGTTCAGTCACTAGGGCCAGACTTTGTTGCCTATTTTGCAAAATAAGCACGCTTATCTCAAAAGATTTTTCAGAATCTACTGAGTGATTAAATGTGACTTCTCTAAACAGTAAAGTGCTATATAAAGCATTAGTATTCATTCATCTGATTTCTTAAAATATCGTTGTTCAACCGAGCCCTATCCAATATCAATAATACATATTACTTCGGTTAACATTAACGTTGATAGTTTTTCCTCCATTTTGCCTTATTTGTCATCTTTACGAACCAAGGCAAAGGAATCAGTAGAAGAAAAAAATGTGAAAAAGATGATTTCATTTATATATATTTCAGAAAATAAACTGGGCATAGTGTCTTACTTGCACTGGCACTTTAAAAATTTAATTTAAATCTTATACATTAAATCCAACATAATGAAATTTAGCCTCTTCATTTAAATACAATCAAAGCAAAAGCTAGAAATTAGTCTTTTTATTACAGAATTTCAATGTATACAAGATCATTTTCCTCATAACACCAAGTGACACTTTAAAAAGGCATCTTGAATTTACTTATATTTGAAGTTAAGAGATTAGCATCTGCTTTGTCTTTTAACTCAATCTTTTCAACTATATTGGAGAAAGAATTTTAAGGTGTAGAATACACGGTGAATACTTTCTTTTTCCATAATTATAATTATTAATTGCTAAGTGAAAGGTAATTTTTGAAATTCTACTTCCTAGCAAAAAAAGAACTCACGGAAGAATTTTATTAATAATGGTATAACCTCATTAATTTAAATTTTACTGGATCAGAGTCAGTGATTAAACTGAAATATCGATGCTAAGGTACACTGGATTATTTGTACAGTTAGAGTTACTATGTGCATTTGAAAATATTTTGTATAAATATTTTCTATGTAACCAGATCAAATTTATTTTCCCTCTCCACAGTCCTCCCTCAATCCTTTGGTATGAATTCAGGTCATTTGTACTGCATTTTTTCATATCAAAACAAAAAATTTTTTTTAAAAGATTGAATACTGTGAGTCAGGTTATATATTTAAGTTTTAAAGGTTCACATAGGCCAGCCATATCCCCACCCAAAGGACTGCAATTTCATCATTGAAAAGTCATTATAATTTTGCCACTTGCTGAAAGTCATCAGTACTATAGAAAATATACTAATGACAAAAAGCTTTCTAAGCTGCAGACTGAACCTCAACTCATTTCTGAAAGCTCCCTGTTGCAAATCAGCACAGAGTAAATCCGGCACCCAAAATGTTTTTTTTTCAGCCCACATAGGGTTTTTTTATTTTTATTTTTTTAGAAAACCTTAAATGAGGTGCCACATTTATATATTGGAATATTTCACATAGAAGTCTACATTTCCAGTGTCTCTTGAGAGATCTGAAGATGTGGCCACACTGGGCCACATTCTTACATGGCAAGTTGGGTGGAGCTGAGGTTTGCTGCCCCCTATGAGGAACTCTCCAATTCACCATAGTCTCTGCTCAGTTAGTCGCTCTTCTATGTTACAATTTGGGCCCCAGTTTACAATTTGTGTTTGTGATCCATACTCAGTTTCATTTCTTCACACAGCAACCCATTTCTACCTCTACCCACTCTGCACTCAACACACCCTGCCACCCGCCACGCACACTCCTATGGTCATTACTAGTTCACGCAATCTTCAGCCAGTTTCCAGATTATGCCAGAGCTTCACATGAATTCCTCCCTCTCTAGAATGCTCTTCCCCAACTCCCTGCCTGTTTAGCTGCACCTATTCATCATGCGAGTGAGGTCAAGTACACTCTTCACTGGCCTTTCCCACCCTGCCGCGCCACCACTGCCAAGTAGAATGGACCGCGCCCTCCTTTCTGAACACCTCGCTGCACCTATGTGTTTACATGCAGCCTTCCCTTTGTGCGGGACGGTAAGCCTCCTGAACGCAGGACCTTGTCCCCTATCTTCATAGCTCTAGTGCCTATTTTAGTGCTACTACACAACAGAAAACAATGAATTTTTGAAAAATAAATTAAAGAATGACTGATTTTTCTCTGGAAAGGGAGACTATCTGGGAAAAACAACACAGGACAAAAAGAATAAATGATTTATGTTCTGAATTACTCATCCATATGAGGGAAAATACACAAAACATTAATTCAAAACATTCTTGTCGCAACATAATTTACTTTTTCCTTTATACTTAGAAGAATTAATAAAACACACATGTAAAAATATAACCATTAAGTTGAAAAGGGCTTAATTATTTATCTAACTGATACAAAATTTTTCTTAACTAAAATTTTGGCATTGTGTAGTATGCCCAGATGTTTATATCATCACAAATAATTTTTTTTAACCATTTATGGCAATTCAGAAAACTGCATCTGGTATTTCTTATATGTTTCCTCTAAAATCACCACTTCTGCCAAAAACATCTATAAAGAAATCCCTCAAAAGGTTTGGGTAACAAAGCGTCTGGGAATGTATTTGGCCTATGTTCAACAGGACATTATATGTTTTCTTGTATAAATCATGTCCTGGAAAACGGGAATGTCTTTATTTAAAATAAAAACTCTACCAGCCAGCACCATAAAGGTAGTTCCATGAAAAGCATTTTAAACTTCTTTCATATTTGTAGTTTTAAAACACATTTTTATGCTTCATATTACAGGTTTACTAGGTCTCATTTTATACATTCTTCTAGATTTTCTGGGGGAAAAAAACACTAAGGAAATTTTCCATTCTCAACTCATAGAAGACTTTTTTAAAAGCAGTCACCAAACCCTCCTTTAAAAAAAACAGTAATCGGGCATAAAGATACAAGTATAAACTAGTAGGCAGACCAAAAAATTTTCCCAGTGCTAGAATCTAAACTTATATCGTTTATGAAAACTTACTGTTCTTTGTGTACTACAAAATTCACCATCCTTTTGAATAAGTTATCAAAACAAAAACTATTTTGTACTTTCAACTTCAATTTTATATCACTTTCATTTAAGCAGGAATTTTTCTCAAGGATGATGGTAAAGAACAAGAAGCATAAGAAGGAAAATGTCAAATTTGGCCATAAATATAGCAAGGTAACACATCTTTTAATGGTTAAGCTGTAGTCTAGGTTTCTATAGGTGTATATTTTCCCATGAATGACAATTCCATAGAAATATGAACTCTGATCAACTAAGAATAGTTAATGAAAGACACTGTCCTATGTTAGAGGGCTAGTATCTTGAGGTCGAAAAATCAATAAAAATATAAGACAGCATGTGAAATAAGCCTTTGGAGCAATACTGAAACAGAATACTTTCAGGTAAAATGTTGCAAGAATAATTTCTAAAAGGAAGGAAAGACGTAATTCTAGTCAACACTACCTATTAAAATGTAACACCTATAATATCTTGGGGTTTTCTTTCATTGCTACTTTATCTTGGTGGGAGAGAGGGAGGAAAGACGTTCTTAAACTTTCAGGGTGAAACCCTACTACTGGTTTAGGGCTCTGCTCCAGTTCCTTTCCTCCATGGAATGTCCCTGACCCTCCCTGGTCTCCCTGGGGAACGAAATGTGCACTATCTTAAGACTATGAACCTATGGTGTGTCTGTGCTCTGTGTTACTTTCTCGAAACAAGGATTCCTAACTAACATGCCACACAGTATCTAAAATGAAGCCAAGTAGTGGTTCTCATTAAGTACTTAATGCCTGATAAAGCATTTTCATACAAAGCCTGTTAATATCCTGAACTCATAAGCGCAGTTGCACATATTTGGGACTAACAATTACGTATTCTAAGAACAACTGAAATCATCAATAATTTACTGTTTTAACACTGATATTATATGTAATAGTTCCCTTTTCATATCTGACCAGACCGAATCATTTCATCTTTAATAGCAATGACATAATCAAGCATTTCAAATAAAAAAAAATCACTTTTTAAAGTGAGTTTCCTAATAATTGTTTAAATGTTGAAACTTCATATCAACTAATCATCAGTCTGCAGATGCTTAGAGATAAAACAATACTTTGCTTCTACAATTCAAGTCTCTATGTACTTCCTTGCAACAAAAGCCAATCTGTCCTTTTCAAAATTGTTTCTCCTGGCAAATATTTTTGCTGTCTGGCCAAGTTTTGTGTTAAAAATAAAGTACAGTATTACATCAATCAACATTTAAAGTACTTAATGATCTACGAAAGAAAATATACAATGATCTTTTGAAACAACCAAGTCAAAATTTTATTTATATTATCAAATCAAGAGTGCAGCTTTGAGAAAATGAAATCACATTTTTGTTAAGAGATATAAAAGCAGTATCAAGCGTTTAGGTAATAAAAGAAAACAGATTGTTAAGAAGAACTGTAAATGGCAAGAATAGCTTAAAGACAGCAGAACTAACTGTCTATTTACTCCCCTTCCTGTCTGTGCAGTACTGGCCTCTTGCCTGCCCTTTCAAATACCAGTTGTATA
Organism: Pteropus alecto; assembly: GCF_000325575.1. Classification (NCBI taxonomy): domain Eukaryota; kingdom Metazoa; phylum Chordata; class Mammalia; order Chiroptera; family Pteropodidae; genus Pteropus; species Pteropus alecto. The sequence continues at coordinate 15,457,616 of NW_006494609.1, forward strand.
AGCATGAACGAGAGCTTTTTCTGTAGCTAATGTTGAGTCCACAAAACCAGTGCAAAGTTGCTGTGCATTTACAATGAATATTAACTGTAACTTCTTACATGAATAGGGACCTAAGTCACCAAAGACTTGTCATGTATAATCAAAATCTGAAAATATTCTACTATTCTACTGGGGGCCTAAATGGGTGCCTGAACAAGTACTAAGTAGTGCAGGGACTTTCATAATATTCAGCAACTACAAAAAGTCATAGAATTTTTTTATCTTACCATCATCTGCTAAAAATGACTCAGGTAGATGTCTAAAGGGGGATGTGATGTTAAATATTATAATAGCGTGACATGCAGCAGTGAGCTGTCACACAGATCATTGAATTGGTTCGGAATACTGCCTTTTCACCTCCATTAGTCTAGCCCCACCCTAAGATATCAATTCTTTGGCTAATCCTTTGGGTGTCTAGTGTGTCTCCTCTGAGTTGCTCATGTCTTCTAGATCAGCAGTCCCCAACCTCTTTGACACCAGGTCCAGTGCTCCTATGAGACTCTAATGCCTGATGATCTGAGGTGGAAGTGAGGTGGGGATGCTAGCTCTGGGGAGCAGCTGCAAATACAGACAAAGCTTCGCTGGCTCGCCTTGCTGCTCACCTCCTGCTATGCAGCCTACTTCCTAACAGGCCACAGGCTGGTATCAGTGCGCGGCCTAGGGGTTGGGGACTTCTGTTAGATAATGCTGCAGCTGCACTGGCCTTCAACCTAACTAGACTGGTTTCCGAATATATACTGCCTCCATATAAGGGCAACCATTTCAACATGTAGGATACAACAGAGGATACTGTGCTGTCTTCAAAGGAGATGGAGATATACACAACAAATATAGGTCAGATTATAAATAACCACTTTCCTGTCAGGAAGAAATCAGTAACATGGAAAGAACATGAGCTTTGGTCAAGGGTCATGCAGCTCAATGCTGCATGTCACGCTATTATAATATTTAACGTCATATCCCCTTTTAGACATCCACCTGAGTCATTTTCAGCAGATGATGGTAAGATAAAAAATTCTATGACTTATTGTAGTTGTTAAATATTATCAAAGTCCTTCCACTACTTAGTACTTGTTCAGGCACCTATTTAAAAGAGAAGAGTTCAAATCTCAGTTTAACTTATAAAATGGAACTAATATCCCCTACTTTACTTGTGAATAAACAAGGGAAGACTAAATAATACAGTATATGTTATGTAAAATGTCCATGATACTCAATATATAACTGTTTGCTTGCTGCCTTTTTCCATCCCCTTTACTAGATTTAGAGTTCCAAGGCTAGCCAAGTCTTATATAGTAAACAGAGGACTTTTAGTTGGGCAGTAATTTGCCTCATAATCAAGTTATCTTGAGGAAAACTACATCGAATGATCTATCTTATTGTCTTCTGTATTCCTAAAAATCATCTCCTGTCTCCTACTGGATGTAGGCCAACTTACTGGGCTTGTCCTTTGGTACCCACGTTTCGGTGGTCCTTCTCTGCTGCTTCCTTAGCAACCGAGTCACTATTTCTGTAGTCTGACAGTATTTCTGCTGTACCATTTTCTATTTTTGCCTATTTCTGATTTCTATTTACTTTAGGTGGTACTTCTTAGTCCACATGTGCAGGTGCTCACAGTGCAAGCTGGTGCATTTCTAGGTTCCACTATCACCTTTATAGTAACTTTAAATCATTACCTACTAAATGCAGCCCAAGAATGGCTTCGGCTTCCTGGGGCCCCTTAAATCAGAGATTAAATGAGGACATGCCATCTTTGTCAGCTGTTAGATCCAACAAGCACTTATTAACCATCTGATTATCTGAGGTCCAACTGAAAATCCTAAACACAGGACTCACCTTAGGGAACTGACAGGATTTACGAGAAACCTTACAAGCATCAAAAAATACATGATGAGTGCTCTGTATGTAAAGCACCATCTATAATCATAAAAAGCTAGTTCTAACCAGACGTTCATTATACAAAAACATTACTCCTTTACTTGGCAATGCTGCACACTCTAACACATCCGATGGCTTTAGGCAGGATGAACATGGATTGATTAAGGAGAAGTCATAATCATAAAAGGTCAGGTCAGTCCAATCAACCTCCTTGATGGTCAACAGGGTGACAGCCAACACACCTGGTCTGCCTCAATACCAAGGAAAACTAACTGGACAGCCAGGGCCCATTTATGACTCTGGTTTCACTAAGATCATATTCAAATTGAAGCAAACTGGTCATGGGAGATGGAAATGGAAGTCACCTACCAAAGGAAGCTGGTCTCACCCAACTATACTGCTCCCTGGGGAAAGCCTACATTTGATTCAACACCAGTGTTGTAAGGGGGACAAAAAGGAAAAGAAAAAAAACCTACTTTGTTTTTTAAGTTCTTCCATTTGTTCTTCCTTTAAATCTAACTGTTCCGTGAGTCTTGATGCTGCATCCAATGCAGCATTTGCTTCATCCAAACGCTCCTGAGGACGGAAAGTTCATTAAAAAGCAGCATGAAAAACTATTTCACACACTACAGGGCTGGAAGACATCTTAGAATCAATCAACCCTTTTTAGTTCAGCTGATGAAGCTACTCCTCTGTGATGCTGGGCAAGATCACACAACTAATAAATGTCAAAGATAGAACCCACACTTCACAACACAATTTGGTCTCCTTTAGAGTAACTAATTAGAAAAGGAGGATGCCACAAAAAGACAACATGGTGACAAAAGTAAAAAAAAAAAAAAAGTAGCAATAATAAGAGAATAAAAGCTACAAAAAGCAGATACAAATCAAGATGTTCTTTTCAATTTTTGCAAGCCTGATGGGTATACAGTGATGTTTCATTATTATTTTATTAGTTTTTATTTCTATAACTACTAGTGAACTTGAGCACTTTTTCATGTTTACAGGACAGCTACACCTGCTATTCTGTGAAATCCTCTTTGCATATCTTGCCCGTTTTTCTACTGAGCTGTCTTTTATCAGTTTGTAAGAGCACCCTGTATCGTAGATATGAACCCTTTGTCATCAGTGCTACAAATTTCATTTGGCAGACCTGCCAACTGTCTATTGACTGAATAATATCTTTTGCCATGTAAAAGTGTTTAAAGTGAATATAGTCAAACATGCCTACTTTGTTTTTATAGCTTCTTGAGTTTTAGTCTTGGTTAGGCTCCTCCTTGTCCCTAGACTGTACATGTGGTCTTCTAGATTTTCTTAAAAGATATTTAATTTTTTAAAAAAATTTACATCTTTAAAATAATGTTTCTCAATGGGAAGTGCTTTTGACATTCTTGGCCCCTGACCACTAAATGCCAGAAGACCCAGGCAGTCACTGTAACAACCAAGGATACCTCCAGACTTCCGGGACCACTCTCAGCTGAGAATTCTCACTTTAATACAATTAGAATTTAGTTTTGTATATGATGTAAGATGGGGCTCCAATTTTTATTTTCTTCCATATAGACAGCCAGTTGTGCCAACATCATTTATTAATAATATATCTCTTTTCCCATCAAACTGAAATTGGTTTAGTTTAGGGTTTAGTTTTAAACTCTCGATTATATCTTGAGCTCTATTTCTAGGTTGTCCTCTGTTCCACTAATCTAGTCAATATGGTATTGATTTATGGCTCTATTTTGATATTCAGTAGGTGAGTCCTTCCTCACTGCTGTTCTTTCACACAATTTTCTTGGCTACTCTATAGAGTATTCACCAATGTAAATTTCAGGTCAATTTTCACCATCTTGAATCAGAGCGTGACAGCTTTTTCGACGTGTCATCTTGGATAGGTCAGAGTCGCCAGTTATTCAATCAAACACAATCTAGATGTTTCCGTGAAGGCATTTTACAGTACAATCAAAATACTCCTAATCAGTTCAATTTCAGGAAGACACATTATCCTGGATAATCGTAGTGGGCTTGCTTGAACCAGCTGAAAGTCCTTGAAAGCAGGGCTGAGGTTTCCCCAAAAGACAGAAGAAATTCCTTCTGTGGACAGCAAGTTTGGCCCGTGACCATGGAGTCCCATCCTGCTTGTGGGGTTCTTTCCTAACCACCTGGGAACAGCAACTTTGGCCCCAGCCTGTGAGTTCCAGTCGGCCTGTGCTGTGATCTTCCCATTTTGACTGCCAGCCTTACCAATTTCGAACTTGCTTAGCCAGCCCCCAAAATCACATTGCCAATTCCTTGTAATAAATCTCATAGGTGTGTATCCATATATAACACACATATATCAATGATTACGTGTATATGTTTGTACATATGTGTTCATACATAAAATGTTTAATATTCGAAATCTGCAAAGCTAAATGTAGTATAAAGAAAATTTAAATAAGCTTTCAAATGATTTTTTTTAACCTCATAGCATTTACATTTAAGAAATTATTAAAACTCAAAACTACATCAAGACTTTAAAAATTAAGTTAGATTCTGTTATTCTTTCTGTCATCTGTTTGGTTTTTATTTCATTAATTTCAGCTCTTATCTATTAATTCCCTCTTCAGTTTCTTCTGATTTATTTTGTTCTTTTTTTAAATATATGTTACATTTTAAATTTTAAAAATAAAGCTAGTTTAAAAAGAAAATGTGACTTCCATTCCAGTAATATCACAGACTATATACTCCGGACCCACTGGAAACAACTGAAAGTGTTAGATAAAATATCTTTTTAAATGTATTAATGAGCTGACCAGAAAGGAAGCATAAAGGTCAATAAACATATTAAAAGATGCTTGACTGACCTCATTAGTAGTCAGAGAAATGCAAATTAAAACCATAAGAAGATAGCCCTTCTACTACCACACTGGCAAAATGTAAACTATTCTGATAATGCCACCAAGTGTTGCCAAGGAGGTAGAACTCTCATGCACACTGGCAGGAGTAAATTAGCACAACTGGCAACATCTAATAAAGTTGAAATTGCTCATACATATCCCACGACTCAGCAATGCCAATCAAGACACACACCTAAAAGAAAGTCCTGTACATGTACACCAGAAGGTATAAACAAAGAAGTTCAAAACCACATTGTTTGTATCAGAAAATGAAATGTTCTTTAGCAATAAAACAGGTAAATTACATATTCATGTAATGAATAGAACAGTGAAAATAATGAACTGTCTGCACATAGTAACACACAGTAACATCACTGAAACTCATAACATAATATTAAGCAAAAAAAGCAAGTCACAGAAGAGTGATTCAATTTATACACCGTTCAAAATTCCATTTATACAGTGTTCAAAAATATGTAAAACAAACTGTATTGTTTAGAGTGCAAATCTGTATGTGATAAAACCATTAAAAAAATTAAAAAACCAAGGGGGTGACAAACATAAAATTCTGGAGTAGTGAGTTACCCAGGACGTGATAAGAGAAGGATGAAGTGAGAAGAGCACAAGGAGCTTCAAAGGACAACGTTCTATTTCTTATACTGTGTGGTGAGCATGTGGGTATTTGCTGTATTGCTATCCTTATATTTTATACATATTATCTATATATTTAATAAAGATTTCAAACCTTTAAAGGAAACGTGGTTTCCCTTATTTGGAATATTAATGTGCTTGAATAGCATATTCACCAGTAATGACATGTAAAGAAATTTTATTACTTTCCACCAGCTATCACCAGAGTCTACTCATGACTTAGAAAGTTTATCCTAAATCTAAAAGCAGGTTGCTTTCGTGTCATCTGTCTTCATGAGGGTTCGTTTTATTTATGTCTTATGTATAATTTTTGTATGTATGAAATGCAGCATAATAAATAAGGAGAAATATTTTAAAGGATTATGCTGCAAGAGAAAAAGATCTAATGGGATAATATACATTATTTTAATCCATGTGAAATACAGTATGCAATATATTTTGAAAAGAGAAAATTATAAAGTTAAAACTGTAGATTTTTTTCTTGTGATCTCTAAGATACCCATCTATACTAATGAATTTAAATCTCCTATCATCTCATATTTGCTGTGTCCTGAGTGTCCTGTTCCCTCTTATGCCCCAGCACAGGGTACAGGTTAGCCACTCAAACAATATTTACTAAATTATTTGTTTAGAAGATTATTTCCAAGACAAAGATTCTACAAGTAATTGTTTCATTAATAATAAAATTACAAAGAAAAATTATTTCAACCAACCTGTAATGACAGCATTTTTCCTTCCATATTTTCGGCTTTTTTCTTCCATTCAGCTACCAGCTGTTGGTTCTTTTCTAGTTCGGCAGAATACATAGCTTTTTCCTCTAAAAAAGAAAAAAAAAGTTACTTAAACGCATATGACTGAGTGGAAGAAGCCAATCTGAAAAGGCTACATACTGTAATATTCCAACTATAATGACAATTCTGGAAAAGGCAAAACTATGGTGGCAATAAAAAGATGAGTGTTTGCAGGAGGTAACAAGGGGGATGAACAGGCAGAGCACAGAGGACTTTCAGGGCCGTGAAAATACTCCGTATGACATTATCATGATGGAAATGTGTCATTACACATTTGTCCGGATCCACTGAATGCACAACACCGAGAGCGAAGCCTCAGGTGAACTATGGACTTTGGGTGACGATGATGTGTCAGCGTAGGCTCATCCTTGGTAAAAAATGTCTCAACAAGAAAATTATATACCTTTAGTGATAATATCAACTGGATTTAAGTAATGAGATCAGTTTCCTCTGCCTAAATGCTTCTCCATCTTGTCCATCTTGCAAACTCTTCCCCCCTTCAGAACTCCACTCACATATGGCCTCAGTACCACACTACTTTGCACGCATGTCCACTCTAGCATTATACAGAGTCGGCCTACAGAAATCTTATACTTAAAATTCAAGATTTCAACCATATGAGTAACCCTGAAGGTGTACATTCATACAAGTTTAAACTTCAGCTTAGACACGTAACTATAACCCCTGTCGCTTCACTAGCCTCATACCCCCTCACCACCCACCTGCCTCCCACTAGCAGTTAATTCACTGCCAATGATTACTGAATGTATGAATAGACAAGCAGACGGGTGAAAGAACTAAAGGGGGTAAATCGGAAGAAAGTTGGTAGATGTGAAAAAGCATATTGTTATCGGGGTAAAACTTCTCTGGTCGCTGTTACTGTGTTTCCAGAAAAGTATTTTTCACTTGAACTAGAAAACGTAGTTACCGCAAAGTATAGATGAAGAGCTAAGGACAAGTTCATCAATACTTCAAAGGACAGTAGTTACTGATGATTAACTCTTGGAAGTGGGTTCAATCTCCAATATCTCAGAACCAGACCATCTTTTCTACATGTGGGCCTCTCTCGTCCTTTGTATTCCCCTCTTCGTCACATGATCCTTTCTATGTGACCCTCACACTTCCCCAATGGTCACCTTAACTTGTCATGATACTAAACCAAAATTTTAAATATTATAGTTTATGTTCTGCAGTCTTAATTGTAAAAGCAGTCTAAATTAACTTAATGATTACTTATCTTTCCCCCCTACAGATGGGCAACCTTTCAAAGATATCCCTACACCTAATCAAAAATAGCATTCAAATAAGCCAACATTCCCGGAAACTACAGTAATTTTTCTGCACTGAAAGCTGACCATACAACGTACCTTGTTGGAAATGCTCTAGTACCATCTGCAGGTTGGAGAGTGACAGAGCATACTGCTTTACTTGTTCCTGAGACACAGAAAGCTGTAGGGCAGTCTCATCCCTTTGCTTAGAGACTATATTCAGTTGTTCCTGTAATGACTCTACCTGCAAACTGGCTTGATGGCTTCAAACAAACAAAAAATAAAAGTCAAACTGTTTCTATTTAGGTACTTTACAAGATGAAACATCTTCCCTACATTTTACTGGATTAAATGCAAGTTAGATTTCAAAGTATTTAAATAACTTTAATAAGATGAAGCCCCTTCTCTACTTTTTTTTTTGTGGTAAAATATTCATAGCATTTATCATTTTAACCATTTTTAAGCATAGAGTCCAGTGGCTCTAAGTACATGCACACTTGTACCAGAATTTTTTTCATCTTCCCAAGCTGAAACTCCACTCATTAAACGATAACTCCCCTTCCCCCAGCAACCATAATTCCACTTTCTGTCTCTATGAATTTGACCTTCCCTACATTTTACTGCTCTAAATTCAAGTTAGATTTCAAAAAAACTTGAAGAGTGCCCCTGATCTTTGTTGTTTTTGTTAATCCAACCATCCTTTCTGTGAAAGTAACTCTGAATAAATGGTAGTCAATTTAAATACAGAATTGGGCTAAACAAAAAATGCCACTATAAAAAAAATTTACAAATACCCCGCAACCTTCATGTTTCCAGGCTAAAACTCTACAATGTTTTATATCATATATCATATATCATAAAATTATAAGTTGTAAGGGACCTTGGAAGTCATTTTGTCCAGCTTCCAACCCAACAAGCAATGAATTCTATGACACGCCCTTGCTTTTAACACTTGCAATCATGGTGAAGTCATGACTTTCCTAAGATTAGCTCACTGATTAACTGCTCTGATTACTAGTTACCTTTTACCATCACCTTTCTCCTTATACTAAATAACCCCTATACCTGCCCCAAATAATAACTCAGAGTTCTCTAAGAGATTTATATAGCACCTACCCAGGCTTATGTCACTGATGTACTTCTTTAATGTATAATTATTACATACAAAATAGAGCAATAGTCTTTCCTAAGTTTTTAACATCCAGGTAAATTCTTATTCAAGAGCAGCCCATCAAAGCTCATTAAGAGCAGCTAACTTTGAAGAAACTTTACCCAATAGCACCCTCTTGTGGAAAGAGGAGTAAATTGATAATCAGGGGACGAATGCCCTCAAATGTCCCTGGGTTTTATTGAACTTTTTTAGTTAGCAAATCGCTCAAAGGGTGATTGTAAGAATGAAATGAGCAGTGATGTCACTCAAAAAATTAATAAATTTCCAGTTATTACTGTTGTTAAGGGGCTCAAAACACCACAATCTGGTTTGTAGATTTGAGTTACTACTTATGTAACAAATATTTCCTGATGATCTATTAAACCTATGTATAAGAATATATGCTTATGGGAAGAGTACAAAATAAATGGCATCATTTCTACCCTAAGTGACCTTACATTCCATTGGGTGGGAAGAACTGTAAGATAGTCAACAATTACCTGTACTCTAAAGTAAAATATAAGTGCCCTATCAGACTAAATAAAACATTCTTTAGTAAGGAACTGTTTTCATTTGAGGAAAACAAATTCTTTTATTTGAGTAGGTCTGATGAATGGGAAAACTGTGAGGGATCAGGCCTACTTTCAGGTAGAAGGATATGAAATGAAAAAGCAGGGGAAAAAGAAAAACAGTAGCTGTTTCTGAGAAACTGAGTAATACAGTTTGGCTGAATGTACATGATAGTGAGAAATAAGGCTAAGTGTAGACAGCCTGGGATCAAATCATGAACATCTACCCTGGTTTGAAAAAAAAGAGTAACAAGATCACAGCTTTACTTAATGAAGGTTATTCTGGTAATTATTATGAAGGGTGACTGAAAGGGGTCAGAGACTGGAAACTACTTTAATTAGAAAAAACAGGGCCTGAAAATTGAAAGATTATCAATTTGATAGCCTGAGGATGTTTTGGCATTTCTGCCAATGTTAAACACATACACAAATGATCATTCATTGTTTTCATTCTCATTTTAAACGAGTTTTCCATATGAGTCTGAAGGCATAACAATATACCCTACATTGTAGGGCCTACAAGTGAGAGAGGAGGTCACCCTCAGTATTGTCTCTACTGGCTCACAGTCTCTTTGCAAATGAATATAATACTACTATCTCCTTCTGTCTCCCTCAGCATCATACATAGAAAAGAGATAAGTGAAAATATGCATATACCACTAATGGCAATATAAATGGACATAATTCTTATGAAAGATTACTTGGCAGTACATTTCAAAAGTTTTAAAAATGCCCTTTGAATGAGAACTTACATTTCTAAAAATTTACACTAAGAAAATAATCTGTGATCAACATAAAAATACCTATCTTGGGATATCATGATAGCACTCTTAGTGATTCTGAAAAGTTGAAACACTCTACATGCCCAAAATAAATGACTGGATTAAAGAAATTATGGCAATCCAAATAATGGTATATTGTGTAGCCATAAAGTGATACTGCAGAAACATATGGTGTAACTGATACTCATATTAAGTAGATAGAAACAGGATACAAAACAGTTTGAAAGTATGATCTCTATTTTGCTTTAAAATATATAATACATATATGCACACACATATAGAAGCATATAAAGGCTCACAAAAAAGATTTTGGGGTGGGTGGGACTGTGGCTTTATGTTCTTTTTGGTTTCTGTGATTTTCCCAAAATGGAAAATAAAATGTTTTTTTAGTAAGGAAAAAAAAAGAAAAACAAGCCATTTTATTGAGAGAAATAAAATTTTAAAATATTATAAGCAGGGACCTGGTTACTCATTAATTTATTAGAGCCAAGAGTTAATTCATACTGACTTAGGTCTCTCCCTTCTTAGAGCCAAACCTTGTTCAACATTAGGTCATTTGATTTAAAAAAAAAAAAAAAAAGAAAAAATCACATAAATTAAATTAGATTATTTGGAAGCCTGAACGGCTAATTAAATCAGTCAGAATTTAAGTCTAAACTTCTAAAATGATGAGAGGCGATTAGAGTAATGGTTACAATTCATAGAAATCTCAGAG
>NW_006494609.1:15470166-15526884 GCF_000325575.1 Pteropus alecto
TAAAATATGGGGATTTTATTTAAAAAAAAAAAAAAAAAAAAATCACATAAATTAAATTAGATTATTTGGAAGCCTGAACGGCTAATTAAATCAGTCAGAATTTAAGTCTAAACTTCTAAAATGATGAGAGGCGATTAGAGTAATGGTTACAATTCATAGAAATCTCAGTTTGAATGCCAGATCTGGTTAAGAGTTATGGACCTGAGTATGAAACCCACACACAGTGTGTGTGCCTGATCTCGGGAAGGTCACTACCAAACCTCTTTACCCTAACTTTCTTCATCTGTAAAATGGAGATATTAACTTTTGTGAATAAAATGAGGTAATATATGAAAAATACTTATTGAGTCTTACATTCAAGAAGTTTTGGTTAATATTAATGCTAAAAAAGAAAGAGAAAATTACCTTGCATTTTCCATCGCATCAGAGGATGAAACTAGCTTTTCCTCCAATACTGTGACTTTCTTTCTTAGTTTAGCCTCTCTATCTTCTGCAGCCAAAGCTTCCCGAGTATAAGAATCTTCTGTTTCTAAAAGATGGTTACGTAATCTCTCTAGCTCCTGGTTTAAACGTAACTCTTTGTCACGTAAATGTTGAACCTAAATAGAGGACATTTCTTTATTTTTCTTCTACAAAATTCACAGCCCCCCCGACTCTGCCATCCATCCCACAAGCCACGTGTTATCAAATTTTTCCCTATTGTTTAAGTATTTAATTGTGTACAAATTTCTCATACTGCAAGATGTGTTTATGCTGGGAAAAGTCTCCTGAAATCATCCTGAATATTCATTTGGAAGGTTTACGTAAGATCTCATTCCTTGTGGCTATAACGGACAATGGAATTAATTATACAAAGTACGAGGCTTTTTGCGACAGACCACTTTTTCAGGAAATCTAATTTCTTCTATATTTTATGAGTAGGAAATTTTTCTTATATACAAGATATGCCATGATTTTCACCTTTTTTTTTTTTTTTTCATTAAAAAAGATTAAGGTATAATTTGGTTTCAGGTACACAACATGATGATTCAATCCTGGTTTTCACTTTTGAAAACTGAAATAAAATACACTCTGGGAGATCAAAATCCTACTATAGCAAATCAGGGAAAGACTAAGAAAAAAATCAACCAAGAAATTCACTTTAAATGGTTTCAGTTTTCTTACTTAATAATTATTCAACTTGGTGCCTGAATCACTGTTTCTCTAGAGTGAAAGCATACCTCATTCTGCACCGCAGTGTTTTCCATTTGTTTCTGTTTCAGTGCCAACATGACTTGGTCTCTCTCCTTTTGAAACATAACTGTCTTCTCCTGCAGTGACTTAACTGCATTTAAAAGCTGATTTAACTCTCCAGCCTTGCCCTTTTGGAAAGAAATAACTTTAGATTTAATGAAAAATACATTTTAGAAAGACATTTCTTCATCAATTAATTTTAAAATATAGTTAACCATGTCAAGAACATCAAAAAAGTAAGGTCTGAGAAACTGTCACAATTTAAAGGAGCCTAAGGACCAAGATGACTATAATATGCTATCTTGAATAGCATCTTGGGACAGGAAAAGGACATAAGGTAAAAATAAAGGAAATTCAAATAAAGTATAAACTTTAATTAATGATAATGTATCAATATTGGTTCATTAGTTGTTACAAGTGGACCACAGTAATGTCAGGTATGAAAAATAAGGGAAACTGGGTGCGAGGTATGTGGGAACCCTACTATCTTTGGAACTTTTCTAATAATCAAAAAACAAAAGTTTGTTAGAAATGTTCTAAAAAGAACTCAAAAGACACAATCTCTTCAAATTTACCCTAAACAAAGTGTTCACAAACTCCCAAATCACTCAAAAAAGAGTGTGTGTGTGTGTGTGTGTGTCCCCTTGTAGGTATGTATGTGTCAGGCATACACAACTGCTGTTAGAGAGAGTAACAGTGTCAAGATGCTAGCAGAGGAGCAAGGGGAAGTCATTTCATATGCGCAGTCTATTTTAAAAGAACATTTTGGCAACAATTTCACAAACGAAGGCAAGTCTGGAAGGGCATCTTGCTAGATGGTTGTGAAAATTTATTCCTGAATGCATTCCATACAAGTACAATATATTAAAGGCAGAATCAAAAAGATAACGCTTCGTTGCAAAAATTGAGCCATGAATTTAAGATACTAGCTCAAATTCTAAACACACCCTCCTGGATAGTGAGGCCAGTATCTTCCAAGTAGACATTCAGTGAAAACATTTTTTTTTCATATTACAGAGAAAGAACAAATGCTTGAAAAATTAAATAAAGTTGAAGATCTCTTGTTGAGAACATCTCTTACTCTCTAAAAAGAGAGATGTTATTTATTATATTCAACATACAACAATAAAGGTATCCTTCAATTTATATAGCGTATTGGAAGAAATTAGTTTATGCTAATGACCCTCAAGTACGACTTAACTTTAGGAGCTTCCTGAAAAGCAGGTAAATCTTAATTAAATCTGCACTTCAGATCTATAAATGTCAATGAAATAGAACTAAGCTCTACGAGATGCTACAACTACAAAAGGAAAATATATATTGAAAAAGAATACTTCACTGTTCTACTTTCCTCTATTGTAATCTTACAGCCTTAAGACACTACACCTAATTTCGGTTCGTGAGCAATAGAAAGCTTCTTCTCATTAAGAGTCTTCTTCGTACCGAGTACAGACCAGCACCACAAGAAGCTAAGAAGCTGTATGTGAGGGAGGAGGACACCGTGACACTATCAGTGTGCCTACATAATCAGATGGTAAAGAAGGAGAGATGAGGTAAGACTTTTCTTACGGAGTGGAAACTACATCAAGTATTCTCAAACTTTAATTCAAGACTCCAAGAGAATTTAATTGGCAAAAGAAGTGAAATCATTTTGTATGTTGTTCCTGGCAGCACATAAATGCTCAGGAAGCACTTGCTGACTATTCTCATTTCTCTTCCGAACTTCTACTACTGAAAGCATAGAAATCAGACTAATAAAGCACTATCAAAACAGCCCTATCACAGTATGATATACTAGGTCTTCAAAACGTTATTAAAATCAATTGCATGTAAAAATTTAAATATATCATAAACTACTGATATTTTACATATATAACTGCTACAATCCTCCATTTGATGACTGAACAAACCAACCAGTATGGTTAAAACACACCCAGAGTCACACCAGTGACAGAGCTGAGAACAGAACATTTACTAAGCCTACTGTGTGAAAGCACTACTTGTGGTTAGCCCTTTTCAGATAACAAGTGGTGATTGATTCATAAAAAACCAATTTAATGGGTCATCCAGCACTTTGTTTTTTAAAATAGAATATCACATGTATTAAGGGAATTTCTGATTCCTGAAACTTTTCAGTTTTACACACGTGCTTACTGTGTCACAAAATAAATATATTTCTTACTGTAGATCATCGTCAAAGATGTAGCATATTTCAGAGTTCCATATTATATATAAGAACCTCTAAAATGTCAACCATTCCCAGCAGCTACTGAAATATGCCTAAAATTTAAATTGCATTGACTCCAAAATTCCCTCTTGTAACACATTTCTATTTTCTAAAGAAAAATATTAATTGCTACTAAACTTTTTCTATTTACCAGCCTATAAAAAATTAATCTCATACTAAAAATATTTGGAACTATCTAGTAATTTGGGGGAGAAACTTCCAGATGCCTCTAAAGAACATTTACTTGGAAGGAATCAGAATACCTTAAAATAAGCATTTCTAAATGAACAAACATATTCCCCTTCAAAGATGACATCGATAAAGTTAACGCACTAAAAAGTTTCCTCCACTCCGACTTCCCTCTGTATGTAACACCCCGTCCAGCACGTACCTGCTCTTTTTCTTTCAGCAGCTGCTCAAAGGCAAGAGACTTCTCCTTCACTGAAAGGCACTCAAACTCCTTTTCTCGCAGCATCACAGAAAACTTTGTATTAGTCTCTTGTAATGCTTGATATTCTGTTTCCTTTTCCCTGGTTGTTTCTACTATTTTTTCATTTTCCTCTTTTAGTTCACGAATGTCCATTTCTAAAATTACTATTCTCTCCTTCAGGTTTGTTACTGCCTGTCTCAAAAGTTCATTTTCATTCACCTTGTTTGTGAAATTTTCATCTAAAGAAAGTAACTGATCACTTTTGGCTTTGATTAAGAGATCTTTATCTCTAAGAGACTTTTGTAAAACATCGTGTTTCTCCTTTAGTTGCTTAATTTCTGAATCCATTTGTTCGTGTTCTTTTCTTTCTAGCTCTGAGGTAGCAGCGACTGAATTAGACAACCTGTGATTATTTTCCTGGAGAGTTCTAATTGTTGCGTCTTTCTCCTGCAGTGACTTTCTTAGCTCTTCTAGCTCTTGCTGAGAAGACTCACTCGATATAGCAGACTTAACCGTTCTAAGAGACTCTGCTGACTGGGAAGTAAGCAATGATCCAAAGGAGAGCTGTGGCGAAATAATATCGAGTTTTCCTAAAAGAAGATCTTTGGTATTGCAAAGCTGCCCTATGCTGTGCTGAACCTGTGCTAATTCCTGCCCAAAATTTTTGAGTTTGGTTTCATTCTGCTCATAACTTTGGATCAGGCCAGTATAGTCCACTTGTAACTTAGAATTATTGTCACTGTCAACCAACACTTGTGCCTGAAGTTGATGAAGTTCTTCCTGAAGCTGGGCTGATTCGTGCTGCATATTTTGTACTGTGGTCATCACCTGCTGTTTCCACTCTTCCATTTTCTTTACTTGTTGTTTTAATTTATCGCGTTCCTGCAGAAGCTCCTCAAACTGATTACTGTTAACACCTCCAACGTCACTACCAGTGCCAGATGTCTGTAAAACCGTCAGTAAGGTCTGACATTTTTGACTTAGTGCATCTATTTCAATGTCTTTTTCTCGAATGATACGCGATAAATTCTGAACAGTTTCTCTAAACATTTCTTGGGGATTACTTTCAAATTTAGTGGACAGTTTTTTATTTTCATCTTGCAGTTTACTGAGGGCTGCTTCTTTGGCAGCAACTATATCAATCACCTTGTGATATTCTGTTTTGAGATGGCTATTTTCCCTGGTCTTTTCACTCAAAACAGCTAACAGTTTTTCTTGTTCCATAGCATAAGCCTGGAGCTGCTGTTGAAGGTAAACAACATCCTGGGTGTAGGAAGCTGAAGAAATTCTAGCGTGAAGAGCCTGTATCTCCAAATCTTTCTGCTGGATAATCTGAGTTAGTTTACCAACCTCATCTTTAGACAACTGATCAATCTGTTTAGTTAAAGAGATATTCTTTTCATTTAGAAGTTTAATCTCCAATTCTCGTTCTTTTATTCCTTTTACTAATCTTTCAGTTTCGGCTTTAGATAAGTCATGCTTTTCACTTCCATTTTCTATATTAAGGCTCTGGACTTTTGTTTCTTGAAAAATATCAGAATTCTCTGTTTGAACATCCTGCCTTTCTTCATGCAACTGGGTTTTGATTTCTTCGATTGTTTTTTGCAAAGTCTTAATTGCTTCATCTTTCTCTAAGAAGAGTTGGGTGTGTGTGACGTTCATTTGCTCATGCTGGTATTTAAACTCATCCATTTCCTTCTTCTGCTCCTGTAAAGACTGAAGTAGTTGCATTTTACTCTGGTTTTGATCTTCAATGATCTTTTGGTGATGTTTTATTTCCTCTTCAAGTTTATCCTTTATTACATTCAGCTGAGAAACCTCAGATGCTAGTTCTGTAACACAATCGAGGGTTTTAGGCTCAGCCGCAGGTGCAGCTCGACTCTGCTGCTCCCTGAGTCGTTCCAGTTCTTCTTTCAGATGATTGTTTTCCTCTTTCATAGATGCGAGATGTCTGTCTTTTTCCTCTATGGTTTGCTTCAAATTTTCATTTTTTCTTAAGGCCTGAGTATTTTTAGTTAATTCCTCCTGGAGCTCTGAACTTCTCTCTTTAAGTTTTTCAATAAAAATTTCTTTCTCATTTATAAGTTCTGTCAAATGCTTCCGTTCTTCTAAACTAGATGACAAAATTGACTTAGTCTCTTTATGATCAATATCCATCTGTTCAATATTCTTTTTGAGTTGTGCTATTTCCAAGTCTTTCTCTTGATTGAGTTTAATTAAACGCTCATGTTCCAACTGTAAAACAGAGGCACTCAAATTCTGTGCACTTGACAGTTCTTCAATGGTCTGCTCATACTTCTTTGCTTCTTCCAAAAGCCTCTTTTCAGCCTGACACAATTCTGCTTCCAACTGTCCTTTTTCCATTTTTAGAGCCTCCACAATAGTGTTCTGTTCCAGAGAAATCCGATTGTTACCAGCAACAGATTCTTGCAACTGATGTCTGACATCTTCACATGCTAAAACCAACTTTTCATTTTCCATTTTGAGATCAAAAGCAACTTTCTTTAAATTTTCATTGAGCTGTTCTATTTCTGAAAGATTCTGCTTTAAGCTTCCCACTTCGGCTTCCCTTTCTTTAAGTAAATCATCCCTAAAATTACTGTTAGAGTCCTGACCAAGAACCTGAGTTAACTCATCCCTGACTCCAGAAAGCTCCTCCTCATTTCGTTTAATGTGTTCCTTAAGTTCGAAGTTCTCCTTCTGGATGTTTAAATTATTGTTTTGTGACTTATTTAGTTGATCTACTAAATCTTCTACTTTATTCTCCAGCTTCTGCTTGGTTAAATGCAAGTCATTTAGGAACAGTTCACTTTGAATTAACTTTTCTTTCTGCATGTCTAACTCTTTAGTAATGTTCATTTTATCGTCTTCGAGTTCATGGACTCTCTTTTTTTCATCATTTAGATCTTTTTTCAGTT
Source organism: Pteropus alecto (assembly GCF_000325575.1). Taxonomy (NCBI): domain Eukaryota; kingdom Metazoa; phylum Chordata; class Mammalia; order Chiroptera; family Pteropodidae; genus Pteropus; species Pteropus alecto. Next base: position 15,476,975 of record NW_006494609.1, read on the forward strand.
TACTGATGATGCCATCTCCCTCATTTTGTTGTTTTGATAGCTGATCTTTTATCAAAATCATGTGCTGAAAGAAAAATTAATTTGCATGGTGACTTTAAAACATTCTCTTATCTTAGTACCAATAGAAAATTTTATAAAATGTCATGCATCATAATCCTCCAATATTTCTAATCCTTCTTAAAACAACTTTTAAAAAAATCCCAAAATTATTTATTAATATTTTATAGCAAACCTATTTTATCATTTCAGAGATGAGAATTTAAAACTAAAGAAAGTAAATGATATATGTTGTTTTTTTACAACTCTTAAACACTGGGCAGGAGTCAAAAAAACTACAGCTAATGGGGCAGATCAGGCCTGCTGCCTGTTTCTGTAAGTAAAGCTTTATTGGAACAGAGCTGCACTCAATTGTTTACATATCATGACAACAGAGTTGATTGAGTGGTTGCAACTGAGACAATACGGTCTGCAAAGCCAAGAATATTTACTACCTAATGCTTTACAGTAAATGTTTGCCAACTTCTAGGACTAGAACACCAATGAACTAAAATATTAATGAAAACACAAAATTAAATCACAACAATCCCCGTTGTTTGTTAATCTGGTGTTCAGTCTACTGAGTGGAACGTGCTGCCACACTGTCTGTAATATAGTATTTGTTACCTTTGTAGCTTCTTGGTTCTGTTTATCCAGTTCTTCTAACTCGGCTATCAGTTCTTCCTTTTCAGTGATACGCTGATTGAGTTCTTGTTCCTTTGCCTCCAAATTAAGTCTTAAATCTTGTAATTCTAAATCCAAATCCATGTCTCTTGTAGCTATAGTTTTAACTATTTCATATTCATTGTTCAATTTTAAAAGTGATTTCTCAAGTTCTTCCTTGAATGATAAAAGGGGAAAAAAAACAACACATAGTATAATTGCAAGAAGAGACACCAAAAGATTAAAAAATATACATATATATATATACACACACACACAAAACTTGGGATTCTATTTTAAATGTTCCGAGCTGGAAACATTATTGCATAATACCTCAGCAATGGCATACAAAATTCAACAAACCACAGCCTTCATTCATATACAAAGTACTTCTATAACCCTAGACATGGCGCAAAAACCTGAGTTTGTCTTCTAGCTCCAACTTCGTCACACAAAACTTTCCCTTTCCCGTGTGGAGACTTCCTGATCCCACCCCTACTGCTGCTTCTCCTTTTCCTCCCCTTTCACCGCACACATACTTTTTTAAATGTCCCAAGTCTAACGGATCCCTTTACTTCCACTCCCTAACATCTAGTTACCAACAGCCATAGACAAAAGTGTAAAAAAATCAACACTAATTCAATCTGAAGTTTGTCCTCTCTAATGAGCATATAAAAGGCTTCTTTTCCCTCATTCAAGAAATTTTTCATGTTATTGGCTTCTGTCAGGACATAAAATCTCTTCTTCACCCAAGAAAGTACCCTCCTTCCTTTGGCTCCTAAGCTGAGCACATACTAGGTTTTCCTTTATCAAACCTAACATTCCTAAAGATATATTTATGTCATTTTTAAAGTACATTTTATGTTGTTTTTTAAGTAATTAATGCTTTTCCTACAAAATCCCAGAAGATAAACTCAATATTGCTGTAAAACCTTCTCTCATTGATATTTTTAAAAATCAAAATTCTACTGAGTCTACTTTAAAGTGAATAAGAATCTCAAATTTCCACAAGTAGTCTAATACATATCTTACAAAAGAGACTAATGAAAACTATATTAGAATATCAGCCTCAAAATTCTCATTCTTCTTCCAATTGAAAAGTTTATTTTGAAATACAACTGAAAGATGGGAATAGTATCATCTTATGTCTTTCTAGAGTTATCGGTACAATTAAGACGATCACAATTTTTTTTCAGGTAGATCTTAGTAATACATCATATGGCCTTGCAGGCACTTTTGGCATTCTTCACCAGTGAGCAGACCCATAGCAGACATGATTCAAAGAAGAGTTACAATGGATTACTTAACATCAAAAGAAAGGAGAAACGGCTATCAAGAATAGTTACAGAATCCAAAAATACCATGAAAAAGTTACAGACCTTATCAGATATGTGTAGAGATCTGCAAACTACAAAATATCCCTAGCTAGTTACAGAAAGAAATAACTGAAAAGAGCAGAATCTAATGGAAGCAGAAGAGAACAAAGGAAATGTATATACTATAGTAATAAGAAATGACTGGGAGAAACTACTGGCATTTAGTGAGTGGCAAGAGTTGGGGCCAGGATCCTACAATGCATAGGGCAGTGTACACAAGTAAGAATTTTACCATCGCAATACCAACAGCTCCCCTTTGAGAAACACTGCCTATATGCTAATAGAAAAGGATGTCAAAAATATAATGTTGAAGTATGCATAGTATGTTAATATTTCTATTTTTTAAAGCTGTTTATATATATAATCATACATGCATGGATAGAATCTGGAAGTACATACAAGAAACTGGTAGGAAACAAAGCCTCTGGGGAAATGCCAACCAACAGAGGTGTGAAGGACATTACATCCGTACAGCCTGAAGTTTTTCAGTATATATTACTGATTATGTACATAAGTAAATATATGTTATTTTTTTAAAAACTACGATTTTAAACTGAGACACTGGCCTGTAATAATATCAGCTTACAACTATCCTATATTTAAACTCCTGCCTTAGCCAAGGAATTATCCCCAAGTGGTACGAAAATAAAAATACCTCTCCCCATACCTAACATTGCATTATAAAATCTTATTCCACCCCTGCTACCAATATACACAAGAAAGCCTATTTCTACCACTGAGAATGTCCCTCTTTACCTTTTATCACTAAGAAATTCCTGTCTGCCACTCTAGATACATTCTGGGGCATAGAAGCAATAAGTACAGTCACAACAGGACACCACTCCAGATTCCCCACCCACCAGTGTAGGCTGCTGCTGTCAGGACTTCATCTGAAACCAAAACAGAGCCTTAATCTACCTTTTCTGCTCATATCTGTATGCCTACAGGCTCACTTCTAAATGCACATTCTGCTCGGCCTCTCTGCACCTTGCCTAAGTACTTCAACCTGGCCTGACAGACATCAATAAGACCAGCTTTATCCTCAAGACTCTCAAGAACTAAACACTCACTATATGAACTAGCCCTCAGCTGTGATCTATATATAATACACCATCTTAATTTTGCCCGCATTTTTATCGCACCCACCTTTTCTTGACTCAATAAGGAATTTTCTTTTTCTAAACCTTGGACATGCATTTTAAGTTTCAGATTGTCTTCAGCGAGATTGTTATCCTACAAACATGTTAAAAACAGTGTGTATTCAGATAACAGAAAATTTCACGTTTACAAAAAAGCAGGCAAGCTATACAGTTGTGCATTTCTACTCAGCATTTCTTTAGTGGTATATAAAAATTATAAGCATGCAACACTGGGCCATCTAAAGCCAGTCACTCATTTTATAGACATTCATAAAGAGGATTTCTTTATTATATTTGAAAAAATATATACTTATAAATACAAAATAACCTGTAATCATCAGAAAGAGAAATAACTCTCTGAATATCATAAAGAGAAATCGAAATGCATCCCTCACTTTGGGGAGATCTTCTTCCACTGTCTCTACATACGGAACATTTGTCAAATTAATCTTCAAAGAGGTATGTATACTTGCATTTTTCAATTATGCAACTTTTAAAATTGTCAATGTATGATGCAAAAGTTTCTGATATTAATAAGTAAACATAAAATTACTAATAAGCAACTATAATAATCAAAATACTTTCTTGGTAAACCAATGCCAAAAGCTTTCTCTCTTGAGTTTACCTGGTTTAAATTACTCAGTCTCATTATTTCATTTTCGGCATCTGTAAAAACAATGGATCTGACATTAAAATTCTTTAAAATACCTTAATAATTACCTCCTAAAATTAATGTCAGAAGTGAAATGCAATGAAAATAAAGCATATTTCTAAGCACGATTAGCAAGCCCTACAGTTCTTAGGTGAAATGTTATTTTTATTTCTGTATTTCTATTTTGACTATACCAAAGAAATCATAATATAGTTAGAAATTATGTTAAAATCCAATTCTATGGAACAGTATAAGAATTATAATTGTATTCTGAGTGAGTCATAAGTTACTGCCTTCATAAAAACATTAACAACTATTTCAAAATGAGTTGATTTGTTTGTGTAGCAGGAAATAGTGTAAGGACTAAAATTGGAGGAAAAAATTTTTAAAAAACCACGAATGTATATTTGTACCACAAAAATAAAATAATCTATCAATTATCTGAAGTGCCTTAGGCATGAGTACTAATAAAAGACCATTCAATATGGTATTCTGGATAGATCAATAAATAGAAGAGGTTCTAGAAGAAAGACACAAAGAATTCCACAAGTTCAGCTGAAGTAATTCATTCTTTGTTCATTCAGGAAATAGTGAACGTATACTACGAGGTCAGTTGCTAGACAAGAAGGAAAAATTTAGCCTCTGCTTTACTAGACCAAAAAGGGCAAATGCTTAATCCAGATGTGGTGGGGTGGGAGGTGGTGAGTGGGGCCAGGGAAGCCACGTTAGGTACCTTCCAGGGGATGTGACACCTGTGCTGAATCTTAATATATGAACAAGAGTCGGTGGAAAGAAAAAGAGGCACTCCACACAGAGAAAGCAGCAAACGCAAAGGCCAGAGAGCTGAGACAACACCAATGGCTTAAGCAGCTATATAGAAAAGTTCAAAATAGCTACAGCTTAGAATATTAGGAAACTAGGAAGAGTTGAAACTGAAGAGGGAGTCAGGGACCACATCATGACAGACATTATATGTCTAAGAAGTTCAAACTTTATCCTGAAGTTCATAAGAAGCCACAAAGTACTAAAATCAGGAGAGTAACCTGCTTTGCATTTCTCAAAAATCATTCTGGCTGCAGAAAGAAAAAAATTGTTTGAAGAAGGGATCATGGAGACCAGAGAATAACAATAGCTAACACTTTTATAATGCTTATTGGGGGCTAGACACGGTTCTAGAGAGAACTTTGCAGCTGGTAACATAAAAAACCCTCATTACTACAGCTATGAAGAAGATATTACCCCAGCCATATAGATGACAAAAACCTAAGCACAGTGATGTTAATTAACCTGCCCAAGGTCAGCTAGTTAGTGATGGAGCTGGATTCCAACCCTGTCATGTTCTTACCCATGATGTTATTCTACTCCACTCAAAAGACTATGATAGTCAACCAAACAGAAATGATGACTGGCTGAAGTTATTCAGTGGCAGTGTAAATAAAAAAAGGGGAAGACCTAAGCAGCAGATTTGTTTTTAAAGCAAATAAACTCATAGCAATCACCCAGTACATTGAATAAATACATTTATTATGAAAAAAGCAGAGCTGCTTTGAAGTCAAACAGGAAAGAAGCCCAGTACGCCAACGGCACAGCCTTCCCTCTGCGTTCACGGCAGCTCCCAGGGCTGAGGCACCTATGAGAAACCATGAGAAACCCTCGAGCCTCTATCAAGAACAATACTGAAATGTCCCTGAACCAGAGAGGAGCTGGGGAAAGAGAACCTATAAAACTTGCTAGGTAATGACTTCAAATTCTGCTTTGGGAGACTGGTAAATGCTACCAATTACCAAGCTAGGGAAAGGAAGAGAGAGGAGGATATGGTAACTTTACTTTGAACGTAACCTGAATTTGAATTTATAGAGTTGGCCATTCGGGCCAGGAACTCATGATAAACACCTAGGCAAAGAATAAAGATTGGGGGTGGGGGAGGGGTGGGGGAAGGGAGACAGGTCTCACAAGCACACAAGGGCTAGAAACCTCCAGAGCAAGAATGAGTGAGTTCATAAAGTGAGAGTTTATATTGTGAGAAGAGGACAGAGTGCAAAATAAAATGCATCTTTTCAGTTATGAGCTCCCATTATGTTTTCCTGGCAGGAATGAATACTGTTGTTGGCCTATTTCATTTCACACTTAAGTTTTATAACACAGAATACTGCTCTGGGAATTAAATATCATCTCGAGCATGAAAACGGTGGAAGACTTATGGCTCTTATCATTCTCAGGACTGCTAGATACAGGGGGTCATTTCAAAGAGTAACAGAGAATTTTGAAAAAAGTAGGCTGCATTCCTCCATTGGAGTATCTGGGCCCTACTGAGTTATAGAAAATATTTGGTTCTGTATAGATTAACAGAAATAGACCCATTTCTCTTCCAACAAATGTCTATCTATATAAACATTTCTCAGAAATAAACATGGCCTCCTAAATCAATGAGTTCCATGTAAATACTTAAAGGATGAGAAAAGGATGTTGAGAGACACCCAGAAAACACTTAATACTTTTTAGAAGGAAATACCCATGTGTGATCTATTATAGCACTGAACATAAACCAATAATTCTATTCAAATTCCACATAGCCATTTCCATGAATATTCCATTTCCGCAAAGTTCTAGTTGTCTCTAAAAACGAATAGTATGCAATGAAACACCAATCAGAAATAAGTTCCAAACATTTTATACCAGACAGTGCTTGTTGTAGTCTGAACACTTCTTCTTCTACTGATGTACTCTGTGGATGAATTCTTTCCTTTTCTGTCACAGTGTCACTTTGCAATTTGGTACATTCCAGTTTCAAGCTTTCACATTCTTTAATTATTTGCCTGTTTTCTACATTTACTCGTTCCTGTTCCTTCCTCAAAACATCTCTGTCATTTTCTGCAGAGGATAATTTTTTACTTATGTCTTTTATTTTATCCTCAAGTTCTTCAATTTTTTTTGTAGACTCTATTTTTTCAGTTTGTAGACTCTCAATAGTTTTTTGCATCTCATGGATTTTAGAATGATCAGTTACTGCAATTCCTGAGCCACCTAAAATGTAAACATAAAATCAAGGACAATAAATATCAAGTATCAAAAGTTATCTACACACAACTAAGAGATTTCATAGGCTTCAGAACTTAAAAGGTCTAAAAAGAAAAGTTAAAAACAAGATAACACAAAAGTCCTAATAGAAAGGCCCAAATCCAGATCACTGATAACAGTAAATGCTGGTGAGGATGTGGAGCAGCAGGAACTCCCACTTGTTGCTGGTGGGAACGCAGAACGGTGGAGCCATTTTGGAAGACAGATGAGTGATTTCTTCCCAAACTACACATACTCTTACCATACAATCTAGCAATCATACTCCTTGGTATTTACTCAAAAGAGCTAAAAAGTTATATCCACAGAAAAACCCAAACACAGATGTTTATAGCAGCCTTACTCATAATTGCCAAAATTTGGAAGCAATCAAAATGTACTTCAGTAGGTGAATGCATTAATAAACTGTACTATATCCAGACAATGGAATTTACTCAGTGCTAAAAAGAAATGAGCTATTAAGCCATGAAAAGATATGGAGGAAACTTAAATGCATATGAATGAGTGAAAGAAGCCAATCTGAAAAGGCTACATACTGTATGATTCAAACCATAATGACAATTCTGGAAAAGGCAAAACTATGGTGGCAATAAAAAGATGAGTGTTTGCAGGAGGTAATGAGGGGGATGAACAGGCAGAGCACAGAGGACTTTCAAGGCCGTGAAAATACTCTGTATAACATAGTGATAGAAATGTGTCATTACACATTTGTCCGAATCCACTGAATGCACAACACCAAGAGCGAAGCCTATGGATTTTGGGTGACAATGATGAGTCAGTGTAGCAGGGAGGGCAGAGGGTATAAGGGAAATCTCTGTACCTCCTTCTCAATTTTGTTATAAACCTAAAAGTGCTCTAAAAAATTTAACTTTAAAAAAAAGTTAAATTACTACAATAGACAAAGCATTTTAAAATAAATAATCAAGGAAAGCTATGATTTGAATCAAATACTAAAAAGCTCATGTCTTTGAGTTTGAAAGAAAGTGAAAATATACCTAACGATTCAAAAAAAAGGTCTCTGTATTATAACCATTTATTACAAAAGCAAAAGGACCTTTCCGTTTTTGCGGAATCTTGACCGTAGCGGCCCCAGTGCAAACTTCTGGCAGATTAGCAGAACTAGTCATTTACCCATTTTTTAGAACTTTGCCCACGTTTACATCAGTGTCCTGATCTTACAGTGCTATGTTTGTCATTTAATTATGTCACCTAATATGTTACATTAATGAAATTAATAACCTTGTTGTAACAGATTTTCCAGTTCTTCAATTCGTTCTTCATAGTCACTTAATTCTTCTCGATGCCGACGAGTTATTTCTGTCAATTTCTGTTGGTGTGCATTCTGCAACACTGACATTTCATGTTGATGATTATCAATTTCCTGACTTCGGTTCTGTTTAAGTTCCTTAAAAAATGAAAACAAAGTTAACCGTATTTATAATCAATGAATTTATCTAAGCTATTTCATTGTTGCCCAAAAGTCTGTATTATTAAAAGTAATTCTCTGAACATGCTAAGGCTGAAAAGAATTTAAACACGGGCCCAAAATTTGGATAATTCTGAGACTCTACCCTTTCCTTTCTTGGGACTTAAAAACAATTTTTCTACTTTTAATAAGGGACCACCACCAAGAAAAAACAAAAAGAAGTTAGCAAAAATATCTCTTTTCCTTAGACATATTCCACCAACATCAGTGTCAACCTTCTGGCCAATCAGTATCTGCTGTCCCATTACCCTGTCCTCTCCCTCCGTCCTTCCTTCCAACAGCCTTGATGGGACTCCCCAACTGTCAATCAAGCTACCTTGATCCCCAAGTTGAGACCACCCATCTCTCTTCTAGGAAGGTAGGTCTTGAGCTGAGTTGGGGACATTGGTTGGACCAGCAGCATTATGAAAGCTGCACCCTGAAGAGTCTGTCCCCTGTGTCCTGATACTTGGGTTCCTGATGATGTTCCCATTCCTGTCTTAGCTGAGGCCAAAATGCTCAACTCCTCCTTCAATCCTGTGAACAAACTACCCTTGATCCTTCCAGTAAATCCTTTGCTTCGCCTAGCCAGAGGTGGTTTTTGTTGCTTGTGACCAAGAATCTTAATCTATAAATTAGCTTTTAGTTCATGAGAACACAAGTGAAGTTATTCTTTAATCCTATACACTTATGTGGCAATACTTGGCAAGGAACTTTACATTTAAACTACAAAACAATCCTACAAAGGAGGTATTATAATGATATCTACCTTACTGATGAAAAAACAGAAGTTTGTAAAGGTTAAGTAAATTGCCCAAAGTAACACACCTTGTAAATAAATAGCAGAGCCAGGATCCACACACAGAGTCAGGAACCCACCCATACCAGTACTGTGTAATAATAACAAAACCCAAAACTAAAAGTTCTATATCTGACAATAATTTACAAACTAAAAACAATTCCTTACATGATAAGTATATGTAATTAAGACTTTTCTTGAAGGAAATAATTGACACAAACTAGCAAATTACCATTCTTAAGAAAAAATTATTTATAGTAAGTAATATTAGCATGTTACTTTTGTCAATATCCTTTAACCCTAAACCTTGAAATTTCAGCAACCTTGGAATTCTCTTTTAATAAAGACCATTTTATGAGATAACACTGGAAAACAGACACTTACAAAACATAAACTATGTAATAAACATATGTTCAAAAACAAATGATTTTGCAAAGGAATATTTTTACATAGTGTACTCGTCATAAAAAATAAAGAAGATACAAAACAGTAAAAAATGAGTATCATAATCTAATTATTTTTACAACTGAGCCTTTTATTAATTTAGGCTTATAATTTTTATAAGGCAAATTTAAATGTATAATCACCATTGTTTCAGCAATCTGCCTTACCTTAATGATATTTTGTAGTTTGCAGATTTCCCTTTGATCAGAGCTATCTGATCCCTGTGCTTTAGAAGTCTAGATCAGAAAAACAGAATTAGAGAATTACATTTTCTTATAAAAGAGAAAGCTGCAGACTGACTTTATTAAAAGATACTTTTCAAAAAAGGGGCATTTCCCAGACAAATTCTGATTAAAGAATGTCAAGCACTTTTAAGGAATGTAGTCCAATAGTAAATAACACACAATAAATAAAAGATACCATTCAAAGTATGTTAACTAATTAGGGAGACAACATTTTTACAAAATAAGAAAAATACCAGAGTATATTTTACTTACTTAACAAAATGTAAATTTGATGATAATCAAGCAGCTTCCTAAAAGATAATTTCTAAAATGAAAAGTTACCAAATATTAAAGCTAATAATAACTGTAAAAATCTTCTTAAAATGATTTTACCCAGGTTTCTACCCCAATATAGACTAACTTTTGGTTTGACAAGTAAATAAAAGAACTTTGGGATTCTTCTCTACTCATTTAAAGTTGTATGTTGTTCATTTACCTTTCCTATCATTTACTATAGTGTTAAGGAACTGAAAGCTACTCTCTGGATGAAAGGAACACAGTATAATGAAAAGAACACAGGATTTGGAATCAAAAGATATCTGAATCACAACTTACTATGACAACGGCTGTATTACCTACAAACTTTTACTTTTGCTCATCTGCAAAACAGAATAAATATCTCACATAGTTATTAAGGATAATGTAGTATATATTGGGGTAGTATATATGGAAACATCTTGTAAAATATAATACAAATATAAACATTAACTTTTATTATGTCTTGCTAGATAAGTTCCTTGAAAGGTCCCAATTATGCTTTTTTCACCTTTATATCCCAGTATAGGTCTGTCATATAGTAGGCATTTAAGATTTGCTGAAGTAAACATACCAAAAATCTCTCTCTTTCCTGTGAAATCTTGCCCTAAGCAATGTTTCCTAAAATGTATTCCTCGTATTATGAGAACCACCTGGCGTCTTTGCTTGAAAGCTATAGAGCTTCCAACACCCAAAAGCAGATGACCAAATCCTAATATCTCAAGGGAGGACATGGATTCCACAGCAGGTCAAGTTCTCCAGGTTATGCTTGAACACACACAAAATTTAAGAACTACTACTTTTTAGAGGTGAGATGGTCAAATAGATCATTCTCTCTAGCTTTATTTTGGTTATTAGGAATGTCTACAACTTGGGAAGCAAGGAGATCATTTTAATTGGGATTTCTCCTTTACACAATTAGATTACACACACACAAAAAATAGAAAATAACCACTTTACTTATATATTTTATTTTTCTCTACATTGGTGAAATTAAATCTACATGAATAAGGTTCCAGTTTAATTTGGGTCTCATGTCTATCAACAACCTTAGTAGTTTATATAAAATCTGATACATGTAAGACAAAAAAGCATTCCTTGGAAGAAAGTTTAGAGGCGCAAAAAAGCAAGGATTTAATTTCTAGTGCCCAAGAAACACCACAAAATAGTTTAACAAATTATAATACCAATTACTAGATTTTCATTTTACTTATAACTAATGCGAACAGGAACCTCAGACGACATCCAGCAGTGAAGCCTCAGGAACGCCAGGGAAAAGGTGCCGGTTCAGCCATAGCAATTTCATTTTTATCTCTTTTAAGCCCTGGGCTAGAAACTTTCTATTTTATTTTAAAACATGGTTCTGTTGCTTTAAATTTCTTTGAAAATTTCTTCCATACATTGTACAGAAGGGGAAACAGGCTGAGAGAGAACGATGACCTGACTAAGATCACTTAGAAACTTACTGGCAGAATTAGAATACAGGTTTCAATTTCCTAGTCCTGGGTTCTCTCTGATACCAAAAGATCTATACACAGCACCAGTATTTTCACCATAGTTTTCAAAAACTCATTAAAATTTTACCTACTTGAGCAATATGCCTCCAATGGCCAACTTCAGATTCAAGTCTTGAAACTTCATTTGACAATCTGTTTATTTCTTGTTGTGAAGAAATTATGTCACCAAAGTCCATGTCATCGTCGTGGAAAGCTGAAGCATGATGACTGACACCGTAACTGAATGAAGATGATGCAGTGGTTGTTGGCACACCACCAACTCCTGAATTTACTGACTGAGCAGCTGACTGCAGCTTCAGCAACTGGTCCTGTAGTGCAATCTGTCTTGCTTTAAGATGGCTGATTTCTACCTATATAGTTATAATCCACATTTTAAAGAAGGTACTTTAAAATAACCATATTATAAATAAAATAACCATATTATAGATGCATAATGTTAAAAGTCATAATAATTTAAGATTATCTCATGATGGTACTCTCTCAACTGAATCCAAGTCTTTTGTAACATCCCAATCATAACATTTTTATTTAAAAAGCAAATATAATTACAACAGTTAAAGCACAGACAATGTTTTCAATAGTATGAAGATCAGAATTTCACTCATGTAATTTATTAAAGTAATGAATTCCTCAGTTAAACATGGGTTTACTATCTTCTATATACCAGATAGGACAGGCAATTTCTTAGGGTTCTGTTTGTGATTGTCACGAACCTCAAACGGTGAGAGTATAAAAGCTGTGTCAGTCTATGTACTGGAAAGTTTCCTTTGAATATCTGTTGGAAGAGTCTTATGTAATTGATTAGGGCTGGATTTAAGCTTAAAATACATCATGAGTTAGGAGTAACCTTGTAGTGGTCTGTACAACTCAGGTGAAAGAATGCTTTGATTTATTAATCCAATCTTCTCAGATAAGATAACACAGGAAGCCTGTGGTTATTAGCCCATGAGTCTTAGAAGGAAATCATGTCTTGAAAGAGACCTTGGCTTTTGCCTTGGCAAAGAGGGGGCAGTGAAAATTTGATTCTACTAAGGGAGAGAACAGTATAAAAATCCTGAAACCCTGAGCAGAGCTGTGACTGAAGGCTAGCAATATCAAGTCGTTGTCCAAAAGAAATTATGAAAACAAGACTTAACCAGAATGCCAGAGCCATTCCGAGGGAGAGATTATTCAAAACATAAAGGTAAGCGACAGAGAACTAAAATAAGCTTTCTGTAAAATACTTAAACTAGTCCAGAAGACACTTTACCACAACTGAGGAAAATCTGATACTGACAAGACAGCTAACAAGTAACGGTATTTCTACATATGTAATATCAAGCAATTAGACAGACAAAAACCAAACATAACTATGTCAGATGTCATAACAAACAGGGTTTTTATATCAGAGCCCCTTCTCTAATGGAGATTTATAGTAGTGCATAATTCATTCATTTTTCATAATTCATAATTCATTCATAATTTCAGTCATTTTCCCATTAATGATATGAGGCAAATTGCATCTTTAGGGAATATGAACATCACAAAGAGATCAACAAATAGATTAAAAAATAGCAGATCCAAAGATTCTGCTAAAGTATTTTTATATATTATCTTTCATTCTAGTAAAAAGTACTGAAATCCAAAATTGTTTTCAAATGTAGCTATAATACAAAGAAAGTTCTCATTATACAACAGTTATATCAAATCAAAGAGTTAAAAGTGCAAGTTCTAATAACAAAGAGACATTTCTAAACATGAATGCTTAATTTGCCCTCTAATATCAATAGTTAAGTAGAAATAAAATGCCAAAGTTTTCTAAAGTAGTGTTTTCAACTAGGATATAAGCATCAGAATCATCTATGGAGTTTTCGAAAAACACCAAGACCAGGGCCCCTTCCTAGTACGCTAAACCAGAATCTCCTGGATGACATAAGCATCTGTATTTTTTAAAAGTGTCACTCATGATTCAGCTATAAACCCCTGGGTAGGAACTACTGCTCTACTGTAACATCTATTAAGTCAATGCTGCTCCAAGTGTGGTCTGTAGACTGATGCCATGTATGCCTGCTACAGTCCAGGAAAAGATAAGCACAGAAATTGAAAGACTTACAGGCTTAAAGACTTTTAAAGCAATGTGACAGAGTAAGCTGTTGAGCTTTAAAAAAAAAAAGTGGGCTTTTAACTTTAATTTGAACTTGTAATTTTCCTTTTTTATATTTATTTTATATTTGTAGTAATTCATTTTTATTCTATTTTATGAAATCAATTCCCAAAAGATTGGAAATTTAAGCTCTTCTTTTAAATGTTTATATTTATCATCGATGTAGTTTAATTTTTCATCATATGTCACTAAAGGAAAGAGAAATCAGTACATCTAAATTTAAAAACCCAAATATAAACTTATGATACAAATGAACATTTAATCAACAAAATAAAGAACATCCAAATGATCTGGATAATAAAAAAAGAAATGGTTCAATTAAATAGAAGTATTTACTGAATTCCAGTTATGTACTGAACACTAAAGAGAATTCATGAGTTCTCATGAAACATGGAGACATAGTCTATATTTTAAGGATTTATGATAACGCTGGTTAAATTATCTAATATCTATTACGAGCACTACAAAGAAAAAATAAGCCAATTTCAAATAACTATTTCTATCAAACTAAAGGGAAAATATTAATAGCACAGTATAAAATACTTCATATTCTCTTTTTCCATGGAAAATCAAGTAAATGCCAATATAGCATTTATTACACTTAGAGTTAAAACCATTAAAAAAGATATGTCATTAGCAATGATCGCACTGATTTAAAACAATTTTAGGTAAATAGATGAGAAATTAAGTTTCATAAAATTAGAAATTATAAGGAACAGATACCTAAAAATATTTTATACAAGGACTTTTCTTATATGCTTTTCTTTTGGAAAGCAAAAACTCAACTCCACAAAGGTTATGTTAATGTAAATGTAATAAAAAAGCTTACAGAGTTCTTGTTAATGATATCAAACCGAGCTGGGAATTATTAACTTCAACACCCTTTCAATATTCTTATGGATCTAAATATAGCTTGATTTATATTATAACTCTTAAACACTTCCTAAGTACCTTACAGTGAAATAGGTATGAAATAACTGATAACATTTACCTCTTTCTGCTGTAATTGATTTCGATAACTTGTAGACTGCTGCTTTATTTGAAGCTCTGAAGCTTCATGCTTCTCTTCCAGATCAAAACAAAGTTTTTTAAGTCTCTCATTCTAGAAGCAAAGAAAAAGGTATTTTCAACAAAAAAAACCTAAAAAGTAAAACATGTTAGTGACAGCTATATGCATGACATTATGAAAAACATATTGCTTCGTATAAAGAGATGTAAAATATAGGGCTGACAGAATTCTGGCCTTTAAAATATACTTTCAATTAAAGTTATAAGTGCAATAAGGATGTTTATAGAGATTATGTGTAATTCTGAACCAAAGTAGGAAAAAAAAATCTTGTTTAGTTTGACTTTCTGCTAAGAAAAAGCCATTGATCAACATTTCCCCCATCTTTGTACACCAGTGTCTAACATATAATAGACAATAAGTGTCTCGTAAATTAATAAACTAGATTACATGTTTGAACTTTGTTTTCTCCCCAAACAGAACTTTTTAAAAGAAATGTTTTTTAAAAAGACTTCTGGCTAAAGTACAGGTGGGAGGCCAAAGCCTCATAAAACCCCAGGCTCCTGAGGCACCTCTGAAAAGTCCAACTTGAAAGCCACTCAGTTTGAAAAGCTAGTTAAACGTACACAAAATATTCTAAGAATAATTCAATGAATCTAGATTCACGGTCCTTTAAGATGTTGGCATATATGGAAAAAATTACTTAAATTTTATGTACAAAAATATTATCTTAACCTATCATTCTTTGACATTTGAATGATTAAGTACATAATGGAGCAAGAGAAATGGACACTAAAACTTTCTTCAAAAAGTTATTTATAAATTATTACAGATAATAATTTACTAAGAATTCTACTAATATATCTACACAGTTTAACAATGATAACTGAAAATAAGGACATTGATGGTGAAAAAGCTCCTGCTAGAAGGTGAAGACTTTCACTTTGTGAGTGTCATCTGTTTTCTTCTTAAATTCTAGGAATTTCTTACATTCAGAGATGTGAAAATTATGATCCAAGGAGATTATATGAATTTCCAGAGAAAATCAATGGAGCAAACTAAAGAAAAAATTGCAAAATACATAAATCCTAGTTTGGAAGTATAGACTCCAAAAATCTAACATAGACTTTGGCTACCTTGAAAAAATATTAATAAGAAATTGGACCTGAGGTCACACAACTAATTATCTTCTATTGGTTACTTTTGAGCTGTTAACATGAAAGACACCACACATAGTTGAAAAAACACAATATAGTCACATCAGAACCTAGTCATAAAAGTCTACTCAGGGCTTTTTCACATAAGAATACCTAAGGCTATTTGTTTACTCTGATTAATAACTAGAGCTCAGACTTGCAATTTGGCCAATACCTAATTGGTTCTTTCCTCATCTCCCTAGCCATATGAGAGAAAGATAAAGCACACGAAGGACAGATTCTATTCATGTGGCTGATCAGTAACCAAGAGTTGTCAGTGGCCATTTTCTATTATATGGAATACAAAGCAGAGAGCGCTTGTCTGAAAGTGCGCGCGCGCACACACACGCACGCGCGCACACACACACACACACACACACACACACACAGAAACAAAAAGAAGAGAGAGAGATAGCCTCCAGTTCTGGCTGCAGCCCCTTCCTAAAGACTGGCTATAATTTCTGCCCTTGTAATGCATGAGACCCTCATAGCCTTAAATTAGTCCATCCTGCTTAACTCCTGTTTTACCATCAAGGTCTAATGGAACCGATTTTAGCTCGTGAGTTTCTTTTCTGAGTAGTCCTAACTATCTATAATGACTGGTGTTTATGATTTTTCTCCTTTCTTAGAAGTCTTCCAAACAAGAGAAAATTTACTCATTTTTTTTTTAACAGAATAAAACTCATTTTATCTTGCAATTTCCATAGGGTACATTGGGCCCTTTTATAAGTCTAAGAACAATCATGGGATCATACTGATCTTGTGTGTGTGTGGCTCTTTTTTTTTATTATGGTGACACTGGTTAATGAAATCCATTGAATTTCCATAGGGTTCAATGGGCCCTTTTATAAGTCTAAGAACAATCATGGGATCATACTGATCTTGTGTGTGTGTGGCTTTTTTTTTTTTATTATGGTGACACTGGTTAATGAAATCCAGTAAGTTTCAAGTGTACAACTCAACAGTAAGATCTTGTGTTTTTTATATCTTGAAATGTTTTATTTTTATCATCCTAAGAATTATTTTATCATTATTCATCAATTATTCCCAACTATGCTAAAAAATACTTAACTAATAAGAAAACGAAAGACTGGCAGAATCACCTAGAAGAATGATGCAATAGTGAAATGATCAGCTTTCTGCCTGCACTGCCCAAAGTATTGCATCATTTTTTAAAAAGGAAAAGGCAAACTGCAGATATCTTGTAGTTTTTTTGTTTGTTTTGTTTTTTTGCTTTCGTTGAACACAGCTGAAAATTCAGAATTTTCATTTTTCAAAGAGAAGACAACAGAAGAAAATATTTCATAGTTTATTAGACAACTAAAGAGATAAATGCAGAGAGACAGAAACAGCACTCTGGCCTAACGGTTATGGTGAAACTGAGTCAGAAGCAAAGTCTCAGACAAAACTTCAAAAAACAATACTCTAGATGAGTTTTTTCCAACTCAAGAATTGATGAGTATTTGTCTGAATACAAATATCACAATACATTTCTAATAACAAAGAGGAAATAGGGTGTTCTCATCAAGTTAGTCATTCAATATGAAAAGATATTATCTCACAATATTTTTTGACAAGGACCTAAACCATTCCACACTTTGCTAAATGGATATGTATTCTTTCACTATATATGATATTTGTATGCCAACATTTTCTTGATGTAGTTCATACATGGAAAAATGCTGAAGGCAGATGTGAACACAAAGCTGACTGGGAGGAAACAGATGACATAAAAACGAAAAAATTCAGTGGATTGATCACTTTAAGTGGTATTTATAAATCCAAGAATAAAAAATGCTTTGAGTAGTCCTAACGATCTATAATGACTGATATTTATGACTTTTCGTCCTTCTTAGCAAAGAAGCAAAGACAACAGCCACTGTCTCTTCAACAAAATCATGAGCCATCGAAGTTTTCAAAAGTACTGATTTTAATACATAAGTCAAGAACCAGAAGTAGCGATAAGCTAAAATCTATTTAGAGATGTAAATTAACCTGAAATCAGTATTTACAAGATAAGATACATCCCAGTTCATGTGTAAGAGTTAATAAATAAGCAATTAATTGCATTTAAAGAACAATGCTTATTTTGAGTATGTTTTCAAAACCAGAAACATATAGAATAAAAATTTGGATTTGTTATATAAGTTCTTATTAAAATTTCTAATAGTTTCTCACTATCACTTTATTTTTACTTCTATAAATTACCTTTAAAATGATTTAATATTAAAAACTAAGAGTCCATTGGATCCAGATGGTAAATGAGACGACTATTTTTCTTGGCATACAAGGTTTCAATTAGTCTAGTAGGTTAGTTGCTGTTACTTGCAACTGAAGAAATCTAACTAACTGAACCAGCTTCAAATATTAACATCTATAAGTAAATCTAATTTCCTCTGGAAAACACACTGTCCTCTAGCTATACAAAAACTTTCTAAATAGAATTTTATATGGTAAGTTTCCTGATGGCTTCAATTATATCTTCATCTATTCTTATTGTACAATCACATAAGGGGTAAGGTATGAAATGGTTACGTACTGACATAAGGCAAGAATCATGTACAGTCAAAACCTTAGAAAATAAAGCCCTTGCAAAGTCCAATAGTCTTGTTTTTCTCTAGTACTTAAGTAGCTCACACTACTTTGAATAAGCACCAAATGAGGAAGCTGGCTTTCATTTGGGGATATGTTATACTAAAAATATATATTTCTAAACGCTAGAGTCATACTTGCCATATAGTCAATGATAACACTAGGAGAGATTAGAATTGAGATCAACAGAGAGACAGAAAAGTTCTGTCTCCCTTCTCAAGCTCAAAACAGAGCACTCATTAGGCAGGTTAACATTATGTACTCCCCAGCTCCTCCCCTGCAATGTACACTGGAGAATTTACCTCAATTAATGCCACTACACACATCCGTGCCATTTAATTTTCTCAGTGGGCCTGTATTTCTTTAGGATTTCTTTAGGGACTACAGGAACAATTTCCTATCTCGGCCTTACAAAGAGAGAAGCGATTGAGTTCATCTGTCGCTCAGCACCTACTTATTAGATAATTAAACTAAGTCTCTTAAGTGCCACCATATTGCCATGTTCTACTGCAGTTACTCTTGAGAGGTCCCTCTACTTTCAAATTCCACAATCTCACCTTGGTAATCCAGATCAAATATGAAAAATGCTTGATGTCGGTAAATATTTTCTTACATTTAAATTCAAAATTTTTATGGGCTCAACAGAGAGGAAAACTTGCTTAACACAGTTCTCTAAGAGTATCTTTTGCTATTAAGTGTTCCCTCGCTGCTCTTATCCAAAGGCTGACTAGTTGAGTGTCTAGTGCTTTACAATAGATCCCACTTTAAATCCTTTCATTTCTTTTACGGCTTTCCTTTGAACCCTTTCCAAGTTTGCCTCATCCCTATTAAGTACAATGTCCACAGCTAGTCACCATGAGGCACTGACTAATAGTGAAAAACATGATAACATTAATTTGCTATTCCTATATTAACCTCTTGGTATACAAATATCACACTTTTTAATGTTAGGGGATTAAAATGCTCTAGATTAAACAGAATTGCATTTTCACATTAAACTGAAATGTTCTACTGCAATTAGAACATAATAAATCCTTAATAATGATAAGTTGTTGCCACTAGTATTTCTACATTTGGCGGTTTTCCTCCTTCCAGCATATAGAAGCAAAGATGGAATATTAAATATCAAAGTGCAGTAACATGTAAATATATTCATCTAAAGACAGTGCTTAAAAAAAATTAAAGAAGAGATAAAAAGTGGTAAACAGTGCATTAAAAAGAGAGGACTGAAATAAAAGTGTGACTAACTTTCATGGCTTCAAAAAAGAAAAGTCTAAGTTCAATAATTTTCCTTACCTCTGATCTTAAGACTGAATGAATGGCTTCAATTTCCTTTCTCCTAGAATTAGGTAATTCTGCTACAAAAGAAACAGCATATACTGAATATATGATTAATATCATATACACTAGTAAAAAAGCATTTTAAAGAAAATACATTTCACTGAGCTTTAAACAGAATGGCATGCCAATCTGAGTACAAATTCAGAAAACAAATACCACTTAATTTTTATCATAATTTTCTACTGTCACAAATGTTCTTTATTGTCACATAAGTCATTCTTTTTGCCCATCTTCTACACTCTAGGACATCTACTTTTACCCCTTGTTAAGTATTCATTAAATTTTTGTTATGAAAATTTAAGTTTTACAAATTAAATCTTTGATGACTTAGTATAATTTTAGATAAAATTTATACGACTTGGTTTAAGGCCTTATTTCTAACTTCTGCTCCCAATACTATCAAATAATTAATGACCTATGAACAAAGAATGAATATACATTAAGAGGACACTTATTTCAAGTAACACAGACACAATTTATTTAAAATGGAAATAGCTCAATCTGGTTTTGAACACTTTTCATTTAAGAGGGGACTGCAGCCAGCAGTGTCAAAATAGCACCATTGTTGCCGCCAGAAAATCATCCACAGTTAGATTTTTTTTCTAAGTATTAGTATTTTTCATTATGCATAGCACTTTAACACTATAAAAATAACTTCTCTAAATTAGTTTAAATCAAAAGACAATACAAGTGGCATCCAATAAAAAATAGTAACAAACGCACTCTTGCTTTAAAAATCACTAGATGGGGTTGCTTCTGTGACTGTTTATGCATCTTACTTGAAACTGACAGGACTGTCTAATTGCAACTCAGAAGAGAACAAATTATAATCTATTCTGTTTAGGAAAATAACTGTAGAAGCAGCAATTGTTTCAGAGAGGGATCAAAAAAAAAATAAAGTTTAAATGTTCCCTCTCTCACTGCTCCCCTCAAAATCCTGGCCTTTTCAAAAATGGAGGAGAGATGTTATACAGATCAAAGAATTTTTTCTCAATAAGGGAAAATAAAAATAACAGCTATTGTTTACTAATGCTTACGATTTGCTAGGCACAATGCTAGGCATTTCATACTCAGGATTTCATTTAATCCTCTCAACCTCATGGTAGAGATGATTATCCCTATTTAACAGATAAAGAAATTCTGCTTGTTAGAGGTTAAGTATTTAATAATTTGCCAGATTCCACAATTTGTAATGCACAGAAGTGGAATTTCAATCCATGCTGGATTTAAAAGCCCATGCTCCTAACTTTGAATAAATTAGAACTGTTCAGTAGAAAAGCAACTCTGATATTGTAAATATGGATGATTTTCAAGCTGTATTAACAGTGTTATTTTGGAGCTTGTTCACTGCTGACACGGTAGATACTCAATAAATACTTATTGAATGAATAAATGAACTGTACTCTGACCCTATTTGAAATGATTTACAAAACCAATAAACTAGGTGTTAAGCAAGTCCTATTTTAATACAAAGAGAAAACTAAAGCATTAAGCAACTTTACAGATTTTTAATCACTCAGCAAAATTTTTACTGAGCATCTACTATGTACCAAGAAAGATGCCACGTACTGGTAATATAAGGAAAAATAAAATACAGTTCTCACCCTAGGTATCAAGGAAAGCGATAAAGTATAATTCAACATGGTTAAGTACTGTGTGAGAGTCACAAAGTTCTGTTAGGACAGAGATCACTTGCAATCAACTCAACCTGCCATAGAGTGAGAATAGTTTCACCAAGTACCTGACATGTGAGCAGAGATGTACAGAAATTGTTTTCCAGGCAAAGAAGGGTAGAAGAGGAAGTAGAAAAGGAAGGGCTTTCCACACAGAGGCTTGAAGCTGTATATAGGTACCTCACAATGTGCCCTGTGGCAGAAGCTCTGGGTGCAAGCATGCACGTGTATGTCAATGTGCATAAGTATGGCATTCAAAGAGAAGGGGAGGGAACAAGAGGTAAGACTGGAAAAGGTAGGCTGAACCCAGACAAGACAGGTTTCTGGTATCCCAAAACTAAGAGGTTTGGATTTTATTCAGGAAGCAATAGTGTCAAGAATTTTTAAAGCACATTTGTTTTTAGAAAAGTAACTAGCAACACAACAGAAAATGGAATGGAGTAAGGAGAAATGGGTGATGGGATGTGAAAGAGAAACAGTGCATGGGAAAGATAATGGGGATCTGAACTAAAGAAACGGAATTAATAAAGGAAAGGACAAATATAAGAAACAATTCTAGCACAGGATGAACAAAATTTGGTGAACAACTGGAAATAGGAGATGAGTAATAGGCAAAATAAAGGTGACAAAGATATTTACTCTAGGAAACTGGGTATATGGTGAAACCGTTAAGACCGAAAATATGGGAGCACATTTGGTGGGAAGAACAAAATGAATTCCACTTTAAGCCTGCAAGACATCCAGGTTGGGGAGATGCATATTTTCTGGCTTAGGGTCAAAGGAATTGCCAACTGTTTCCCCCTATGTAGGATATAATGAGAAACTAGTCACTTCCCATGTTATCCAACCCTTCTCTGCTTCCGACTGCCCTCAAGGTCACATGACCATTTCCTGAACACGGAAAGAATCCCTTTCACTCCCATCCAACCTGCCCCACCTGATGCATCTCCCACCAAAGAGGTACCCCAAGCAGTAAAATGCACTTGGACATTCTCCAATTTTCCTCTCCTCTAAATAGACCCAACAGAAATTCTAAATATAAATACTATTTTTTTATCAAGCTATCTTTATTTCAACCAAATAAACATGAAGGCTCAATTCAACTAGGATTTAAAAAATTAAATGAGAATGCTAATTTATTAATGTATAAGAAATAAAATTGTCAAAGTAACTACTCTCATCCAAAAGACCATCCCATTCTCTCTCTGGAGGCCGACCTAGATTAAAATTAAAGAACGCTTTTGATCTAAATACTATTTGCTTAAAGAAATATCAGGAAATCAAAATAGTAATTAACCATCGATTACCATGGAATTCTGGGTCACTCACTATTCATAGTAAACACGAGGACTTAAAAAATGAGTGAAGGTTGCTAAGGATACACAAAGACTAGAGTATCTTTCTTGTTCTACTATCTAAATATGGAGGTGGGGGGCGGGGGTTGGGCAATTAGGTACCAAAAAAAAAAAATTTCAGCTGGAACGTTGCGTCACCAGAATAAACAAAAATATAAATAGTAAAAACAGCCGTGTTTCACTAACTACATTAAAGTCAGACAGAGAAAACATTACTAAATACTTTGAGTTACTCCAACTGTTACAAAACTCGAGGAAAACAACTACAAAGTGACTATGTGTCATACACAAATTATTTTTTTTAAACTGTCAGTAGAAAGGAAGAGGATCAAAATCAGTTCCGCCCCCCAAATTAAGGACGAAGTAAGCGGTGGGCGTGGATGAACCAAACAAAAATAAACTCTACTCAACACAGAAGTTTCACTCTGCTCTGAGATACCCAGAGCATTTAAAGGGAGGAGAACCAGAACTCTTCTCCCAGACTCCAGTGGTCTCTTCATCAGACTAAACAGGTGAAGAGGCAAAAGGAGTGTAAAGAAAAAGGGGCGGAGTGACACTCTTCTGCGACCCGTCCACGTCTCCTGACGGATGGAAGTTGGGACCAAACGGACGCTCCCAGGGTCCCAGAAAATCCCTCCCTCCCATCGCTCCAGCTGTTACCTTCCACTTCCTCCGTGCCCTCCATCAGCATATCCTTTGTAAAGTTTGAAATCTGGCCAGTGAGGGAAGCCAGGCTACCCCCAACTTGACCCAGGGAGTGGCCCAAGCCGGAGCCGAGGCCCCCAAGCCAGGACGACATCGCTGCAGGTTAGAGAACAACCTGATCCGCTCCGAGAAAAACGTCCAGCGTCGTCGGACGACCCCGCCAGATGTCCTCGAACGGCTGCCTTCGCGAGACTAGTGCAAAGCAGAACACTCTGGATTCTATAACACAATGTGGGGTTCCTATGCAACGCCGGCTTCGCGGGGGGGTGGGGGGGGCGGCTCCCACCAAGGGCCCGACTCTGCCCAGAAACACAGAGGCCTGGCCTGGGACTTTACCAGGGGCCCGGCTTCTGTGACACAGTCACCTCCACGGGGCCTCTGGTCATTCCCACGACTTGCAACTGTCTGGGTTAAGCCACTTCTTGGTTGGGCCACTTCTTCCTCTGCTTTAGTGACTTCCCCCAGTTCTGCAGGTAACTCCTGCCAACTCGACGCCGGCCGCCATGACACCCAGTCGAACGCGGCAATGGACCATAGAGAGGCGCCGCGGTGGTGTAGAAGGGCCCTGCGGAGCTGACGGACGTGTCCCTGGCGCAAGGGAGCGTGGGATCGCGGAGGACTGAGAGCGGTAGGCGGCGGCCGCAGCCTCGGGCTAAGGTCAAGGGGTAGGCTCCACGTAGCCCTCCTGCTTTGGCCGCGCGGGGAATACCTGAAGAAATCCACGGCGACGCGGCCTTGTCTGCCGGCAGCAGTTTGTGTTTCAGGCAGAACCGATCCTCGGTGGCTACGCCCCCGAAGCTGACGTGGCCCAGGAACCCTGTGGACTCTCACTGTGTTGTTGGAACTTGAGTTTTAATTCTGACTACACCCGTGAAGACAGCGGTGTGAGGGGTCTTGGAGGGGGTCGCTCCACCGCTTCTTTACATAACTTATTACACTTTACTGTATCGATTATTTGACAACCTGTCAAGGGCTGCGCTGTGCTGGTCGCTACGGTAGGAGCTGAGGATGCACAGGAAGGATGGGTTGCAAATTCAAGTGTCCAAGAGGGAAACACACTTACATGGATTATCTTCTATAGTAGAAATTTTCTCTGGTGATTTTTCAGCTCACTGTTTAAACTCTGCCTTCCTTAATATACGAAGAGCTTTATTCATGAAGCCTATTTAACTCATGAATTAACACAGACCACCTTTCCCCCAAACAACTCTTTAGAGGACATCATGGCAACTTACCATAGAAAAATTGCTGTTCTAATGTAAAGTCTCCTACGGCGTTGGTGGCACTTGCTGTGCAAATTCTGACCCTTCCCAGTCCTGTTACACAAATTAGTGCGTGCATACACCAGTGTCCCGCCTTGTTTGCTTTCCTCTCTAAAGGAAGAAAAGCTACATGACTCACAAACTATTGCTGCAGTGGTACTAGGACACACATACCTGGCCAGGGAGGACACTGCATTTTGTGCTTTCATAAATAGGATAGGTCTGCAGGTCTCTTAAGCACAGCACTAAATATTCTGGTATTTTTCTCTTTTATTCACTACCCGAGATTGCATTCTGGTACCAAGGATTGCACTATCTGAGAATGGAACTTTTGGAAATGCCTCTAGTAGTTGGAATCTGATGGCACCAGACAATAGCAGCTCTCCCTGAAATCCGAATGAATTTAAAAGAAAATTTGCATCTCGTTCTGAAAGTGTTTACTAAACATTTTCCATGTGTTCATTTGAAAGGCATCATTGCCCAGGAGTTAGATGTACACACTCCTAGGTCTGACAGCCTGGGTCTTTCACTTAGCTGTATGACCTTGGGTAGGCTACTTAACCTCTCTTTGCATCAGTTTCTCATTTGTAGAATGGGGAACGTTAATAAAAGTGTCATTCTACAGTCCGCTTGGAACCTAGTACCTCTTTGGCACTCCAAGGATTAGATGTTATTGGTCTTGGTATTTTTTCATTGCATTTTCTAACAGGTTATTGCCGATATACAAAAAAAAAAAAAGCAAAAACCTATTGAGTTTTTGTGTATTATGGATCTGATTGACTTACTGACCGCCCTTATTAGTTTAGTAGTGTTTCAGTTAATTTACTTGGGTTGTCTAGGCATACAGTCATTTCAGCAAATAATAATTTGGCATTTTTTCCCAATATTTACACATTATTCTCTGTAATAACATGTCTACAGTCATGAAGTTTCACTTAAAGGTAATTGGAGTGATAGGGCTAAGCACCTTTGGGAAAGCTGGACTCAAAAACAGAGAGGTTGAAGGCCAAGTGAACAGCTAAGATGTTATTGCACATGATTGTACATGAGATGATGTCCTGGAGTAAAAGTGGCTGAGAAAGACAAAAGGGGTGTAACTAGGAGAGCTCTAGATATTATTTGCTATAGTTCGTGTGGATTAACAAAATATGATACTAAGGTTTCAAAACTGAACCGTAGTTGTCTGATAGTGAAAATAATTGCATAGATTTAACAGGAAGAAAACAAAAATGCACAAGTGGGTAGTTGGGAGCCTTGACTAAAATTCTCACCTGAGATAGGTTAAACAATATCTTTAGTGTTAAACATTAGCCAGTTTTTTGGGGGTTGCTTAAGGTGGGCACTGGCATGCTCTTTGGTGGAAGATGTAGTTAATGAGCCTTTTAAAAGATTTTTTTTAAAGGCTTAGTAATATTCTAGAAAGTGGAGCCACAGTGCTCGGTGTAATAAAATATAAATACAATCTATATTTATCTTTATAAAACCTCATGATTAAGATTTTGCCTACATCCTAATTTTATCTTTTGTTCACTACCACCTAGCCTCTTCGGACTTCTCTGTTCCTCGGAAACAAGCCACCAACTCCCATGTCAGAGCCATGCTTGCTGTTTCCTCAGGCAGGTATCATGGCACCATACCTTTGCATGACTGCCTCATCACTTTTCAGATGTTTGTCACCTCTGCGGAGACCTTTCTTGAACCCAAACTGAAGCAGCCCTCTCTCCCGGTCACATTCCATCACATTATCCTGTTTTATTGTCTATCTCACAGAACAAGCATAGCTCTTACCATGTTATGAAGTCATGTTCATTAATTTAAATGTTTCCTCTACCTAACAGCCAACTAGAATGCAAACCCCATGAGAGTAGACTATCTTATTCATGACTGTTTCCAGGCTCTCAGAACCATGCCTGGCACATGGTAGGTGCTCAAATTGTTTTGTTGAGTGACCGAGTGGATGACATAGGAATTGTTTTTCTCTAGCAGCCCAGAAGACAAAGGGTGGCTGGGGTTCCCGACATAAGAACTGGAACAGTCTTGGAGAGAACAGGATGCAACAAATGGTGGTAGTCCAGCTGAGAGTCCTTATAGCAGGGGATAACCAATTAACCTAGGGACAAGGATCTTGAAAGGCGAAGAAAAAGAGGCAAGTGAGGAGTGTGACAGAATGCCTGGAGGTGGGAGAGGGCCTGGTTTATCTAAAGTCTTGTAAGGAGGTGTTAGGACCACATTGTATAAAGGAGAAACGTCAAGAGTACAGACTGAAGAGGTCACCTGGATGCAAATTACTGACAAAAATGAACCTATAAAATTACTTGCAAAATGAGCATTTGATGGCACAGGTACAAAATTGGTTAAAAGCGTCCTAAAATATGCAATCTTCAGGGTAAGGACAAACCCCCAAATTCCCTTTTATAAAAGATAAAGTTTTTAACATGTCAAATGGGTGTTCAAATCAACTTGTTTCCTAAGGCCCACAGATGACTGTTGAGATCATTCGGTGGTATCCAAATTCAATGAATTGGGCCTTCTAAGCACCATGCTATGAAGTGCCCCACCCTAATTAAAGCTAAAATGGATATACAACCCTTGTTATAAAATTTGAGAGTTCTATATGCATCAGTCAGCCCAGGTGGATTCCAATTATTAGTCAGATTCTGATGTCCAGAGTTGGATAAAATGAGGAAACACCAAGCACTCTTAAAAATTGTTACTAATGTGGTCCGGCCCTCAAGGTTAAAAAATACTTGAGCCAACATTTAAAAATTAATTTCAAATAAAAATGTGGGATACTTAGCTTCCCTTAGACAAGATCAGATCAAGTAATGGCCCTTTGGCAAACATTCGCTGGCACACAGCATCACTGGGTTCTCTGACCTGCTTTACTCATCATCACAGTCCATAAAACAATGCTTCTCCAACTTCACTCTGCACGTGAAAACCCTAGGGATCCTCTTAAAAACGCAGCTTCTCATTATGGTCTGAAACTGCATTTCTGAAGATGCTTCTGGTTCTCCAACCAAACTCTGAATGGCGAGGCTATGAATTAATACTAAACACAAATAAAAACAAAAATAAAAAAGCAAACATTATCTTTATTTAATAATCTTTTATACTTAAAATACAACTCATCAAACATCCACATTAACAACAGAATCCTCAGTGTTCAACAGTGCTTTGGAAGCCCGGCTTTTCTACAGACCAGACAGGAAGGCCTGTGTGTATAAAAACAGCACAACTCAGAGGGGCACACACAGAAGGGCTGCAGAGTCGAGTCCTGAGCAAACAGCGCTGTCACAGTGCACTTGTGTCATGGCCAAAAGACAATGCTTTTCATTTCAGATGGTTTTTGTACTTGAATTTCAAATAGTTTATACAGAACAGTAATTTTTAAAAAGTTTTTCCTAATAGTCCAGTGTTGTAGAAATTAGATGATCAAATTCAAATGTATGTTTCCCTCTTCCCAAAAAAAAAAAAGCACTAAAAAAATTCCTGGAAAAGTTCACCTTTGAACTATGCAAGAGACAACTGAAGTGCTTCCTAAATTGATCAGGAATTTCTACATATATTTCACTATTGCTTTCCTCTCCTTGTCTATGAGTCCACAGTCTTAAAATATTTATCGATAGCACTATTATTAAACATGCCAATTGCTGTAAACTTAGAAGTGATGTTACTACAGCATTAATTCTTAAAATGCCAGACCATTCTGGAAAAAAAAATAGCAAAGGTTTTCTTCAAATTAAAAAATCAAAATTCAAGAATTAACTAACCATGTTAATAATTTTCATTCGAGAAAGCAAAACGGAACAAAAATATTTTTGTTATGTGTAAGACTTCAAAAAGCAATACAAGCTAGTTCTTTAGCAAAAGATGATGGTTTTAAAGGAATGAAGGAAAGTTTTTATTTGAAAATATGAAAAACTGTTTACACTGCTGAGGATTAGTTGATCCGATCTAGATTGTCTTAATTAAGATCACATTTATAACATCTCCATACTCATCAGGGCCTAGATACAACAATTTACTTTGAAAGTAGTGGCCACAGGCCTCTCCAACTGCAGATCAAGTTCTTAATAGGAAGTCATCGATATTAATTATTGAATCCTCTTACGAATTTAAAACTTCAAGATTTACTTTTCAACTGAAGGTATGTCAATTATTATCATATTTGGCTTATGCACTGAATCAATCTTTTTAATTTGCATAGGTCCAATGGGCCAATGTTAAGATATTTAGTAAATCTTGGCACCAGTCCAATACTATTTTAAAATAGTATCAAATACGCAGACATTAAAAATATGATTTAGGCTCTGACTGTAATAAAATTTACTTTATTCAACTTAATATTAAATAAAACAATGTGGACTACTTGTAGTTTTGCCTATAATGGTTATCAACTAGTTTTGAGCTTTTTTCCTCATTAACTTTGGCATAAATAAAGTCTTAAGAAAAATCAAGTTTTAAAGAAAAAAAAGCACCTTCTTAAATATTCCGTGAATTGTAAGTTTTTTGGCCAAGATCTTAGTTTACCTACAGCAACCTCTTAAAGCAATTTACAGTACTGAAATATTTTTAAGATAATTACTGTAAAAAATGTATATTGATGGTTTTAGAGCAGAGGTTAAGTACTCTGAATTTTAAAACATAAATTACTTATTAAATCCAAGACATCTCAAAATATGAAAGTGGCATTTCCAAAGCCTGTTTAAACTTCTAACACTAGCATCACCACTGTGTGTTTTATCTTGGTAATACAAACTATACATTAGAAAAATGATACCAATAGTTTAAATATTAAACATTAAAGTGTTCCCAATTGGTAAAACAGAATGGAAATCTTTATACAAATAAAGTTGTTAGCAGACAGTTATTGTGAATTTCATTGTTCCTGACTTTCCTGCAGGAGGTTTACAGTAAACAGCAGTTCCTGATGTGTGAACTGTAGCTTTGTATGACTGTTAAATTTTCTGATACTGTACCTATGAGCATTGGGATCTTTTCATACTGGCCAACTGTTGGAATCTAAATGTTCAGTTAAATTTAGGCCAATCCAAACAGGATGGCAGTTTACTAATGCTTCTGGATCTGTCTGCCAAATATAACAATTTCACAACAAACTAAATTTCACATTCAAATATATCCAGTGTGTGCTCAGCTCTGCTTTTTAAAAAATCTCTAATAAGTGAAGGTCAACATGCCATATTTCCTTAAGGGCTTTAACAAGGGTGTGTAATATAAAAACTTTATAAACTCTAAGATTAAAACTTATGCATATTCATTTTCTCATTTTTATATTAGAGAGCTTAACAATTCAAGTATATGAAAAGTTTAATGTAATCTTTCAATGGGAAAAGATAAAGGCCAAATACTCATGGAAAATATGACTAGCATATTTTGGTTTGTAATTCTTTAGGGAAATGTACTAAACTCTAACATCCCTAGCAGTTGTCAAGTTTTATAATTCTGAAACATTTTCAATTGTTATAAGAAAACTAATTTTATGTGAGGGAAACTTCAGAAGACTTCATTTGGCACAAAATAACAACTAAAAAAATCTGTCTCTATCCAAGAGAAAACTATATCATAATCATAAATAAAAGGCATTTTCTCATCTCTTTTCACTTAGCAATAAATCCTAGATCAAAAAAATTTCCCTGATAAAAATGTGTGCAGCCACACACCAGTATGACAACATACCATACTTTAATTTTTTAAGTCGTTAGCTGAAATTTCTTCTTAAATTTTAACTTATGAACAATTCAACATTCAAAAGGGCTTCAGAAGGGGGTGGAGAATGAGGGATGGAAAGTAGATAACAGAACCTAAAACACCTATTTCAGAGCAACATGGTTAATTTTCACCAAAATCATACCACTGTATTGACCTAGCCAGAAACTCTGTGCATCCCAATTAAAGAATGTTTATCAAAACTAAAGACTTTCTTATTTACAGACCCATTAAGTACTGTGTGACTTCTATGACTCTTAAGCTATTTAAACATGATGCAAGTATTAAATCACAGTATAAATTTAAATATATTTTTGTTAGTAAATTATTTTCATGTTCCAGATGATCACCTCTGGCAAGCTATACCTACGAGAAGATGTACAGCAGAAACAGACCACCTACATTCTATGACTCGGCTGCAAATAGAACAGACAGCTCCAGTCACAAGAAAAATAAAACTGCTACTAAAATTGAAGGCCAAATTTGTCTATCATACATTCATGGTGGGTATTATGTGTTGTCTTATAACAGAAGGAAACTGGCTTGCATACTATGCTTCTCCTGTTTTTCTCAATTGGAAAAGAAAGGAAGTGACAAGGTGCTGGAAGGAGGGTTACAATGCTGCGAAGTTCTGACATAACTGAGAGGACATTCATTAAGCGTTTGGGAAAGCACGTGCTCACACATTTAAAAAATGTTCATTTATTCTTAACTATTTGTGCAGAGCTGATTTCAGAGTTTAGGAATGCACCAGAATCATGAAATAATGATCCCATCGTGGGGGACTTAAAAAGCAAAACCTCAAGAAAGATTATTACCTTTTAAAAGAGTTGTAGAAAAATAATTCAATCTAAGTGGCAGAGAAATTGTGATCAGAGACAATAACACAAGAAAACTCCCCAGAAGCACAATAACAGATGGAGAGAAACAGCTCATCCTTCTGGAACCGTTACTATTATCAATATAGAGAAGAGACGCTTAACCTAAAAGGTTAATTTGGTTAATGAAAAATAGAAACAACTATTAGATGATGAAAGTGAGCCAAGTTACCTACACAGAAGGGAGAAAAACAAAACAAAATGTATGGAAAAAGCAAGAGCTAATTAGTTGGTCTGCAAAAAGATCCAAGAAAAATGCCCTAATTTCAGCCATGTTAGATATTGCACACTCAAAAATGAAAAAAGAACATTTAGAAAACTATTTTAAATTTTTTAATTGCTGAATGCCTCTTTGGCTAGTATTTGGAGGATCATTATTTAGTCCTACACCTGACATGTTTCCACTTTCTCATCTTTTTGTTTGCAAACCACCTAAAAGTCTTACTTCCTCTGTGAACATTGTTCTCTTTGACACATTATCAAAATGGACCCTATGCTGTAATCACACAGGATAATGTTGGAAAGCATAAATATCTAAGTGATTTGTAAAAGGTATTATTTTTTTCCTTCCATTTTGAAATTATTTCTAACGGTTTCTAAAGACATGGTCACAGCTGCCTGAAGCATGTCTTCTTCACTCATAGCATCACCTGTTGGGACAGAAAACACACATATTCTTAGAAATTTCTGGAAAATTCTTAGTCATCAAAAGGTAAGCTCTTAGAAAATGTATTTCTACTTGACTACTATAGTTTCTTTTTGATTTTTAAAACTTACACATAGTAAAATTTACTCATTTACAGTTTTGTAAGTTTTGACAAATGCATAGCATTGAATAACCACCATCACCACCCAGATAAAGAACTGTTCCACTGTCCCCCAAAATTCCCTTATGCTGCCCCTTTGTGGTCAATCCCTAAACCCTAATCCTAGGCAAGCACTACTGTGTTCTCTGCCCTATAGTTTCCCTTTTCCTGCATGTCAGCATAAACGGAATGATACAGTATGTATGTGGCTTTTTGAGTGTGTCTTCTTTCACTTAGCATAACGCATTTATTTTCAAAACAAATGCACTATGCTAAGTGAAAGATGATTTAACTTGGTTGTGTATATCAGCAAGTCGTCACTTTAAAAAATTGTTTTGAAATAAGTATATATTCACAAAGTTGTAAAGATAGTTCAGACAGGACCTGTGTACTCTTATGCTCAATTTCACCTAATCTTACATAACCACAGCTCAAAGCAAAACCTGGATATGGACACTGGCACAATGTTGTGTGTAGTTCTAGGGTATTTTATCACATGTAGATTTGTGTAACCACCCCCACTACCACGACAGAACTGTTACAGAACCATCGAGATCCCCCTCCTGCTATCTCTTTATAGTCACACCCACTTCTCTCAACCCCACCTTCCCTAACTGCAGGAGACCACCAAGTTGTTCTCCATCTCTAAATATCTGTCATTTTTAGAATGTTACACAAATAGAATCACATGGTATGAGAACTGCTGATGCTGTTTTTCTTTTTTCTTTTTTTGAACTCAGCATAATGCCCTTGAGATTCATCGAAGTTGCTGCGTGTATCAACAGTTGGTTTCTTTTTAATCCTGAGTAGTATTCCATGGCATGGATGTACTAGTTTATTTAACCATTCAACTCCTGTAGGACATTTCAGTTGTTTCCAGTTTTTGGTTATGACATATAAAGCTGCTATGAACATTCACGTACAGGTTTTTGCATGGATGGAAGTTTTCATTTCTCTGAGATAAATGCCCAGGAGTATAAATGCTAGGTTGTGTGGTCAGTGTATGTTCAGTTTTTAAAGAAATTGCCAAATTATTTTCCAGAGTGGCTGTATCAGTTCAATTGAAAAATTTCAATTTGTAGAAACCTGACCTCCCTTCACATCCTTTTACTCTCTCCCATTTATAATTGCCTTAAATATTTCTTATATATAAACTAAAAACCAAATCAATGTTATAATTTTTGCTTCAACCATCAAACATAATTTAGAAAACTCAAAAGGAGAGTAAAGTCTATTGTGTTCACCATGTTTTGATTCTTTCTGTTGTTCTTTTTTCCTTCCTGATGTCTCAAGATTACTTCATTAATCACTGCTGTTTAGAGAACTTCCTTAAGCCATTCTTTGAGAGTCGGCCTGGTATGGCAAATTCTCTAATTTTCCTCTTCATTCCTGAAGGAAATACTCACTAGATATAGAATTCTGGGTTGAGAATTCCTTTCTTTCAGTACTTGAAAAATGTTGTGCCATTTCCTTCTCACCTCCATGATTTCAGATGCGAAATCTGCTGTCATGCAAACTGCTGTAAGGTGTTTCTAGCTGGTTTCAGGGGGGTCTTGTTTTCAGAAGTTAGACTATGGTCTTGGTATGGATTTCTTTGGGTTTATCCTGTTTGAGGTCCACTAAACCTCTTGAATCTGTAGGTTTATATCTTTTCCCAAATTTGGAGAATTTTTAGCCATTATCTCTTCGAACACTTTTTTAACCCCATCCTCTTTCTCATCTCCTTCCTGGACTCCCATGGCACAGATGTTAGATCTTTTATTACACTCCCACAGGTCTCGAAGGCGCTCCTAATTTTTTCCAGTCCAATTCTCCCTTTTGCTCAGACTGAGTAATTTCTGTTGTCCTGCCTTCAGGATCACAAATTCTTTCCTGTCTTCCCTTTACCTTTTAGATCTACCCACTGAATTTTAGAATTTCAATTATTGTTATTTTTCAGTTCTACAATTTCCATTTGGTTCTTCTTTATATCTTGTTTCTTCTCTAAGGTTTTCTGTTTTCATTTGTTTCAAGCATATTCGTAATTGCTCATTGTAGCATTTTTATGATGGCTGCTTTAACAATCCTTGTCAGATAATTCTAACATTAGTGGTATCTTGGTGATGATGTCTGTTGTCTTTTGTTATTCGAGTTGAAATTTTCCTGGGTCTTGGTATGACAGGTGATTTTCAATTGAATCCTGGACATTTTGGGAATTCTAAGACTATGAATCTTTCTTTATCTTCTCCGACACAGCATCAGTGTGGGAAATGGGTGTTGCCTTGCTGCTGCCAGATAGGGAGAGTGTGTGTGATCACTACTGCTCAACACACGTGGGAGTTCTGGCTTCCCACTGTCCTCCACTGATACCCGCCTGACTGGAAGGCGAGGGATGCCTGGTTACTGTTTCTCACCTACACTGTGGGGGTGGCCTAACTGTTGCCTCAAATTAGTGACAATCCTGAATCTCCCCTAGGCCTCTTATGACACAACCCAGGCAGGAGGCCTGGGTGCAAGTCCAGGCTCCCTACGACCACTGACACCACGGAATAGGGGGACTCACTGTCTCTTGGAAAGAATGAATCCCAGCCCCATTTCGCTTTCTCTGACACCACCCTGGCCAGGTAGGGATACAAGTCTAGGCTCCCACTTGGCCTTTGCTTACAGGGTGAGGTGGCAGTAGGGTCAGTTTATTTACCTAGTCCAGTTTGGCTGGACTAGTTTTATCTAAAAGTTTTTGTCTTGCTAGATGGTCCCTTCTGACTACATAAAGCAACTATTCTTTGGAGCTTTTTTCTTGGTGTGCCCCTGTGGCTTCTCAACAGATGAGGTAAAAGGAAATCCCAGGCGACTCACCATTATGTCATTTTTCTGGTCTTGAGCTTCCTAGCCAGTCTCTCTCCTCTGAAGCTTTCAGATTCTTATGTTTGTTTTATATAGATATCCAAGGTTGTTAGCTGTACTTAGCAAGAGTAGGAAAACATACCAGTTCGCTCCTTTTTATTGCTAACACGGTCCACTATTTGGATGCACCACAGTTGGTGCATCGATTCACTAATTGAAGGACAATAGTTAGGCAGTTTCCAGTTTAGGGTAATTATGAATAAAACTGTTATAAACATACACACACAAGCTTTTGTGTGACCCTCACTTTTCTTTCCTCTTGGTTACATATCTAAGAGTGGACCTACTGGATCACATGGTTCAGCATACATCAAGTTTATAAGCAAATACTAGCCTGTTTTCCGAGGTGCTGAGCCCTTCTATATTTTCCCTAATAACATATGAGAGTCTCAGTTGCTCTGATCGTTGCCAGCATTTGATATTATCAATTTTATTTTCTTCTTAAGCCATTTTCACAGATGTGTAATCTCACTGTAGTTTTAATTTGCATTTAGCTAATGAGTAGTGATCCTAATGAATAGTGATGGTGAACATCATTTATTTGTCATTTTACTTGTCATCTATCATATTTTATTTGGTGAAGTGTCTATTCAAATCCTTTGTCCATTTTTTTGAGTTGTTTTCTTATTTCAGTTTTGACAAATCTTTACATATTCTGCTTAGAAGTCCTTTGTCACATACAATTTCTTTTTCACTCAACTTCTAACACCAATAATTGGTCAAAGTTTAAGACTTATTAAACCAAGGCCTGATGTGAACTCTGGACTTCCTTTTGATATTTAGACTACACTCATGTGTTTTTAGTTTTCCAGGTGGTAAAATGTATTTATTTTCCACCTACTAATATTCATGATCCCTGAGGAACTTTTATAGAATGTATTACTGTGAAGTTGCAAGTATTATTTATAATATTAAAACGAAACATTAATTGAGTGCTCTAGTCTGCCTACTCCTTAATCCAAAGAAATTTAGTAGATTACAAATTCGTTCAAGAGTTTCGATACCTATTAAAGCCGAAATCGCAGAGCCTATATGTCAAACAAAGTGTGCAGATAACAACTGTGATAATGGTCAGAGGCGTACCTAGGTCACCGTCAAGTGCTCCTGAACTAGTGGTCGGCCTTTCACATGGGTGTGACAGCTGTCCTGGTGGATCCTCCTCCTGCTGCTGCTGCTGCTGCTGCTGCTGCTGCTGCCTGAAACAGAAAAAGAGAATGTACATTAAAAAAACAAAACCTCTAAGAATAAACATGCTATGAGAAATACTATTCATGTGGATAATGAATGGTTCCACAAAACAAAAGAATCACTGGCATGAACACCAGAAAAGAATGCAAGAGCAATCCATCTGATATATATTAGTTAAAAGTATCCCACTTCTGATCCTAGGAAACCTAGATACAAAATTTGAATTTATCAAGGAAATTAACAAGCAGGTATTTTCACCACAAATTAATACATCGTATAAAAGGATTCACTGGTAGCTATTTCTGTGCAAATGTGTTGGTTTACAGATCCTTAATATTGTGAGAAGTCACTGAAAATAAGCACCTTTAAGGAGATAAAGCATCTGAAACAACCAAGTGAGTTAACACAATCTTTCCATGGCTGGCTCCTTCCTGTCATTCGGATCTGAGCTTAAATATCTCCTCAGAGATACCTTTCCTGTCCATCCTAAAGCAGTCCCCTGGCATTGTCACTATCTCATCACTTTGTCTTAATTTTCAGCATAAACTTATCACCATCTGGTATCTTCTGTGTCCCTCTTTAGAGTATAAGCTAACAAGAGTACACACCTTATCTTCGTTCCCCCCGGTGCATAAAACTGCCTGTCATATACACAGTAGGCATTCACCAAATATTTTGTGAATGAAAGAAATGAAAACTACTTAACATGCATTATCAAGTATCAGTAATACCTATTGCATTAAAATACATTCTCTCCATGTTTTTTTAAACTGGAAAAACGATGTCATAAATAACCATATTTTAAAACATTTAAACATGATGGTTATGATACGATGTGTAGGAGAGTGTCCTTGTACTTAGAAAATATACACTGAAGTATTGAGAGTTAATGAGAACTCATGTCTGCAAGTGATTCTCTAATGGTTTAGAAATGTCGACAATTGGGGAACTGCGTGAAGTATCACAGGAGCTCTGAGAACTATTTCTGCATTTGTGTAAATTAAAATGATTTCACATATACATATATATGCTGAAAATTAAAAAGTTAAAAACAGCTCCCAATCTGAGTGAGAAACCATAGCTTTCGAAAAATGCATAAAAGGATTTTTAAAGAAACTAGAATTTTAAAATTACCAGGAAAACTGTTAATAGAATAGCATATTTTTTCCTGGGGTCTCTCTTAATCTTGTGTTCTAAATATGAGCAACAATGAAAAAAATGCAACCAGTGGGAAATCGCACTTTCTCCCGCTGGCCTTTGAGCCAGCATACCGACGTTCACACAGGTTTATGATTCTCTGCTGTGCACGGTTAATGTACACGTGGGCAGTATGCTCCCACTAGCATACCCCAATTCTGGAATGCGGCACGAGAAAGACAGGCTGGGAGTTATGGCGCATTGGATATCTCTCCATGCCTCTTCCCCTTCCAGTCAAGAAAACCTCAGAATGCATGGGAGTGAGTGATAGATGAGACAGTGACTTCAGAGAGGTAACTTTTACTCTACCTTAAATTCATGAAAAGCGAGAAATGAATTGCCAATCTTGAATCCATTTTGACATCTTTCAAATGTGATGACACTATAAGATAGAACACGTTCGAAGAGCACTCAGCATCCATTCCCACTGTGCCCTCTACTGTGCCTTCAGAGTCACAGAGGCCGGAAAGCTAAAAACCACATGTCTTAAATTGTTTTATAGCTAGGATTCTGGCAACCAATTAAGCACTCTCATGAGATTTAAAAGGCAGAAACGAGGCACAGCCACCGTGCTGCTGCTTTCATTGTTCTCTGCTAGCAAGTAAAGCCATGGAGGTGTCAGTCCCCGAATTCCGCCTCATGACTTCATTGTCCCATTTCTTCATGTCTAGTCAACGGTGGTGGCAGCTTCCAGATCCTGGGATCGCAGCTATATAGCACTGTGTTCTTAAACTTGATATCCTCATTCCCAATCATCTCAACTGGGGCGGTGGTCACAGCTCTTCAAACAAGCTGGGATTCTAGAGGCCTGGCCTATTACAGCCTCTTCTAAGATTGTGTAAGGCCTTAATTTCCATATTAAATACTTTACTGATTAAAAGACCTCTAATAATTTGTTTCTTAACCTGATAAACTATGTCATGCCACTGAGGTGATGGCTCAAGTATTAGGCAATCAAAAAAATCATAGCAAATAAATAAATAAATTAAATAAATAAATAGATAGATAGATAGACAGATAGATAAATAAGAAAGAAAGAATCATAGCAATCCATGACCATGAAAACAGCGTTTGTTTCTCTCCTTGATGGGATACACTTTTTGTGACAGAAAAAAAGAATCTGCATCATTTCAGAGTTACACCTGGAGAAGACATTAATGCTGCTAAACATATATCTGCGGCACACTTTACAGTTTACAAAATAGTTTGACACACTCTTTTGATGCTCATAACATGTGACTAAAGGCAGGTTTTACAGCAACATAGCTGATAGAGCATGGTTTTGCCTGAGGTTTTATGACAGGTAAAATGGATTTAGACACTACTACTGGGAAAAAAAAAATCATGGCTATGAAAATATTTAACAACTTTTACTCACAACCTATGAATCTGTAACAGGTAGATTTTTAACAGTATTTTTCTGCTTTATGCATGAATACTGTGGTGACTACAGTAAATATGATGCTTCAAATACTCTACAGGAAAAAAAATACCCTATCAATTTGAATGAGTGACAAGTTAGCAGCAGGGTCAGTCTGGAGAGGGCCAGAAGCAGAGTTAGCTTGGTAATGTCAGAGCCAAGTTGCCAAATGTGGAAGCTAGAGAGACAAGGACCCATCTAGGCTAAGTAATCAGGAATTCTAATGAAAGGCAAA
Source organism: Pteropus alecto (assembly GCF_000325575.1). Lineage (NCBI taxonomy): Eukaryota > Metazoa > Chordata > Mammalia > Chiroptera > Pteropodidae > Pteropus > Pteropus alecto. The sequence goes on from NW_006494609.1 coordinate 15,516,290, forward strand.
TATTAGTTTCTCAGCCCCTTTATTGAGGCCTACAAGATTTTGAATGCTAGCCAATGTTAAAAAGAAACACCAAGTCAGCTCTTAACTCTTCTCAGCAACACATAACTCTTTAATATTCTCTAGTTCTTAAGTTCCCACCATATTTTTAAGGTCAAACCAGAAGACAGAGGATGAAAAGTTGAAGCTGGAAACCGTCACTTGAGTACCTTCTTCCCCATTCAACTACCCTCCAACCGGGAAGGAGCCAAACCGATGCACAAACATTTTAGAAGAGTGCAAAGTTGACTTAAACATCTGCATTAGTTATCACTGGCACTGTGCTTATTATAACTTAGTCATTACGCAATGTTACTGCATTATTCTTTTTACTATAAAAAGTTTAAAGATGTTTTCCTTTTCTTAGATATATTTGTGCATTTTTAGTTTCTCTGTAAAGAAACAAGGTCTGAAAAAAACATGGTAGAAGCATCACTTGGGAATTGTTCCGAATGTAGTTTAGAAATCTGTACCAAGGGCTTAAAAATGTTCATGTCTTTTAACCCAATAATTTGATATCCTCGGAATAATTAGAAGAAATGATGAGAAGTTTGAAGCATAGCGTCGATACAAGGATTTCTTGTACTATTAATTATAATAGCAAAGATCAAAACATTCAGACATAAATTATGAAGCACACATTCATTTTATGAAATATCAGGTAGCCTATTTACAAAGAATACTTACTATCATAGGAAAATGGGTACAGCTAATATACACTTGTGTCTTTGTGAATAGGTAGTCAAAATACTAACATCAGTTACTAAAGGACAGTAAAATCCTTTAATTTTGATATGTCTTAAAACAAATTTTCTAGGATATTAGTTTTTATCTAATCAAGTAGTTTCATTTTTAACACTATTCGATATTACAGAATTAGCAATAATAATTATCACATGATAATTAACATTATTATGTAACAATAGCATTTGGCTATGTTAAAAAAAAAAAGCCCTTATATCTTAGAGACACATACTGACATAAATATGGATGAAATGATATACTGATTTAGATATATTATAAAATAAACCCAGTGGGGCATGGAGGAGTGAAGAGCATGGGAGATGGGGGCATAAAAAACAAGACTGGCCATGTGCTAATGTCTGTTACATCTGGGCAATATGTAAACAGGGGTTCGCTATGCTGGTTTCTCTACTCTCGTAAAAATTTGAAATTTATCACAATTAAAAAATAAGTTAATTTTAAAAATTTAAAGGAAGTGAAAAGCACTAATAAGCACTATTTTGAAATTTTATATATAATTAAACCCATTAATCTATCACTGAATAAAGACTAGAAATATCTCACATTAAGATGTCAGATGATCAGAACTTTCCTTCATATACTTCTGAGTTGTGACTTAAGGGAAAAAACAGAAAACAAGGTAAATATTATCTTCATTATACCATCAAATGTACACTGCTCCAATATTTTAAATATTGCTAAAATGCTGCCAATTATGACTGTAAATTGCTTCTCAGTTGAAGAGATGTTGAAATGTGAGAATATGTGCATCTCAGAACTGATGAAATACAGTAAATTATGGGCCAGATTCAGGCACTGGCCTTTTAGTTTGTGATCTTGAGATCTGAATACCTATTACAGATCTTATAATCTTTAAGGTGAATTTTTAGCATTAAAAAAAGAGAAAGGGGGGAAGACTTGTGAATAATAGTCACTGGAAAGGATGGCATTTTATGGGCTGAGATTTCTATTTTGAGATCACTTTTAAAACTGGGCACAAAGTTAGGTTTTAGGAGCTGATGACTCAGATTTATGGTCTAGCCTTATACCTCTAATGCTGACAGGCCTGTAGTACCCCCTAACGTGGCAATAAACAGAGCAATTAACCACCACCTGTATTTGTAAGTGTGCTTCCCTACCAAAAAATGCTGTTTTTCCTACTGACAGAAGAACTTCATAGGATTAGGTAACCTATAAGCGCATTCAAAAGATCACTAAACTGTTCTTGCCTTGACCCAATTCCATTTTTCTATTTTCCTTTTGATTTTGACTGAAATTTTACAGCATTTCCTTCATCCTGTTTCATGTAAATTTAATTAGCGGTGGGACAAAGTTTTCCTAAAACTACATTTTGTTTATCTGTAAATTTCAAAAAAACAAAAACAAAAACAAAAACATTCCAATGTTCAAAGGATTAGGCAGTAACCAGTCTTTTAAAAAAAAAAAAAAGAGAGAGAGAATAGTTTAATCCAAAGCTGTAAGTTCACAAATAGACAAAATAGCCAAAGTAAATATTGAATATGCAATTTTAATTTTGTACCAACTACTTTACTTTTCAAAGTAGGCTTCCCTTCTCTTCCGTAGCTCTTCTGAAGTAAGATGTGTACCTGATGTCTGTGGAATATCTTGAGATATATTTCTGGAACTACCTGAAAACAAAAGAAAACACAACAAAAACAATCATTTTATTTACCGGTTAAAGCAACATATGTTTATACTTATGTGAACAAGCTTTTAAAAAGTTTTCTTTTTAAAAACATTCTGCTACTATTCTGTAAATGTAAGAAAAGCTCTGAAAACCTCAGGGAAAATCTGAATAAGGCAGTTCAAATGTAACCTGGGTCCACTAGAACCAAGCTGTGACCCACTGCGGTTATCAGATGTGAGGATTTACGCCCAGCACCAACTGGGTAGAAGAGCCACTAACAGCGCTCTCGTGTGCTCTAACTCATTAGAAGCAACTTAAAGCACGTGATCGTAAAACGACCCATCTCTGTGTTCTATCCTCAAACACTTGGGTCCTACAACAACTTAAGTGTGCTTCCATGGTCTCACTTGATAATTGCACCAACCAGAGGTTCTGCACAAATTGTGAAATGAAGTGGTAAGAAGAGCGAATCACACAAAAATATTTAAAATCATAAAAGCTGGTGTTTGTCCATTATTGGGCTGATCCAGCAGGGGTCTACTAATTGACAATTGGACTGCACGCCATATGGAGAACTCAGAGGAATGGGACATTCAGGATAAAACAGAAGGTAAAAAGCATAATCTTGTTATTAATGAAACCTCAACTTTATTTTGATATTTAAGGAATTCAGTGAATAATTTTATTAGGAAATAGAAGGCAAAATCACATAAATTGGATAAAAACAAAACTACAAAAGAAACGCCTTACACTTTTATGGAAGCCACTCTGAGCTATATCCCAAACACTGCCCTGCACCCGGGTCCCCTATGGGGTATGTCTCACTCTCCCCTTCTGATGGGCTTATATCACAATGACAGCAGCCCATCAGCGGGCTTAAGCTGTAAGCTGCACAGCCACTTACATTAGATTTTTGTAAAATCAATTTACAGTCTTTGTCCAGGCCTCCCTTTGTGTCCAATAGCATACACTTGTGCAACAGCTGGTCTGAATAAGCTCCCCCCACCACTTCTGCTCACAAAGGTTAACTTCAGTTTATTGCTGCACTAGTGCAGTATTAAAACCATACGAATAACCAGAAATAAAAATATAACTAGTCCTAATATAACATAGGTTGTAAAAAGTTATTTATATTTCAAGAAAACTAAAAAAAAGAGCTGACTGCACATAGCTATTGCTTCTGCAGTTACCATCAAAGAACAGTTCATTACCACCAGAGGAACCAAGAATTATCTGACTCAATTCTTCAACAATGAAAAAAACCATGTCAGAATGTCTATACCTTGCATACTGAGCTGAATAGCCCTGCGGAGATCTGCTTCTTCATCTTCCATGTCAATTTGTTGGCGACTTAGTGCCAGAGCACGCTGCAAATCCTCCTCATCTTCGTCTAACATTCCTGACCCATCATTTCCCTCTAAGACTCGCTCCAGATCGGTTTTCTGGACTCTGAAGAATGAAAGCACTGATAATAACTGCAGACCAGTCTTATATTTTTGATATAAAGATATTTATAAACCAAAGATTTTACATAAGTCAAAACTTATACATTTTCTTGCAGATAAAGTCTAATAATATTAAGATTGTATTGTGATGTGACTCTAAGTTAATATATTGAAGTAATCCAAATGATTGATTCGAGTTTGAACCAACAAACTTCACTAAAATATAAAGGTCTAAAAAAAAATCATCAACAATAAAGGGATCACACATTCAATATTAGCAAGAAAATTAAATTCTTGTAATGAAATATATTCTATACTGCAGGCATAATTTTACCTCTGTTCTTTTAGTTGTGCTAATTCTTCCCCAATAAGTTTTGGTCGATGCATCTGCTGGACCCTGATCATCTGCAGGAGTTGGTCAGCTTCACAGTCTGGCAGCTCACCCTTAACAACAAATATAGAATAACCTAAAAAAAAGGCAAAAATAAACTAAAACAGCTAGTAAGAGATTCATAATTGATTAAAAATGATAGCGGACAGAGAGGCAGCACGGAATCCAGTAATGAAAAGAATACAAACTGAGGAGTCAGAAAGACCTGAGTTCATATAATGATTTGTATCCTTACTGGCAGGGTGATCTATGACAAATTACTTTTAAGTCTTTGAGTCTGACTCTCTTCACTTACGAAGTGGGACCATCTCATAGAGAGACGAGGAGAAATTAAGAGTGTCTGTAATGGGCCCTCCTAAAACAGTGCCTGACCACGTGGGATGCTCACTAAATGGTGACAGGCAGGAAAAGGAGTGGGTAAGATCAAGGGATCTGGAATTGCAGTTTGTGTTTTAATCCCGGCTCCTCCTTTTCCTAGCTGCATGGTCACTGGTAAAGCACGTTACCCATCTATGTATTGATTTCTTCAGTTGTTAAACAAACGATACCTTCCCTCATGGGGCTGTTGTGAGGACACAATCAGATAATGTATATAATAACGTGTAATATGGGTAAAATGAGTCATCTGGAAAAATAGATGCCCCCCTCACCCTGAGCTCCACCCTCCAACTGAAACAAGGCTGGTCTGAGAAGCCAATACCCAACATCTAGTCAAGGTATTAAAAGTGTACCTTATCTTTTAAAAGAAATACAGTGATTCTGTGTAATTTTTATAAATATGATTCTAGAAAGCCAGGGTTTCCCCAGCTGGTTACTCCACACAAAAACTGAATAACGGTGGGCTACATCAAAGTCATTCTAATCAATTTACATTTTTCTACCATAAAATTTTCTTAAACTTTGGCATTTATTACTGGATATCCTTGTGAGTGCTGACAGATAATGCAATAAATAATAAAAAATAAAAACAGACAATGAAACAAACAAGGATCGAAAGGAGTATTAGTGAAAAAACTCAAAACAGTAATAATAAGTAACGAGTTAATAAACTTAAGTTTTTTGGTTTTACAAGGACAAGTGTGTTCGGAGTTCAGATGGTTTAACATGTGTTGAGCCAGTAAGTCGTTTTTAGATCCTAGAATAAACGTCAGCTCACCACGGCATCCCATGAAGAGCATCACGAATAGCAGAAACTCTGTCTTATTCAGGTGATACTGTAATGATCTCAGGTTTTATTAAAGACTAGATTTCACCCTAAGTATCCTGGGATGCCAGTGAAGGGTGAGGGTGTGCCATAAACTGCATTATATTTTTTAAAAAGCACTCTGGGCTTATCAATATGATAAATGAGAACCAGAGTGCAAGAAGAGTGATCCTTACTGAAATGGAAAACCTGAGGGATAGCACGGAAGGGAAGGAAAAAAAAAATTGTAGTCTTTTATATTCTTTCAAAATGTTCAGTTTGAAATATTTTCTGGACTTCCAAGTGGAGATGTCAAAGTTACGAGTTTGGTGTTCAAGGTAGATATCTAGGCAGAAGATGAAAGTTTGGGAATTATTGGCATATAGATCTTATTTAGAGATTTTAAAATAATGAGACAGCACATAGTCAAGAAGCTGTCCAAGGACTGAACTCTGGGTCACTTCAATAGTTAGAGATTGGAAAGAGGGAGATCCACAAAAGGAAGCTGAATGAAGCAGCCAACGAAATATGAGGAAAATAAGAGAATTGTGGACTGGAAGCCAAGTGTAGATGGTATTTCAAGAAGGGAAGATATAGTTAGGAATCAAGGTTTTAGGGATAAAAGAGATGGAAGTATATAAAATCAAAGAAATTACAATACTATAATCTTATATGTCAACTGGAAAGAACTACATGATGACCAGCCCATTAGCGATAAGCATACCAGTGCCCAGACTGTGATCTCTAAAGGCCATTACTAAAAGGGCAGGAAATATATATATGATAAGCCTGAAAATTCTGGTTATATGAGAAAGAAAGGCTTTAAAAAGCTACATTGGTCATTTTGAATTTGGGAGTCAAGTTCGAAAGTTTCCCACTGGTCCAAGACGGGACAATTAGGGTATCAACACCAATGTTATAATGGACTGAAACACATGAACTATGTTTTAATGGATTAGTTTAGAATGACACTACAGAAAAAATAACAAACAACTAATTGGTTGCCTTTGGAAGAAAGACGCTATGAAACGAATTCATTTAAAAAACTGGCAGAAGTAAAGAAATATTTATCCTGCTTTGACTATATGACTATACTTCAGGATAATCAAATAATTGATATGGGAAAATTTATTTTTATAGAAGTCTTTCAGCTAATAAATGAAGGAATAATGAGAATCCAATATCACCATTTTGCAATCCTAAATAAAATAATGTACTAGGCATTGATGTTCCACAGCTACTCAGATCACAAAAAGAGAGACAACCAGACATCAAGTGCCACACCACTTGTAAAGAAAGAGTCTTCTGTCCCCTCAAATCAACCTGAATCTGATCAAGCCTCTTGATCTAAAGACTAGGCTACTGGGAATCCAGGACTGAGAGAGAAACACAGGGAGGTAATCGGCAAGATCTAGAAGGTGGGAAACAGAACAAATGACCCATTTTCTTCTAAAAAGTAAATCAAAGAAAAAATATAGACGAGATGAAACCTACTGCTATTTTTAAGAGATATTCCAATCCAAATTCAATCAACAAATTTTATTTCAACCTGGATTAAAATGTGAAAAACATAAAGAGACAACCAAGAAGAGTGGGGATCTGAATACTGACTATTTGATATTATGAAAGTAGTCATTAACTTTTTTAGGTGTGATTATAGTATAGTATTTTTTAAAGAATCCTTGCTTTTAAAATTTTTAATTTAAAAAGTTTACAGAGAAAATGATAAGATGTCTAGTATTTGCTCAAAATAAACAGGAGATGTGGGTAGGATAAAGATAAAACAAGATTGGTCATGAGATATTGAAGCTGGGTGCAGGATACATGAGGGTTCATTATCTTATTTTCTATACTTTATATTCGTTTGAAATGTTCAATAAGTTTTATTTTGTACTGTTTAAAGGAGGGTATAATCAACTATACTCTTAAATAAGATGAGGTCAAATGAAAAACTGAGAATTGAATACTGGCATTGGCAAGTGCAGAGGTCATTGGCGACACTGAGAAGAGGGTTTTTCAGTGACATGTTGTGACAGTGTAAACTATTCATGAGTTCATGAATAGGGGATAACACACCGGAGATAATTCTAAGGAGAAAATAAAAATGGGAGGCAGCTGGAGTTTCCTGGATAGAGAAGCTTTTCCTTTTTGATCAATGGAGATAAAGAGCTTATTTCTCTGCTCGAGGGAATAACACAGGAGAGAGGGGGGAAACTGATCATGCAGGAGTGGAGAGACAAAAGCAGGAGCAAAGATCTTGAGTAGGTGGGAGGAGCTGGGAAGCGGCCCCACTGTGGAGAGGTTGGTCTTGGTTAGGAGGAGGGGACGATTCATCCATCTTAATAGACTCAAAGCCCACACAGAGATATAGGCAAGTGGACAGATTTTCTGGTAGAAAGATGAGAAAGTTCCCTTTCAATTGCTTCTGTTTCCTCAGTAGAATATAAAGGAAGGCCATAAGCTAGGAGTCAGGGAGGGAGAAGGGAGTGGTTAGAAGTTTGAATAGACGAGCTGTGAAATAACCATCATAGAGAGTAAGTGAACTTACTGAAAAATCACAGTAGGAATGGCAAGTAGCACTAAAGGCTCATTTGAAATTTGTAATCATAAATTTAAAGCAAAATCAATCATCACATTTTATGTTTTCTTTAGTCATGTTCAGCTGCTCTGGTATAAGAATGGACAAGATCAAGATTGGCTTTAACTAGGTTTGGAATTTTATCATGAAATTATGATGGAGGGAGAGAAGAAGAAAGAAGTTGAATGGAGTGATTATGATGGATTATAGAAAATAAGTAGGGGAAGGAAGGAAGGATGACTGTAAGGGGAGTGTTTGGGCCTTGTGGTAGGGTTTAAATAATTGTCTGAATGGAAAAAAAAAGAGAGAAAATGTGGTACAAAGATAGGAAACGATAGTCAAAGAATATGATGATTGCAGTTGCAGGTGGCAAAATTATTGGGAACAAGGCAAGAGTGAAAAAAATGATCTTTGAAAGTAAGAAGTATTGGATTGAATTGATTTTTGATATAGAAATCACTAAGAATGCTGAAAGGAGTTGAAGCAGAAAGAAGACAGTGAGTCAGATCCTAAAATCTTCAATGGAAAGGGGGAGGATCACAGATAACTGCAAAAGAGCAGAGGGTAGAGTTCAAACTAGTGGGGTGTATTTCAAAGGAGGTGAAGCTTTTAGGGAAGAACAGTGGCTTAGAAGAGGCAAAGAGGAGCAAGAATACCTGGTCTTCCCCCCGGCCCTGTGGCATGTGGGGTGTGGAAGAAAAAAGAGCCATTACTTAGAGGAGCTGCAAAGGAAGCAGCATCCTTGGGGGAGGGCCAAGTGTCAGTGAGAACTCTGAACAGTATCAGTCAAATCATAACCTCAAGTTCAACATGTAAAACAAAGATTATTTCACTGCCACTGCCATAAAAACAGTATTGTTACACTCACATCTAATGAGCTAGTTTTCTTTAGCTACTTTGAAAGACAACATTATAAAATTTTCCATCTTTATTTACCTTCCTGTTGTAATTGAGCCAAGAAAAGTGCAAGGTATGTGTCTGATATTAATTCTGGACCCGTCAAGAGAGAATTCAAGTTGAACCACTGGAAAAAAAAAAATTGCCAAAATTTAAGTTAGTGTACATTATAATTAATAAAGAAATTTCACATGTTAAGAATAGATATAACCCATCTAAACTCAGTATGACTGCCTAAACATTGGAAGCACGTCAAACCAAGATTTTTTTTAAAGTAATTAAATAGTGTGATTTAAAAAAATAAATTTACTGTAAGCCGTAAACTTTAAATACCCCCCCTCAAAAAAACAGAAACTGATAGTATTTTAAGTATCAGTTTGATAGCCATAATTCAATTCTTTTCCAAAGCATGTCTAACAAAAGCATAATCTAATCACATTATATTGGTGTGGAAGAAAAATGACAACTACACGTTTTCCCGCTACTGATAATTTTGGTCAAAGATTTCAACTGTGAGAAAAAAATCTGTAATCACCAACTCATTTCAAAAAGATCACTAATCCACATCACGTGTCATTAACACCATTTAGTCACTATTTCATAGGAGTCCTAATTTAACTCACGAGACACAAAAAGTTTCAAGAGTTACTGTCAGCATCATGACCAACTACTTTTCCTGAATTTTGACATACATTACGATACTTTTTTCCATCATCTTTTTCATTAAACAGGGACCTCATACAATTTTAAACAAAAATATAAATTAGAGCCAAAGATAATAAGCTAAAATTTGACATATCCTGTATCTGTCAAAGATAAAGTAATTTAAAATGCAGAAATTCAATTTTGAAGAACTAAAATTTTAAAAACCTTTCAAAATAGACATGTTTAGATGCAAATCAATTTAAAGAACTTCTGTAATCTAAGCCCTCAGATCTTAAAAAATCCAGTGATTATACAAAAAAAAGTAAAGAATTCTGGATCATAACTTTCAGAGATATAAATAAAACCCAGAGGTTAAATAATCTTAGCATTGTCCAGCCTGGCTTTTCCCTAGAGCTGATTTCCAGCTGGATCACCTCTACTGCACCCCGACTCCTCTCTGCGTGCTCTGAGCCCCTGAGGGGGGACCTGAAGAAGTAATTACTTACAACAAAGCTGCTTCCAGGTGGCTGACTTAAAAGATAACAGCAAGGTCTTTTGTTTTTGAATTCTCTTTTACTGATTTAATTCAATGCACTATTTCCTGACCTCATTTTTTCTTTTGTATTATTTTACTTTTTAAAACAGCTTTATTGAGATGTCACTGACACACAATAATTTGCACACATTTAAAGTGCACAACCTGCAAAGTATTAACATACGCATACACTCCCGAAAGCATCACCACAACCTAGAGTGAACATACTCATCACTCCTGTGGCCTTGGCATCCTCTTTCACTCTCCCTCGACCTCCTCATCCCCAGGCAACCACTGATTGATTTGCTTTCTGACACAACAGATAAGTTTGCATTTTCTAGACTTTCATATAAATGGAACCATACTGTAGGTAGTATTTTGTGTCTACCTTCTTTCACTCAGCATAACTATTTGGAGATTCACCTACGCTGTTGCATGTATCAATAGTTAATTCCTTTTTATTGTATTAGCTCACTTTCAATAACACTCTTTT
>NW_006494609.1:15526905-15529353 GCF_000325575.1 Pteropus alecto
GATTCAAAATTAAAAAAAGGACTTTAAATAATTCTGCTTCTAAAATATACGAAGACCACTAGTAATTATTTTTAGAAATAACATATTAGGTACATTTCTTTATCTTAAAAAAGGCCTGCTGAAGACAATTCCATGTCCTTTTTTTTTTTTAAAATGTAATGATTTTTATGTGGATATATGTGTTATGTGGCATTTTTGAATGTGACTAATCTTGTTAAGCTAAAGCAAACATGGTTGAAACTTTTATTCATGCTGAACACTGTTTCAAGCTTTTTGATACTACCATGATAAATACAAAACTATAAATGGAAGTCAGCTGACAGAACATATTTATCACATAAAACACACTTACAGTAACCACGTGTGCATTGTCTTAAAGAGAATTTTTCTTATGATACAGCTAACCTGTATATGGTCATCACATATAAATATATAAGGGAAATTGACATTGTCTTTTAAAAGTAAATTTCTATCTGTCATGATTGAAACCATGGCCCCCATCCGACATTACTATTGAATTTCTTCATCTTTGACTCACTAATCCTTTAAATTTCAGTTGCAAATGGAATGCAGAATGAGAAAAAAGACAGGGAAGAAGAAGAAACATTACCTGTTTTCCTAGTTTTCTAACTGTAAACCAGTGTTCTTTATAATTGCATATAAATGATCTTTCATTTCTAGAAAAGAAAAAAAAATACAGACCCAATATTAAGTTGAAATATTAGAGTTCATAATCCTTTAGTTTCTCTACTGGCAAGTACTATACAAAACCTACAATGATTTAGAATTATGTTTACAGTTAAGTATCACTGATTTTTAAAAATTACTAAACAGAATGAATCTCTCTGCAGATTATCAACGCTCTGCAAAAACGATGGCATCACACAGCATTAAAGGATCAGCTCTGTGCCACCAGACACTGAGCTGCCAGGAAGGGGACATGCTTAGAGGGCATGTGTTCATGGATATCCCCAAAAGGCGAAATAGGGAATGAAATAGAGCACATCAAAATGAAGGCATTCAAAATACATTTGTCTTAAGAAATTATAATTTTAACAATCAAATATAAGAAAAGAAATGTAGGAAAAGCAAAATAAAATCTTACATGGGATCGATCCCAAGCCTCTGATACTCTGGACTGTTGAACAGGATTAGTTCTAAACCCCAAACTTTCAAGGCATTGCTTATAACCTGTGGGGAAAAAAAACTGTAAGTTTTCATGAGCTAAACCATTCAATTCCAAATGTAAGTAGGGTAGCCAGGTTAGTTGTGTAAACAATTGTACTGTTCACACATCAATTTCCCCAGAAAGCTATGGGTCTTTTTTTTGGTTTGTTTTTAGGCGAGGCAACCCTTGGTTGACCTCACAGATTGCAAGGACCTATCAGCTTACAATCCTTTATTATTTTTTTTACACCTACAGCACCTGCTCTTCCTAAGTGGTCTCCCATCCAAGTACTAACCAGGCCTGCCCCTGCTTAGCTTCCGAGATCGGACGGAATTGGACTTTTTCAGAGTGGCATGACCGTAGTCAGAAAGCTATGGTTTTTAATAAGTATATGCAGGTGTATAGATATATCACTAAATCTATAAATAATCTATAAATGTAGCATTAAAAGAGTGCTTTTTCACACTAGGTTTCTGGGATATTCCAGAGAATCATACAATTCTTAGATAAAATTGCCTCAAAAATCCAGATGTATATTCTATCTAGTAAGTGCTATCCTTAAAACCAGTCCACTATACATACATACATACATACATATACATATATACATACATAAATACATATACATATATATACATATGGAAATCTGGCTGCTATGGGTCCTGCTTTAGAAAAATTATATTTCAATTTTATTTGAATTACTATTACCTGATGTCAGTAAATAGTAATAATTATATGTCTATTAAAATGAGCTTTTTCTAGAGTTAAACCGAAGCGTCCATAGATTTTAAACTTCTATTAACATAAGTTTGTAATTAAAAATAACAATAATAACAAAAAATAAACGTGCTTATTTCAAACTGCCTGGGGGAAAAGAAGGGAGATTTCTGAATCACAACCTATCCTCCAAGGCAGCCAAAAAAGAAGCAACTGAACCAGGTAGAAGCACAGACAAGAAAGTGAAAGCAATGAATGAATGTAGTGGGCAAATGGGAATCAGCACCAAGGGCAGCACCCCAGGGCAGCCCCGCAAAAGAAATGGCAAGGGCTGGGCCACCCCGCTGTAGCTGTTACCTGTAGCAGTCCACAGGAAGCAATGAATGGAAATGTTGGTGAATGAGGAGTCCAGAACAATATATGGGGAATGCAAACAAAGAAATCTGCAGAAATAGGTCCCTCAAGAGAGGTTCTGAAAAACTCTGGATATACCTCCCAGGTGTCAAACTGAAAGACCCACAGATAAAATAGTTTCATAAGTAATATAGCTTCCTTTGAATTTT
>NW_006494609.1:15529400-15597322 GCF_000325575.1 Pteropus alecto
TAATAATAATAATAATAATAATAATAATAATAATAATAATAAAGCAAAAGCCAAAAACCATAATAAAGGAATCCAGTCCTGGTAAGCTGATCTAAAGAGAAGGTAGCAAGGTGTCACATTTTCTCAAATTTACACAAGTGATAGTAAGTTTAAAAGGTTGTGACTTACTGGAATTAAGATTATTGGCATCTAGATACAAATTAAATATCCTTTCAAACAGCCCTACTCTAAAATGAAGATTCTACAATCCTAATTTTTGTGTTTATCTATATAAAAATCTAGTACTCTGGAGTACAATCTTATATTCTTAGACAATCTATTGGAGGAAATTTAGTGACTGTGAAAATATACTCTTATCAACTATACGTTGAGCTGGAACAGTGCCTGGGACCTAAACAACACTCAGTACTTGTCTAGGACTACTTACTTGAATAGAGAAAAAACCACTGTCATCCATATTTCCAGAAGGCTGCTGTTCAGTTTGGATAGGTTGTTGAGGCAAGGGTTGAGGGTGGGGAGAGAAAGATAAAAACTGTCATTAGCATGCGTATTTAAAATAACATCTTGTGCAGTCCTATTTACAAAGTCAAGAGTAGAGTTATAATTAACGAGTCAGATCCCAATAGAAAGAATGGTTTATCTTTTTCCTAAACAATACCCACATTAAAAACAAAAAACAAAAAACAAAAAAAAACCACAACGTAATTTGGTGAGTTTAAAATCAGTACCTGTAAAAATGTGCGATAGTCTTCACTAGTAACTCCTCCTTCTGCCATTCTCATCCTCTCTTCTTCGTCTAGCTGATGTGCAATAGAAGACAGTTCCACAGGGCTAAAATATTCTCCTTGCAGCAGATTATTCAGGCAATGCTGAGCACAGAGTGAACCTTCTTGCTAATATGTCCAAAAGAAAAATTCAAATGTGATTTGTTAAACAGCTTGGTACAATGTCTTTCCTTAAAGAGAAATTTAATCATTAACTTCTTAACACTGTCAAACTGAACCTTTTTAGCTTTAAATAAATATGATTAACATAAAGTACATGCATTTCCTTTAATATTTTATAATTCTATCATTAATGAAACTACAATAATTTAGCTATGATCAAACCTTAAGAATGACTCATATTAAACATTATCTATCAAATATACCAAATTTCATATTTTGCTAAAAATTACTCTAAATATTTAGCCTCCCTCATTTTCAGTGCCTAACATAAATTCATCTTTAAAGATTCCATGGCAATTTACTAATGCTGAAAGGGAATTTTAATCCCTAGAACATTTGTTCTTTTAACAAGACAATCTCTACTTGGTCTAAGTGCTTGTTCATGTAATTTCATATCTCAAGAACCGACAAGAACTGATACAGGTAAGAAAAATTCTGTTCGATGTTAAGACTTGTAGCTGCAGAGTCAAGGTCCTCTTCAGAGAGCTCTGTAGATAAGGTGCACACAGTGTGGTGCAATGAGCAAGGCTGTCCAAAAAGCAGCCCTGGAGCTCACTTCTGAACAAGCCGGCAAGGGAGCCTGCATCCAAGCCTAGCTCCCCATGGGATCGTTCATTTCCTATTAGAAGGGGGAGTATAATGTCCCATGGGCCCCAGAGTCTTTGGGTGCTGGGCAGCTGGCTTTCTTACACATATGGCAACCCAAATCTACGTCTAGACTGCCTGGCACTGAGAAGCCTGCTTATCACCCCTCTCCCTACAACAGTGCTGTTTTCCCATGCTTGCCTATTAAGAAGGGAGAGTCACAGGTGGATGAGATCCCTCCTGTGAACACAGACGCAGGGTTTACCTCTCTGTGGTATGATGGCAGACAGGAGAACACTTTCTTCTCCTGCTACCCCAAAGCTCTAAATTTCATAGACCTTTCCCCACTAAAGTCTACTCCTTAATCCAGACTGTCTGACACCCTGCAATTGTTCTGAGCTATGTTACGCAATAGTTAGTGATCCCAAAAAGCAACACATTATTTTTTTCTGATGAATTAATGTTCTAGGAACAAAATTCAGCTGCTGAAAAAGATACAGAGAATATATATATATAATGGAATAGGACAGAGCACTGAGATAGTTTGCGTCTGAGTGGGGGCTGAGATAAATTTATCTTCATAACCTGGTATGAAATGAGTAGCTTGTAGTAAAGAAGAAACCATCTATCCCTCAAGGTGAAGCCACAATTGTGAGAGGACTTGCCTCCACCTCCTTTTCCTTCTATTGTATTCCTACCACCAGAGAGCAACTCCCACTGAATACTACACTGTGAACTGAAGGATATACAGATGTCCTACTATATTCTACTGAAAAATGGGCAAGACAAACCAGCATTCACAAGAGGCTAGCCAAATGGCTAAAAGCTACAAAAAGGTGCTCAACTTCATTACTATTAGGGAAATGTATATTAAAACCACAATGTATTACTACTACTACACACTCTCCATAATGGCTAAAATATTGAGGGAGGACTAGAGACATCGAAACTATTATTTACTATGGACACAACCTAAATGCCCATCAATAGACAACTGGATAAAAAAAATGTGGTACTTATATACAATAGAATATTACTCAGCCATAAAAAAGAATAAATTTTACAATTTGTGATGACATGGATGGACCTAGAGGGTATTATACTAAGTGAAGTAAGCAGACTAAGAAAGACAAATACCATATCATCTTACTTATGTGTAGAACTTACAGAACAAAATAAACGAACAGAAACAGACTCACAGATACAGAGAACAAACTAATGGTTGCCAGAGGGGAGGGAGGTTGTGTGGCTGGGTGAAAAAAGTGAAGGTATTAAGAAATACAAATTGGTAGTTACAAAATAGTCATGGGGATGTAAAGTATGGCATAGAGAACATAGTCAATGATATCTGAATAACTATGTACAGTGCCAGGTGGGTACTAGACTAATTAAGGGATCACTTCATAAATTATATAAATGTCTAACCACTATGCTGTACATCTGAAACTAATAAAAAATAATATTGAATGTCAACTCTAATTGAACTAAATAGAAAAAAAGAAAGATTATTCTTCAAAAAAACAAAAAGAAAAAAACACAACTATTTGCAGTATCTACTAAAGCTCCAACTTTAATTGAAATAAATAGAAAAAAGAAAGATTATTCTTCAAAAAAACAAAAACAAAAAAACACAACTATTTGCAGTATCTACTAAAGCTTAATATATGTACACTCTGTGATCTAGCAATTCCACTACTAGGTAGAGAATGCAAACAAAACATGCAAACATACATTCATCAAAAGATGTGTGTCAGAATGTTAATAGAAACAGTACTTATTCATAATGGCCCCTGAAGTGGAAACTACTGAAATGCTCATCACAACAGAATGGCTAAATTGTGTTTTATTCACAAAAGAATAATACATAACAATGAGAATTAATTAATTATAACTACCTGCATCAATACAGATGAATCTCTCAAACAATTTTAAGAAGAAGACAGACTCAAAAGAGTATACACTATGATTCCATTTGCAAAAGTTCAAAAACAGGCAAAATTAGTCTATATTAGATCAGGATAGTGGCTACCCTTGCAGGGTGAAGGGAGAGTCAGTATCTGGAAGAGGGCATAAGAAGGGCTTAGGGGATGCAGAGAAATAAACGTTATTCAATCTAAGTATTATTTAAATGTGGTTTACTTTGTGAGAATTCACTAAGCTGTACTCTTATGATATGGTGTCCTTACCTGTGTTGTATTTAATAAAAGAAAAAAATTCAAACAAAAAAGCCTCTGCTAAGATACAGCTATTGCACACATCAAGAGCTACCTAATACGGTGACCAGACAACAGACTTTCTGGAAACAGTCCTAATGCAAATTTTCTGTCCTGCTATTGGGCTGCGTGCCTCAGTTTGGGGCCCTCAAACTACCATTACCATATTTAACACTATATAGAGAAATAATGACATCCACATAGCCGATTAAAAAAAATTCTCTATAAAAATTAGCTTTAAAATACGAAAAATAAAGTCTACGGCCATGCCACCCTGAACAAGCCCGATTCCATCTGATCGCGGAAGCTAAGCAGGGTTGGGCCTGGGTAGTGCTTGGATAGGAGATCACCTAGAAAGACCAGGTGCGGTAGGCATAAAAAATAAAATATAAGGGATTGTAAGCTGACAAGGTCCTTGCAATCTGTGAGGTCAACCAAGGGTTGCCTCGCTTAAAATAAAAAATAATAATAAAAATAAAAAATAAAATAAAATCTGAAAAATAAGCACTTAAAAATCAAACCTTATCTAAGTAAAACTATTGCTGTAGGAAATATCGTCCTGTACTTCTATGATTTAATCCAAAGTAAGAACAAATTATTCAGTCCAAATTTAAAATCACATTTTAAAGTGACAAGATGAATCAAAATCTAGATGGAACGAAAAAATTGCACAATGGCCCCTCCGAGATTATGCATTCCCCCAACCCCGACAAGCTATCCCCAGCCACTTCTTTCTCATCAAGCCTTAACCAAAGCTGAATAGAAGTTCACTCTGCTGCAGTGAAAGTTCAAAGGTATTGAAATTCCACGATTTCAAGCCCGAACTTTATTGTCTTGGGATCAGAGGACGAACAAACTGCATCTCCAGTTTTACGAAGATATTTTATAAAATCACAAAAAGAAACAGCACCAAATCATTCCCCCACTGCCCTCAAAGTTGTCAGAACCAACCTGAAACCAGTGTAAATTCCCAGAGAGATAACTGACTACAGCAGAAAGCGGGCATGAACTAAGGGTATGCTCTGAAATGGCCTAACTGGGGCCACCTCATAGTCGAAGCAGCCTTTCTTCTCATCTGAGTGATAATAAGGTCCCACCCCTTATTGAGGTTCAGCAAACACAAGCATCCAAACAACAGCAATGGCCGGCACTTCTACAGCACTATGTGCCATGCAGCATTCTAAGCACTGAGCTCTGAGGCAGACACTTTATTATCCTCACACCACAGAGGAGGAAACTGGAGCACAGTGACAGTATGTAACTTACCCAGGTTCATACGGGTAGTAAATGGCAGAGCAGGGCTTCAAACCCAGGTCAGAGGCTTCAAGTCTGTGCTATTGCCACTTCCTCAAGCCACTTATGTGGAATTTGGTTATTACTAAACCTCAAATATCCTGAAGAACCAACAATCACAAAAAGGCATAATAGATGTCATACGGTCAATGCTTGGCATCTCTTCAGTATTTTCACTAATTTTAAATATAATCCCAACGAGTTTGGTTATCATTCTCAGTTTATATTACATAAAAATACCAATTCGGATGGCACAGTGACCCCACCAAGAGTGGTCAGCAATAAAAGTGATCACAATGACAGAACGCAGGCACCATAACTAAAAACAAAATGAAACAGAACAAAAAAGCAGTTAATGGTCATTTAATATTAGAGTTTAAGTTAGGGATTAGCAAACTCTAGTTTTTGGGCCAAATTCAACCTGCACCAGTAGCTAAGAATCATCTTTATATTTTCAGACGGTTGGGAAAACACAAGAATATGTGAAACCACATATGATCCGCAAAGCCTAAAATCTTTACATAAAAATTAACTTGGATAAACAGCACCATATACATCTTAGATGCTCAAAGAACTCGATTAATTTATTGAGCATGAACTATGTGTCAGGCACAATCTTAAGTACTGGGGGATATATCAGTAAACATTTTGTTGAGTTTACATTTCATCTTAATAAAGGGTACTCAAAGTGACAACTCTGAATATGGGGAAACCAGCATTCCGAAGGGAAGTGATCGCAGGGCCCTTCGCAGGCAGGGCCACTTCCTTAGAGCCACAGTCGGTTCTCTGGCTCTCCAAACCCAGTACCTAGCAGAGATTAAATGGATGTGGTGGAGGTGGAGTAAACATGTTGGAAAATGGCACATTAAACTTGAGCATCCCCTGAATGGACTGTGTACGATATTAACAATGGGCACTATGTTTATAGGTGCTTTCCATACACTTGAAATATGTCTTAAAAACTTCAACTTAAGAGCTTTCATTTGCTAAGAACATGTAAATTGATAAAACATATTCCTGAAGTACCTTTAAGCCTATGCACATGCTGATAACTGAGAAACTTTAGCCTAAATAGATTTTCATTAGGCTACCGCCCAGCGGGATTCCATGGTTTAGTAGTTACATTCATTGAAATGTATCCAAAATAGGTAACAATCTATAGCATTAAAATACATATTGTGTAATTCTCAAGAAATGGTGTGGAACATGTTTAAAGTCTTCCATGTTGAAACATTTTGTCCTACATCAAAGCTTCTGAAAATTAGTGATAAAAATATGTACATGCAGAGTTCTCTTCATCCAATCTCCTCTGCCAAGCTATGAAATTTCTCCTGTCCAACTTTCATAAATCATGTCAATCACGTAAAGATTCGTAATAACTATCACTGACTCCTTACTCTCGAGGCATAAAAATTGGTCTATTTTAGTGACAAAACTTTCTGAAATGTTTTCTCTAAAGCATTTCATTGAATAATGTGTTTAGATTTATGCTGTGCCTCTTGTCTACATTTGATTGCTTTGACTGCCGTGATTTTTTTTTTTTAAATAAATGATTATTTACAAGTATTTAACAAAACAAAATCCCTTTGCTCCTGCTAAAGAAGAGACTCACCGGCAATCCTTTCCAAACATGAAACGATTATGAAACAAGACATGTGCCAAAGTTGTCCTGAGGGAGGTTTCACTCACACCCAAATGGCTTGATAATTGTATGAGAGAAAAGACGAGTTTCTCCACATGCCACAAACATCTTTAAGTGGTCATCGAAGAATCAAAACAAAACAGGCTAGGCAGACCACAACAATATTATTGCAGTCCACCCAGAATACCTAGGAAGAAAGCTGGCTTCCAGATCCGGAAAGATGGGACTACCAAAAGAAACGAAACTCAAACATTTCGTAACAAAAACTCTGTGACGACTTCCCTGTTTAGGGGTGCACGGGGTTTCCTACTTTACGTACCTAAGTGTCAGGCCCTCCAGGTCCCTGCACTCGAGAGACTCACGGACCCAGCACAGAAGAACATGAATACAACCCCAGGAAGCTAAGTGTATGGGAGATTCCAATATAGAATTGAGGAGCCCAGAGAAGGAAAAGTTAATTCTGCCAGGGGTAAAACTGGGGGACTTGGGAAGAAGGATCGAGGGAGGTGTCCGAGAGGTGACTAGCTAGAACCTACGGAGAGTCGGGGAGAAGGGACCGGAGAAGGAATCGCACGGAAAGTAGAAGGCAATCGCAGAAGCAAGCCCACTCGGTGCCACCCTCTCCGGTGCCCCGAGGTGCCCCCGGCCCTGCCTTCACTCCCTCCCCGGCTCCCCGGACGTCCCGGGCCTGGGGCTCCCCGGACACCTTGGGTACGGGCCTCAGGGGCGGAGGGTGCGGTGGGGGCTTCGGTTAAGCTCCCCTTCGGAGGAAGCTCCTCTCACCCAGCGAGATCGGGATGGGGGCCACTCGGGCCCCAAACAGCTCTCCAGGAGATGGCGATACCGCGCCCCACGCCCCCCACCACGCCTCACACAGGTACCCGCAGAACGCGGACACTCACTTTCTCGTGGAAGATGGACTCCATGTTTATTTGTCTGGAGCCAACGGCCCCCGCGCCGAAACACCCCCCTACCGCGGCCCGCCCCTGCCCACGTGCCTGGCGCAGACCAATCACCCCCGAGGATGGGAGTCACGTGGAACGAAGAGCAAGCGATCACCGGGGTGGCAAACGCGGGCACACGTGACCTTTGTACCGCGTCCTCCCATCGACTGTTACCTGGGCGGCGGGAGGACGCTGCAGCGCCGCCTGTGGTGTGGAAGATCTTCTCCACTTCCCACCCATTGCTGTGGATTCTTAGGCTTCTAGGGATCTGGATAAGGACCACCCAGGTTCTTTTTGTTTTCCACTTTACTTTGTACTTTCTACTTATCATATCTGAGTATAGTTATTTAATATCTTCCTCCTCCACTCTCACTGAAAGCCTCATTAAGAAACAAGTTAATTTTTATGTAAGGCATCATTGCATCCCCCAATACCTAGCATTTATGTAAAAATGATACTGTTTATATAGGGCTTACTGTAGAGTAGGCACTCTTCTAAGTGCTTTGCATATATTAATGAATTTAATACAACAATGTGTTGAAGCAAGCAGTGTTATCCTTATTTTACACATAACGAAATTGAGGCACAAAGAGGTTAAGAACAGCACAGTGTCCAAGTTCAACTAGTAGGGCTGGGGTCCAAATCCAGATGCCTTGTTAGTAGTGTATGTGTTCTCGTCCTGAAGAGGAAGCACCAGTTGAGGGAGGTGAAAAGTCCAGTAGAATAGGGGAGTAAGTGGTGTGTTGAAGCTGAAGGAGTAGGATAGGAACAGATCTTGCACCTTGAAACCAGGGTAATTATGTTAATGGTTAGAGATTTTACACACACACACACACACACACACACACATGTTAAGTAATGGTCTAGAGCAGGGGGTCCCCAACCCCTAGGCCACAGACTAGTACCGGTCCGTGGCCCATTAGGAACTAGGCCGCACAGCAGGAGATGAGCGGTGGGCCAGCAAGTGAAACTTCATCTGTGTCTGCAGCCACTCCCTAGCAATAGCATCACCACCGCAGCTCCACCTCAGACCATCAGGCATTAGATTCTCATAGGAGCATCGGTCCCTGGTGCAAAAAAGATTGAGGACCGCTGGTCTAAAGTTCAGGAGACTGGTTAGCTGTAGAACGGGAAGTTGTTGGCGTAGAAAAGGCAACCAAAACCACAGGAGTGAATAAAATCATCTCAGGGGAAAAAGAAGAGATTGAGAAGAGGGTCTAGAGCAGAGCCCTGAGAGTAGAGAAGAACTAGCCCAGAAGAAGGGAGGAAAAGCAGGAAAGTGTAATATTCTGGGAGCCCTGGACAGGAACTGCTTCACAGAGCAGTCAGTGTCAGTTGCTGCCAAGAGGTCCAGCAACATAAGAACAAGGGCCCACTAAATTTTGTTGCTATGGAGACCACTGGTGACTTTGGTGAGTGCAGGTTCAGAGGAACAGAAGGGGCAGCAGGAGGTAAGGAAATGAAGACTGCTAGTGAGGACTGGGTAGCCAGGGGAGGATTCTGTTACCACTTACTGAACGTCTCTGTGTGCCTTGTCCATAGTCCTGTGCTGTGTTGGGAAAACAGTCTTAAGGACTTGTGGTCTAACTGGGGAAACAAATCATGGTCTCATGAAGTGAAAAAAATATGCAAAACAGTTTTTCTGATTTCTTTTTAAAGAAAGTGATATATATATATATATATTTATGCAGCAAATCTCTGTAAGAATATAATGGAAACCCAGAGGTTACCTGTTTGAGATAAGAAAGGAACTGGGTAAATAGGAGACAGGAGTGGAAAGGGGACTTTTCACTGTATACAGTTTTATTCTTGATTTTCGAACTATATTAATGTATCACTTATTCAGAAAAAGTATGTGATTGTAGTCATTTCCTAGGGCTGCTGTAGCAAATTACCACAGAGAAACTGTTGTGGCTTAAAACAACAGTTTATTCTCTCACTATTCTTGAGGCCAGATGTCTGAACCCAATGTGTCAGCCAGCCCGTGCTCCAGCTCTGGTGGCTCCTGGCATTAGTTGGCTTGTGGCCACATAACTCCAATCTCTGCCAGTGTCTTCACATGGCCTTCTGCCTTCTGTCTCTCTGGGTCTTCTCCTTTCATAAGGTACAAGTGATTGGATTTAGGTACCACCTTCATCCAGGATGATTTCATGTTGAGAGCTTTAACCAATTACATTGGCAAAGACCTTATTTTCAAATAAGGGTGGACTTGAATTTTTGAGGGACACAATCGACTTTTTCCAGTGATTAATCACTAGGATATATGCCACCCAAAGGACCTTATTGTTTTGTTCACTGTTAAATCCTCATCACCTAAAACAGGACCTGACAATATTTAGTAATGTTGAATTAAACCAGTCATCTCATTAGGCCTTTCTGACCTATTGAGCATGTGATGAATTAATAGCAAGCATAAAGTGAAAAGATCGATGCCTGGGAGTCAGAATGCAGGTTCTGGTTTTGGCTTTGCCTCTGAAGCCATGTATGACTTGAGTATTAGATTTGTTGCAGTTCCTATTCTGATAACTCCATTAGATATTCAGCACATCCTAAACTTTAACTTTGTAAGATAACATGTATCATCCTTCAAAACCCAATGACCATACTCTCCAGAAAGCATCTCCAACTAATTAGAAGTCCCTGTCCCTCTTATGAGTTACTGTATGTGCCTCTATCATACATGGTGCCTTTTACACAGTATCATACTTGGTTTAATCACATATCTTTTCCAGTACCTTATAAATGTCTTGATGGCAGGGCCCATATCTTATTTGACTTCGTGTGTCTAGTAGTTGGTATCTTTCAAATGAATTAATGAAGCCAGGTATTTGGGAATCAGTCTCGATTCTTTTTCTGCAGCTCTTCCCCCTCACCTCTTGTTCCAATTAGTCCTCAAATGCTATGTATTCATTCCTCTCTGCCCTGTCTTCTTTGTTCCTGCTTAGTTCAAGCTGTCTTGATTTCATGTGTATTCCAGTTTGAGGATGTCTGGTCTTCTGATTCCAGTCTCAGTATGTTCGATTCATAGTGCTGTCAGTGATCTCTCAAAAATGCAGATCTCACCAGTTCTTTCATTTAACAAATGGAGTGCTACGATGTATCAGGCACTGGGACTACAATCATGAAAGAGACAAACAGCCCCATCTTCATGGAATTTATATTGGTAAGGATATTTACATTACACAAATCTTATTCTATTTACAATCCTTCAGTGGCTTCCCATTGCTAGCTTACAAAGCCCTTTGTGACCTGGACTGACCACCTGTCTGACTTTATCTCCCGAAATTCCCTCTGCTCCAGCCACACCATTTTCCCTTGACTTCCAGAAAGTCCTCTGATGAAAAGTCCTTTGTGCCACAACTATACCTTGCTCATACCTGTATTAAAGCACTTATTACATCATACTAGAATTATTTATGCTACTCAGAGGAGTCTTTTTCTATCAAGTTTTGGTATGGAACAGTGGATAAATACATTAATTCTAAAAAAATATTATAATAATTCAGTAGGAAGGAGGTTGCTGAGCTACTCAGGAAAGTGTTTCTGGAGACAGGCATATGGACTAGATGCACTTCCAGTAGACTTCCTTGTCACCTTGGACAATTCAGTTTCTCTATTTCACTGAAATTTTATGTTAAGTGAGATTTCACAAAGATATTTCTACCTTCTTGAACATTGTACCTTTTAAACTGACATTTTGTTACCAAAAACCAAATAGCTTAACAGAATTTTAAACATTTGACATTTAAAAATTAATGTCAGTTTCAGTGTACTAAACATACTATACCCGAAAGTTTCCATGAGCCCCTTTGTAATCCTTCTAACCCACTTCTGTACCCTGGTCCCCCAGGCAATCACGGATCTTTGCTACTAGTTTGCAGTTCCTAACATTTTATATAAACGGAATCACATAGCATGTGCTCTTTTTGCCTGGCTTCTTTCATTCAGGATTAATCTGAAATTCATCTGTGTTGAATCAATCATTTCTTTTTATTGCTGAGTAGTACTCAATTATAAGGATTTAACACATCCATTCATTTGTGGACAAACATTGTGGTTATCTCTAATTTTTTGCAAATTACAAATAAAGCTATGAACATTCATGGAAAAGTCTGTGTGTGGATGTGTGCTGTCATATCTCGAGTGATACCTGAGTGGAATGGCTGGGTCATACATGGGGGTAAACCTGGGGGTAAACACGCTTAACTTGAAACAGCTTCCTTTTAACTATTCTAATAGGTGTTTAGTGGTGTCTCATTATTTTAGATTTGCATTTCCCTAGTGACTGCTAATGTTAAGCATCTTTTCTTGCGCTTATTTTCTACCCTCGTATCTTTTCTTATGAAGTGTTCAAATCTTTTGCTTATTTAAAAAATTGCATTGTTGTCTACAGCCATACCACCCTGAACAAGCCCGATCCCGTGGGATCTCGGAAGCTAAGCGGAGTTGGGCCTGGTTAGTTGTGGGATTTTGGAAGCTAAGCAGGGTTGGGCCTGGTTAGTACTTGGATGGAAGACCAGGTGCTATAGGCGTAAAAATAAATAAAAAATAAAAAAATAAGGGCTTGTAAGCTGACAAGGTCCTTGCAATCTGTGAGGTCAACCAAGGGTTGCCTTGCCTAAAAAAAATAAATAAAAATAAATAAACAGATAAAAATTGCATTGTCTTCCTAAGTTATAAGTTCTTCACATATTCTAGATTGATTTTTGTGTATGTTTTGTAAATATTTTCTCCCAGTCTATACTTGCATTTTCATTTTAACTGTTTTTTGAAAAGGTTTTAATTTTTATAAAGTACAATTTCATGATTTTTAAAACTAGTCCATGCTTTATGTGTTACATTTAAGAAATCTTGCCAAAGGTCACTACAATTTTCAGCTATATGATTTTTAGCAAATAAAATCTTAGCATCATCCTTTTAAAGCTCCTTTTACGTACCTGGTTTGAAAAAATTTTTCTGAAAAATATCTGAGGTAAAAATTGGCCATGAGTTAATAGTACTGTGATCTAAAATGAGTAATAGAAAATTAAATGCTAATTGTAAATTTCACATTGGTGTACAAAATCAGGTACTCGATAATTATTTTTAAAGGTAGTGTTTATTACTTGAAATGTGCAAGATTACTTCAGCATTAAAAGAATCACTCTCCGAATTCTTCAAATTAAATAATGTTTTTATTTTTGTCATAATTTTAAAAATGTGAACATTCTGTAATTCAACCACAGCTTTTACTTCCAGGTGACTTCTTCATGGGGTCTCAATTCCCTGTGTAGAAAGAAAAAATTAAGGAAAGGAAAAAGTATAAATAAAACTTTTATGAGGGGATAAAAGGGAAAGTCAAAATAATATGAATTCAATATTTTATATTCTATTAAATTGACCCATTTAAAAAAATTTGTTAGATTCGACATATTCATTCTATTCTCTCGTGATTTCAAACTTTTATCATTTTTCAATTATATTTTTCCAGATTAAAGAACTGTAATTTCTCAGTTTATCCTCAAGTGAAAGCTATTTTCCTCTCAACAAGTTCATTTAATGTTGTCTAGGGGTCCCCAACCCCCGGTACCGGTTTGTGGCCTGTTAAGAACCAGGCCGCAAAGCAGGAGGTAAGTGAAGCTTCATCTGTATCTGCAGCTGCTCCCCAGCGCTAGAAGCGCCTCAGCTCCACCTCAGATCATCAGGCATTAGGTTCTCATAGGAGCACCGGTCTCTGGTGCCAAAAAGTTTGGGGGACTGCTGGTCTAGGTCCTTTCCAGTTCATTTGATCTTTCTTGAGATCCTTGACTGTGAACCTCCTCTACACTGACTGTGGCTGCTTGTGCCTTGAGCTTCCTCCCACCCAGCTGCACATCCAGTGGCAGACACTCTTGTCTTGCTAACTCTAACTCTCTGTGCCAGAGGAGCCATCCACATAGACACAATAGGACCAGGTGGCTACCAGTTGCCTTTTGATCACTCAACCACCATGCCTAAGGCTCTCAAACAGCACTAAGACAATACTAGTACTATTTATTTCAGCTACACCATGCCTTAAATAAGACAGTATATGATAATATATGTGAAAACTGTATCTAGAGTAGGATTTAGTGAGCTGGTTTAAAATATTGTTTCTACATTAAAATGCACCCTGAATTTTTTTTTTGGAAAGGGAATTTTCAAAGATATGAAGTAACCGGTTCATAAACTGAAGACCTGTTTACATTCCAAATGTAATCATACATTTTTATGCAAGGATTAAACAACAAACAAGCCTACAAAATAATATCACTTACATCTAAGTCCTTGGTGGGAAATTACCCCTTCTGTTTATTTTTGGCATATATGATATTAAGAATACTTCCAAAGCTGGCTCATTGCTGGTTTAAAAAATGCCCAAACTAACCTTTTAAATAACAAACTCTTGTTCCGGAAGGCAGTTAGCTTTTCATCATTCTTTCCATCTAGGTAACATCCGATGACAAATCCCATAGGGACAAGTACATGTACCCAGTGGTCACGTACAATCTGAATTAAGTTCATTGTGAATGCTAAAAAAAAAAAAAAAAAGTCATAAATATAACTGCCTTTGAAATATCTTTTAAACTGCATCTGAAACAGGAAGATAACCTGAATATAGGAATCGATGTTAAAAGCATAAGCCTCTTTTGATTTGCTTGGCATCAGAATATAGTATACTACTTAAAATCTACTTGATGAAGATTATATAGGTGACAATAATTAGTAGAAAAATTACATTGTACTAAAATTAATTGATTACTTTTTCTTCCTGGTTCCATCAGTGATCTTATATGATATAGTGCAGAGAAATAGAGTATAAAAAATTTTACCTGCAAAAAAGCTGAGCATGCGTATACATGTAGTACTGACTTAAAACTTTTACATGTGTAAAATATTTTTAGAACCTCTCAGAATGCTAAAGTAAATAGAGAATAATACTATTTTGCCAGAAGCAGAATTCTTTAGAAAAAGCTATAATTATTGAAAACTAAATTTTCAATTAGCAAAAATCTTGTCTTGGATAAACTTCACTGGCTATGATACGGCCACTGTGCAAAGCTGAAAACTAATTTTTGAAAGGAAATGAAAAGATTCAAGAGAAATTTTAAACAACAACCGTATTAAATAATGTCACAGTAGATCTGAACGTCAATTAAATAACTCTAAAAAAGATAGGGAGAGAAGAGAACTTACTTTTATAGAATGACTACTAGACACCAGAGACATCGTACAGTCCTATAGATAATATGTAATAACTATTATCCTCATTATAATAAGAAAACAGCTTAACCCAAATATATATTAAGTGCAGAACTGGAATTCAAACTCAGTTTCACTCCAAAGCTCTTGATGCCTTCTATTACATCCCAATGCCTAAGAGACCCCTCCCAGAATTGATATTTATGGTACTTAAGAGCCTTTACATTCTAAGACTTTCCAAAAGGCAGAGGAGGAATAGAAGAACCAGAAGTCATAATGGAAAATAAATTTGCACTAATTCATAAAAACATAGCTGAATCGTCAGTTTTCTGTAAAAATTTGCACCTAGAGATGAAATTAAAATACATCCTCATGCACATGAATCTAAAATGAGTAAATCATATAGAATGGCTGAGAAGACTTATGATGAAACCCCGGAAAGAGAATAGTCACGTGAAGGGGATTCGTTCTGAGAAATGTGTTAGGCAATTTGGTCATTGTGCAAACGCCAGAGTGCACATACACAAAAAAGAGATGCTATAACCTACTACACACCTCGGCTCTACGGTATAGCCTATTGGGCTACAAACCCATACAGCATGTTACTGTACTGAATACTGTAGCAACTGTAACACAATAGTATCTGTGTATTTAAACATATCAGAATATAGGTGTACAGTAAAACTAAGGTATAAAAGATAAAAAAAAAATGGTACAGCTGTGTAGGGCACTTACCACGAGTGGAGCTTGCAGGGCTGCAAGTGGCTCTGGGTGAGTCAGGGAGAGAGTGGTGAGTGTGTGCGAAGGTCTAGGACATTCCCTCACACTGTAGACTTAGAAACACTGTCCCACAAGTCCTCCCCCACTGCTCCCTTGGAAACATGGAGGAGAAATTGGCTGGGTGAGGTGTGGATCGCCATCACAGTGAGTGTGGGAGGGAGTGAGAGGTGGCTTGAGGACCAGCAGAAATGAGAAATCAAGATAGAGAGAGAAAGGAACACAGGGCACTGTAACGGCCGTGTGGTTTTGGCTACTGCATGTTGGATTATGGAACTTCGTGGTACTCATAAAAAAAAGGGGGGGGGGTGTTAACACAGACAGGGTGTAGAACTGAGGACTGAACATTTTGACTTTGGAAATTTGTTTTTGGCTCTACTGACCCTATCTGGCATAACTCTCTCTGGCAATGAATCAAAAGAAGAAATAAAACTTATCTATGCTTTACTTCATTAAAACCTGGTATTTCCAAAGTATAGGGACAGGCTGGCTCCACACTAACACAGAAAGCTTTTACTAAAGTGGCAGTGGCACTTGATACTTGTTCAGGTAGCTCCTGCAGACCTGTGTCCTTGCCCAGGGTCTTAGGTCCTCAACAAAGAATTCACAGCAATGTGCCCTGGACACCGTCAAGTGAGACCTGGGCGGGCTGCAGTGCCCTCTGAGTACGTAGCGCAGGGGGACAGGGTCCTCTGTGCAGGAGCAGGTCAGTGGCTGACTGGCTGGGCTGTGACCTGTGCACTCCAAATTGAGGTGCTGGGAGTGAGGGAATCTACTGCAAAGCCCCACAGATACTGCTCCTGTCAGAGAAAAAAAAATTTCTCCTAAAGCACATATCCTTCCTACAGGGTATTCCATAATCTTACATGAAATTCAGCTCCATTATAATCTTATGGGATCACCATCATATATGTGGTCTGTCGCTGACCGAAATGTCATTATGCAGGACGTGACTGTACATTACTGCCCATAAAAGTACTCAGCACTAAATTGCGCTGGGATTATGTAGCTTGGATTCCTGGCTGTCACACTTATACAGTCTAATTCTTTATTTCTCAATCTTTAATCACTTACTCATCTCTAAAGGCACTGGGTTAGGAAATGGCCATGAAGTTAAAAATTGCAAAATTACAGGCAGATCTCAACGATATTGAGAGTTTGATTCCAGACCAGACAATAAAGTGAGTGTCTTATTAAAGTGAGTCATAATCTTTTTGCTAGTGGACGGTCTAAGCCTCCATTTTGTAAACAAAATGCAACACCTATGAAGCATAATAAAATGAAGTGCAATAAAACGAGGTATGCTTGCACTGTGTATTGTCTTTCATAAAGTGTAATATTTACACATGGCAGGTTCCAGTCTGAATATCATTGACCTGGAAAGTTATGATGCAATTAAATAAGATGTTTAAAATACAAAATTTACAATTTAGTCTTAATTTTAAGTTTTAGTCTACTGTCTACAGCTGGAATTCTCAAACTTGACTGCACGTCAAAATCACCTGGGGAATCTTTTTGAAAACAGGGACTCCTTGGCCCTATTTCTGGAGTGGAGCTGGAAAAATCTGTATAGGTGAAAGATATAGGTGAAAGAACTCAGATGATTTGTTGCAAATAGTTCTTGGACATATAAATGAAAATGTAACTACTATCCTATTTCCTAGAAGATGGAGGTTCTCTTAGCATTGTTTGCATTGAGATCCTTAAGTGCTTTTTGATAAACACTTAGGTACTTTTTGTGATTCTGACCAATGCCCACCAAGTTAGTCACCTGTTTTATAAACTTAAACCAGTCAAGTATGGGAATAACAATGTGTGCCTTAATCAAATAGGTTATGTAACTTTGAAAGCATTAAACTGCAAAATATTAGACAACATAAATCACTGTAGAAGTCCAGTGGTCATCTATTATTTCACCTGTCTTTATTAGGGCCCTTAAATTTCTTAACAGGTGTCAAGTCTAACCCTCAGTACAGAGGTAAGATATTGTTTGTATTTAACAAAAAAGTACTTGCTAACTCTCAGCTCAAAACTGTTTTAAGTCCGTGGCTACCTGTGGGCTATAAGCCATTCATTATTAGCATTCTTCCAACAGGGCCAGAAGCTGATTTTGTTTGACTCTACTCTGCACAGAAGAGATCAGACATGTCCCTGAGGCTCTTGCTGCCTAAAGGTCTCACAGAGACCACAGGTAAAGACAGTGGGACAGATAGATAAAAAGGATTCTGTATATTCAGAATCCAGAGTCAGATTCAACCACCATGAATGAAGCCTGATTCTGTCCCCAAGAGGTAAATGACAAATATTAGTCTTAGAGGCGTTTCATATTACAACTGTCCAATCTATTTATTCAATGGACTTTGGGAACGGTGGCACTGAACATAATTTATCCTGTACATTTCACTATAAGCAATAACCAAGGAGGATGATGATTTATGGACATTAAAGAACTGAGCTAGAATGAATCCCCGGAGAATGGCTAGAAGGAGAAGCATAGATAGGTTTTCAGGCTCTTGGTCATGGGCCCAAGAGCATAAGGGATGGGTAAAGGGCAGTGAGGACCTGGGACAGCCTCCATTAAGACAAGCCTAGGTTTGAAGAGTGATATCCACAGGGGTGCCCAATATGTAATGTGCCCAATACATATTAGTGTCTTCTTTATATGAAAACTCTCAAGAAAAATTTTATCTTTACTTCAGAACTGGGAGTAGCTACAGCATTACTGGGAAAATTTTTTTTTTAATCTTGCGGACTCAAGGAATCACATAACTGATCAAGTTTTGTTGCCTACCTCTAGAAAGAGTTGACTTCTAAAGCACTCTCTGTAAGACAATGCTTTTCATAATCACCAACTCATGTAATCCTCACAGTTCTACACAACTATTAACTAATAGAATGTCCCCCAATGCAGTACATATTTTTTTCAGATGAGGAAATTCAGGGACAATCAACTTGCCTAAGGTCACAGATGCAGTAAGTGGCAGAGCTGGGATTAATAGTCAGGCAGTTTGACTCCAAGTCCAAGCTCTCTATTTCGTGCTTTACTGTCTCTTACAGTAAGTACAGGGGTAAATATTTATGTTAACCTCACTTCTGGCTTTATCTTATTTTCCCCAATACGTATTATTTTCTTCAACCCAATTTTTTCTGCTTAACTTCTAAAAAGGAAACGATCTCGTGTGTATTTTTGTAAGTCACCCCGAATTCAAGTTGGAAAAATATAGATGACTAGACATATATATATAATAAGTATGTGTTTACATATATTTATATATACACATATATGTTCACGCACACATATACACATATATTCTCTAACTGGTCCCCACAGCATTTTGTATGTATTGATCAAAAAGTGTGGATTTAATCTATGGAAACAAATACTGGATGCATGAAGGAAACTAAACTCCTTGAAATCTGGAACCATGTCTTAAATAACATATATACTGCCAAAAAACCAAGCACAATTTAAACATTACGTTTTTACGAAGTGCACATTTTGTGGATTGGTAGGCTCAAGAGGGTTCGAGATTTAAAAGAGAGAGGTCAGTTTGGCTTCCAATCCTGAGTAAAGAAGAAGACGCAGTGCTGGAACTTGGATGAATCTAAGATGCTCCGTCCCTGCTTCTGCCTAGGAGTGTGACCCGGTCGGTTTCCTTTCCCGTCCGACCGGCGGCGGTCACTGGGTGATCGCTAAAGATGTTTTCCAGTTATCAGAGCCTCAGAGTACCTTTTCTAAAAGCTGCCAGAAGGGAAACGGTCCGCCTGAATAAACCCACTTCCCTTTCCTTTTCCTGGCTCCTTCGCTCAGAAGCCCCTGGACGCCGACCGCTCCAGCCCCGGGGAGGCCCAGATCACCCCAGACCACACACTCCACCGCCTATGGCTTCCCTAGAGGTGCACTCTCCCGCCTGCACCACAGTGACCCGCAGCGCCTCAGCCGCCTTGGACCCCGGACCCACCTGCGGTCTCGGTGCCAACGACGACCCACGACCAAGGGCAACGGCGAGCCCAGCCTCCAGCGCCGGCGGAAGCCTGGGTCTCGGGACCTGCCATTCACAGCGCCCGCAGGAAGAGAGGGGTGGCACAGGAAGGCCATACCTCTTCTTCTTTTTAATATTTGACTTTTCTCACATTTACCTTAGATTTCAAACATTGTAAGTCATTTTAAAATAAAATTTAGGCCCTAGGTGACGAGATTTGTTGATGTATGCTCCATCTCCTTCCTACAACCTCGTCCCGACCCCCCCCTCAAGATGGTATCGCCTGGGGTCTTCCCCGCCTCAGCGGATCGCCTCCAGTTTCAAAATGGCGACCGCCACTGCGGGGCTTCTGCTGCCTGTTCGTCACGGCCGCTGCTGAGCGAACGCCAGCTTTTCTCGCTCTTGAACTTGGCTGGACTCGACTAGGGGTTGGGAAGGGCAGTGGACGGCGTTGGGGGAGGATTGACGAGGCAAGTGAAGGCGGAAGAAAGGAGCGAGCCTTTGGTTGGGGGAGGGGGCGTCCTCGGCCCTCTGGGAGAGTCTGGCTCCAACTCCCAGCCAGTCTCCGCTCGGATGTGCTCCTGGGGTTTCGGTTCCGACTGCCCTGGTCGTTCGTGGCAGAAGTGCTCAGCGAGGGGAAGAGAAGCGATTTCTCCTTGGGTCTAAAGCCCGCGCGGTCTTTTGTGGCCGTCCGTACGATTCCCTCCTATGCTCTTCCCTCCGGTTTGCTGTCTTCCTCAGCCCTTCCAGGCTCTCGGCGCTGGAGGGGTTAATCCAACGCCAGCGTTGGTTCCTTAGCTTCGGCTGCTGTGTTTCCAGCTTCCTTGCTCGGGGTTTTGCCGCTGTCTCAGGTTGAGAGACCACGAGGCTGCTAAGCACTGGGAACAAAGTATGCGTCCTTTTTCGTTAATCGACTCGACCCTCTGCGTCTCGAGGGCACTTGCACCACCATCACTCTGTTTTACGTGCTGTTCAGTAAACCGGAGATCAGACTAGCCATAACCCCAGCAAGTCTGGCCTGTGACCTGGCGAACCTGAATTACCAATTGCCCATCCCTTAATATTTTACTTTATAACCCCTTTCATCCTGTTAGGAAACCGCTGCTCTCCCGGAAGAGACTCAGGGAGCTGGAGGGCCAACCCAGAATTCTTCCCTTTTCCCTTGGATTTTGCATAGTTCCCTTTAGTTATCATTAATATATACAAAGTCATTATTGAGAGAGCAAGTAACTATGATAGATAATTGAGACGAAGTAGTATGGGTTGGAATCATTGCCCTGAAGGAATTTGAGGTATAGTTAGGATTCATTTCCTTCTTTCAGTGCACATTTATTTTGCTTTGAGTACTGTGCTTGGTTGGTATTGGTGATAAAAAGATGATCCCTTTTACTCTTCGCCTATACATTCCACATCTCTTCAACAAATACTCTTTGTGTCTAGTGTGTGCTAGGTGAAAATGAGGAACTGCTTGAGGCCACCGAAAAGCATTATTAGGGAATAAATGTTTGAGCTGGGTAATGAAGGTTCAAAAGCAATTTACTAGGTTCAAGTGAAGGTCATTCCTGGGTGGAGTACAGGGATGCAGAGACTTGAGAAATTTTGGCATACTTAGGGAGAATGGGAAAATAAATTTGCTTGAGCATGCAATGTAAGGGTGAAGCAAGAGGTAGGTTGACTTCCAACTAAGGAATTTAATTTTATTCAGTAGTTAGCAGGAAGCCAGTGAATACCTTGCACAGGAAGAGGCATGGGTCTATTTGTTTTGTTTATTTATTTATTTTTAGGATGACAGCTGTATGGAGGATCAACTTGCAACAGGAAAACTAGATGAGAGGAAATTGCAGTCAGGTAAGGTAATGAGTGCCTTAATTGAAGTATAGTAAAGGATGTCAGAGAGACATTTCTGAAATGTCAAATAGGATTCAACTGGTGGCAGCCAATTTGGTGGTAAGAGAGTCGTGACCCCAGAGTTTTTAGTCTAGGAGACTGCATGGTTGGTGATACCATTAAAATCAAGCCTAAGATGTACATGAAAATAGAATGGTGCCAACGGTGCTCTGCAGTCCGAAGCATTCATTTTCGAATCTAGACCTGTGGTGCTATTACAGTAGCCAGGGCTACATGTAGCTCTTGAGCACTTGAAATTGTGGTTAGATCAAATCGCCTTGTGCTGTAAATATGAAATACATGGTGGATTTCAAAGACTCAGTACAAAAAAAAACTGTAAACTATCTCAATTTTTTAATAATGATTACATGTCAAAATGATATTTCAGATATATTGGGTTAAATAAAATATGTTAAAATTAATTTCACCTGGAAAACTTTTCAGTGTGGCTGTGAAAAACTTTTAAAGTACATTTGTTGCTTGCATTATATTTTTGTTGGACTAGATTATCGTAGTCTAGACCGATGATAGAGAAATTAGTATAGAGGTGGAATTTGAGCTGGGTCTTGAGATGATCGTGAACAGTGATGTCAGGGCAGCTTGCTGGCACCCTCCATTGCCAATGAAGGCATTCAGTTTTTTGTTTTTTGTTTTTTCAAGCAATAGGAAGCCTTCAGAGATTTCTGAGCAGGGGATAATATGTGCAGGGGTATTTCTGAAATTAATCTGGCAGGAATGTTTAGGTTGAGATGAAGGGGAAAAAGGCTGGAAGCTGAGAAGCAGAGAAACCCAAATGTAAGGTAATGAGGCCCTGCATTAAGGTACTGGCAGTATGAACGGAAAGGGAATGATATATGTACAAGGCATGCTGAGGGAAAACTAATCAGGACTCGGAAACAGACTGTTCAGGAAGAAGTAAAGGAAGGAATCGAATGTGTAGAGTTTCATCCTTGGTTGCTTAGATAACAACTAATGAATTCATGTCATAGAGTTATTAAAAGTATACATTTGGGGCTAAAGAAATTTAGTCTTAAAATAGAACCAGCAAAGTCGAAAGGAGGAAGTGGTCTGCTAAATACTCTCCCTTTTTATTCTTCTGCTTTCTGTATCTTCTTATCTAATCAATCATACACACCAGCCAATTTTCTTAAAATACAGAATTACCTGTATCGTGTCATCTTCTTCCTTGATAATTGATCTTAAAATGTTTCTTTGTTGCCTGTAGAACTAGTTCCAAAGTTTCCCAGGCCTTTCATTACCTGGCCCTTTTCTATTCATGTGCCTGGGTAGTTTTTTCACTGGTTATCTGTAAGTTTTTGATTTGTGCCTTTGATCATGTTGTTTTGAATATCTTTTCTCTTTGTTTCTTTCTACCCAGGTCCTCCCAATCCTTAACAAATCATTTAAGATCCCACTTTCTTTTTTTAAGTGATTTTCAATAACATAAGCCAATGTCGATTTAAAAAATATTATTTCTTAAACTGCATATTTCAGCCCCTGATTGTAACCAGTTTGGTATATTATTATTTATTTTTGTCTTTTATTATATATATATTTTTTATCCCTGTTTGTTTTATGTAAGCTTAAGCTTCCTAAAATTATGATGTTTCTTTTTTTAAAAAGGACTATATGTTATACTACTTGCTGCTCATGGTGCTCATCTTAGGGCAAGATATAGAAATTAAACACCATAATTAAAAACTGAAGTAAATCATTATGCTGCATTCATGAGACTTATTTCTTTATTTTTTAGATTCATAAAGAACTCTTCCTTTGAATTCACAGTGTTTCATCCTATATACGATTGAGATACCGGTAAGTAATGAATGTCTAATAAAGATGTACCTTTATTATATTGTAAGCAATTGTAATGAAAATACCCTTTCATCTGTTGAAATCAGGGTCTGTCTGCAAAAAAGTTTTAACATGAACTCATTCAGTTATACCTACAAGAGACTTTGTATTTTCAGTTCATAATGTAAATAAAGTGGGAGGAGTAGGGTAGATTGGAGTAGAAAAAGAATTTCTCTTAGGCCGTTAATGTAAATGTGGTGTGTGTGTTACATGCCACTGAGTCAGCTTCAACTCCTGGAGACCCTGTGAGTGAGTGACGTCCACAATGTCCTGTCCTCCACAGCCCTGCTCAGCGCCTGTAGACTCCTGCCTGTGGCCGCTTTTATTGAGCCATTCCATCTCATATTTGGTCTTCCTCCTTTCCTGCTGCCTTCTATTTTCCCCAGCATTATTGTCTTTTCCTAAGAATCCTGCCTTTCATGATGTATGTGAAGTAGGACAGCTTCAATTTTGTCATTTTTGCCTCCAGTGATGTTTCAGGTTTAATTTGATCTACTCATTCACCTTTCTGGCCATTAAGGGTATCCATAGAGTTTTCCTCCAACACCATATTTCAAATGAATCACTTTTTTTCCTATCAGCCGTCTTCACTGTCCAACTTTCACATCTATACATAGTAATTGAGAATACAAGGGTGTGGATGACCTTCGCCTTGATCTCTAGTGACATATCTTTGCTCTTGTTGATCTTTCCTAATTCTTTCATTGCTGCCCTTCCTAGTGTCAGCCTTCTCTTGATTTCTTGATTGCAGTCTCCATTTGAATGGATGACTGAACTCAGGTAAGCAACACCTTTAACAATTTTAATGTCTTCATTATCTGTGTTAAAGTTGTGTATTTCTTCTATAGTCATGATTTTTGTCTTCTTGATGTTCAAGTACAATCCTGCTTTGTCACTTTCTTCTTTCAGTTTCATCAGACGTTGTTTCAAATCATGGCTACTTTCTGCTAGTAAGGTGGCGTTATCTGCATATACTATTACCGATGTTTCTTCTACCCATTTTCACTGTTCCTTCCTCTGAGTCTAGCCAAATTTTTCATATATGTTCTGCATGCAGAGTAAACAAAAAGGGAGGTAAAGTGCATGCTTGTCCGATGCCTTTGCCCGTAGGAAATCATTCCATCTCTCCATATTCTGTCCGGACAGTGGCTTCCTGTCCACAATACAGGTTATGCGTCAGGACAGTTAAGTGCTGAGTCACACCCATTTCTTTCTGAGCAACCCATAGCTTTTCATGGTCTACAAAGTCAAAGGCTTTACTATAGTCTATAAACAGACTAACCTTCCAAAAGCCTTTGGAGCACTCCAGTGTCCACTGAATGCTCGCAATTAGATCTTGAGCACCACAACCTTTTCTGAATCCAGCTTGAACATCCTGCATTTCTTGCTCCATAAAATATAGAAGCCTTTGTTGCATTACCTTGAGCATCACTTCACCTGCACGGGAAATTAGAGCAGTGGTCCTACAGTAACTGTACTTCTTGGCATCTTCTTCCTTAAAAATAGGAATGAATATTGAACATTTCCTATTTGTCGACATATTCTTGTTAGGATTTTGAAAGATTTAGTCTCTGTGGGTTGGAATAATTCTGTTAGTATACCATCTACCCTTGGTGATTTATTTCTTCCCTATACTTTCGGGGCAGCTTTCACTTCACTTTCTAAAATTTCAGGTTCTTCCTTATAGGAATCATCTTCAAATTATCTGTCATCCTTTTGTCTCTTCTATATAGATTTTCAGGATTCTCTTTCCAC
Organism: Pteropus alecto; assembly: GCF_000325575.1. Taxonomy (NCBI): domain Eukaryota; kingdom Metazoa; phylum Chordata; class Mammalia; order Chiroptera; family Pteropodidae; genus Pteropus; species Pteropus alecto. The sequence continues at coordinate 15,554,481 of NW_006494609.1, forward strand.
CTTCCTTTTATTTTCTCTTGGTCAGATAATACGGTTCCTTGTTGGTTTTTCAGCAGTCCTAGTCTATGTTTAAATTTTCCCCTTATTTCTTGGATCTTCTGGTAGAGATCACTTGTTTTTCATCTTTTGTTGTTCTATCTACTTATATCGACTATCATAATTCTCTTTAGGTCCACTTGGTAGTTGAAAAACTGCATTCATTATTCTAACCTACTTTTGTCACCTTTTACTTTTGCCTCTTGCCTATCTCTAACAATTTTTAGTGTTTCTTCTGTTATCCATCTCTATTTCTTTTTACTCCTGGCATTGTCTTTTCACATTCTTCTCTAATTCTGAAGTTTCAGTCCACAGTTCTGGTTCTTGGTCAGGCAAGTTTAACAATGCAGATCTCTTGTTTTACGTGGACTTTAAATCCATCAGGAATGTTAGTTATGTTATTTTGGCACTTTGATTCTTTTAGTGCTCTTCTTCAGCTTCACTCTAATGTTTGATATTGACAGTTCGTGGTCAGTACCACAGTCTTCTCCAGGTTTTGTTTTGGTAGACAGAATACAGCTTTCCCATCTCTTCCTTCCAACTGCATAGTCTGTTTGATTTCTATATTGGCCATCTGGTGATGTCCATGTGTAGAGTTGTTGCTTCAGTTGTTTGAAGCATGTGTTTGTGATGGACAACTTGTTGGCTTCACAGAAATCTATAAGCCAATCTTCTGCTTCTTTTCTGACCCCTAGTCTAAATTTTTTGACATTTGATTCTACTTTATTTTTTCTTGCTTTTGAGTTCCAGTCATCTATAATTATCAGCCAGGAAAGGCTAATTTAGTTTTTAAGAAGCTAAGATCTGAGATGTTTCTTGAGACCTGCATTTTGCTAATGAATATTTTTATAACATCTGTTTAATAGCACACAATTCTAGTTCTAGGCCTTAAATCCCAACAGATGTGCTCATGTAATATCTTCTTGAAATGTATGTGGTAGGTCCCCTGGCATAAATTCCAGCATTTTTTTATGTATGTATTAATGCTCATGTTTTATAGGCTGGGGTATGTGGGTGAAGAAAGGGTAATTAACTTGCCCAGAACACAGAGGAGTAGATTCAAATCTGGGTCTGTCTGAGTCCAAAGGCCACTGCTTTTCATCAAACCCCACTAGGAAACCACAGAAGGACTCATTGTAAACAAGAGTGTGTAGGATCATGCTTGTACTTTTAAACTTGGCAGTGATGGAAATGGGTCTTTTAAATGTTTGCTTTCTATGTTTATGGAATTTCTGCCCACTTAGAAATTTGACATAATTTTAATTTGTTATGTATGTTAGACTGTACTTTAATGCTTAATTACATTTTTGTTTCTTATGAAAGAACCTTTTGGATTGTTGTTATTGGACCAAAAAAATGACATCTATTATCAAGTTAACTACCCTCTCTGGGGTTCAAGAAGAGTCTGCTCTTTGTTATCTCCTCCAAGTCGATGAGTTTAGATTTCTATTGGACTGTGGCTGGGATGAGCACTTCTCGATGGATATTATAGATTCCCTGAGGAAGTAAGTTACTTTTGTTATTTCTAGACTTTTAGAAAATCAACTCCTCTTTTCTACACTGTAATACCATATTCATGTTACACAGTGTTTGCTTTTCGGCTCTAATTTAGTTTATAGAAAAAGACTTAGTTTTATTTATGCCAAAGAACCAAACAGTGACCGTTTTCACTTGTAAAGTTTGATTGACTTATATGCTGTGTTATTTGAAATTTGGCCAAATCTTAAGTTAATTGTTACTTGGCTAATGAATCTCAGTAGAAATTTTTTGCACCCTAATTCTAGAAAAAAGCAAGATTTAAGTTTATAAGAATTTGAAGTGAGGAAAAACCTTCCATGTGAAAGTTCTGCAGTCGGGGCACATTATCTTTTTATATCTTTTGATGCTAGATGTTAAGAATTGGTGCTTAAAATAATGACCATGAGATACAAAAGGATACTAACCCATCAAAGAAAAATTCAGTTATGTTTGCAGTCGTGTACTAATTATGGAAGGAAAGAAGACTTAAACATTTAAAAAACTTAGAAGTTTTAGCAAAAAATTTTTTTCTTGTTAATTTTTTTGTCGGTGAGAGCATATGCTTCATTGATTAAGTTTTACTATAATGAATATGCTGTCAGTCACCATGAGAAAAAGCTGGGGCAAAAATTCATAATAAATATCTGGCTGTGTAAATATCTTTTCTTTAATTTCTGAAATTCCAAGCTGAGTTCTTAAACTTAAATCGATGGTATAAAAGATAGCCATTTGAAATCAGCTTACATGTGGTGTCCATTGTTTCTTTTACTTTTCTTTATTAAATGTGTCTAGACACTATATATTTACTGCAACTTATCCATAATTTGGACACTTATGCAGGACAGGGCTAGTAATAATTGAAATTCATAAGTATCATACTTTTAGCTCTTAGTTTTGCTCTTTTACTCCAGCATAGTCTTTTTTCAATTCAGAATAATGAGGGAAATCAGAATTGATGAATTAGTTTTGCGTGTCCTGCCTTTATCCTTAAAACTAGATTTGAAGAAGTTGTTTCGTTTTTTGTCCTAGGCATGTCCACCAGATTGACGCAGTACTGTTGTCCCACCCGGATCCGCTCCATCTTGGTGCTCTCCCATATGCCGTCGGGAAGCTGGGTCTAAACTGTGCTATCTATGCAACCATTCCTGTTTATAAAATGGGACAGATGTTCATGTATGACCTTTATCAGGTAATTTGAGCAATTAAACAATTTTTTTAACACTCTGCAGTGATTATTTTTAACCTCTTATTTGTGTTCTTCTTTTAGTCTCGACACAATACAGAAGATTTTACACTGTTTACATTAGATGATGTGGACGCAGCCTTTGACAAAATACAGCAGTTAAAATTCTCTCAGATTGTGAATTTGAAAGGTAAAAAATGTCTCCAGTAGTAAATCATTGGACTAATGGGGTTTAACCTACTGTAAAGTACAAGGGGAATTTGTTGTAAAAATTGTAGGCACTACAAAATATTAACAACTCAGGCCTTTTCCCATTTAACTTGGAAAAGGCTTGTTCAGTGTTTGCTGTGTGCAGTGTGGGCACATCCTCCTGTGGGGAGCTCACAGGCTGATGACTGAAAGTAGCGACTGAAGTAAATGCAGTGCTCTGACAGTGCAGGGTAGAAAACAACTGAATCCTAGAATCAAGCATAAAAATTTATTATTTAATTAGGTCAAGAAGTTACATATTAAATATATACTTAGCATCTATAGAGAGAATTGTATTAAAGATTTTCAGATATGAACCCTGGTGTTGAAAAAAATGTTGCAACAGTGGAATCTGAAGATTTAGCCAGAAAGTAACAGTGGCCTCAACAGTTTTGTTTGTACTTAATTTTTCTTTAGGAAAAATTCTTTACCGTAATGAGATTTGAATTGTCAGATTAGAAGTTAGCAAAAATGGAAACACTTGATAATTTTGTGTACAATATAAATATTAAAATTTATTAGTTCATACTAAATAATTTAATAGTACTAGTAATTTTAAGTTGGATCTCTAGCCTTCTATTCCTAAGCACAAATAAGTCTACAAGAATACGTAATAAAATGACAAGAGCGTTTGCTTCCAGGAGGGAATGGAGTAGCTGGGGGACAGGAGAGTGAGACGTGCATTTCACTGGGCACCTTTTTATTTTTGAATTTTGTATCATTGTATATACTACCTATTAAAAACCAGCTTACAAATAAATAACCTTTCTTTAGGGTTGTAAAAGAAATCTGAGTGTTGTCATTATCTTGTCAACGTAGGTAAAGGACATGGCTTGTCTATCACACCTCTGCCAGCTGGTCATATGATAGGTGGAACAATATGGAAAATAGTCAAAGATGGAGAAGAAGAAATTGTTTACGCGGTCGATTTCAACCACAAGAGGGAGATGTAGGTACATCAAGAGAAAAGCTAATGGAAATACAATTGGTATTATTTTATACTTTGGAGGGAAAATTAGAAACAAAGTTATTTTTTAACCATAAATCTAGAGCAATTTAAAAGCACCAAATAGTGAATATTTTCAAAATTACTTAATTATTTGCATTGTAAGGGAAAGTTATGATACAGGAGAGAAAAGATATATTTGAAAGTACAGTTAGTATCCACTGTATAAAACAGATATCTTCCCAGAGATGTTGCAGAGGAGATTAATTTTTATACATCAAACTCTTTATGCTCTTGACCTACTCATTAAAGGAAATTTGTGATTTTTTTTTGTATAATCAGTAATTACCATCTAATATAACTATATTTAAAGTCAGACCCTTGAAAAGGAGACACATAGTTTAATATTTTAAATACTTCATTTTGTACTCACAGAATATTATATTGATTATATCTGAATGATGATACTCTGGAAGATCTTCATTTTCTTTCTTTCTTTTTTTTAATTTACCAGATTTTCTTATCAGCAAGTATGTATGCTTTTATAGTTGGAGGTGGAAAAAAACTTTATAGAACAAGTTGATTATATTTTACGTAAGATAAGCTATTGTTTATTTGAAGTGATATAGAATATTTCTCTTCTTCAACTTTGTTATAGCCACTTAAATGGATGTTCCTTGGAAATGTTAAGCAGACCCTCCCTACTTATCACAGATTCATTTAATGCTACGTATGTGCAGCCAAGGAGAAAACAGAGAGATGAGCAGCTTCTGAGTATGTATTACGTGAAGTCCTTTTTAAAGAGCTGCAGAAGTGCATGGTAGCATGAATTCCTGTTTGTTCTGTTCTGGTTAACGTTTTTCTTGTCATAGAGATTCGCTAACTCTAATATTTTTAAAAAACTATTATGGAACCACGTCAATATTTTGTACGAAGGGATGGCATTAGTTGGTTTGAATTTAACATTTGTGAGATAGGTACAAAGATTGGCTTCTCCCAAGCACTCTCTGGTACATGTCTAGAGAATGCCAATATATATAAAAATTTCATATAAATCTGTTAGAAAAACATTTATTCTCTAAAAGGAAAATTAGAATAAAGGAGATAAATGAAGGTGCCAGTAGTTGACGATTTTGGCATTGGGTGCTATATGCTCTAACCTAGTACTCTTGGTTCTGGGCTGTTCTCGGCTGCTTTTGTGTTGGCTGGAGTTGCTTTACCTTGTATTGCTTTTTTTATAAGCTATGTGGGATTTTAGCAGGGAAAGTTGGATTCCACTTATAAACATGTTCGAAAACACTGCCTTCACCTAACATTTAAAAAGTATCACCCATAATACTAACTTTAAGAAGTTCTTCAATTCCTGTTTTTGCCAGAGTTTGGTTTTACTAAATATTTTCAGTACTTTCATCTAGAGCAAGGAAATCTGTTTAAAAATATTTATATATTTGTGGGAAAAGAGAATATGATCTGTATTTTACTCTACAGGCATACATACATACAAAATATGTATGTATTAACATAAAGTACGTGTGTGTGCAGGTGTGTACGTTGTATGTGTGTGTAAATTTGGGAATTATTTATAATGAAGTTTATTAAGGCTGGTTGCATTTGGCCTACTCATTGAATTTTTGCAGTGTACTGTACAAATAACATTTTCTCTGTGTACTATGGGTGAAAAGGATTGGAAACCACTGATTTATAATTTTTCAATGAAAAAAATCGAGAGTTAATGGCATTATTTTTTACTCCTAAAAAGATATATTCACAGAATAAAAAATATTTGTAATAGCCTGAATGAAAGTTTTTTATTTTTTGCCTGGCTTAGTAATTGCTTATTTATAAGTTATTGCTTTTATAGTAAAAACATGGATATAAAGTTATCTTTAATTTTGTAGTAAAGTATTGTTATGTTCTATAGGAATTTTACATTCTGTTTTCTAGCAAATGTCCTGGAAACACTTCGAGGTGATGGCAATGTATTAATAGCAGTGGACACTGCAGGCAGAGTTTTGGAACTTGCTCAACTCCTTGATCAGATTTGGAGAACTAAGGATGCAGGATTGGGTGTTTACTCATTGGCACTCCTAAATAATGTCAGTTATAACGTGGTGGAATTTTCTAAGTCCCAGGTTTGTTTCCCATTACCATTTGTAATGAAGTTTGCTACGGAGCTTGGGCTTGTGGAAAACAATGTCTTAATTGCCCTTTGGGTTTTATTTTTCTGTTGAAGAGATTGATGATGATAATGATGATGATGACAATAATAACAAAAGCTAAAAATTTACCACTTAGCTATTTTTCAGGCTTTACATTTATTATTTCATTTAATCCTTATACACCCTATGAAATAGGTTCTGTTTTTCCCTCCATTGTACAGATCGGGCAAGTTGCTTCTCCTCTAACACTTAGTATCACAATTTGTAATATAAGGACAAAAAAATAGAACCAACTTTATAAGATAGAAATGTTAGAATCCAATTTTTTCTCCTTTGAATAAGCTCTTAATCTTGAAATATCAATCTCTGGGTTAAGATACTCATTTAGAACTTATACATAGCCTTCTCAATAGATTTAAAGTAACTTATTAGTGAAACAATGCAAAATTGGATTTTTAGGGGTGAACACTGGGGTGGCAGGATCTAATAGAGGAACCGAAGCAAAAAATAGGCTGCTTGTCAAATGGTACAAATTTAAGGCAACCAGTGTGGGGAAGAGACTTAAGATAGAAGTTGAACTCCTTGTAGAATACACTGAAGTTAAAATATAGCATTTTTTGATTATTGTTTTCTTTCTCCCCCATATTAGGTAGAATGGATGAGTGATAAATTGATGAGATGTTTTGAAGACAAAAGAAATAATCCATTTCAGTTTCGCCATCTCTCTTTATGTCATGGTCTTTCTGATTTGGCTCGAGTACCTAGCCCTAAAGTAGTACTTGCCAGCCAACCTGACCTGGAATGTGGATTTTCAAGGGATCTCTTTATTCAGTGGTGTCAGGACCCTAAAAACTCAATCATTCTAACTTACAGAACTACTCCTGGGACTTTAGCACGTTTCCTAATTGATAATCCTTCTGAAAAAATTACAGAAATAGAGGTAAGCGCCGTACATGAACTTGATCTTAACACTGTTTGGAGAATACATTATGCATGATATATAAAAATCAGTGACCAAAAATAAAACTCAAAATTGTTTCAAGATTTTTATTAGAATAACAGAATAAGAGAGCCTTTCATAGCACAAATTTCAGAGCTCCTTAATTGGAAATTCTCATTTTCCCCTGTCTTTATTCAGATACAATAGACAACTAGTTGCCTGTGTTTACATTGTACAATTCAGTGAGTTTTTTTTTCAATTATAGTTGGCATACAACACACCAGCCTCAGCTGTACAGCATATTGATCAGAGATCCAGGCAACTCACAAAGCGATCACCCCACCAAATCTCCCCCCACATATTCATTCCAACATTATTTTTTTGTTGTTGCTACCAAATTTTACTTATTTATTTATTTTTAAAATTTATTTAAATTTGTTTCACGTATACAGTACATTAGTTAGACATCTATGCAGTTCATAAAACGATCCCTCCAATTGCTCCTTCCTTTCCCTGGCCCTCCACCTAGCCATCATGTTAATGCTAACTGCATTCCCTTTGCATGCTCCCTATCCCCGTGACCAACTGTCAACTGATTTGTACTTCTTTAACCCTTCACCCCATTCTCCTATCTCCCCCTGGCCCCCACTGGTCCATGACCAAATTGTCTACTATATTTGCAAGTCTGTTATTGATTAGTTTGTTCTTTTTGTTTCTTAGATTCCACATATAAATGAAATCATATGGTATTTATCTTTCTCTGTCAGACTTATTTCACTCAGCATAATAACCTTTAGGTCCATCCATGTCGTTGCAAATGGTAGGATTTCATTTTTTTTAATGGCTGAGTAACCATCATTATTAACCATCTTCCCCATGCTGTACTCTACATCCTCATGTCTACTCTGCAACCATTCACCTGTACCTCTCAATCCCTTTGCCCTCTTTTTCCCCCTCACCCCACTCCCCTCTAGTATTCCTCAAAATATTCTCTGTATCTATGAGTTTATTTCTGCTTTTGTTGTTGTTATTGTTGATTTTGTTCTTTAGATTCCACATGGACGTGAAATCACGCGATATTTATCTTTCTCTATCTGACCCATTTCATTCAACACGATACCCTCTAGGTGCATCAAGGCAATGTCTTTTTCCATCCCCTTCCTTTTAGTCTGTGTGTGTCTTCTAATTTGAAGTGAGTCTCTTGTAGGGAGCATATGTAGGGATCTTGTTTTCTTATCCATTCTGCCATTCTACCTTTTGGTTGGAGCACATAATTCTTTTCCATTTGAGGTACTTGTTGATAGGAATGTAGTTGTTGCCATCTTTATTCCTGTTTTTGATACATGTTTTTTCTTCTTAAAGAAATCCCTCCAACATTTCCTGTAATACTGGTTTGGTGTTGATAAATTCCTTTAACTTATTTTTGTCTGGGAAGCTCTTTATCTGCCCTTCAACTCTAGATGATAGCTTTGCTGGATAAAGTATTTTTGCTTGTAGATCCTGGGTCTTCATCCTATCGAATATTTTTTTGCCAAGCCCTTCTGTCCTGCATAGTTTCTTTTGAGAAATCAGCTGCCAGACTTATGGGGGTTCCCTTGTAGGCAACTAACTGCTTTTCTCTTGCTGCTTTTAAGTTTTTTTCTTTTTATTTAACCTTTGGCATTTTAATTATGTGTATCTTGGTGTGGGCCTCTTTAGATCCCTGGCTTTTGGAGTTCTTTGAGCTTCCTGGGGTTTTATGTCCATTTCCTTTACCAGGTTAGGGAAGTTTTCCATCATTATTTCTGATGATTTTTTCAATTTCCATACTGCTAATTGGTCTATTAGTCTAGGAAGATTGTATTTTTCTAAGTACTGGTCCATTTCTCCTAGGTTATTAAATTTGGTATCATACTTTTTCCTAGTACTCTTGCATGCTCCTTTGTATTTCTGCAATATTAGTTGTTATTTTCCCTCTTTCATCTCTGATTTTGTTTATTTGTGTCCTTTCTCTTTTTTCTTTAGTGAGTCTAGCTAGGGGTTTGTCAATTTTATTTTCTTCTCAAAGAACGAGCTCTTCGTTGCCTACCCTTCTCATAAGTTCCTTGAGCATCTTTATAACCAGCGTTTTGAACTCTGCATCTGTTAGATTGCTTGACTCCATTATTTCTAGATCTCTGTTCTGTTCTCTCATATGGTTTCTGCTTCTTTGTCTTCTCATTTTGGCTGCCTTTCTGTGTCTGTTCCTATGTATTAAGCAAAAGCTTCTAAATCTTCCGGTCTTATTAGTGCAGCTTTGTGTAGTAGGTATGCAGTGGCACAGTCCTGAGTGGTTCAGCTGCAGGCCAAATTTAGCCCAAGCCTGCGCCCCTCTGAGGCCACCTGTTAAGATTCAGCAAGCAATGCACAGATGTTGTGCTTATAGTTGCCTCAGAAGGCCCCACCAGAAACCGAGGCCAGGTGCCACCAGTATGAGTCTTGGTGCTGCGCAGCAAGGAGCACCTGACTTGCTGAGGATACACCTAGATGTGGCTTGGGTGGGGCTGCGAGTCGGAGGAGGCAGTTTCAGGGAATCCTCTGGGCAGAGTGACCTCTGTTATCCAGTTAGATGATGTCTCTGCTGTGGCAGTGCTGAGTCTGCACACTGGGAGCGGGGAGGGCTCAACAGAGGAACAATGGATACTGCTTGCACTTCGGCCTGGGAGAGAGTCTAGCTTTGGTCCTCATTCTAACTACTCCGTGCCCTCCTTTAAGTCCCTGAGCAGCCGAACCAGCATTGCTGGTCAGAACGAGCAGGTCTGTCACACCAGAAGTCCGCTTGCGGACGTGGCCCCTTTAAGAGGAGTCTGTGTCTGCCGCTGGCGCAGGCTCCATCCCACGCAGCCACTCAGTACGGGCAGCCTCGCGTCCTCACCCCATACTTCCATCTGCCCTTGCAGGATGATTTCTTAGTTCTCTCCCTAGTTGTGGCCTGTTCATCTAGATCCCAGGTGATGTTTCCTTGCTGCTTGCTCCTTGATTTGGTCGCCAGAGGGATGAATAGAGCCTCTGTCGTCTACGCCATTTTTTTCCCCTTGGAAATTCTCATTCTTGAACCCTTCCGCGGTGATCCCCAGACCCACACCCAGACAGTATACATATACACTGTCTTCTTAATCTCTCTTTGAAAAGTTCCTTCCACGCTCTTTCCTTAATTGGAATCTGGCTGTTCCCTAATGGTACTCTTTCTCCTGCAGCCCTCTCAAATAGATGCTCTTTTTTTTTCCTCTTTCATTTTTCATGTACTTTGCATCACACTTGACAATACACTAACCCCTTCTTGTTCCTGACATTTACTAATCTCTTGGTTATTCTCTGGCATTCATTGGTGACTTTGGACCCTGGTTGACAGCCTTTCTGTCCACTCATACTCTGGCCTCCATTCTTGATGACCTTAGCACTCATATCCATCCGGTTTCCTGGCCCTCTGTTTCTTGACTCTAGTTCTTAGTGACCTTTTCCTCCATGCCTTCCCACGATCATGCTATCTGCTCCCACGGTCATGCCCTTAACCTCTTAACCTTGTTTTGTTTCTCTGCATCCCTTCCTCATGCATCCCACTGTGATCTTACAGCTGGCTTGCTCTATTACTGCCACGCCAACAGTTCCTTGGTGCCATTGGGACTTTGAGTTCACGAACCTCACCACTTTCACTGTCATCATTCCTCCAGCTTTGAAAAGTCAGTGGTCTGTCATTATTTTTTAAACACCTTTAATTCTCTTATCCTTCTGTCTGTACTCAGCTGGCAAAGCCTTGGCTTTGAACTGTTTGCTTACACCAACACTAGCACTCAGCATTCTGTGGGCTATTCCTTTTTGTACTTTCTAGTAGGACAGTTTCACACCTCCTTTCTTCTCAAAAATTCTACAACTCCATCTCAGTTCTCACGGATGGGACATGATCTTGTTTTAAACTCAACTGAGAGGTGGAAGTAGTCAGATAGGACTTCCATTATCTTCTCAGCACTAATAGCTTAACCTGTTTCTGCATCTGCATTTGCTGCCTTATCTCCTATTACAGGAGCAAGACAATTAGTCAAATGACCTTACACCAAAAGATCGTTTTGTTAATAACCCACCCATCAAATCGATCAATTTTTCCAAAACTAGTCTTATTAACTTAGTTTATAGCAATTGATACTGAACAGGTTAATAACTGTTAGAGTTGTGCAAAATTTCAGATGACTGCTTTTCATTTTGTCTTCATAGTAGCCATTTTAAGGAATGTTTAATTTGTTAAAAGTGAATTAGTAAGGGTACCTATGAACTGGACTTAAGAAAAGCATAATAATAGTAACTGAAATCTGATATACGTTCGCTATAAATACAGATTTGCTGAGGAAAGATTTGGAGCAAGGATACCAAAGTAAAAAAATACTGTCTTTTGGGTTATTTAATAGCTTAGAAATACAAAGTTAAAAGAACTGAGAAATACTTGAAATGGTTTCATCAGATATGAAATGCTGTATTAGGAAATATTAATTACTAGAAATTCAATTAAGGCTGATATGCCATTTGAGGAATTAATAAAAAGAACATTTAAAGTGGTTTAAGTTTAAAAAAAAAACGAAAATGGCATTCAGAGTTTAAACTTGAATCGATAGGTTTTTGATTTTTTTTAATAGCCAGTACTTAATGCTCTTTCCCCTCTCACCTCGTTAGAGGTTTTTCCTTTTCTGTCTAACCCACCCATCAAATCGATCAATTTTTCCAAAACTAGTCTTATTAACTTAGTTTATAGCAATTGATACTGAACAGGTTAATAACTGTTAGAGTTGTGCAAAATTTCAGATGACTGCTTTTCATTTTGTCTTCATAGTAGCCATTTTAAGGAATGTTTAATTTGTTAAAAGTGAATTAGTAAGGGTACCTATGAACTGGACTTAAGAAAAGCATAATAATAGTAACTGAAATCTGATATACGTTCGCTATAAATACAGATTTGCTGAGGAAAGATTTGGAGCAAGGATACCAAAGTAAAAAAATACTGTCTTTTGGGTTATTTAATAGCTTAGAAATACAAAGTTAAAAGAACTGAGAAATACTTGAAATGGTTTCATCAGATATGAAATGCTGTATTAGGAAATATTAATTACTAGAAATTCAATTAAGGCTGATATGCCATTTGAGGAATTAATAAAAAGAACATTTAAAGTGGTTTAAGTTTAAAAAAAAAACGAAAATGGCATTCAGAGTTTAAACTTGAAACGATAGGTTTTTGATTTTTTTTAATAGCCAGTACTTAATGCTCTTTCCCCTCTCACCTCGTTAGAGGTTTTTCCTTTTCTGTCCATTATCTATCACTTTTTCCTCTGTTTGGTCACATCCAAAACAACTTTTACTGTGACTCCTCCTCTACTCCCAGACTTCTCTGAGTCTTCCTCATCTTAGGGAATAGCAACACTTTCCACCTACTGACTCAAACCAAAAATCTAGAAATTAAAAAAAAACTGTTCTTTGAATATATACTGAAAAGTGTGCATATTGTAAGCATACACTGCGATGAGTTTTCGCAAGTTGAACACAGTTGTCTAGCCTGTATCTAGGTCCTTTTCAATGGTAAAAGGACCTCTGTCCTGACTTCTAATGCACAGATTACTGAAACTTATTTTCAATTCCTTACCTTTCCCTCAACACCCATATTCAATCTAGCAGCAAGTCCTATTGGCTCGACCTCTAGATCTATCCTAACTCTGTCTACTTTTTTCCAGCTCCACTACCATCGTCCCGGCCACCATCCTAGCCCATGCTAAATGCGCTGGCCTGGACTGTGCCGAGTTTCCTAACAGGTTTCTCTATTTTTACGGTTATACTCTATTAATCCTTCTTCTCATAGTAGCCAAAGAGTTCTCTGTCTCTCTCTCTTTATTGTGGTAAAAAAAAAAAAAAAGAAACACAACAAAATTCACTTTCTAACCATTTTTAAGGGTCCAGCATAGCAGTGTTAACTATATGAACTTTTCATCTTACCAAACTGAAACTACCCATTGAACAACTCCCAAAGGCATCTTTTAAACATTCATCATTTCATGTCACTCTCTTGCCGACACCCTCCAGTGTCTTCCTTCTGCTCTCTGAATAAAATCAAAACTCCTTACCCTGGCTTTTAAGGTCCCACATGATCTGATTTCTAACCCTTTCTGACCTTATCTCATTCCACCGTCTCTGTGCTCTGCACTGCTGCACTGCAGCAGACAGAGCCTCTGCACTAGGCGTTCCTTCTGCGTATGATGTTCTTTCCCAGCTTTGCACTTGGCTGGCTTCTCGTCATTCAAGTCTCGGTTGAAAGGTCACCTCCTCAGGTTGGCCTTCTCTGACTGCCAATCTAAAATACCTACTCAGTTGCCAATGCATCACCTTTAAGTATTTTTCCTAGCACTCATTACTATCTGGTATTTTCCTTGTTGTCTTGCTTTTTCCACCAGCAACTAGAATACAAGTTCCATGAGAAAAGGGATCTTGGTTTTTTTTTTAAATCTCTAGCACACAGAAAAATGTTGGTGGAATTCAGGAATGAGCAAATTAGTGAATATGTAATAAACCTGATTTCTTACCATGTTAGACAAGAGTTTATTATATATTTTTTTGTCTACGTTTATTGCTCTCCTGAGTTAACTCCTTTAAAAAGAGCAAAGATATAGTAAATGAATAAGGTTTAATAAATTGGAATAGATTTGATTAGGAAAAGGAATAACTTGGAGGTAATAGAGTGAAGGAGTAGGAAGAAAAATATCTTAAGATTGATTGATTATTCTAGAACTCTGTTTCTGAATATAGCCATTAATTTTAGATATCTTAAATGAAAAATAAGATAGCAAAATTTATTATAGCAACAGGCATAAACTAAATTATGTCGTAAATTATGTTCTGTTAAAATTTATATGTAGGTTAGACAGGCATCTGTATAAGTTCTCAACAGTGTATTTGTAAAGGAAAATAATGACACTTTTCGAAACAATTTATTTTCAAGTAAGATGTGGGATGCTAGATGTAAACATGTATATCACTCATTCATGCTGTACACTAGAATCACTTGATTTTGGTTTAATTTTTTTGTTACTTTTTATTTTGAAATAATTTCAAAGTTAACAGAAAAGTCATAAAAATAGTATATCCAGATTCCCCAGTTGTCAGCATTTCACTGGATTTGTCTTATCACTTCTGCTATATATACATATACAATATTAGGTTTTTTTTCTGAATTATTTGAAACTGTAGATGTTCCATTATCTCTCAACGTAGCAGTGTCCATTACCTAAAAACAAGGACACTCTCCTGCAAAACCATAGTACATCCATTGAGTCAAAGAAATAAGCATTGATAACATACTACCATTTCATCTACTAACCCCATTCATCTTTTGCTAATTGCCCCAACAATGTCCTTTATAGTTACCCTTTCCTTTTTCATTTGGGATCCCATCCAGGATTACACACTGCATTTAGTTGTCATGACTGTTGACATTTTTGAAGGATATACGTTCTCAATTTTTTCCCTATTCACATACTATATGCTGTTTTTTTTTTATAAAGAAATTGGACCAAATTATCCACATATTCTGAAACTAGCTTTTTTTATCTGAGTCTTTCTTGAACAGTATAAGTAGATACAGATTTACCTTATATTAATTTGTATATTAATTTGTACAAACAACAAATGAATTCTTTTTAGTAATTTTATAATAATACATAGTACATATGTACTGTGATTATTTAATCCAGTGGTTCTCAAAAGTATGGTGTGAGGACCCCTTGGGAGCCTGAGACCCTTCAGGGAGTCTGCAAGGTGGAAACTGTTTTTCATGATAATACTGAGGGTTTATTTGTTTCTCACTGTCCCTGCATTTGTGCTGACAAGTGAAAGCAGTGGCAGGTAGCGTGCTGGCGCCTTCGTGTATATCGAGGCAGTGGCACAAAACTGTGCTAGTAATCACTGCATTTTTCATTGCTACATGCTTGTTTGAAAAAAAGTCAGTTTCACTTACAAACATCCTTGATGAAGCAGTAGAAGTTATTTACTAAATTCTTTTAGTAAAAGATTTTTAACTAATCTGGGTGACAAGATAGGAAGTATGTGTAAAGCACTTGTGTTGCATATAAAGTACAGTGGTTGTCTCAAAGAAAATCACTTGTACAATTGTTTGAGTTGTGAGTTGAACTAACCATTTTTTCTTGGAACACCGTTTTCACTTGAAATAATGACATGATTATTCAGACTTAGATATTTTCTCAAAATGGAATAAATTGAGCTGGTCACTTTAAGGAAAACAATAGCATTTATTGCTTAAACTCGATAAAGTTCAAACTTTCACATGAAAATTAGAATTTTAGAAAATGTATACCCATCACTATGAGATTGATAACTTAACCGTAAAAGACTTTTCTGATGAGATTGGTGGTGATATTTGCAAATGTGATTTTTCAAATGTTGTCAGCATGTGTAAGATCTATGTAACCTGGTAAACCAATATTTTATAAATAACTGATGCATGATGTTACAAAATAATGCGTGAATGAAAGATCCATTCAAAATATGAGATAAATCAATACATTTCATATAACAGAGTACCGAAAGTCATTGGTATGGCTTCAGATCCTGCATTACAAATAATCTTTAAGAAACTACCACTTTTTGAGTTTTAATATAATATCAAGAAGAATATTCATAAGAATTACTCTTCATAAGAATATTCATATTTAAATATTTTTCCTTTTCAACTATGCAGCTGTATGAGGCTAGATTTTTTTCACCTACTGTAACAAAACCAACATATTGCAAGAGATCAAATGCAGAAGCAGATGTGAGAATCCAGCTGCTTGCTATTAAGCCAGATGTTTAAAGAGATTTGCAAAAATGCAAAATAATGCTATTATTTCCCATTAATTGTTTTTTACTTTGGAAAATATAATTATCTTTTGTAAACATATGTTAATGTTAACATGTAGTGGTTTTATTATTTTTTAATGAACAGATTATGATTTAAAAATTTTAAATTTTCTAATGTGGTAAATATTGATAAATATACAAAAAATGAAGCCCTGTATACCTAAAACTAATGTTTTATGTCAATTATATTTTAATTTAAAATATTAAAAGCTTTTGGGGGTTCTCAGTAATTTTTAAGACTCTAAGGCAATCCTGAATCAAAAAGTTTGAGAACTACTGATGTAATCAGTTTGTGTCGATGGATTTTAAAATGTGTCCAGTTTTTTGCTATTAGAGACATTGCTTCAATGTATTTATTATTTCTTTCACATTGTGTGATTCTTTCAATACGATAAAGTCCTACAAGTAGAAATGCTATGTTAAATGACAAGCACGTTTTTATTTTTAGATGTTGGCAAATCACCTTCTGACATAGTTGTACTAATAGACAGTGGATGAAGGCACCCTTTCCCATATAGTAGTTAGGGTTGCCAGTCTCATAGATTGAAAAATGGCATTACGTTTTTAAAAATTTGCATTTTTCAAAAGTCATTAGCGAAATTAGACCTGTCTTAGGGTTATTAGTTATTATTTTGTAAAGTGCTTTTATTATATATACTTTGTCCTTGTTTGATGTGTGGGTCATCTTTTTCTTAACTGATTTAGAAGAGGTCTTAGGAAAAAGTAGCTTTGGATAGTCATACAGTGCTACAAATAACTTAAAATTTCTTTTAACCTTTTGAGATTTAAAATGTCAAAGCGATTTTATTTTTTCATATTGCCATATTTATTCATCTTTTTTTTTTATGGCTTTTGGGTTTTAATGTCATGTATAGGCCTCACCTATACCAAATTATAAAAATACTTTTCCGTATTTTCTTTTTCTGATTGGTGATTTTTTAAACCAGTTTGATTTACCTTAAACCTATCCTAGAAACATGACAGCTCAATTTTAGTATTAATCTAAATAGGATCGGTAAGTGCACGTAACAGAAACTTGAATAATTTCCAGAGGAAAATTTAGTTTGCAAATGATGACTCAATTTAGAGATGGGATGTATCTCACACCCCACTGCCTTAACTCCCTAATATCGATATTTCCTTTTGTCCGCTATTTTTCTTTAGTTGAGGAAACGTGTAAAGCTTGAAGGGAAAGAACTTGAAGAATACTTGGAAAAAGAGAAACTAAAGAAAGAAGCTGCTAAAAAGCTTGAGCAGTCAAAAGAGTGAGTTATTTTCCTACAAATTATAAATTTATATATGTAATTCGAGAAAAACTTATTTCTAACATAAAAAAGTTTAATTGAAAATACTTAACTTTTAACTTCATTACTTTCGTTACATCTTTGAAATGATGCTAGAATATCAAATTCTTTCAGTGCTGATATTAATATGTATTTATTAACTGGCAGTTAATGCTGTGTTTTACAAAATATCAACCTAATAATATTGATAATTTCATTATTCAGTTAGTATTCAGTATTAAAAACAATTTTATAAATATTAATTCAAAATCTTTTGGGTGCTTTATGACCTTCATCTATTCCAAAATCATCCTAGGGCTGATATAGATTCCAGCGACGAGAGTGATGTTGAGGAAGATATTGATCAGCCCTCGGCCCATAAGACTAAGCATGACCTGATGATGAAAGGTGAAGGTAGTCGTAAAGGAAGTTTCTTCAAACAGGCTAAAAAGTCTTATCCTATGTTTCCTGCCCCAGAAGAAAGAATTAAATGGGATGAATATGGAGAAATTATCAAGTATGTAAGCAAAACAAGCTTTTCTTTCTTATGCATTAGAGGTATTAACTGTGTTTGAGCTCAGTGAATTTGGTCTTTCTGGTTGTAGTGCACTTGTTAGTTTCTGAGTACCTCGGCTTGAAAGATATAGAAGACTTGTAGTTTGAAGCTTAAAAATCGATTGAGGAACATAAAGAGAATTAGTATTAAAAGAACACTGTAGTTTTATTTTTTTAGGTTTGTGACAAGTTTAAAAAGATGATCAAGACTTTAAAAAAAAGAGAGAAGGGACATGCATTGAAGAAAGACATAGGATAGGAAGGACCTTTGGTGGATGGGATTCTGTTAAGTTTGGGAAATGGGTTATATCTCAAATAGTGCTGTATACATGTTTTAGTTATGAGAGGAATATAAGATAGCATGAGTGGAACCATGGAAAATCTATAAAATCAATATCCACTATTAGAAAAAACCCGAAATCACATGTTCTAATCTCACATTTGAAAACACTGCTATCCTGTATAAAGACCCTTGAAGATTCCCGTCACTTTCAGGCAAATGTCAAATGCCTTGGCACAGTGCATGATGTCTTTTGCGATCTGGTTTCTCCTTACTTTTCTGTTATGTTTCTATGTACTTCTGTTATGTCAGTGTGCTTCCTCCACTCTGGTGGTCCTCAGCCTTCTCAGTTTCCTCCTGCTCAGCTTTTTTATGTTAATGCTTTTGCATATGTTTTTCCTTCCGCCTTGTTTCACCTCCCCACCCCAGGTGTCCAGGCTGCTGAATCTGGCCTCACAAACTCCTGGAAACCTTTCCTGTTTCTTCCTTGCTACTGCAATACAGTTAGGCCCCCCCTTGTACTTTCTTTGTACTTTCACAATGCTATCTTGAACATATAGTGGACTTAGGTCATGCCTGGATTTAATTAGGAAAATTCCACTATCTACTCGGCTCTCTAAAATAGTAGAGAGGAAAAATAGCACTCTAACCAGCATTGGTGAGTTTACTTACCATTCCACAGTGGGCAGTCTGTTTAGCATATGGACAGTGTTCTTTAGCTTCAATTTCCTTATCTGAAAAATGGGGGTAAGAATGAAATGAAGTTGTGTTTCTAGGGCACTTAGCATAGAACCCGACTCATATAAATGCGCTGTAAGTGGTTGCTACTGCTGTTGTTATTATGTGGTTTGCAGTGTAGAGATAGTGGACTCCAGGGGCTAAGAAGCCGCTGCAGCAGGCTAGGCGTTGGGTAACAGAGGCTGGGATTCTAGAGCAGAGTGTGACTGGATTTGGGGTGGCCTAGATAATTATAGTAGGGTAGAGAAAACATTTTAAAAGATTTTTTTTTTAAATTTTAACATGCAATTCTCTCTGATGTTGGAAGTAAAAACGGGAAGATAGATGTGTTAGTAGTTCGTTGAAATAAAGATGAAGGCTTTTGAGGGAGCTAATGATTTTGTATCTCAGTCTTCTTGTCTTAAAGATTACTGCTTAATGGTCTTGAAGAACATAATATATATGCAGTCAGCTGATAATGGATATCAGGAAGCTGCACTGGCTTTGGATCAAATGTATATTTAAATCTTCAGCTATAAGAGGGGTCTAGAAATTACGCCATCTACTGGTTAATTATATATAAGATTAACTTGATTGTTACTACCTCTAATTAGAGACTTATTATTTAGACCAGAGGATTTCTTAGTGCCGGAACTTCAAGCTACTGAAGAAGAAAAAAGCAAATTAGAATCTGGCTTGACAAATGGAGATGAACCCATGGATCAGGATTTATCTGATGTTCCCACTAAGTGTATTTCTATGACAGAGTCTATTGAAATAAAGTAAGTGCTTTCATTGAATTTTGAAAATAGATAAAATTTCAAGCACTTGAATTACATAATTTAAGCTGTTTCAAAAGTGAAATTTCTGAATATCCTCTAGTAGGTTTGTATTCTTAAAATTTAATTTCCTTTTTCCATGTAAAGACTTGTGAAGTATGGTGGTATTTTCTCTTCATTAATTGTATTTGAATGCTAAAGTAATCGAATTGGTGGTGAGGAGAGGGTTAAACATTAAATCATACCTTTATGTGAAGAAACATGCTTTTTGGCCTTTTTAGTATATGTACTAGCAAGTGATGTTATACAGTTCCCAAGTTTAATTTTCCTAAGTGCTCGTTTCATAAAATATACTCCTTAAACGTCTTTAGTGCCCTCATTTCTTAAAAATACTATTTTGATCTGCAGTAGTTAAAAACTCTTTTTTCCTTTTCTGTGTGGTACAGTTAATAACACCAGTAAATCATCATTTTGGAATTTTAAAAAACTCATTAGGGAGTAAACTGGTTTATTGTCCATTGATATCATTTAGTATATATTCTTAGGTATAACTAAGGCCTAAATAGTGCATATTATCACAAACTTTCCTCCACAATGGCTGTACCGGTTTATATTTTCACTAGCAGAGCAAGAGGCTTCCTTCACCCCTGTTTCCTCACTAACATTTAGCATTGTCTAACTCTCCCAAGTTTTATAGTCTAATTAGTATAAAATATCAGTACTGTTTAAATTTGTTTTACTGTGATTATTGAGTTTGATTATCTCTTCAAATGCTTGTTACCTTCTTTGTTTTTTCTTCTGTAAAGTCCATGTTTATGTCCTTTATGCATATGTCCTTTTTGTTACTGATTTTCAGGAGTTCATTATATATTCTGGTATTATCTGGTTAGTTTTAGACAATGCAAATAATATTGTCTTCCATTGTGTTATTTGTTTATAAGAGTTGTCCATGGCCTACTTCATTTAAAAAATCTTTAATTTTGATGAAATAATAAAATATTTCCCGTAATTTTTTTAGGTTCAGAAAAGTAAGCTTGAATAATCATGTCTAATTACAGAGCCAGGGTTACCTACATAGACTATGAAGGACGCTCTGATGGAGATTCCATTAAAAAGATCATCAATCAGATGAAACCACGGCAGTTGATCATTGTCCATGGACCACCAGAGGCCAGTCAGGATCTTGCAGAGTGCTGCCGTGCATTCGGTGGAAAAGATATTAAAGTGTACATGCCAAAGCTACATGAAACAGTTGACGCCACTAGTGAAACTCACATCTACCAGGTAAATACGCTGGCATTTGAGTCACAAAGAAGTAAGTACGTTCTGTTGCAGATTAGGACAGATACATGAGGAAAGCAGTGGTGCGTGAGACAGACCTAGTACCCCGCCTTAGCAGAGCTTACAGTCTGTGGGGCTTGTAACGAGGAAATAGTACTTATCACACTGTTACACCTCTGATAAAGCACAGGATGCCATGAGACCCCAACCCAAATGTAGAGGTTTCAAAAGATTTCCTGGAGGAAGTGACAACTAAGCTTAAGCTGAAAGGTTGTTCGTTGGGTTGTCAGGGTCGTATGTAGAATAGGAAAGAGAGGGAGAAAGAGAAAAAAGGACAGCATTTGCAAAAGTATGCAGGTGGGAGGAATGGTGAGGGTTCACAAATTCAGAAGTTTTAAGAGAATTCACAGATGTCAGGGTTCTACTCCTGATTGAAAAAAAAAATAGGCACAGAAAATAGGAATAGAGGAGAGATTAACTCTTATTTGGTAGTGGGACATGGTGTCAGTTAAGGCAGAAGTGTTGTCTATATTTGTTTGGAAAAAAGTGGATTAGAATTCACCAGGCAGAGAAATCACTCCGAGCAGAGCAGGAGGAGCTACCATTCTTAGAATATGGAGGTGTGAAACTGCATGGTGTATTGAGAAAACTATAAACAACTCAGTGCTCCTGAAGTAGCATCAAGTTTTAGAGAACGAGACTTAGCAGTGGCTTTCAACCTTGGCCGCACACAAGAATCAGCAGGGGAACTTTGCGGGGAGTCGGAGTCTTAGTCTCACTTGTTATATTAGAATCACTGGAAGCAGGGCCCCTGGCATTGAAACTTTTTTTTTTTAATTGCCACGTGACCCCAGTGTGCAGTCAGTTTTAAGGACCTTCACATTGGAAAGTGGACAGGGTTCCAGTAACCCTACAGGTCATTAGGTTGTCACTAGCCATGGTCAAGATGAGATGAGTGAAAGATTTTCAAATTTCAACATACATCACTAGAGTTAGAAAAATTATAACAACAGACAGCTTATATTTGTTCACTTATACCCTGTGGGGTTTATTTCTTTTCCTCCCCTTTCCGTATCTAGGTGAGATTAAAAGACTCCCTTGTTAGCTCCCTTCAGTTTTGTAAGGCAAAAGATGCTGAATTAGCTTGGATAGATGGTGTCTTAGACATGAGAGTTTCCAAAGTGGACACAGGAGTTATTTTAGAAGAAGGAGAACTTAAGGATGATGGAGAAGATTCAGAAATGCAAGTGGACGCCCCTTCGGATTCTAGCGTTATAGCACAACAAAAGGCCATGAAAAGTCTGTTTGGAGATGATGAGAAAGAAACAGGGGAAGAAAGTGAGATCATTCCCACTCTGGAACCCTTGCCACCTAACGAGGTAAGGAAGTGTGTGCCGCTTCCATCTTCTCCTTAATTTGTCATCCTTCAAATTTTCCTTTTTATGTTTTAAATCATTTAAACTGTGTGTCATATATAGACTGATTTTGGAGTTTTTTAAAATTACTCGAGGTTATGTTTCTGTGTGTGCGTGTGTATCCTGTGTGGCTAGGGAGTAATAACTCAATCCTTTAGCAAATCTTATACGATACGTAATTGTTTCATGATGTGTTTTCTCAGTGTGGGTTTTTAAAGATTAAATTTTGATGATTGTGAGGATTGCCTGCCTGCTTCTAATCGAGAGATTATTAGTTTTCTAATGTCATACCCCTGTATTCCATTTTTGTGTGTTCTCAATTCAGTTCAAATCACTTTTGGTTTTGATATACTCAGAAATCTTTTATTAAGTATAGATATAATTCTACTCTAGTATTGACATGTTCTCAAGAGATATCTACCTAATTGGCAAAGGTTTCAGGTAATTAACTTACAACAGTATTAAATCTATAAGAGCCCTTCATGTGTGTCAAGTGATATCTTTAGCCCTTCTATGCAATAAAGAATGGAGAGACAGCCTCTGTTATTGGATTTATTTCTAATGCTACTCTTGGAGTTGAGAGGAGTTAGAATTATTTTCTTCGTGCTAAATTTGCACTCTTCAAAGCATATTCAAAGTAGAAGCATTAAGTTGAACCACTTGCCTTTCTGATACTAAAACCCATAGCATCTACTGCATTCTCTCTGAGGGAGGAGGGAAAATGGAAGTGGGATCAGGAGAAAATTATCCCCTGACCTAAGCAAAGGACTAAGCAAAGAATTTTTGGTTCCGCTCTGCCTGCTGGCACTCTGGTTGACCCCCTTAGGCAAGCGGGTAAGTGAAGAGCATAACATTACTAAATGTCTCTCCGCTGTTATGAGGCATGACTAATAAAACTGATTGTGAAACAGTCCCAAAATGTGAAGGGCTTTGTAATGTTAAATAATGAGGTAAGATTCAGAATAACAACGTGGAATGTGATTTACAGTCTTGAAATGATCTGTCAAAGGACTTCAGGGAATAAATGTCTTAAAGATCATGTGTGATTTCACTTTATTCAGTACAACTGTGTGTCTGGTATTCCATTTTAAGTTATTCTTTTCCCTGTAACTTTATCTAAGGTTCCTGGACATCAGTCAGTTTTTATGAACGAACCAAGACTATCAGACTTCAAACAAGTTCTTTTGCGGGAGGGGATTCAAGCTGAATTTGTAGGAGGTGTACTTGTCTGCAACAATCAAGTAGCGGTCCGTAGAGTAAGTGTGTGTTTAGTAAAGGCCGAATTGAGCAGATGCTTCCGATGTTTTGTCATTTCGAATTCTGTAATTCTTGATTGGTAATTTCACAAAACTAGAAATCAGAAATTTGTATTCCTAATGATGACCTTGAAGACTTGCAAAAGTGACTCTCAAAGACATAATTTTATTGTAAATTTTTATTTGAATTCTATGACATTTATGACATCTATGTAAAATTCATGACTCGAGTATTATATCCACATTCTGTGAATCAAAGCAACCCGTTTCCTGACCAATCATAAAGTAATCTAGTTAATATATTTTGGTTATTATGCCTGCCTATTAATGAATAGAAAATGTGCTAAAGAACTTTTTTGTTTTTACTTGGTTTCTAGACGGAAACTGGACGCATTGGATTAGAAGGCTGCCTTTGTCAAGATTTTTATAGGATAAGAGACCTTTTATATGAACAGTATGCCATTGTGTAAAGGACATGTCAAGAAGTATCTGTTCGACCTTTCTAAGAAAAAAAGGATTCTTATCTTATTCTAAGATTTTGTGTTTTTTTTTTTCTTTTGTAATATACAAAAAGAATCTGACAGGAAAACTTAACATGCAGTAGATTTTTAATACTGTAAATAGAAAGCATTTTGCTAATGTTCAAATGAGCATCCTACCTTTTGGCTTTGCGTGATAGGGATCCTAACACATGTGCAGGCCTGAGAGTTGAAGGGGATTGGTTTTCCTGTACAGACCCCTTATTCTAGAGGGCTTCTTACTTGAATAAAACAGTGCAACTTAGCAAACCAGTTCCTGGCCTTAGAGAAATATATTTGCATGAGTTCTTGCAAACTGTTTCTTACATTTTCTGGAATGCAAAGTGAAAATTATTTAGAAAAGATGTACTATTGGGAACAAAAACTGATAAAAGTTTTTGAGGCATACCTAGTTACAAAACAAAAATCAGAGAGTACGTATTATAACTCTTCTTCTGAATTCTAATATGCAATTGTCTTCACATGGAGCGTAGCTACTCAATGCCTGTATTGCCCAGTGATGCACTTTCGTGTGAGGTTGTACACATTTGGTTTGAAATCAGTTTTTATTTCTGCCATTTCTCGTTTTATCAAGTTTTTATTGTTTCTCAATCTGAATTATAATACCATCCTTTGAATACACACAATTCAAAAGAACTCAATGTGTTATAGTCTTAAGGGTTCTGCATACATTTAGACACATCTTAACTATCAGCTCAGTTACTGTATTGGAAAGTATATAGTGCTCTCTTTTCAAGGAAGTAAATGTAGAATCTCACAATTTTATAAGGTAACAGTATAATTTAATTAAAAGATGTAACTTTTTATCTCTTAGGCTTGCTTTCTCTGAAGGTTGCCCAGAAGGTTGCCCAAGCCGTAGTTGGATTTTATATACATTACTACAAAAATAATACCGAAGTTGGATACAATCATCCTTTCTGTATTCACATCTTTTGGGGGCTGGCAGCCCTGGTATAGTATAAACCACTTGTGTTTAAGAGTAAAAACTGAATATATGCAAGTTTCATTGAATTTCAAAATGAAAATCACATTGCCCTATTATAATCTGTCGATGCTTTTTTAGAATGTAGCTTAATCATGACAAACCTTGATGTTTATTTCTGAAGTATTTAAGCCCTCCTCTTTACACTTAGCATTTTTAGAAGGATCAGTCTTCTTATTTAACGTATGTAGAACTAGGTATAGTATAATCTGGTGATATCAAACTAGAATTAATATTTCTATTTTTAATGCTTACAAAGCATTTCATGTGGATTATTGTGCTACTGCAAAGTTTACAGCCTTCTGATACTGAAAACCAGGTACAATGTTATATAAAACATAATATACAAAACAGTTTTACAGAAGATCGAAATAAAGAGTATGTTTTCTTTGCAGAGCTTTGAAAAAAATTCACTTAAATTCTTAGTACTGAATAGAGTAAGCCTAAAATTCTTTTTATTTTCCAGGGGAAAGAAAGTTTGCATTTGTTTCATGGCTTAAAGATTTGGTTATACCGATATTGAAAAATGGTTTTTTGCCTAGCTTTTTTATTGTACTATGAATAGGAATTAAATTTTAAAGTACTGCTTGAAGGTGGCTGTGCTAACTAATGTCAATGCTTTTACCTGTTTCTAGATGACAATATTACTAAAATTTCAAAAATGGAGACATTTCTTTAGCCTCAGTTGCTTAAGAAAAATATAAAATTTAAGAAAAACTATGAGATAAATCATGAACTTGGAGGAACTTTCAGATCTTTACTGTTTAGAAGCAAATACAAGTGGACTATCAGCTGATCTCTATAAATAATTAGGTTAAAAAGAAAATTTTTTTTGTAGCATTTGTTGTAGTGGGATTAGAACTGTCAAATATCGTTGCAAACTTTTCTATATTTTTATGAACCAGTAGGTGGTCTGAAATGGAAGTGAGGAAATCAATTTTCTAAAAAAAAAATTAAGAGAGATTCACGTATCGTAAAATTCACTCTTTTAAAGTGTACAATTCATTGGTTTTTAGTATATTTACAGAGTTGTACAACCATTATCACTATTTAATTCCAGGACATTTTCATCACCCCAAAAAGAAACTTTATTCCTGTTAGCAGTCACTTCCCATTCTCCCTTTTCCCTGGCCCCAGGCAACCATTAATCTAGTCTCTGTCTCTATGAATTTGCCTGTTCTGGATATTTCAGAAAAATGGAATCATATAATATGTAGCCTTTTGTATCTGACTTCTTTTACTTAGTATAGTAGTTTCAAGATTCATCAATGTGATAACATGTATTGATATCCTTTCTATGGCTGAATAATATTCCATTGTGTGGCTAGACCACATTTTGCTTATCTGTTCATCAGTCGATGGACATTTGGGTTGATTCCATTTTTTTGGATATTATGAACAATGCTGCTGTGAACTTTTATGTACGAATTTCTTATATGGACATATGTTTTAAATTTTCTTGGGTATATATCTAAGAGTAGAAGTGCTGGATCACATGGTAACTGTGAAACTGCCGGACTGTTTTTCAAAGTGGCTACACCATTTTACATTCCCACCGGAATTGTCTGAGGGGTCCAGGTTTCCCACACTCTCAGCAATACTCGTTACTCACCATCTTTTTTATTGTCTCAATCCTCTTGTGCGTGAAGAGGTATCTCATTATGGTTTTGATTTGTATTTCCCTAATGATGTATTTCCCTAATGAGTATCTTTTCTGTACTTATTGGACATTTGTATATCTTTTTTGGAGAAATGTCTGTTCAGATCCTTTGCCTATTTTTTAACTGGGTTCTTTATCCTTTCATTGTTGAATTGTAAGAGGTTTTTTTTATATAGTCTGGTTAGTAAATCTTTATCAGATATATGATTTGCAAATATTTTCTTCATTTTATGTGTCCACATTCTTGATAGTGTCCTTTGAAGCACAAAAGTTTTTGATTTTGATTATCTAATTTATCTTTTTTTTTTTTTTAACCTATTGGTGTCATGTCTTAGAAACCATTACTTCATTCAAGGTCACAAAGATTTATTCCTGTTTTTTCTTAAGAGTTTTAGTTTTAGCTCTAAGTCTTCGATTCATTTTGAGTTAAATTTTGTATATGATATGAAGTAGGGGTCCCATTTTATTCTTTCGCTTGTGGATATCCAGTTGTCACAGCATCATTTGTTTAAAAGACTATTTCTTCATCAGATTTTCTTGCCACTTTTGTTGAAGATAAGTTGCCCATAAATGTATAAGTTTGTTCTTGGACCCTAATTCTATATTAGTGGTCTGTATATCTAACTTTATGCTAGTACCACATTGTCTTGATTGCTGTAGCTTTGTATTAAGTTTTGGAGTCAACAAACGTGAGTCCTCCAACTTTATTCTCTTTCGAGATTGTTTTGGCTATTCTGATTTCCTTGCATTTCTATGTGAATTTCAAATCAGCTTGTGAATTTTAGATCAGCTTATGAATTTCTGCAAAAAAAAAAAATGTAGGGAGAAAAAAGTGGTTGAAATTTACAGCTTAAAATCTTAGAATGTTATGGCTGATCGGGACTATTGAATTCATCTAGTACAACACGCTTAGTTTAGTTTTGAGTGAATGGGCCTGTAGAAGGGAAGGGATTTGCTTGAGAGCCAAATGGCTGGTCAGAGACAGAGTTGGAATTGGAACCCAGCCTTAGAGAGTACATTCATTCAATACTAAATGAAGAAATCTAGAATCTTTATAGAATCCAGTCATTCAATACTAAAATAAGTATGTTGACTAGATGAATTCTACGGTCTCTTTCAGCCATAACATTCTGAGATTGTAAGCCGTAAATTTCAACTTTTTTCTCCATCGCTGTGCTGCTTTAGTTCCTTAGTTCACGTTCACTTTGCTTAGGAATAATATGTTCAGTTTATCTTCTCTAAGAAAGGCACCTGACAAACGGTTACTTAGGACAATAGCATGCTGAGAGAGACTGGTTTTAATTTTATATGATGGCCAGTAGTGGTTGGGGGAGGGTGGGAGAGGGAAATGTCACCTGTACTCTTCTTTGGTTGTAAGGTTCTAGAGTTTTATCAGAAGGTTATTGTCCTTGAAATATTAATAAACTGATTACCACTTAAGTCAAAGGATGTAAATAGTGGTTAGTAATTCAATGACTGAGAGGTCGATTACTTACATGTTTGTTTTGGTGGTGGTTGTTCCGTTTCATCTCCAACTCCCCTTTTTATTCAGCCATTTGATAACTATAAAACAAATGTATAATTGAAGATACAGTGATAATGAGAGACGGAATATTCAGATCTGCCTACCTGGGCAAGGATCCTGCTTTTTTCTCACTTTCACCTCCTCAATTGTGTTTATGAAAAAATACCAAAAATTACTAAAATAAATTTTAAAACCCAAGACTTTGCTGGAAGTAAAGATATCTTTGCATCTCTTCTATTCCTCTTCTCCCCACCACACACACACTTTTCAGGCTCATTTCATTTTAGTTCTTGAAGTCAAAATGAGATTTCAGCTACAAAATACAAGTTTGGAGAGTTTTACATCTCTTCTGTAGTTGAAGAGAACCAAACATGTATGTGCTCCTTTTGTGAAATTGTTAATGGATTCAATGGAGCCTACATGAATTTTGATAGTGATAATCTCAAGCCAATATGCAAAGGATCCACAAGGACTTCCTATTATTTTCTGAGGTTTTGTTGATTTTCATGTTCAGTGTACAATTTATTATATGTATTTTTCCCTGAAATGATTGTTATACTTTTTAAAAAGCTATTACTAAATTGTACATTCAAAACTAATGAAGTCCTTCAAACAGATCTCTGTGGGAAGCTATTTTTATTTCAAGGGTACTGTAGCTGTCATTCTTTTAAATGTTTTTAGAGCTCTCATTTCTCTTCAGATTCATTTACCAAACTTATGAGAAATATAAATTATTTTAGAAAAACATTGTGGTCTTGGGCCAACATTAACATTACCACTGGACTCTAAATGATATGACAACAAAATTAACCCTTTTTCTACAGACAGAAATTTGCTACCATAGGAGATTTTTAATATTAAAAAATTATTCAGTACAAACTATAATTAAAATAAAACTAATATATACCAGAAATCATAAAGATACTCTAATTTCCGATATCACCCATAGGTCATGGTTCAGGTTAAATTTCATATTTAAATATCAAAGAATATAAGTCTAATGAGATTATATACATCCTTTATCAGTTATAATAAATTACCCTAAATGGAGAGAGTTCAGATTCTCAAGGTTTTCCAGTATCTTGTATATGTGATTTTTTTCAAGAAGACAAACTTGCAGGCAGAAGTATGGTTAAAATTTAGAACATAGTGCTTTTTTAACTTTTAAGCAGAATTTTATATACACATTATTGCCCATTAAAAACAGTTTTCACATTTATTTCCATTATCCTTTTGAATAGTTTTACCTGAGATAATGAAACCATTAAGGAGAGATTTTTCTAGTAACATAAAAACTAGTGTAATAAATTCCTAATAGGTAAAAGATCACTTCTATGCATCTTATTTTTTAACTTATTCTGAAATAATTTTAAACAGAAAAGTTAACAAGAATAGTTTAAAAGATACTATGTCCTTCCCCTAGATTCCCCTGTTTTAACAATTTGCTGTTTTTTGCCTTATCATTCTATCTATATGCCTATTATTTTTTTAACTATTAGATACTAAGTTGCAGTTATGATGTCCCATTAACCTGAAACACGTGCATGTGTATTTTTTAAAAACAAGGACTCTTGCATAACTACAGTACTTTCATCAAAATCAGAAAACCGACATTGATGAAACTCTACCATTTAATCCACAAACGACATTAAAATGTTACCAATTACTCCAAAAATGTCCTTATAATAATCCTTTTTGTTCTAGGATCCAATCCAGGACGCTGTATATGTTTAGCTATGTGTTCTCTTCAATCTTCCTTCATCTGGAGCACTTCTTCAGTTTTTCCTTGTTTTTGTTTGTTTTGTTTTTTATGACAGTTTCGAAGAGTGCAGGCCGGTTACTTTGTATTATGACCCCTACTTTGGGTTTGTCTGATGTTTCTTCATGATTAAATTAAGGCTATGAATTTTTGACAAATACCAGAGAAGTGATGTTGTGTTCTTTGTATTATAGCAGGAAGCAATTTTGACATTACTGATAATTTTTAAGTTGGTTATGTGTACTAGGTTTCTCCACTGTAAAGTTAATAGGTATTTTGTACTTATTAATTAATGAGGGATAAGTATTTTGTGGGGAGCTATTTTGAGACTCAATATCTTATTCTTTATAAATTCTTATCTTCTAGTTTTAGCATCCATTTGCAATTCTCACCAGAAGCAGTTATTGCCAGATGGTGATTTTCTAATGACACTGTTGTTTCTACATTTAATTGGCATTCTAGTGTAAATACTGTCCCTTCTCCATATTGACATTGATTATATTAGTGTGGAACAGGGATTCTGTTTTATAATCTACCTACTACAATGATTTGATGCTCCAGTTGTCCTGAGTTTGGCTAGTTGGAGCACTTTCAAGCTGGCTTCTGTATACTTTTGACACGTCCTTGGGTATTTTGTTTTTAATTGTAAAAAACACATAACATTAAATTTGTCATCGTAACTTTTTAAATTTACAGTTCAGTAGTGTTACGTGTATTCACGTTGTGCAACAGATCTCTAGAATTTTTCATCTTGCAAAATTGAAACTCTCTATTACTAAACACACATTTTCCCTCCCACCCCACCTCCCAGCCCTTGTAACCACCTTTCTACTTTCTGCTCCTATGGTTTTGACAGCTTTAGATAGATAGTTCATGAGTGGAATTATACGGTATTTGTCTTTTTGTGACTCTTTATTTCACTTAGCGTGATGTTCTGGAGGTTCATCTATGTTGTAGCATATGAAAGAATTTCCTTATTTTAAGACTGCATAATATCGTATGGATGTACCACATCCTTATCCATCCATTCATTTATTAGTGGACATTTGGGTTGCTCCCACTGCTTGGCTATTGTGAATCGTGCTGTGATGAATATGGGTGTGCAAATATCTGAGATCCTGCTTTCAGTTCTTTTGGATATATATCCAGTGGGATTGGTGAGTCATATGGTAATTCTCACTTTCAGGAACCACAAGATATTCCAGGTTCTGTCTTGTTTTTCTCCCTGCCAATCCTGGGACCAGCCATTGTGCCAGACAGTCCTGGTTTGCTGTAATGGAGAACTGTGTTTAGAACCAAGATCTGGGTGCTAGGTTGTGCTCATTGCCACTGTGCTATCAGTGCTACCAGGTCTTTTCAGTGGACAATTAGGAAATATGTACATCTGTGCTTGTTTCCTCGTCCACCCATCTATATGTATATTAAAAGCCATGACTTCACTCTGATCTCTGATTCCATTTCTTGTCCACAAAGTTTATTCTAGACCCCCCTTTCCATATTTTTACTTCCTTTATCCTATAGTGAAAAATGGGGCTCCTATATAACCCTCAATATTTTCACTTATTTGTTCACTTCTTGTGATTAACCAATCTGACCATAGGGCTGGCTCCTTTGCTCTCAGCCCCCTGCACATGGCTGCTGCAAGGACTCAGTTTCCTCCCACCCCCCAATTCATGGCAACACCTGCCAACTGAGCCCTATAGCGCCATTTTAAAGAAGGCACCTTTGGTTCAGATGGCAATGCCACAAGAGAGATTTTGTTCCAGTTTACATGGTGGCCGTCAATGGAGAAATAAGCACAGATTCCAAAGGTTTCTACTTTAAATGGAACTGTATCGTATCTGGGTATCTGTCTTGGTTATTCTGTTACAATACCTTCCTCATTCCTTTCTACTTTATAGCTAAGCCAGATAAAGATCACTGTGGAGCGGGGTTAGAGGAGGAGAGTAGAAAAAGAAGGAGGTGGAAGCCCAGTCCTGAGGGGAGCAATGGGTATGGCGGGAGGGTACCACACGGTAGCACTCGCAACCTAAAATGCTCTCTGAGCTAAAACACTT
This sequence comes from Pteropus alecto, assembly GCF_000325575.1. Classification (NCBI taxonomy): domain Eukaryota; kingdom Metazoa; phylum Chordata; class Mammalia; order Chiroptera; family Pteropodidae; genus Pteropus; species Pteropus alecto. The sequence goes on from NW_006494609.1 coordinate 15,586,504, forward strand.
CAGCAGTTAAAGATCTTGAGTTCTGTGTTTATATTATTTTATAACTGTCCTTGCAAAAACCTTTGCCTGTCAGTTCATCATTTGGATCATCCACCCCCTTAACTCTTAAGTCTTAGGAGTGTCAGGACCAAGTTCACTATATTGAGTGCTGAGGTGTTCTTTTATTAAACAGTTATTATTCAATCTTAACAATTTTTAGTGGGAGGAATAATATCATCTGCCTCTGGACAAAGGATTCCTTAGTAAGCTCAGGATGGCGTCCAGTTATGTAACACATGTGGGAACTTTATAATAATTAATAGAACTTATTCCTACTTGTGAGAAAATGGAGCCTATGGCCACAATTTTTTCCATTTGAGATTTGGTTTACCTAATGGGAATTGCTCAGGTGCTTTTTTACTGAAAAATAACTGAGCCCCTAGCAAAAGAAGCTGACACTAAGTATTTTCTATGCACTAGATACTGTGACGAGTACGTTACATGCATTATCTCATTTAACCATGATCGTGGGCGGAATGGGCCCTGTTATCACCCCATTTTACTGATGAGGAAACTGAAGCTTGTGGTCTCTTGTTAGTCCTGCCATTCTCACACATAATAGCCTTATAGTCTATACTGGCTTTGATATATTATTGGTAAGAGTTCTTTAGTTCTGAAGAAAAGAAACCGTCTGTGGCTAACTTAGGAAAAAAGGGAGTGTATTGGGACAATAATGCCACGTAGCTCTGGGGATCCAGGCAGCAGGCCCAACTCCCAAGGCTCCACAAAGAAAATGCATCAACTACAATGTGGGTCCCTCAACATAGAAAGCCATGAGGGAAATCCATTGTTGGCCTGGCTTTTGTTAAATGCTGACTCTCTGGCTAGAGAGAAGAGCACCCTGATTATCAGTTTTGCTAAGATTAGACATAGATAGGAAGATGTCACAAGAATTTGAGGGCCTGTCACCAGAAGGTGGAAGGCAGAGACACACCCAATAGAAGATGTAGTAGACAAGAGCACAGGCTCTAGAGTTAAGGGCTTCAGATGTCAAGGCCACCACTCTGTGCAGGACTCAGTTACTTTATATCCACACTTCAAATACATGGGGACAGTAATGGTACCGTTTCTAGAGTCTCATGAAGATTAAATGATGTGAACCATGCAAAGCACTTGGAGTGTCTGGAGGACAGTAATGGTACCATTTCTAGAGTCTCATGATGATGTGAACCATGCAAAGCACTTGGAGTGTCTGGCACATAGTAAGCACTTCAGTACACGTTAACAGGGCTCCTTCACATACATCACCTCGTTTATTATAATCCTAAAGGCTAGGTATCACTTCCATTTTCTTCTTCTTCTTTTTTTTTTTTTTGGTGAGGCAACCCTTGGTTGACCTCACAGATTGCAAGGACCTTGTCAGCTTACAATTCCTTATTTTTTTTTATTTTTTACGCCTCCAGCACCTGGTCTTCCTAGGTGGTCTCCCATCCAAGTACTAACCAGGCCCGCCCCTGCTTAGCTTCCGAGATAGACGGGATCGGGCTTGGTCAGGGTGACATGGCCGTAGACTCACCTCCATTTTCATAAAGAGAAACTGACTGGGGAGGACTAAGTGTCTTGTTCAAAGCCACACAGCTAATCAATAGTGAATCGGGGGCTTTTACTCTGCCACTTGACCTACAAATAGGTGCTCTAACTTTATCCTTTTAGCTTCTAGATATGAATTATTTAATATAACTTTTAATGTATTACTCATAATTTCTTCTAAATAACAGTGGGATTTATACCATATGACCTAATATAGAACTAAGACATTTTTATCTTAAAACATTTTCTAGGACAATTTAAATGCAGCAAACTTTCTGGTTTGGTCAAAGTGATAATACATTAATTTAGAGACACTGAATCTTTTCTCATCATTACTGCTAATTTTATGCTATTCCACTGAATTACAGAAAACAGGCAGCCTTTGGTCAAAAATGAGAAAATCCACAGTCTGCATAAAAATCTTGGGACATATTTATCCAGGAATACTTACATATTGATTCCAAAAAGCCGTCTTAACGCATTTGCGTAAAATCTTTATCGATAAGAGGTAGAGGTAAGGGTTGGGTTAGGATTTAGTCAAGTGGGTTTCTAATCTCTCTAAAGCTATTTCCAAGGACTGCTCGTTGATGAACATGTGTTAGTCTGAATTAGTAGGCTCTGGCCCCATCTTACTCTACTTGACATTTTTATAAGTTTTCTAGTTGAGGATGTTGGTGGCAGGTTAAGAAAATTTGCAAATGAGCTGCCACTGAAAGAAGTAGCTCTTGTATGAAAAGACAGAATTGGGACCTACAGAGATCCTGACAAGTTTGGACAATGGGCAAAATCTAAGAAAATGAAATTTCACCTTTCTTTCTAAACCAATGACACAAATACATGGTGGAGAGACAAGGTCTAGAATTCTTGGTTTAAAAAAAATAAAAGCATTTACTGGACTATAAAGATGGCTGCCAAAAAAGTTAATGACTTTGGGTCACATTCCTAATAGACTAATGGACTCTAATTACTAATAGATTGTTTATGATAAAGATGGTGATGGTCCTACTTCATTCCACTGTTAGGACTCCTCTTAGAGCTCTTCAATCAGTAAACATTTTTCTCCCCCACTTTTTTACTTTCCCCTTTAATAATTAATACACATTGAAAATTTAGAGGGTATAGAAAAGCATAAAGACAAGAAAAAGTTCTATACTAAATGCAGTACTTTTATCATTTTGGCCTATTTCCAGCTTTATTCAATGAAATGTTTATGTAAATCATATGTATACAATTTTTCATTGTGCCTTTAGAGAAAATTTTCCCATGTTTATAACCATCTTTTAAGCTCTACAAATATTCCATCATATGGGTGTATCATTATTTAGCTCTTCCCAATTGTTGGATGTTTTCCAACTTTTCTCAATAATCTGAAATACAGACAGATTTTATTCATAGTCATGCATCATGGTTGTTTTAATGCTAGCACACAATTGCAAATAGGTTAAATACTACTTTTTAAGGACATTAATATCTGAAGAAGGTCCAGGAGAGAGGACCAGCCTGTTGAATGACTTGGAAACCACAGAAAACAGGAAGCAGGGATATAGTTTGGAGTATACAGTAGGGCTTATTTTTGGAAAAGAGGGTACCTTACAACGAAACGAGCTAAGAATTACAAAGCATCCGAGATGCTGACTCTCAGGTAAGCTGCTGTGTTTTTCAGGTTCCCAGTAGTGACCTGGCTTTATGTACTCGATGTGCAGTAAACCATCTTTCTTTGGAGGAGTAAAGTCTTCGACATTCAACTGAATGAGAGTGTCAGTAATCTACCTACCACTAACCCCCAAACGTAACCATTCCAAGAATTTGCTTCCATTGCCAGCATCTTATATGTGAATTCTCTGTATTTATCTTTCCTTCTCTTGCTGCCTTTTTTTTTTTTTTTTCAAGGTTTCTCTCAAAACTCGAGACCACGTTTGACCCTGACCATTACAGTGGAGGCAGAACAAATTTTAAAGAAGCTTTGTTACAACTGTTACTCTTTTCATTACCTTATTGGTAATAATTATTAAAAATATGTGTCACAGTGGGAATAAGCAAGACTGTTGTGGCATCTGTATAAAAGTCACCCACAAACATCAGCCTCCAGCAGCCATCCCAAGAGGTACCAATGCTTAAATTCTTCATTCCATGACTTTGGTTTCCTGAAAAGTGAGGCCAATGTTAGCATATTTAGCTCCCAAATACCCAGACAGAATTAACTTCCGTTGGCAATCTGTGGAAATGAAGGAAAAAAGAAATGTATGCCATAACAACAGAGTACGTTACCCACTATTTAGTACACTACAGAGGGAAATGATCTGTGTTGCCCTTTGGTTGCTGACCCAGAATGAAAACGACTCTTGTTGGACACTTACTATTTATCACACGCTTGCTGTGAATTATTTTATTTAAACCTCATGGCAGCCTATGCCAGATCTAACAAGTTATCCCCACTTTATATAAATGAGGAAGTGAAGACTCAGAGGCTAGGAATTTCTCTGTCAATCACCAGTAAATACTGTAGCTAGAATATGAATTTCTGAGTATTCCAAAGTCCACACTTGGAGTAGGAGAGATTAAAGATTTCAGAAGAGTGACTATGGCTGTAGACCTATCCCAGTGTGGCAGCGAATCAGTAATCAGGAAATGGAAGGGTCGGTCGTATGGATTGAAATGTCATGTAGACGCTCATAAAACAAGACGAGCGTATTTTCTTTCAGAGAATGAAACCTCCAACGTTTTTCCATTGCATTGAAACTTCAGAATCTGTATATTTCCAGGGCTTTAACTTGCTTTCCTCATTGCCATTTCAAAATAGAAACCATGGTCGTCTTAGTTAAAGCTGGTGTCTAATCTGGAGTCACGTGATGTCCCCTCTGTTCTAACTGGTTTTGGAGCAAGACTGCTTCACCTGTCTCGCTTCTGGGGCATCCTGCTGCTGGCAGAGCTACTCTCGACAGATTTAACATCTTGAGGTCTAATGTCAAATGCAAATTCAGAAACTAAGGAAATCTATGAACTTGTCAGGGAGAAATGCACAAAATGATCAGTGGGCCTTTGGAATTGCTAACTCCAGCTTCTGTTTCCCTTTCTGGCTGAATAGCTGTGAAGGCACCGATAGCTAAGGAAGATAGGGGACCTGGCATTCGGTTTTACTATACCACAATAGCAAATTTAATTAACACTAAACATCCATGAATAAGGAGAAATGAGTTGATTATGGTATATCCAGACTGTGGAATATTTAGCATCTATTTTTAAAAATAACTTTGATACGCACTGACCATATTATATTTAAATGACAAAAAATAAGTTATAGAGTATAAGTTATGATTACATTTCTGTAAAACCATATATGCAAATGGCTGATGAGAGATTTTAACCCAGGTCTGCATTAAAAATGAAAATTTTCCAGTTTTTGGTTTATGAATTTTACTAGTTTTTTTTCCTTTTGCTTCAATGAGTAGCATGAAAGGACGATGTTATGGATGCCACCTGAAAATTTCCACCTCCCCTTTCCTCAGATGGCCATCGTACATTGGGGGACAGAGAACAGTAGGGGAAGTGATGGGGAGAGAAGGGAGGAGGGAGACAGAGCTGGGAGTTAGAAAATCATAATGTAGAAAAGGGTCTTATAAATTACCCAGACTAAACCCACCCCGGGTCCATTGTAAGGACACACTGAGGCTGCGTGGAAGCATTACCCCAAGAGCATCACTACATTATGATTCTATCATCCAAATTAAGTATATTGTGGAACTTAGGGCCCGGCGTTCCATTTTTTAGATCCCAGATATTGTAGGGAATAGGTAATAAAAGCAAGACCTGGCAAATGAATGCCTTTCGGGTGCCCACAGCTCTCGTCCCGCCCACGGCCCTCCCCTCCCTCATTACCATTATGACCCAGTGAACAGAAAACAAACGTTACATTAATTCAGCCCACCATTCTCAGCAAAGGGGAAAACTGCTCACATAATTTTTGCATTTGCAACCAACATTCCTTTGTTGGATGGATTTACTATAGATCCCAAACCTGAACTGGGGAAAAATCTTTCTTGTACAAATGGCTGTTCCCTGGAGGTATCTTCATACAGAAACCACATTTTGTTCATAATAAATTGGTTTTATTAATTTTCAATGGTGGGCTCACCTAATGGCTTCAATCTAACATCTAGTCTTAAAAAGGGTAATTAGTGAGAGTTATTAAAAACGGACCATCTTACCAATTTTTGAAAATTCATGCAGGGCTTCAGAAAACATTAATTTCCCTTCCTTCCATGAAATAACCTAAGCAAATGAAATATTCCTTAGAAATAATAGAAGTCCTATAAAGAGAGATGGAGGTGATAAATCTTTAGTGCTCTGGGTAATCTAGCTTCCTATTCTCAGCCCGAAGTTGGGCATAGAATCTAAAGAAGACATATACAAATTTGAAGGATATAAAAAATATATCTATATAGTCTTATATATCTATAGATCTCCTATACAAATCTCTATCTATAGAAAAAATAAGTATTCCAAAAAATGGAGAGAGAAATGTAAAAGAGGGGCTTTTTTACTGTGAGGAACTTGGCTAAGAAAAGACACCATTTGGAGAAATTATTTTCTAAAAAGTACACCGTGAAGCAACTGGAAGATGCTCTGATTAGGAAAATAACCCGAAAACCAATTCATATCCTATGTAATACTTAGGGAATTGCTCCCATCCACTCTGGAACAATCTGTGGCTTCTGGAATAATCTGTGATAAGGAAATTTAGAATTAGAAATAGAATTGAGTTAACGCCCATCACTATGCCTTTCCTTAGTCTATTGAATATTAAGCCTCAAGTCACCCCAACAGTAGGCTGAGTGCAAGTCAGCATCATCTATTGAAGGCTGTCTATACGCAGGGTGCTGGACTAGTTGTTCTGGGAGAAAAAAGATACGGCACGGTCCCTGGCACTGGGTAGTTATGTTTAAGAACACGGGCATGGCAGTTTCCAAATTGATCAGAATTGTTGATTAGATAGGTGCCCAAAAGTAGGGTGATGGAGAGAGATGGGGATGTGGGGGACCATCACTGAGCACCTCATGCTGGCCAGGTAGCTGGGGTCGGGCAGAGCCAACCTAGGAAAGAAGTGGAGGCTGGGGCCTGCACGGCTTTGCCTTTGTCTCCAGCAAATGTAGAGGAAGAACATGAGGGAGCTTGACTGCTGACCTACTGTGTGCCTGAGAAAACGCTCTTTCTAAATGAAAGGCGTTGCTTTACAGGGTGGCGGTGGGAGGTTCGCTCACAATGTGAAGTGTGGTAGGATGGGTGCGAGCTGGGGTTTCTGACAATGAGTATGAGTTTAGAGCCGAACAGTAGATGGGCCGAGTTCTTCAAGGCATGGCAATGAATTTCCACCAGTGCGCAAAGACGCCACGGGGTCTGGAGTCTGAGATCTGGCTGTAGGACCCAGGCCCGTGCCCCTCTACTTCGGTTTTCTCAGCTGAATAATAAGAACGATGAATGAAAGAGACTTCTGGATGTAGTTTTGCCCACCCAGCAACCATTTCCCCTTCTACTAACAGCACCTGGCTTGGTCTCTCAGAGATCCATCCTTTCTTGGCTCTCATGTCATTTGACTAGAAAGGGGTGACCACACCTGTAGCTATAGTGGTTGGTTCAGGGTTGGGAATGTGACTCAGGCCAGGCCAAAGAGACCCAGCCTCGGACTTTTATTGAAACTGGTGGTAAAGGACCTTGCTTTCCACCGGGCTGCTAAACTGGTAGGATCTAATCCGGGGCAGGGTTGGGGAGGGAGGTTCTGTGGTCATCTTTGATCCTTTGCAACTTCTTGGGAATAGCCTGCCTGAGAATGAAGCCAACACAGAAGAAAGCTAAAGATGGAGAGAGAGAGAGAGAGAGAGAGAGCGCGCGCGCGCACGCGAGCGCACACGTGCACATGCTAGCATGGTGATGATATCGTTTGAGGTCCTCTGAACCCTGCTTCCCCTCAAACTTCTTACATGAACCAATGACTTCTCTCCCTCTTTTTTTTTTTTTTTTTTGTTTAAGTGAGTTTGAGCTAGTTTTTCTGAAACTTGCAACAGAAGGGTTCTAACTAAAGAGTACCAACCCCACAAGGCCAAACAATTGTGACAGCCATGCAAATGTTTGTTAGTTTTCATTCTCTAAACCTCAGCTTCTCTGATTTGCAAACCGGAGATGATACTTGCCCTGCTTACCTCACAGGGTTACTGGGGAAGGGTGGGGGGGTATCTAATAGGATGGATAGGCGAGCCCTTTGAAAATCAAAACGCCCCACAACGGTATCACTAACTGACTTTTTTAGGGCCGTAACCCTGCTTCCCCTCAAACTTCTTACATGAACCAATGACTTCTCTCCCTCTTTTTTTTTTTTTTTTTTGTTTAAGTGAGTTTGAGCTAGTTTTTCTGAAACTTGCAACAGAAGGGTTCTAACTAAAGAGTACCAACCCCACAAGGCCAAACAATTGTGACAGCCATGCAAATGTTTGTTAGTTTTCATTCTCTAAACCTCAGCTTCTCTGATTTGCAAACCGGAGATGATACTTGCCCTGCTTACCTCACAGGGTTACTGGGGAAGGGTGGGGGGGTATCTAATAGGATGGATAGGCGAGCCCTTTGAAAATCAAAACGCCCCACAACGGTATCACTAACTGACTTTCTCTTAAATCAAGGTTCTTTGGGAAATTCTGAGTGGAAATATGGCCAAATCAGAGTTGTTGTGTTTTGTTTTTTGTTTTCTTTTCCTTTTCTTATTATCAAGAGAAGCACCAGCCAGGCCCTGTGAAGAGGAGAGCAGGCTGAGTTTCTGATTTCTAAAGGTTTCCTAATGACAGGGAAAAGGAGGAATTATTGGAAAGGGGTAGGACTGAGGTTGAATTAGAATTTACTGATGCTTGATCTGGAAAATTCTTTAGACATTGAATCCAGGAAGGCAGGGGGCAGGCAGGACATGGGGAGCTTGGTTAGACACCCATTGGGGCCACCTTGGCTGCTGCTCTCGCCCCATCTCCCTCTCTGCCCCATTCCCCTCTGCTCTTGTCCCTCCATTTGTGAAAGACCCTGGTGGAAGGCAGGGCTTTTATGTCACAGCGAGGGCATTTTCTCTTTAGGGTAAATCTCTGAAGGAAAAGTGACAATACAAGTGAGCTCACCCCTCCCACCCCTCCCACAGTCTCCTACAGATCCTGCAAAGTGAAGGCGTTCCCAAGCTCATGCTTCCAACGGCAGTGTTAGGGGGCTTACCTGGCCTTTGTCTGTCTTTAATGTCCCAACTACTGCTCTTCAAGTCACAGCCCAAGAAACAAATATGCATCCACCCAAATATGGAGCCGTCATCCTGAAGTTGCAAGTAAGTGCAGATTTTATTTCCCTTTGGACTAAAACGAACTCAAGTTTCATTAATTCTGTTCCTACTCTGTCCGTACATGCTGAATTCATATACGCAACTCTAAGTATAAAGCAATTTCCCATTTTCCCAATGAAAAGATTTAAAACATCCCTAAACTAAACCAACCAACCAATCAACCAAACAAAAGCTAATGTTTTGGGCCAACTTAAATATATAAATTTTTAGGGAAATAAAGTAATTGTTTATAATAATTAATTTTTTAAATGTACATTTGTATGTCTAAAAGTCACATGTCATATAAAAGAATATATTAGGTTAGAAATTTGCTTTTTTCTACGTTCGTGTTTCATGGAGTGATTTCATTCAGGCTCTGCTTGTGGTTCAATGGCATCTGTACCTTTGTCCTCTGTGCTTTGAGTCCTCTAGTAGTTACCACCCGACTACCTTGCTACCAGAGATGCAGCATCTTTTGGAACTGTGACTGATGCTGTCATTGGAAACAATTCCTCCTGTGGACATATATTCATGATCGCTGCATCATGAGTACTAAATGCATTGCCTTATTGGGGTGTGTGTGTGTGTGTGTTTAAAATAACACAAATTTATTATTTTAGAGTTCTAGGGCTCAGAAGCTGACAGGGTCTCACTGGGCTAAAATCAAGGTGTGGGCAGAGCTGCGTTCCTTCTGGAGCTTCGAAGGGAAAATCCATTTTCTCGCCTGTTCCAGCTTCTGGAAGCTGCTGCATTCTTGGGCCCCGGGGCCCCAGCCATGCTGCATCGCTGTCACCTCTGCTTTTGTTGTTACATCTTCTCTACCCTCTGCCTTTCTCTTAGAAGGACCCTTGTGATGACAGTGGGTCCACTTGGATATCCAGGATAATCTCCTTATATCTCAGGATCTTTAATTACACCTGCCATGTCCCTTTTGCCATGTAAGAGACCATAGTCACAGGTTCCGGGAATTCAGAAGTGGACATGGAGTGGGGCGCTGTTTTGCCCACCACGGAGAGGGAGTGTATGGGATCCAGGACCGCAGTGTAGACTCTCTGGGCTGGGTGGAACTGGGTCTGAAAGCCTAAGACGGGTGGAGACAGGCACCCAGGATGCTTGGACTTAGTGGGGGCTGAGAACGTTTCAGTGGTCTTTAAAAAGTTACTTTTTTAGAAAACAACATCTCACATGATTCTAAAGCCCTTCCCCTTAAGGACTAAATCTGTATTAAATGTCTGTCTGCCTTTTAGAATTGTTTCTATCAACTGATTATCAGGATCTTGATAAGCATCTCAAATTAGCCTTGACTGATTTTTTTTCAGATTGATTTATTTTCTCAAAACAGTATTTTAATTTTCAACATAACAAGAAAGCTTCCTATAATATGCTAGATTTTGCAGGATCTGGATGTAAGGCAACTCCTGAGGGATAATATGGGAGGAATCTTGATATATGCTTGTACGTGTATAGTAGTAGCTGCGTCAACAGGAGAACTTATATTTTACATTATATTTACCTGCCAATTATGAATCTAACAGCTGCTATGTGATAGGTCAAGAGGTCGTTGATGATTATTTACATGCTAGAAACAAAAAGTATTAACGAGTTCCCCACACCCTGCCCACATAAGAAAGGATATTTTACTATGTGGGCAGCTCTGGGCCTGGGGGGTCAGCATGGTAATTAGGATGGGGATAGAACTGCAGGACTTTTAAAGGTGAAGAAAATGTAGATTGAGTTATTTTCAAAAGGGCAGAGATCTGTGTGCAAGAGAAAAAGGGTAGATCGTGAAATGGGGGGAACTGAGAAAAAAAGAGACGCACCGTGGAAGGGGCCGAGGGTGGGCACCACCTAGTCGATAAGTAAGAGGGCTGAGGTTTGGGGGTCTCCACTCTCCTCTCCTTTCCCTGGGGC
>NW_006494609.1:15597369-15613554 GCF_000325575.1 Pteropus alecto
CAGTGACAAGCCCTCCTGTCTGCTCTCTGAGTTGACTGCCACTGGAGCATCCCCAAGGGGCACCAGGCAACGTCTGACCCACTGGAAGCACTGACCGACTGGTGTCTCTGTCTGCCAGGCTGGCCTGCCCACTCCCTCTCCTTACACACCCCTTAGTGGGTGCTGCGCAGTGGAAAACATGTTGGGTTTGTCGTCAGATCATGTCTCGAAAACCACTTGTCCGTATTTTCCACGTGACCTTGAATACGTAACCTACACTAAGCTCATGGTTTCCTAATCTATAAAATGGAGATCATATCACATTTCGTTGATTCCAAGAAGCGCATTTCCCCACATTTTAGCACCTCTGAAATTGGGATGAGTCTTAGGTTAGCCTAGGCATTTTGTGACTCAATTTTCCCATCTGTAAAATGTGGGGTTATAATATTATCTATTTCATGTTATTGGGAGCATTAAAAGAGATTATAGTTGTAAAACTCGAAGAACAATGTCTGGTGAATAAGGGCTCAATAATGCTACTATTCTTGTTATTTACATTACCTGAATGATTCTGATTTTATGCAGATTACATAATTTACCCTCAGAAGGATGTTTAGTTATATCATCTCCACACCCTCTGTTACCCTTTCACAGTCCTAGGTACCACCCACATCTACCGTCTCCTTCATTCACCCATTCATCCACTCGCCGCTTATTCATTCATTGAATTCTGTCTATTTTAGGAGACGGTTTGGTCTCCTTCTGTGCTGTCGTCGCCTTCGAACTCAGTAAAAATCCCAAATCAATCTTTCTTCCTCGACCTCCTCCCTTCCAATTCAATGGTATCTCAAGAATATTAAAGTGAAGTTAGGCTGGCAGGTGAGGGAACAGAGGCCCAGAAAGGGAGGTCATACAGTGAGTGTGACATAGATCCCCTCATTCTCAGCTGCCACCTGCCCGTCCTCTGCAAAATCAGTGCAGCTGGTCAGAGGTCCCCAGAAGGGAAGGCGGGGAGCAGGGCAATATCCACCCTAAGGTCGTGAGGTGTCTTCTCAAGTGGCTTCTCCAGCTCATGACGGACCTTCCCTCCTGTGAGTGCTGTCAGCTAAAGGTGGCACCAGTCTTTTGCAGATGGCAGCTACAGATGAGCCACCGGTTGGAAGGTTGCCCTAATCCTGCTCTCCCCTGCTCTAATTCCCTGCAAATAATCTCCCCAGGCCGGCCTTAGCCTACTTATCCGAGGCTGGAAGGCACATGAGTTAAGCCACTCGGCTTAATGACAGAGCGGCCAGGCTCTGAATCCACAGCATGTCACTAGCATTCACCACCTAGAAGGGTGGGTGCTGATACTCCCGTTCCACAGGCCAGGAGGTCCCAGGCCACACATGAGGTTTGAATTTTGACACTGCACCTGTGAAGGTGGATGTGAGAAGATTAGGCCTACATTGTGAGATGTTAATTATTTATGAGGTCCTTCCTGAGCTCCTGGAGCCTGTCTGCCTTCCTGAGGTTTATGCTAATGAGTGAGTGAGTCGCCTGCCTGGCTGCAGCCCCTGAGGGGAATGCCTGGTTAGTTTTCCTGAAGTGACAGTTGGAGTGTGCCTGCTCATAAGCACCACTAAAAGATTATTTGCAGAAAAGCACACTGGAGCCCACCTGAGCTTGGCTCCCGCACACACTCGCGCAGGCCAGCTTGTGGGTAGGTGGGTGGCTGGACCATCTGCGGCGGCAGAAGAGCTGACTCAGACGCATGAGATGTCCATTTGTTCAACAGACACTGACAAAGCACCTACTATGTGGTAGACACCATTGCAAGAAGCTCACCAATGTTAGTTCTCACAGCAACTCACACTATCTGGCTCTCCTGTTCTTAACCGATGCACTGAACAGCCACCATTGAATGTTGCTCCACACACAGCCCTTAGAAATGGACATGGCCTCTCCCCCAAAGATGCCAACTGCACTATCAACCCCTGAAGTGTAAGGCACAGAAGCAATAGCATTAAAAGCAAAGTACTGATAAAGCTCCCAGGACCTCAGAGAAAGAGGGATATCATTGATTGATTTAATATATATATATATATATTTTGTTCAGTTTTATTTATTTGCTTGCCCATCTATTGTCTGTATACTCACACTAGAAGGTAAGTTCCATAGAAAGTGACCCCCTGGCATAGAGTAGGTGCTCAATATGTTGTTTAAAAAATGTGGTAAATTAAAGATGGCCGTAAAGTCTTTGCTAATTTTCCCTTTGAAAGGTGGCCAAATTCTCCTCACTTGGGATCCAGGCTTGTCTCAATGACTTGCCTGACGAATGCCCAGAGGCAGAGTGGTGCTCTGGGACTTCTGAAGCGAAGTCTAAGAAGCTTCGCAGGTTCCACCTGCGTTTTTTTTAAACTCCTCCTTCTGGGATGCTCCTCAGAACCTTGTCTCCTTGCTTTGCACGGTCCAAGGTACATGAAGAGGCCACGTGTGGGTACTGCGGTCAACAGCTCCCACTGAGCTCCCAGCTGACAGGCAGCGTCAACTGCTGGCCACAGCAGTGAGCCAGTTTGGCGATCCCACCCAGGTGAGCAGTCAGATGACCTCAGCTCCAGCCAATATGTGATCACGATTACATGAGAGACTGTGAGAACTGCCCAGCTGAGCCTGGTCAATCTTAAGAACCAAGAGAGGAGTGTGTGTATGTGGCAGGGGTGGGGGTGGGGCATCTGATAAGAAGGGAGGTGGCAGCATGCTCATGATAAAACAGCATGTATGTTCTAGTCTCATTTATGAAAGATCATGTGTGTATGTGTGAGCAGGCATAAAGAGGGGCTTGAAGGATGATTACCAAATTGTTCATGGTGGTTATCTCGCGATGGTGACACCCTTGTGACCTTTACTCCCTTCTTTATATTTTAATGGATTGTTCAGGTTCTTTACAATGAGTATATATTACTTATATAATTACATATAATAAGCAAGGTTATTTGAGGGTGGAGTGGGAGGAAAATAATAAATTAAGCACAAGGTTTTTCTACAACACAGTAGATAGCCTTGAAGATGATCATGGCTATTTCCTTTCAGTGGTAGAATTGAAAAGATTTCAGTTTTCATCACTGGGCTTCTATTCAGATCCAGGTTCAGGTGAGGTTAAGGAACTTGCCCAATATTATAAGGGTAGGACATCAGTCAGGCTCCTATTTGCAACATAAACCAGCTCTGGCTGATTTAAGCAGAAAAGAAATGTATTAAGAGGCCATTGGGCATTTATTCATGATAAGAATTCTCAGTGAACTAGGAATAAATGGGAACTTATTCATCTTAACAAAGAGCATCTATAAAAACCTATAGCTGATGTATCTAATGGTGAGAGACTGGCCACTTCCCACTGAAAACTGGGGAAAAGGTAAGGATGTCTCTCTCCCCACTCCTAGTGAACATCCTACTCAGTGTGACAAGAAAAAGAAATAAAAGGCATAAACACAGGGAAGAAAACTGTAGGCAATATGATTGTCTACACAGAAAATCTCAGAGTTTATAAAGACACTATTAGATCTAGCAAGTGAGTTTAGCAAGAATGCAAGATATAAGGTCAATATACAATTTATTTTTGAATATATGCTAGCAGTACACGAATGGAAATGGAAAATTTTTAAATGGTACCGTTTATAGTAGCACCAAAAACCTGAAATACTTAAGGATAATGTGTAAGATTCGTAAGCTGACAACTATGAAATATTGATGAGAGAAAGTAAAGAAGATGTAAGTAAATGAGATATACTATGTCCCTGGATCAAAAGACAAAATATTATCTAGATGCCAATTCTTCCTAAAGTGATCTTCAGATTCAACACAATCTCAATCAAAATCTCATCAGGCTTCTTTGGAAAAAATGACAAGCTGATTCTAATATTTATGTGGAAAAGCAAAGAATTTAAATTTGGCCAAAATGATTTTAAAAAAAAAAAGCATATCGTAGTACTCATTAACCTGATTTCAAGACTTACTATGGTAATCAATACAGTATAGTATTGGTAAAAGGATAGACATAGATCAAGAAAACAGAAAATAAAACTCAGATATAGGCCCATACATAAATCAATTGATTTTTTACATAAGCGCCATAGTAATTCAATGGAGAAAGGATAGTCTTTTCAACAACTGGTGCTGTTGGGCATCCATATGCAAAAACAAAACAAAAAACAAAAAAGAAACACAGAACTCTTCAACCCATACTATATACAGAAATTAACTTCCTAATGCATCATAGACCTAAATGTAAAAGCTAAAATTATAAAACTTCTAGAAGAAAACAGGAGAAAGTCTTTGATTCTTTGGGTTAGGCAAATATTTCTTAAGACACAAAAAGAGTAAATAGTTTAAAAAAATGATAAAATGAATTTCATCCAAATTTAAAACTTCTGCTCTTTGAAAGAAACTTATGTGAAAATAAAAAAGACAAGCCCAGACTGGGAGAAAATATTTGCAAAACACAAATCTGAGAAAGGACTGGTAACCAGAATATATAAAGAACTCTAAAACTTTAACAAGAAAACAAACAACCCAATTAAAACTTAGCAAAAGAATTGAACAGATACTTCAACAAAGAAGTTATATGGATGATAAATAATCACATGAAAATACGCTCAACAACATAATTAGGCAAATGGAAATTAAAACGATAATGAGATAACAATACCCCTACTGAAATGGCTCATATTTTAAAAACTTTACAATATCAAACACCGGTGAGGATATGGAGCAACTGGAACTCTCATACCTTGCTGGTGGAAATGCCAATTGGTATAGCCACTTTGGAAAACAGTTTGGCAGTCTCTTAAAATTATACATATATTTACCATATGACTCAGCAATTCAACTCCTTTGTATTTACCCAAAGGAAATGAAGACAGAGTCCATATGAAAACCTACATCTGAAAGTTTATAGCAACTTTATTCATAATCTCCCCAAACAGGAAACAACCTAAATGTCCATCAATTGGTGAATTGATTAACAAATTCTGATGCATTCGTAAAATAGACTATGACTCAGCAGTATTAAGCTAAGTAAAAAGAAGCTTGACTCAAAAGGCAGCATCCTCTATGATTCCATTTATATGACAAAAAAAGGCTAAACGACAGAGAAAAAAATCATGTCAATCATTGCAAGAGTTTGTAGGGGATTGGCCACAAAGAGGCATATGGAAATTTTTTTGGCATGAAAAGAAATATTCTATACTTTGATTGTCAGGTAGTTATGCAACTACATAATTTTGCTAAAATTCATAAAACTCTACACTTACAAAGGGTGAATATCACTGCGTGTAAGATGTATAACAATACAAATGGTCAATGAGTACCTGAAAAGGTACTCAGCATCACTAATAATTAAGGAAATGCAAATTAAAATCACGTGAGATACCACCTCACACTTGTTAGAATGATTATTATTAAAAAGTGATAGAAAATGCTGGTGAGGGTGTGGAGCAAAGGGAACCCCTGTGCACTGTTGGTAGGAATGTAAATTGGTACAGCCACTATGGAAAACAGTTTTAAAGTTCCTCAATAAAATTAAAAATAGAACTATTATATGAGTTAGCAATCCCACTTCTGGGTATATATCTGAAGGAAATGAAAAAACGAACTTGAAAACATATCTGGCCCCCTCACCCATGCTCATTGCAGCATTATTCACAATAGCCAAGACATGGAAACAACCTAAGTGTCCATCAAGGGATGAATAAAGAAAATCTTATATATATGTATACATTTATACGATGGTTTATTGTTCAGTCGTGATAAAAAAAAGAAAAGCCTGCCATTTATGACAACATGGATGGACCTCGAGGGCATTATGCTAAGTAAGTCAAACAGAGGAAGACAAACACTGTATGATCTCACTCGTATATTGTATCTAAAAATATTGGACTCATAGAAACAGAGTAGAATGGTGGCTGCGGGGGACAATGGGGTTGGGGAAATGGGGAGATAAGTCAAAGGGTACAAACTTTCAGGCATAAGGACCAGAGATCTAATGCACAGCATGGTGACTACCATTTGCAACACGGTATTGTATACTTCGAAGTTGTTGTCCGAGTAGCCATAACAACACCAAAATGGTAATTAGGTGAGGCGAAGGATGTGTTAACTAACCGAATTGTGGTCAACATTTCGCAATCTATCTATACATTCATCAAATCACCACAATGTATCCCTTAAACTTAGACAATAACATGTGTCAACTGTATTTCAATAAAGCTGGAAAAAATATATCTTGATAAATCTGAAAGAAGGGGGTCATTAGTAGGGCCAGAGAACCTGGTTTTGATACTACATGGCCTGAGTCGTACCGGACACTGGACTTCACCATTGTCAGTGGATTTCCAATCAGGGAAACAGAAGGCACCCCAGGTTTTCAAGCAGAGAGGAACTTAACCCATTGGCTGAATTGATGGGTATGTGGGGCTGGGCCATGTGCCTGTGCCTTAATTAGCAAGGGAGATGGGCGGTGGGAGCATCAGGTATTTTCAATTTCTATAGTGGGAGGCAGGTTCCACCTTTTCAGGTGAGGGATCCACCACAGAATAAAGGAATTCAATGCTAGAGGCCCAAATAAAATGACAAATGTCCACTCTAGCTATGAAAGTTGGGTTTCCAACCCTTATCTTTCCAGACCTTACAAACCAAAGCCAAGCTCTTAATCACTACATGGCAAGTCTTGAGTTGATGCCCACACTTTGCTCCTAAGACTCAGAACCACTTAGTCCAGAATGGGTTAAAAACTGTGGCCCCACAATGACAAGCTGTACACACTCATTCTGTCCATCGTCACACGCATCCTCTCCATCATCATCCACTCTCTCCATCATGAGCGTGGAGAGCTCTGGGCTTCCCAGTGGCTTCAGCTGCTCCTCTGAGCCCTGCCCACACTGAGATCACATCTGGGCCCTTCGGCACCATGTGTGTCGTTAGTCAGGAATGTCCCCTTTTTGCTTGGGAGCAGTGAGGTCCCCAGAGAACAGGAGGAGGAGCGGGAGGGGTGCCCCTTGGCTGGGCGCAGGTATCTGGAGGCTGGAGCTTTGAGCAGCATCGGTGTCCAAATGGAACAAGAAGGAGAAGGAGGTCAGGGTGGGTTGAGGAAGGGTCGAGGTCAAGTTGAGGTTTTGAAATAAAAACCTTTTATTGCCCTCTGTCCACTTCCCCTGTTCCCAGAGAAGCGCTGCCTCAAGGTGGCCCAGGCGTTTGCCTACCTCTAATCTCAGCCTCTGTCGAGCCTCCCAGGCTGTTCAAGGCTGTCTTCTACCTGCCTCCAGCAATATCTGGATCTCCTCCTACCTAGTTCTTATTAACTCCCAGCACATCCAGCCTCCAAACGCCCACACACCTACCAAACGACACCTGCAGGCCTTCTTTTCAAACAGAATAACACAGCTGGTAGAAAGGCATGAACTCCCTAATTCAAAACCAACAAACCCTGGGAGAAAGCTTAAGGTAAAAAGAAACTGGAGAAGAGCGGAGAAGAAAAAGGAAGATGCAAGGAACCTCTTGGATGCACACCCACCAACCGTTCTCCACCCCTGCTGCCTCTCCTCATATAAAGAGGCTGAAATGGCCAGAGACACACCTCGCCATCCTCCTAGGCAACAAATCATATGCTCCAGTCCTGGTCAATGAGAGGAGTTTGTTGGTATCTTCTGGGTAAAGTATTCTTTCCCAATAACGGGAGACGCGTTCTCCAGGCAGACGATATTTTGTGATGTTGGACCTGTGGCAGCCATCTTGTGACCATAAGGGCAATCCTAGGACTAAGCTATTATGCTTGAGGAGGGCTGAACAGAAAGATGAAAAAGAGTCTGGGTCCCTGATGACATTGCTGAGAATCAAGCCTGGGCCTTGACTGATGCAGATGTTCTAATTATGTCAGATAATGAAGCCACTGTTGATTAATCCTCTTGTAGTTGGGTGTTTTGGTCTGCACAGCTGAAAGCATTCTGACGAACACATAAATAAGCCAGCATTTGCCAAATTCTCCAGTGTGTTAGGAGCTTTGCAAGGCAATTACATTATCCCGTTTTACATTTGAGGATACGGAGGCCATGTGCACAAGGTCACATATTAAAGGTCAGCGGCAGGCCTCTAAGCTAGTGTGACTTAAAAAGAAGACTTATGGAGTGCTTACTACATGTCAGGCACTGCAGGGGCTAGGGTGCAGCGCAGAGGGGCACAGGTCAGTCCGGTTTTCACGGACGTCCTGTTCCAGTACAGGAGGCTGGCAACAAACAAGTGAACAAATAATAAGCAAGGTAATTGTAGATTAGTGATAATTGCTAAAAAGGTAATTAATAGGGCGATAAGACGAGAAGCAGTTGGGGGAAGGCTTTGTCGAGCAGTCACAGCTGAACTAAGTTTTGGAAGATGTGAAGGAGCTGCCATCGTCAGGTGAAGCCCCAGGGGACGGCCTTCCAGGCAGAGAGCAACAAGTGCAAGGTCTCTGAGGAAGCAGATAGCCGGGGATATTGAGGAGCTGAAAAAATGCCACTGTGACCGGAGCCTGGGAAGCAACGGGGAGAGCAGAGATGGCTAAGGTCGGGGAGAGACCGGAGCGAGATGCTCTAGGGTCTCGAGGCCAAGCTAAAGGGTCTGGATATTATTCTGACTGAGGTGAGGAGTCACTGAAAGGTTTTACACAGGGAAGAGACATGTGATTTATGTTTTTGACAGGTCTGTCTAGATGATGTGCAGCCATCGGATTGTCAGGAGTGAGAGCAGAGGCAGCAAGACCAGTCTGGAGGCTGTTGGGAGTGGCCTGGGGAGAGGTTAATCGTGGCTTAGAATTGGGAGGGGTTTCGGAGAGGGGTAAACAGATTCCAACCAGGTTCCCAAGGCACAAGCAACGGGACTTGCCAGTGGTGGATGTGGGAGAAATGGGAAACGGAGGAAGGCGAGTGGAGGCTTGGGCGTCTGGGTGGGGGGCGATGCCGATGCCTCATGGGAGAGGAAGGGATTTGGGGCAAATTCAAGGGCTCCGTTCTGGAGTCCGGAGCTGGTGTTCTCGTCTCACTCTACTCCGTTGCCTCCCTAAGGTTAATAAAATACGAACCTTATATTTGGAGTTATTGCTGCCGTTGGGCAAATTCGAGCGGGCAGTGATGGGTGGTAATGGGAAGCACGGAAGGGCTCCGGGGGTAGCGAAAGCTCTCAGAGGCTTTCTTATCACCGCCACAGGGCTGCCCAAGCGCGGCTTCCAGGATGCGATCGCGGGGTTCGTTAAATGAGCGCAGTGCGAGCACAGTGGGAGCACAGTGTCTTAGACGGGGCTCCGCCAGGAGCGGATCCCGAGACAAGAGTCTGAGTGCGCGCGTGAGGACGCGAGAGGGGAAAGGGGCAGAGGCAAGACAGAGCTGGCTGATGGACACGGTACTACTGTGGGCCGCCGGGCGGGGTCCTGCTGGGACACTCTGGGAGACAGCGCAGAACATGCATCGGAACCGTCCCAGCCGAGGGGCAAAAAGCTGGGCTGTTTATCTTTCACATCCTGTTCACTGGCTGAGGGGTGGTGCTCCTAGGGGTGTCAACTCCAACGTCTTCCCCTCACACTGGCCCTCAGGGAAAGCCCTCAGGTGGGACACGCAGGTGTTGGCGGGAGGAAGCTGTCGCTGCGCTAGAATGGGGAGCATTGAAGAGATATGGAGAGGGAGCCCAAGAGCTTCTGCTATAGCTGTATCAGCAAAATGTTTTCACTTCTGTTAACCCTTTAGAGTAAGTCTCAAAATTACTAGACAGTACTGTTCAAAGGTTAGTCGATAGGTGAGTGCCACAAACTCTTACTTTTCACAATAAAGAATTCGTAAATCAACCCATTGCTTCCTCCATTGAGAGAGTCTTGCTATAGAAAAGTCAGCTGATCTAGACAGTGTGCCTAGTGATGGAAATGGATTGACATTCGGGCTCAAGCTTCTTATCTCATTGCATTCCGGTAACGAACATTTCTCAGAGCAGCATTTTCTGTAGCACTGTGCCAGACTGTGAGCTCTTTGAGGACAGACGCGGTGACATATTCGTCTACGTCTCCCCAGGGCCTGGCCCGGAGTCTAGTACAGAGGAGGCTCTTGGTGAATCTGTACTGTGCTACTTTACAGGGACATAGAGAAGTGGCCTCTCAGTTCTGCTGTCTGATCCCTCTAAACCTCAGAGCTGCCTCCTGGCCTGACATCCATTTGGGAGGAGCTCTCTCCTAGGACAGTGGCACTGATTGCAATCAAGCACGGGGTCATTTGTCCCTCCCCCGCCCCACACACACTTTGAGAATTGTGTATTGGGCTGCGTCCATCCCTGGGGACCAGTCATGAAGCCAAAGCTCTTCCCCATCCCGCTTCTGCCTGGACCTGGGCTGCTTCCTGTTCCTAGGGCCACGATGAGTAACTAGGTGGTCGCCACTGAATGCTCAGTTCCTCCCCTCTCGCTAGTGCCCAGATCGCTAGGTTTAAGAATGTTTTCTGTTCCTACTTGTGGTGCACAGCCTGAGCACCACCCACAGCAGGGTGGAGAGTGGAGGGGAGGCACATTTCCAGATTAAGAAGGTGTCAGGAACAGGTTGAGCTAGGAAGAACATCTGCTAAAGATGGCATTACCCAGGGTGTGTCAGGTGTAAGGGGAAGACAAGGTCAAGGCCAGAAAGGCAGTGTCAAGTACAAGAGGCAAAGAGGATGGGAGCCAAGGGCTTAAACCACAGTGCCTTAGCCGGGAGGATCAAGAATAGGACAGTGGGGTACAGAGGGACAGACCAAGGTTATAAACAGCCCAAGAGCTCCGGGCCTCTTCCTCACCTCCCTGTTCTCCACACTTTGCAAGCACTTCTGATTCAGTGTCAAAAACACTGGCTTAAGAAGCCAAGAGACAAGAAGCTGAAAATCTGGGTGCCTGTGGCTGTGATTTAACCCCCTCTCAGCAAATGCAGTGAATCAATGGGTGGACCTGGGAATGACTGATACTAGGCTTTTCCAGTGGAGGAGTTTTTCAGGACGCTCCTGAGAGGAAAAGGAAATAGGCCTTGAGTCTCAGGTACCCCTTGCCCTGGCTTCACATGGCTGAAACTGTGGAGGGGCAGCGTCCTAAAGGGGCGGGGCAACAGCGGTGCTACTTGGTACCCAATGTGAGCCTAGGTGACGTGCGGCACCCTGTCCCCTGCAGTGGATCCCAGAGGGGATTTGCACAGTGGGGTCACTCCAGAAGGCATCAGGCTCTTCGCTCCCTCTGACTGGCAGTCAGGGAGCACTGCGGGCGGCACCCCCAGTGGCACCCCCCCCCCGAGTGTGCCAGCTCGAATGGCTTCACAGACAGCAGGCCCCAGGAGGACCCAGGACTGAGGAACGCAAGAAGACCACTTATGAGTATGCAGGGGCCCCCGGGGCTGGGGGAGCTGTGCAAGGTGAAGGTGGGGTGCAGTGCTGGGGCTTGCGGGGAGGGAGGTCCGCCCCTGCCCCGCACATGGGGCCGTGTTCTGATTGGCTGAGGGACCACTGGGGTCAAACCCCCGGAGTCCGCAACTTCCCTAAGGAAATGAGGACCTCTAACTGGCACACCTCAGCCTCAAGAGAGTCCTTCTGCATTGTTTTTGTGGCCATTGGGGTTGGGGGGCATTACAAACCAAATCCCCATTGGGCCATTGGGGTTGGGGGGCATTACAATCCCCGGGGGGATTTCTTTCTAAAGGATCAGAACGGTTGTGTTACGCTCAATATTGGGGGCTACGCTCCCAGATCTCGGACCTGCCAGGAATCCCCCCGGGCTCTGTTTGGTGTTCTCTGAGGTCATACGGGGACATCACCAGCCCCGGGCGCTTCCTGCCCTCTGTACAGTCCCCTGGTTTTAGAGGAGGGATGAGTGAGGGCTCCTCAGATCCATCCCTGTGGGCGGCCATTTTTCCTTCTGTTTCCTTCAGCAACATCTTTTCCTTCTTTCTATCTTCTTAAGAACCTCCACCAAAGAGAATACAAATCGAAGCAATGTCTTTTAGCAAGAGACCCAATGGAACCCCCCCAAATACTCTGGGCTTTCTTCTCTCTATCTCTTGAAACCAAAGAGTGAAGAAGGCATATCTTGGGTGTCCTGTCCCACCTATGGAAGGCCCCAGAAACAACCACCACCCACCCCATTCGACACCTGTGCTGCTCTGACCCACTGAGTTTCCAACTCATTTTGGTGAAGCTTGAGACCAGACCAGGCCTCGAACCCATCGTCTCAATCCCCTTTGAAAGCACTCGCTGCCCTCAGGGCTTCGGCAAGTACGACACCCCAGTCTCCATCAGCTTTTATGAAACGTCAGACGCAACATGTCTGCTAAAACGAGGTTATTTTGCATGCATAGGTTTTCCTCTTGCCTTATGTCTTGCTACATTTCCAGAACCCTGAGGGAAAGTGGCGAGATGATCTCTGGTCCATGACTCCATAAACATGAGGCCTGAGAGATGATGCAGAGAAACTCCTTCACACTTCTGCAGATGTGGTCTTGTCAGGTTCTGATGAAGTGACTTCCAAGGTGAGAGACTCCGCTAAGCTAGTACTGAACTGAAAGAAGTTGACTCAGAAGCGGATTTATCAGAGCTGGAAGGAAGCTGGCCTCCCGGCAGTTGCCAGGGGCCCCCGGGCAGAAGTGCTGAATGTGTAAATTGTATCGTTGTTTAAAAATGAGCCAACTCAGAAACTCTGGCTTCAAAGAGCTCAGCCTCAAAACAGCAGCGGGAAGCCGTCAGGGGAGGCTCACCTGTGATCGTGCCTCACGGGAGGGGTTCGCTTGCTCTTTCTGTCATTCCAGCCATGGGAAACAGCAGATCCTAGGCACAGCTCCTGCTGGGTCCTGGAAGGCTGGCACTTGGATGGCAATGCAGGGTGTACAGAGGCCAGAGGGTATGAGCAGTAATGAACTGGAGGCCAGGTAAAGGAGGGAAAATAAAGGTAAGGAATGAGGGTGAGGATCGTGTTTGCATGCCTCGAGAGAGACTGACACATTGTAAACACACATAAATCTTCATTGAATGAATGAATGAATCAATGAATGAATCAATGAATGCCTAATATATGCCGAGAACTGTTCGAAGTACTGGAGATAGAGCCATGAACAAACAAAACAGACTTTCCCTATGGTATCTCCATTCTAGAGGCAGGGGAAACAAGAAACATACCAAATACAGACATCATTGTAGCATGCATTTGACTGCGTGTTCCCCTTAAATATATGGTTGTGTCCCCTCAAAATATATACTGAAGCCCCAACCCCTAGTACTTTAGAAAGTGACCTATTTTGGAATAGGACTGTTGCAGATGTAATTAGTCGAGATGAGGGGGAGTAGGGTGGGCTCTTAATCCAGAATGACTGGTGTCCTTATAAGAAGAGGGACGATGATGTGAGACAGACACAGAGGCAGAGACTGAGGGGATGCTGCGGCAAGCTAAGGAAGGCCACGGATCAATGGCCACCACCAGAAACTAGGAACAGGCAAGGGAGGATTCTACTCGGGGTCTCAGAGGGAGCCTGGCCCTGCTGACACCTTAAATTTCAGACTTTTAGCCTCCAGAACTATGAGAGAATATATTTCTGTTAAGTTACCCAGTTTGTGGTACTTTGTTATGGCAGCACTAGCCCGGCCCCTCCCAGTCATATGCCTGAGTTGGCGTTTTCAGGTGGCCGTGCTGTGCAGGCTGCGTCATGCTGGCTTCCTGATGGGGTTCTTTTCCTAGGTGCTCATGATAATTTCACAGCCAGACTGACCAAGAAGAAGTGACCTCTCTCTTGGCAAGCCTTGGCCCTCCCTGGCTTGCTGGGACAACTCTCAATGGCTGGCTAGCCAGGCACTGTGAGACGAAGAAGGAATAATTCCCTGAAACCCCACTATGCCTCTGGTGAGGGGCATTGCAAAGGAGACCCAGCCTCTCACAAGCCTGGCATAGAGTCATAGAGTTGGCTGTCAATAAATACTTCACAAACAAACTTTTTAGACTTCAATTAGTTGGTGTAGTGGGTTGAATAGTGACCTCCAAACAGATATGTCTAGGTACAAATCCTCGGAGCCCGTGACCTTATTTGGAAAGAAGGTCTTTGTAGATGTGATGAAGGATCGTGACATGACATTCTTCTGGACTCACGGGGTGGGGCTCTAAATCCAACGACAAGTGTCCTTATAAGAGACCGAGGAGGAGAAGTGATGGACACACAGAAGAGAAGGAGACGTGAAGTGGAGGCAGAGAGTGGCCTACGTGGCCACGAGCCAGTGAAGCTGAGTGTTGACATCTGCCTGAAGCTGGAAGAGCAAGGGACAGATGCTCCCCTGGAGCTGCTGGAGGGAGTGTGGCCCTGCCGACACCTGGACTTTGGACTTCTGGCCTCTAGAACTCTGAAGGAATGAATTCCTGTTGTTTTAAGCCACTCAGTTTGTGGTAATTCATTACGGCAGTCTCGGGAAAACAGTAGCCCTAACTAAAGGAAAAGTCAGTTCTCATGGTGACTGAAGCCACGAACGACTGAAGAAAGCCTCTGAGGGGCATGGAGTTGTTGGCTGGACTGCGGAGGGTTCAACTCTCAGAGGGGCCAGGGCGTGTTAGAGCTACTGGACATGGAAATAGAACCCAGACAGAAAAAGTTATTAGTCAAGCCTGGGTGTTTGTGTTCCTTTGGTCTAGCTCTTATTTGTTTATCCTATTTTGTTATTTGTCCAATACTAGTTAGCATTTCTGATGGAAACTTTTTTTTCTTCCATGAGGAGGTCCCCATTGAGAGAAGTGGCTTAGTTATGGGTCCATCTCAGGGGGACGTTCTCTTTACAGACAGTTCCCTGGCCTTCCTGGGGTCCCATTGGCGGTGGCACAGCCCCTCTCAGCTGCCAGCAGCATAGTTCACTTTAGTTTCCTGGACAGCTGGCTTGGCGTGGGTGGCCCAGGGCAGGTTCCTCGCCTCCCTGCCGAGCGGCTCCTCCTGCAGACAGCAGGGTGCAGCACCATCTGGCTTCTGAGACATTTGGAACAAGATGGTCCAGACCAAGGCCAGGCCTTCTGCCCCACGGTTCCTTACCAGCTGGCCTTGCCGGCCATCCCACACTCGCACGGCCCAAGTTCGAACATGAGAGTTTAGCTTCCCGCCTCTGCCTTCCTCACTCACATCTGCTTTCCTGGACCCAGGATTCTTCTGATTGAATGAAAATACAAGCATGCTATAAAGAAGAGATGAAGAGATGGAAAATGTTGATTTAGCCTAGAAAAGAGAAGACATAAGGCCCATGAATGCAGCTTTGACTGTGATAAAGAGTTGCATAGAATATTGACTGACCCAGAGGGGGCAGATTCAAGAGACAGATTTTAGCTTTGTATGTAAACACAAACGTGATTAACTATCGGAATGCGGTGCATGTGCACGGGATGCCTTCCACACACTCTGCCAAAGGAGCAGGTCATGACTCTTTCCAAGACTCTGACCACCTAGCCTTGGATGCCAGCCAGCCCTGTGGCTGAACAGTGACCAATCAGGTGCTCTCCCTTCAGAATTTGAACTAAGAGACAGAGATTCCTCAGCTGGGGCGGGAGCTTGCAGGAGGCGCTGCCAGTGCCCCATGCCTGTCCCCTCCGCCCTCATCTCTGCACACCCACGCAGCTACTGGGCACACCTGCACACGCCATCTGAGGATGTTGGTCTGGCCGTGGAAACTTAGCCCATACATAAGACAAGCCCGAAGTGCCTGAGACTCCACAGCCCCAGGAGCAGCACTCGACGTGAGCAGACCTGTTGGGTGAATATCCAGCCTCCTCGGCCCTCTGTTGGGATAACTCTGTTTTCCAGTTTCCCCACAGGAGGGAGGTTCAGTTGCCCATGGTAGTAACTTGCTTGATAATGGCGCCTCTATTGACTTCCTTTTTCTCTGTCTTTCTCATCCCCATAGTGCTTGGGGGTAACTCCCAAATCAACTACTTACCCAGAATTCTTTTGTCAGGTTCTGCTCCTGGAACAAACCGAACTAACACGGCTAGACCTACTAGGTCATGTAGACTTGAAGCTGGAGTCCATCTTCAGTCAGACATTAGCATGAAGCCAAGTTAACAGAAAGATGGGTCCCAGAGAAGACAATTGTGAGGGTCCATGCGGCCTCTTAGAGACAAGGAAATAGGAGTCACAAGGCACCTGAGAAATAGAGGGAACAGCTCTGCCCTCACACACCCACAGTCTCCCTTCCCTAC
>NW_006494609.1:15613591-15648440 GCF_000325575.1 Pteropus alecto
CACAGCAATTAACTCTATGTACCTTAACAATATGCTCGGCACTACCATAACAGCTACGTCGACGGGGTTGCCACGTTTAGAAACGAGAAATCCAGGATGCCCAGTTAAATTGGGGACATACTCTTACCAAATAGTCACTTCTCTGAAATTTAAATTTAACTGCGTGCCCTGCATTTTATCTGACAACCTGATGTACTATGCATTAGGCAAGTACTCTTATTAGCATTTTACAGATGAAGAAGAACCAGAACAATTAAATAACTTATCCAGGTTCACACTGCTGCTCAGTAGTAGGGCTGGGCTGACTCCAGAATGTTCCCTCTCAGCTGTCTTGGTCGAGCCTTGACTGGTTTCATACCACTCAACAGTGAGGTGCACTGCATCTCAAAGGAGTGAGTTCTCTGTCATGTATTTATTTTTGAGGTCAAGCAGCTGGGGACATAGTAGATTTGACATTTGATTCCTGCCTGGGAAATCATTAAGGCAAGAAAGGTGAGCTCATGAGCTGCCTCAGTGGAGGAACGAATGGAAGTTCCTGCTGTGTGGGGACCAGAGCTGGTCCCAGCAAGGAAGGATGTGTGGGTTTTCCCATGGACCCATCGTGGGCCATTGGTAAATGACCATCTGCCCTGGTTTGTCTGGACAAGGCCAGTTTAGGCCTATTGTTTTAGGGTCTCATCCTGTTCAGCATTTCATTTTTACCAGAATAGATGAATAGTTCCATTCTAGCAGACTGGATGAGTTTGGGAGATCTCTAGTTGGTATTCGTAGCTTCCACTGTGGTCTCATCTGGTCGTCTGAGACACATGTAAACATTTTAAATTATGGTTAAATCTGGAAGTTTCCTAGTCTGTCTTTCATCGTTGCACAATTAGACCAACACCTTTCTTTCCAGACAGCACACGGGGCACTCACAAATAAATAAAGTGCATTACGACGCGAGTGACTAGGGAAAGCTAATTGCTGTCAGCTTTGTCTGGTGGTAGGAGAAAGTCTTCGATGCTGCTGATCCGGTGGCCACTTGGTGTGCCAGCCAGTTGTGCCAATGACCTGTATCAACAGGCTGTGTTGTGGCCTGCAAAATGCTTGAAGCCACTGGGCTGCCAAGTTGGTGTCAGTGGAAAATATAGGAAATGGTAGATTAGGTGTGTGGGAAATACACAGTAAGCAGTCCTGTACTGGAGCATACAGAGGGAAGCCTGAGCGCTCCTGCTAGAGGTGTTGTCACTTATTATACAGTGTAACTCTACTTATTCACTGTAGTGTTCGGTAATGCCTTTCATGTTTTTCAACAAACCCTTCAAGCCAAAATGAGCTCAAAAGCATTTGCATGCATATTTAATGAAAACCTAAGCACCACATTTCCGCGTCTCTAAGAAGTTGATGACGAACATGTACCTAGCACAAAATGTAGATGTGTACCGAGACTCCCCAGGGGCCATCATCACTGACCACACAAAAACTGTTGAAGAAGCAGCGACATCCACTGTGAGAGGTGGTGATTATTTTTAGGAGACGGTGCCCTGAGAGGAAGACTTAACACTCACAGCTACGGCAAAGCCCACTTATACATCACGCAGGGAACCAGGACTTGTTTCTATCAAACGATTGTTCTTTAAAATTAATCTAACCCATTCAGGGGGCAAAGGGCTTAAATAGACATTTCTTCAAAGAAGATACACAAATAGCCAAAAAGTTCATGTAAAGATTCTGAATGTCACTTTGGTGCGAGTCAAAACCACAATGAGATGCCACCTCATATCCATCGGGGTGGCTGTTATCAACAACCAAAAGATGGCAAGTGTTGGTAAGGTTGTGGAGGAATTGGAACACCTGTGTACTGCCGATGGGAATGTAGAATGGTGCAGCCACTGCAGAAAATGGTATGACAGCTCCTCGAGAAGTTAAACGTAGAATTACCATATCCTTCAGCAATTCTACTTCTAGATATAAACCCCAAAGTTTCGAAATCAGGGACCCAAACAGATAATTGTATAGCCAGGTTCACAATAGCATTATTCATAATAACCAAAAGGTGGAAACAACCCATACGTCCATCAACAGAAGACCAGATAAACAAAATGTGGTGTATACATACGAAGGACTATTATTAGAGAAGAATGAAATTCTGATAACATGCTACAACGTGGATGAACCTTGAGGATGTATGGCTAAGTGAAATTAGCCAGACGGAAAAAGACAGATACGGTATGATTCTACTTCCATGAAGTATCTAGAAAACAGAAAGAAAGTAGAACAGTGGTTTCCAGAAGCTGGAGGAAGAGAGAAGTGGGGAGTTAGTGTTTAATGGGTACAGAGTTTTAGTTTGAGATAATGAAGAAGTGCTGGAGATAGACTGTGCCGATGGTCACATAACAGTATGAAAGTCCTTAACGCCACTGAACTGTGCGCTCAGAAATGGTTGAAATGGTAAATTTTACGTTACGTATATTTTACCACGGTAAAAATTAATCTTGCTCATTTTTATTCTAAGTTTTCTTGTACATGTACAAAGAGAAGTGCTAACTGTTAGCGTGTGGGCTGCATTGACAACAACTTTGCAAACAGTTAAATGATGCCAATTTGCTATCGGTGCCATCTCATGTTTTAAGTAGATCAGTTCACTTTAATGAGGATCTGTTTTTTATTTTTTACCAGTTCATGGACTCGAAACAAAGCGTTAGGAAGTCTGCTCTGCCAAAGTTTAAAACATCCAAACTTAATGTAAACACTATTGTAAATTTAGTTAAACTATCCAGCAGTGAAGATAAAATTGTCCTTGTGGTCTCAATACGAATACATATTTTGGTGAAACACAGCTTCATGATAAAAATGGTATGTTTACGAAATTAAATGATCAACCAGCAATGACCTTGGAGTTGGCTGTGATGCATGTGTAATTTCTAATTCATTCAAACCAGCTGTGATGTTCCACCAACTGAAATAGAAGCTGAAGTTGTAAAACGTTACAAACGTTTTTATTTATACTCAGAGTAACTGTGATGAAGCCAATGTAGTATTAAAAAAATATTTCAGCCTGGGAGTACAGGCTTTTTTTTCTTTGCTGCAAGTCATCTTTGCTGCAAATCGGATGTTAGAAATACTTGCGCTTTTGTGGAAAGATTTTCACTGGGCAAATCAGCTCAAGAGTCTGGTACCTGAGTGACGGTACCAGACAGAAATTAAGTTTTTGTAAAGATTATACCATGCATTCTGCATGTAACACACATTGCTACGTAGGCCTGTATGCATGAAACCAAATTGACTGTATTCTCTGGAGGATTTTAAAAAATTATCAAGGGCAAATTTTGACTCCACTGGGACTTCAATATGTTGGTTTCAGAGCACTGGCCCCACGTTCTCTGAGCAGCAGTAACACGTTAGGCAGGCGAAAGCAAGACAGAAAGCAACACCCGAGAGCTGAGTCTCATTAATAGAGAGTTCTAGGCTGGAGAGAAGTTCTGGAAACTTCTGCTGCTGCAGACTCTAAGCCACCTTGGACCCAGAACCAGCTTTCACACCCTGTTATTCCTGAGGTCCAGCTCTTCTGCGTGTCCTGAGTTCTCCCGCCTCTGAATTCTGACCCTAAGTCCCCCGAACTCCTGAAATAGAATCTGTGCCTAGCAACCAAAGAGCTGGACAGCATGGAGTCTACAGAGCCCACTACTAACTCAGAGAAAGGCTCTTGTCCCAGAAGAGAAGCCACTGGCGCTAGCTGGTGTCCTGGGTGTGTGCGGTGGCTGTTGTGTACCCAAGGAAGGTGGGCAGACCATTTACAAAACTGGCAAGGCCCTACTAAGTTTTAAACTTATCAGTGTGCATTAAAATAGACAATCAGTAAACCAGAGAGTAGGGAAGTAATTAGGATCTAAACTATGCTATCAGCTCGAGAGAGAGCACTTGACCTCTGCATGCCTCGGTCTTCTCCTCTGCAGAATGAGAATCCTTTTGATTTAAGTGGGTGGTTGTGAGAATAAGATTGTATAGACACAATCAAAATGTTTTGAAAAGTACAAAGTGTAATACAAAATGCAAGGGTTTTACCCGAGTTGATTTACATAGGAGCTTACTCAGAAATACACGTACCAAGAGCCTTCAGCATTTAGGGATAAGGTGGTCCAGTGGGTGGAGTTACAGCCAGGCCTTACCGTCTCACACAGGGTTGGCAGATCTGTTTGGGCTGCGTATAGACCCCCTGTTTTGAATTTGTCATTTATTAGAAAGAGGAAACTAGGTAGAAGAGGTAAACCCAAGTGAGAAAAATTAATTGCCGATCTCTTATTATAATTGCCTTTGTTGCTCAAGATTAATAAATCCTAGGTCATAAAAATGATATGATGATTTCAGAGTTTAAAATTTGGGTATCAATAAGCGCAAAGAACAAATCTTGAGTGTTTTTTATTTGTTCACCTAGCAGGATTTGTGTTTGAATTGGCTTATTTGAGATTGAATTTGATTTGTATGCTCCATTATCAACCACCCAAGATGACATTCAATTCAACTCAGTCGATATTGACTGAGTTTCTATCTTGCTCCCAAGCTGGGGATATACAGGTGCACGAGACAGGTTTCCTCACCCTTAGGTTGCACAGAGGCTGTTGGAGATCAGCCCCAGCCTTGGCCCTGGGATCTGAAAGAGACGGGTGGCCAAAACCCGCAGACATACACAGCCAACATACTTCAAAATGGATTCTGGCCAAGGATTTCCATGGAACTGGCATCAGCAGAAGTGGGCACCCAGGGTTGAAACCATTCCTTTGAATAGCTACAGAACTCTCTAGATCCTTAAGGACATCCTTAATCAAGAGTCTGATATTTAAAATAACAGCCACTCATCACGTTTGAAGGGCAGACATCTGAATTTAGAAAACCCAAAGACCAAGAAAGCAGAAGATGATATTTGGTGTGTTTTCACAAGGCAATATGTTTTAAGATATTATGCTAATCTGCATAATGGTCGAAGAAATTTTTTTAGACATCCACCAAAACCCCAAACCGATGTTCAGCCTGAACACTCTCCACGATTTTGCTCCAGATACTGAACAGATGGGTTCTGAGCAGAGTTTTCCTGAATCTGAGCACCAAAAACTCGTCCAGCTCAGAAATACAATAAGTAGGACTCACAGCGAAGTAGAAAAACACTGATTTTTAAAGAACTTTATCTCTCCAAAGATCACAAAATACTCACCCTAAGCTGCCTGCAAGTGTGAGTTTCTTTAGGGACTCCCAGTCTCCTTTTGGACAGATGACAGACTGGCCGAACCCATAGATTCTCATCAGGTGTTTGTTTGTTTCTCAAACAGGTGTTAGAAATGCAGGAAAGAGGCTGAGGATTTGATTTTGCCTTTTGGGGGAGGAAAGAATCTCCTTTTAAGCCGTTAGCACCAAGAGGCATAGAATTTCAGAGCTGGATGACACTTTAGACTCGGTCCAATGTCCTCTCTCTATTTTCCATTTCCAGAACTTTTCCTACTTTCCCGAACTGAGATTCTGTACCCATTAAACAGTATCTCTCCATTCTACCCTCTACCCCAGCCCCTGGCAACCGCCATTCTACTTTCTGTCTCTATGAATCTGACTACTCTACCTATCTCATATAAGTAGAATTATACAGTATTTGTCCTTTTTCTGTGGCTTATTTCACTTAGCAGCATAAGGTCCTCAAGTTTCATCCATATTGTAGCATGTGATCAGATTTCCCTCCTTTTTAAGGTTGCATAATATTCCATTGTATGGATAGACCACATTTATTTATCCATTCTTCAGTCGATGAATGGATAACATTTGGGTTGTTTTCACTTTTTGGCAAATGCTTCTATGAAAATTAGTGTACGAATATCTATGTAAGTTCCTGCTTTCAATTAATTTGGGTATATACCCAGAAGTGGAAATACTGGATATGGTTTAATTTTTTGGATGTGTTTAATATTTTTTCGGAAACTGCTATAAAGTTTTCCGCACTGGCTGCACCATTTTACATTCCCACCAGCAGTGCACAAGGGTTCTAATTTCTCCACCTCGTCACAAACACTTGTTATTTTCTGGGTTTTTGTTTGTTTGTTTGTTTGTTTTAAAGTAGCCATCCTAATGTGTATGAAGTTGTATCTCACCGTAGTTTTGATTTGCATTTCCCTCATGATTAGTGATGCTGAGCATCCCTTCAGGTACTCATCAGCCACCTGTAAATCTTTGGAGAAATGTCTATTCTAGTCCTTTGCCTGTTTTCAAATTGGGTTGTTTATTTTGTTGTTTGTTTTGTTGTTGCTGTCTATGCAGCCATAGAAAGGTTGCACTCATCCCAAGACACTCTGGATAGTGGTAGAGCCAGAATCAAAATTTAGGGGTCCCAGTACCACGACGGGGCTTTGTCCCACTTCATTCTTATAGGGAAGAAGTTCAGGTGCAGAGGTGAGGAGACTCACATCTACTAATTAGAGCTATATAGCCTTTGGGGCACAATCTATCAGTGATAATCTCCACCTGCTGCATCTTGCTGAGTGGAGCCTAGTTTCTCAAGCTTGGTGTTATAGACTAAATTGTGTGTCCCTTCCTCAAGTCCACATGTTGAAGTCCTAACCCCCTAGGTGACTGTATTTGGAGACTGGGCCTTTAAGGAGATAATTAAGGTAAAATGAAGTCACATGGGTGGGCCCTAATCCAATAGGACTAGTGTCCTTATAAGAAGGGAAGAAACACCAGCACTCTCTCTCTCTCTGTCTCTCTCTCTCCGTGTATGCACAGAGGAAAGGCTATGTGAGGACACGGCGAGAAGGTGGCTGTCTGCAAGCCAGGAAGCAAGGCCTCACTGGAAACCAGCCCTGCCAGGACCTTGATTTTGGACTTCCTGCCTCCAGAACTGTGAGAAAATAATTTTTTGTTGTTGAAACCACAGTCTGCGGTCTCCTGCGATGGTAGCCTGAGCCGACTAATACACCTGGATTCACAGAGTTCTCAGATGGAGAAGAACCCAGAGAGAAGCAAGCGCCAGGGTGGGTATAGGGTCAAGGTGGCCACAGGTGATCAAGGTGGTCAGCTGGGTCTCACAGTGGGTGTGGCCATGTTAAATTTTTCTGGAACCTTGTAGGCTTCAATCTGACGTCCAAGTAATCTCCTCTTGGCAGAACATAATTTCCTGATGTTGAAAATAAACAGCCTCACAAAGCCTACGAAAGGAATCCCAAAGACTTCCTGGATATTGAATGGCTCTCACCAAAAAGTATTCTGATGATTTAAGACTCCCAGACATGTGCATATTAGATTTCCCTCAAAGTGCGTATGGTTTTACCACCGGTATTGAACTTTTCTTCTTCCGTTCTCTTCTCTGTGATCTCTGGTTTGGGTGTTTTTTCTCTGCTGTTTCTGATGTCTAAGTCGGCTTTTCCCCTCCCTGTCACCAGATTAACTGCCAGATTCCTGTCAAAGCCCCTTATTTCTATAAGATCTGGTTATATTTTAGGTGGTCTTGACCTTAAGGCAAAAGGGATCTAGAAAACAAGGGCCAATGGGAAGAGGAGGAAGCTAAGAGTAGCTGTGGCTGGGGCGTTACTGGGGTAGGGGGCAGGGTCATCATGGGGCTGGCTCTTAAGGATGGGCCTAGGGCAGGGGCTGGAACGCCAAGCGGGAACCTGAGGCAGAACCCTAACCAGGTGGTAGAATAGATTCGATGCCGTGGGAGTTGCCCAGGATGGTGGACCAGCCTGTGTCTGCAGATGATTAACCTTCTAAGCCACTGACTTCCTCCTTTCTGCCCCTCACACAGCTGTTTTCTCCATTTTTCTTCCTGTCCTCATCTCGCCCCACCCATTCGGTCTGTCTGTTTCATGCTATGTACTCTTTCATCACGCTGTCTTGGCTTATCTGCTGACTGGAGACTCTCAGGATAGTGTCACAGCCCTGGGACTTCTCTCAGTCACAGGCAGGATCCCAGCAAGCGTTAGAGGCTGGCTGAAACTCACCTGTCTCAGCTTCCCAGAGTGAACTTTGGCACACACCCCAGAGACGCTGAAGTTTTCACCCGTTGTCAGGAACTAGGTGGGATGGGAATTCTAGATGGAAGGCCTAAGAAAGAAGCGAAGTTGGAATTTACACTCAGCAAGTTAAGACTCCAAACCTAATGCTCACTTTACTATAGTACGTCTCAAAATCTAATGTGTATCTGAATCTTCTCACGTAGATTCTGATGGGGTGTGGCCCTAAATTTCTGCATTTATGACAAGTTCTCAGGTGACACAGATGCTGTTGTTCATGCCCTTTGAATAACTGCCCCCCCCTCCGGCATCACGTTAAGGGAGGGATATATCTGTGCTGGAATTGCAGCTACCATGGAAGCCTGGAACATTTTGGAGTACCATGGGTCTCTAGTCACACCTGGCACCACCTCTTCCTGCATCTCATCAGGCTTGGATCCGTATTACAGAGGTTCTCAAGCTTGAGCTCCAGTAGAATCACCTGGAGGGCTTGTAAAAACACAGCTAGCTGGGCCCCATTCCCAGAATTTCTGAGTCAGTGGGTCTGAGGTAGGGCCCAAGAATCTGCATTTCTGTAAGTTTCCAGGTAATGCTGATGCTGCAGGTCTGAGGACCAGACTTTGAAACCACCGTTGCAGAGTAACTGATCCTGGGGTATACAGTAGAGGGTCAGATGGCCTTGGGTTTGAACCTGATTTTACCTCTACGAACAGTGTGATATTGGATAAGTCGCTCCTATTCTCTGAGATCTAATTTTCTCATCTACAAAACAGTGATAATGCCCCTCACTGCAGTGGGTTGCTGAGCAGATGAGAGAGAATGCTTACGGATGCTTTCACACACATTTGTCCTTGAGCTAAGAACTCCCAGGCTGTCACAGCGATGAAAAAGTTGCTTGAGTCTGTTTATCAGTTGTTTCAGTTGCTTGAGTTACCCTTTTCATGGAATTAAGTAAATTAACCAAAAGCGTAGGTGGATTTTTTTTCCAGGACACTGTTTGGAAAAGTGACATCTAGGAGATCTGCATCTGAAACATCCAGGGCGGGGCTTCTCAAACACTTATGTGCATACAGATCCCTTGGGGATCTTGTTCCAGTGCAGATTTTTCCACAGGAGGTCTGGCATGAGGCTTGAGAACTTGTGTTTCTAACAGGTCCCCAGGTCATGCTGACAGTTGCTGGGCTCAGGACCACAGTTTGAGTAGCGAGGATTCTAGAACAACATTAGCATGCTGATTCCCTCCCCAGACCCACTCTATAAATTCCTAAGGTGACCCTCTGGCAAATTAAAGTTTGAAAGCTCTCGTCTCAGTGATCAGCCTTCATCTTTTGCCTTTTACATTTCAGCCGTAGCTGCAACAGGGGGAGATCAACCTCACAGGCCAACCCCGCACCTCTTCATGGGGATGTGAAGGGAAGCAGAGGGGCCTCCAACTCCCACTGCTACCACATACTGTCTGGGTGAGTCTGGGAAAATCATTTCCCTTTCAGTTAAAAAAATTTTTTTTTTGAAATATCTGCTCATCTGTAACATGAGAAAAATAATATCTGTCCTAATAATGGGTCATTGTGAGTCTGGATGACCCACTGGGTCTAGAAGCAATTTGGAAATTGTAAATTTGCAAATGCAAAGGATTATCACACACACACACAGAAAACACAGAAAAGCTTAAGGCAAAACTTTGTGTCAACTTATGAAAAACTTATTTTATGTGGGCCTTGGCCACGGGCACAGTGGGATAGATGCAGAGAACAATACAAAAAGTAAAATATATACAATATATACTAGTGTTGGTCCTAACTTAATCCAACTATAAATTCACATAACCTTTGAATTTTGACCACCTCCAAAGAAAGCCAGCTTGGTATGAATATCTCTCCCTCGAAAGTTGTTTAAATTGTTAAGTGTACATTAGCACGTACAAGAGCTGGACAGAGAAACACATAACCAACAGCACAGGACTTCCCCAGTTTAAGAATCAGTAGGGTTTCAAAGGCAAGTGAGCTGTTTGGAACTTAGCTCATTTCACAGCGTCAATGTTGTGAATGTTGTTTGAATTCCTGAGCTGGCCCCCAGACCCATGTAAGTCTTAACACAGCTAAAACCTAACCGTAATAAAAAGTAATAACAATGATGTGTGAAGAGCATTATGGTTTACAAAATATTTCTGTATTCACTAATTTTTACTTTAAAGATGAGGAAACTGAGGCTTAGAGAGTTTTAAGAGAATAAAAATTATGAAATCAGTAAGTAACAGGTCAAGAGCTTGACTCTGGTCTGCTGATTTCAAGACTGCTGCATATTTATGGTCTTCTGGAATCCATTCCCTGCGAGCAGGATTCTAAGGGTTCCATCTTGGACTGCCGCGTATATACCTACCCCTGCATCCACAAGATTCCTTACCTGCCTAGTCTCCTGCCTGCCAGTGGGGGATTCAGTAAGACAGGGTTGAAGGCAGAAGTATTGGTCAGGAGCGAGACACTACCTTCGCAGCTTTTCAGGGGTACCTTTTGCCCTTTGGGCTCCTATTTACACTTCAATTCCGAGGGGTTCTGTTTCATCTCTAACGGGAAGCAAAGTTACTGTCTCTAGTTTAAGTAAGAAAATGAGTGTGTCGCTTAAGATTCATTCTGGCTGCTACTGACACTTGAAATAATACTGGCCTATATAAGATGGAAGATTGTTTTTCTCCCACCCGAAGTCTGAGGGTAGGTAATATAGGGATGATATGATAATTTCATGAACTCCTCTAATGAGCTTCTATGCAAAGTGATTGGCACATAGACTATATTTATTACATTGTAGCTATTCTTACAATACATGGTCTGGCACACTTCCCAGCAAACAGGGTTCGATAAAAATGAGCACATGGTCATCTCCTTCTGCCTGTTAGGTCTGGGCTGTAATACAGAGTGCTGAGCTAGGGTGGGGAAATTCTCCATAAGCATCTATGAATGGATTTGTCCCTAGAGGTCCCTTTCCATTTTCACCTTTGCTTCCCCTTTAGGACCCTGCCAGGCAAGACCCCAAGCTCTGGGGGTAGCCCCCATTTCTCCATAACACTTCCTGCCAGTCATGAGATGGGTTGGGTATCCCAAAGGGAAAAGATGAAGCCCCTAACTTCAGAAGTGTCTTCGCCCAATGGGGACAAATAACGCCAGCTGATTTGGGTGAGACTGGGACTCAGGAACAGCACGTCAGCTAGAACCATCTGCTCCAGCAATTCATTGTGGTCCTCTGAGGTCTGACTCGTCCCAAATAGCTCCCGGGTTTCTTGGGTTACCTACTCCCCTCCTCCACCCATGCTGACCTGAATCCAGGCAACTGTTGATACAGAGGTCCTCACCAGTATTAGGCTCATGGGTGGTTAGAATGACTTTGTTTTCGTGTTTTGTTTTGTTTTGTTTTTTAAGCAGGAAATCAGATCTCAGCCAATTCTAGAAATTCATCTTGTTAAACACACTGAACTAAGGAAAAGGAGGATAAAAAGCATTTCCGAACAAATGGCGTGAACAGGCCAAGTCAGGAGATGGCTTCCTTCCACGTCTCTGCAAAATGCAGGAAGCATGCTTCTCCTGGCCCCGGGATCGTGGAGCTGGGAGTCGTCATCCTCCTGTCCCCCCATATCCATCTCCCTTCTTGCCCCAGGCCTGGCTGAGTCTGGGCTTTATTTTCCACCAAGGGCACCTGAGGAACCTGGGGATCAGGCTCAGATGGGAGACTCAGGTGAGTGTCAGGCTGACCCAGAGTCTGCCGCCCTCCCTTCCTTCCTGGATTCTTAAGTTAAGACTGCAGAGGCCCTGAGACAGCAGAAGTGGGAGGCTGCGGTGTGGCCAGCGAGGCCCCGAGGAGGCTCGAGACAATTCCCCAAGCCGGCATCCCCGAGGAAATGCTCCTGAGATTGTTATTTTGCCCTGCACGGGGTTCTTTTTCAGCTATGGAGTCCCCTTCTTCAGTCCTACAGAATTATACTCACTTCCTCGTGTCCCATAAGCCCAGACTCCTTCTGAGTGTGTGGGAGGGAGCAATATTTCCTGCTGGCAGCCCGAATGCAAAACTTTTTGAAGTAAATCCACCCCTCTTGGAGAATTCTAGTGAACTGTTATATTCTGTACTCTTACACACTTTCTATAAAAGTGAAAATTAAACGGTACTTTGAAACCTGGTATCTTAGGGTGTTTTCACCACAGCTCAGGGAGCTACGCGTTTCCTTTCTTACACATAGTTCTCATCAGGCAAGATTTGTTTTTACTGCACCCAGCTCTCCATTCAAATGTTCAGTGCAAATCCGGTTACAAATGACAGCATCTCTCTGCAACTGTGATGATAAAGGCTCTTGAGAGTTTCTAATATGTAAGGGATGGTAAATGGAATATAATGGCAACTATGTGTAGGCTGTCGTTGACAGTCTATTTAATTTGTGTATTAGTTATCCATCGAGGCAGAACACGTTACCCCCAAACACAGCAGCTTAAACAACATTTATTATCTCATACTTGCTGTGGGTCAGGAACCAGGAGTGGCATAGCCCAGGGCTTCTGGTTCAGGGTCTCTCAAGAGGTTTCGGTCAAGCTGTTGGCCAGCACTGCAGCCACCTGAAGACGTGACTCAGGTGGGAGGTCAGCTGCCACACTCACACCCATGGTTGTTGGCCGTCCTCGGTCCCTCGCCACGTGGGCCTGTCCACAGTGCTGTCTCGTGACATGACACTGTGTTCCCCAGAGAGAGTAATCTGAGAGAGACTATAAGATAATCTTAGAAGTGGTGGCCCGTTGTTTCGCCATATTCTATTCGTTAGAAACAAGTCACCCGATCCAGCCCACACCCAAGGGAAGGGAGGAAACGAGGGTGTGAGAACCCAGAGGCAGTGATCCTTGGGGCCACGTCAAACACTGCCTTCCAGTTTCTACCTTTTCCTATTCCAGGGCGTCACAAATACTTCAGGGATTTCTTCGGCTTCATCGTTACCCTGCCGTCCCTACTATTTTTTCTTTAAAGTTAGAAGTTCCTCAACCACAAATTCTCCTACAAGAGAGTTCTCAGGGGTCAAAGTCTTGGCACTGGACAGGGAATTCTATCCTGTGGTTATCGGCTCTTTATCTTCCATGGTTTGGGGATAAACATTCCACAAAGTGGATTTTCCAGACAACTGAGGGCACCCAAATTCTTTTCATACTGTACAGACAACCCATGTTATCCTGGCATATAATTCTTGAGACCATTGAGAATACTTAGATTACAAAAGGAAAGGTATGTATACGTGACTAGATTTCTCAGGAATCACAATCCCACGATGTCACCAGTTCCTTATAAGTGTCCTTACACATTAAGCTAAATATCTTTATACGTTTAGCTAAAATCTGTTTCACTTGACTATCGATTTTTGTACTGTTTGGAGCAATTGATGAAGTAGCCGCAAGAGTCATTTTTTTCTTATTTCTAAAGGACTTGACTATGTCCTAGCTATGGGCCACCATTGAATGAAACACTTTTTTTTTTTTTTAAAGGTATATGTGATCTTTTATTCCAAGTTGAGAGGCGATTCAAGCACACAGGTAACAGAGAATTCCTACGCATTCGAATGGCAAATCTATTAGAGGGTAAACTTAGACCCACCAAGACATGACTGAAAAAGCTGGGACGAGCAGAGAGCAGTAGGTTTACCTCCCTGTAGACCGAGATGAAACACAGGCAGTGATTGCCATGGGAGGATAGATTCTAAATGATCTAGAAATGATCCCTCTGACAAAAATTCAGATATGAAAGAGGAATAAAGTTAGGACAAGGTATAAACACATCGTGGTGTAAAAGAAACACTTCATTCTGTAGGTTACTGCAAACATGTATTTCCTTCAAAAGAAACACCAATTTCTTAGTTGTCATCTCTCTCTCTTCACTTCAATTGCAGCCCTAAAAGTTAGCTCCTTTTTCGCTCTTATTCTTCGAGGCAGTGGGGCCCAGGGGCTATTGGGGCAGCTCTGGAGCTATCCAGTCTTGGCTCCACCACTAACTGGGTATAGGTCTGTAAGCGACTCATTTGACCTCTCTGGCTTCAGTTTCCTCATCTGTAAAACAGGGCTTATTATGGTTCCTACTAATAGGGCTGTTGTGAAGATTCGACGGAATGATCCATGTAGAGCTTTTAAGAAAGTTCCTGGAACACAGTAGGTGTTCAATAAATGTTAGAGGTCATGGAAATAATGGATAACGACAAGTCCCTACTGAGAGCAGGTGCTGACCATTGACAGGTGTGCTCATGGGCATCCTGGTGTCTAAATTCTTGTCACAACTACGGGGAAAATCACTGCGTGTCCGACCTTCAGGTTTGGCTTGGGAGTAGAAACACTAAGAGTCTACTCTATTAGGTACTTCCTGCTGCAGCAAAGAAAGCCAGGAGCCTGAAGTGACCTTTCTCTG
This sequence comes from Pteropus alecto, assembly GCF_000325575.1. Taxonomy (NCBI): domain Eukaryota; kingdom Metazoa; phylum Chordata; class Mammalia; order Chiroptera; family Pteropodidae; genus Pteropus; species Pteropus alecto. Next base: position 15,627,976 of record NW_006494609.1, read on the forward strand.
GGGATTCAGGTCCTCATCGGAAACCAGGATTGCTGCACAGGTGAGTCCTCACCTATCTCAGAGGTGTGTATTTGGGGGCTATTGGCCCTTAAACACAATGATCTGGCCACTAGCGTGTTTTGAATGCGAATGTTTGCATTGCGTTTTCTGCCTTCTTTAGTTTGCAATGTTTTTCTGCCTTCTCCTCCTCTGCCAGCTGCTGCTTGCTGTAATTGCTGATGTGCCTGCTTCCAGCAGCTCCCTTCCTTCTCTTCATTTCCTGCTTCCATGGGCTGGGGAACCTGTACAGTTTCACAAACTTATGAGAATTTTCTGTCAAAGACGAGGCTTTGAGTGAGAGCCTAAGGGCTGTGCCATGAGCAAAGCCTCGAGCTGGTTTAGGCTACGTACCCTGGTGGAGACAGCAGAGGGCAAGGAGTCGACCTGCTCTCAAACAGAACTTTTTAGAAAGTTCTATTTAAAAAATTATCATACAATAAATTTGGCTCTTTTAGTGAACAGTTCTCTAAATTTGAACACATGTACAAATTTTCGTGACCACCACCATATAGTCAGGATACAGAACAGTTCCGTGACCCCCAAAAACTCCCTGTATAGCCATATTCCCCCCCACCCAGAAGCCCGGGTAACCACTCATCTGTTCGCCATCACTGCGGTTTTGTGTTTTTTGAGAATGTCACGTAGATGAAATCATGCCGTTTGTAACTCTTTGAGTCTGCCTTCCCTCACTCTGTACCATGTTCCTGAGATTCTTTCCAAGTCGCGTCTATCAATAGCTCATTCCTTTTTATTGCCGAGTAGAATTCCACTGTATTGTTTAACTCTGAGGAACATTTGAGTTTTCCCAGCTTTGAGCTATCACAAACAAAGCTGCTATTAACATTTGCGTGCAGGTTTTTGTGTGAACGTAAGTTTTCACTTTTCTAAGGTAAGTATCCAGGAGCGAGAATGCTGAGTCATATTGAAAGTACATGTTTAATTTTATAAGAGACTGCTCAGCCATTATCCAGAGTGGCCAGACCATTCTGCATTCCCACCAGCAGTGTTCCAGTTGCCCTGCATCCTTGTCAGCACTTGAAGTTGTCTGTCTTTTTTATCTTAGTCATCCTAGTGGGTATGAATTGAAATTCAATATGGTTTCCATGTGCACTTTTCTAATGGCTAAGGATTTTGAACATCTCTTCATGTGCTCATTTTTAAAAACTATGTTTATTGGGGTAACATTGGTTAATGCAATTATATAATTTTCAGGTGTACATTATCATTTGACATCTGTATATTCTATTGTGTGTTTACCACCCAAAATCTAGTTTCCTTTATCCACTTCACCTTCCCCTTACCCTCCGATGTTTGACCCCCTTTAACCATCTATCTACCCCCTCCTCCCCCACCCTCTACCCTCTGATAACCACTAGTCTATTGTCCATGTCCATGAGTCTCTGTTAGTTTGTCATGTTTGTTTGTTGATTTTAGGTTTATATCCCACATATACGTGATATCATGTGACTTTCAACTTCTTCTGTCTGGCTTATTTCGCTTAGCATGATTATCTCGAGGTCCATCCATGTTGTCGCAAATGGCAGTATTTCATCTCTTCTTATGGGTGAGTCACATTCCATTGTATATATGTACCGCAGCTTCTTTAGCCAATCATCTGTCGTAGGACACTTCAGTTGCTTCCATGTCCTGGCCACTGTGAATAATTGAATAATGCTTCTATGAACAACGGTGTGCAAATATCTTTTCCGACATGGGTTTTTTTCATGTGCTCATTTGCCATTCTTATATCCTCTTTGGTAGGATGTCTATTCAAGTCCTTTCTTGTTTTTTTAAAGGGGTAGTTGGTTTTCTTTCAGTTGAGTTTTAAGAGTTCTTTATGTATTTCGCATATGAGTTCTTTGTCCAATCTGAGATCCACGAATGCTTAAGCAAGTTACTTAAGCATCCAAGCCTCCCCCTTCCTAAATGTGGATCATGTGGTTTTCTGTATCTGCTTCGCAGTGTCGCTCTGAGGATCAAATGATAAAGGCGAGTGAAACACTGGAAATTGGGAAGGGACCGCCATGCCGTTTGGATTACCCAGGTTCTTTTGCGAATGGTATATGGTTAATGAGTATGTATTCGCTTAGTGGTGTGCTCCTTCCAAGCCGGTACTTGACAGATTAAAAAGATTCAAGTTAAAGGGGAACTGTGTGGAGAAATGGTTTCTGCTGACAAGGTCTGCCGTTTCATCTCAGCCACACCTGGAGCACAATTTCCTCTCCAAGAGCTCTTGAAGGCTCACCGAAAAAGGTGCTAGAGGCCAGGTGGTGGTTGAGCAGCCAGTGTCAGAAGCTGCTCTGTACACGATCTTTCCAGGCTTTAGAATGCAGCTGCTGTTGACCGTGGCCAGAGCCCAGTGCTCCTGTTGCAAGAGGGTCACGTGTCACAATTGATTATTAAAGAGCGATGGGATAGGGAGGAAGGGCCTCTTTCCCAAGTGAAAGGAAGATTACTAGACCCCACCCTCCAGTTCCCGTGGCTTTGCAGGGGCCCTTGAGAGCGAGCCCAAGCATGAGGGTGGCTAAGAGGAGGCGGCAGTGGCAGAATACACAGTACCCACATCGCGGGAGGGCTTACCTGTGTCCTAGCAGAGCTTACCTATGTTGTAGTCGTGTGCACAGTGGTGGCCTCCCCACTGTCCCTTGGTCCCTCCGTCCCTCCCGCAGTTCTCGTAGAACTTCAGTTTGAATTATTAACTTCAGCTCAGGGGGTCATCCTGTGGCATTTTAAAGTAATCCCATTTGTCCTGCCAGTGACTGGTTCTGGAACGAGCATGATCAGATTCTGCCAGTGAGACACAAGAAGTAGTTTGCTGAAGTTCTCTGGAAGAACGTTCTGTGCTATGTGGAAGGGTGAGAAGCCAGGTCCATTCTCTCTGTCTCACTCTGTCTGCTTGTCTGTCTCTCTGTCTTTGTCTCTCTCTCCTTTGCTGGGGAGCTAGTAGCCATGACCACAGGGGCTCAGGCTTGGAATGAGTTCACTGCCAAGTTTGGATGAACAGAGATCTGGAAAGTACGTGAGTCCTGCATTCTGCCTTTGAGCCACAAAACTGACCAGCCCCGAAGCCCACCCTGTCTGGATGTCTTCTCATGAAGTTGATGACCCTCTCCCAGCGTAATTCACTTTGAGTTGAATCCCTTATTATTTGCAGCCTCAAACACGGTAACTGTTCAAAGCTGTCCCCCTCACCACACATAGGAGTCCTCCTGGCTGGTTAGACTTCGGGGGTGTAGAGAGGTTCTGGGGGTGGAGGAGAAAGGAAGAACATGGAAGAGACGATGACCTCTTTTCGCTTCAATGCCCTGAGATTAAGAGAGTTTTATGGACCGAGTCTCAGTTTTTTCCATTTTAACATGGAAGAATTAAAAATCACCTAAATCTTATTAACTTGGGTTAAATAGGGGAGAGTCTGAAATAGGCATCTATTCAAAGGAATGCAGTTTTATTGTTTCGATGTGAACAGTAACTCAACACGGGGTAGAGGTCCTGCTGGCCTGCTTTAGGGAAGACGCAATTAACATAGTGTTGCTATGCCAACACTAATAATTTCTTTGGGGATTTTTCTTCACATATATCGGCACTGTGGCTGAGTCAATAGTGTAAACGAGGTAACAGAGGCAGTGGAGGGGGGTTAACCTATTTCAGGGAACAGAGTGTTTTCAAGGACTCAGGGCAGTGGCCATTGGCAGAACAAGTGCTGCTAATTATGCATTCAGTACAGCAGGCACTGCCCCGCCAGCCCTGGCGAGGCCCGAATGTTCACAGATTTTCAGTCCAAGGAATCCTGACGCAGGATGCTTCACGGAGCATGCACTGGAAGGCCGGCACGCACCTGGCCTCACACACTCACACAGGCGCTTCCAAAGCAGCACACACGAGGCGCGTCCGAAGAAACTTGCTTCTGCCCTGTGCATTATCAGAGGATTTCTCGTTGTTGGGAATGTGGCTGCATTTGGGCTCTTTTAGTAACCACTGGTTACCAAGGCAGCGTGTGTGTGTGTGTGTGTGTGTGTGTGTGTGTGTGTGTGTGTATGTGTGTGTATGTGAGTGAGAGAGAGGGAGAGAGGGAGGGGGGGAAAATGAGAGGAAGGAAGGGAGGGAGGGCTGGAGTTGGAAGGAGCTCCACTTGATTTGTGGTGATTTCTCACAAGCCTTCCAACCCCTGAAAGGACTATGAGCCCTTAATCCTGACCCTACTGACCAGTTTTCCTTGCTGACCTCTAACTGTTACCTGAAACCCTGAAGACAGGAGCACATGAAGCCACTGCTTTCCTTAGCAGATAAAGACTCACTTATTTTAAGAAAGGCAGCCATCTGACGGTGGTGCACATTTATTGATACAGGTGTGCGAAGGCTTTTTAATAAATAGGAAATGACTGTGGCAGAGGGGTCGCCCCCAGCACGTGCCAGGTGTTGGAAGCATTTCCCTGAGCTACCTGAGATCCAGTTTCCACTTTCTTACTTCATCTGGTATGACTTGAGCATCCGCTATGTGTCAGGCACTGTGCAGTGTGGATATGAGTTTGAATGAATCACAGAACCTGCCCTGGAGAGGGGGTGGTTCATGTGTAATCACACACACACACATAGACACACACGGCTCTCATGTGTGCTGGGACATAGCTGGAATTTGAAGGTCAAGGAGGTGTCCCAAGCACGGGAGGGAGAGCAGACAGCATCGCTGAAGCATGGCAGTGGGAAGTGGTTGGTTTGGGGACCAGGAACAACCCCAGCCTGGCCTATGGTGCAGTGTGGAAGGGCACAGGCTCTGCGGGTTGTTCTTTGCTAATGGAAACAGGCCTCCTTGGAAGGTAGCCTTGTCTACCTTCCTTGTCTTGGGGCCTGAGAAAATCAGGATGGAACGTCCTGGATCATTTTTAAGGAAGCCAAGGGCCTCCTATAGGTGCTCCCATGGACAAGTCTGACAATTTGATCATCTAATAATGCGGTTAATTAATTAATGCGGCACAAAGTTATGAAAGGCCATGAGTTCACAATGATATGCAAACGAGAACAATTAACCTAACATTGAACAAAAGGTAGTTGAATGGTTTGAGATGGACGACTAGTAGGGTGTTTTTACTTTTTATTCTAATAAGCAAGGGAGTATTAATTTTACGAGGAGTTTATTCGATTAGGCGTGTGACTGGTTATCATGAGTGTGTGTGTGTGTGTGAGCATGCGTGCGCTAGCCTCCGATTCACGCTCGGCCCTTCTCTGTTCCGCATCACGCAGGGCCAGCTCCCACAGGCTGCATTTCCCAGGCTCCTGGCTGGGTGTGGCCAGTTGGGAGGGAGGCCGGAGAGTGGGAGGAAAGAAGAAGCCAGGCTATTTCTCCCCGGCACCAGCTGCATCCCCTGCCTGCATCCCCTCCACTGCTATAGCTGCTGTCTCGTTGGAGCTGCCACGGTGCCAGCTTCTTCTGCAGCCCCCAGCCCTGGACCCCGGCAGCACCTTCTCCTTCCTCGTCCGACCAGCCCAAAGGTGCTGGCAGTGGCCTCTCGTGAGTGATCTCTGGGTTACCTCGCTACCTACCCTGTTTGGCTTCTCAGCTATATAACCAAGGTCTTTTGATAAATTCTCTTTGTTTAAATTACTGAAATGACCTCCATTTTCCTGGTTAGTATCTGATAGAATATGTCATTGTTTCTATCTGCATAAGCAGGAAAGAATCAACACCAGAAACCGAGTAAACCAAATAATCCCAGAATAAACAGACACAGTAGCAAGGGCAGGGAGGGTGGATGAGCATTGGGGTCACAGAAAATCCATGCTGAAGGAATCCATGGCTGACCGGCACAGGTGGGCACACGCACGCAGCAAAGAGAAAGACGGTTCAACAGGATGTTCCTCAGTGACAAATTTGTCAAATGTCCCGAGGAGAGGAGCTCACTTTGCATATTTGATCCCACAAGTAGGAGGTGAAATTTTTAGGTTGCCTGACATTAATTATAATCATATTATAATGAGAATGTGTTAAGTTTCAAATAATATTGTCAGACTAGGTCAATGCATCCTAATAGGACAACGGGTTAGATGCTATCAGCCCAGAGACTTTTAAAGGTAGACTCTGTTCTGGGAAAGACATGGAGAGTGGCAGGTGCCATCAGTGTCCTGTCCATCTCCCCTCGACACATATCATTCCCTCACCCATCAGTGGACAGCTTCTGACCTGAGCCCTGCCACTCTGAGGGCCGTCCCTGCTTGGCCCACATGGAGCAGCTGGGGAGTGTCACCCTCCAGGGCGGCCCTCAACCAACAGCTGACGAGAATGGCAGATAAACATTCTAACACCCCTTCTTCCCTCTCGAGGTGACTCTGAGGTGTGATCTACACGTCTCCTTTATTTCCGGTCAGGGCTATGCCCAGTCACCCACAGCAGGAACCCACTTGCCTCTCTGATTTTTCCCTCCCCAGTTTCACATCCCCATAACCTACCAGGTGATTCCTGGAATCACCTCCCAAAGAAATTCCTTCCTCTCTTATCCTCGTCTCAGGGTCTGCTTCTGGAGAGCCCAGACTAAGGCACCATTCAAAAAAATAAATGCATTGGAATCATTTGAGATTAAGGGAAAAGTCGCATAGATGATACAGAGAATTCTGACATACCCCTCACCCAATATCTTCCAATATTGATGTCTGCTTTTTTTTTTTTTAACAGCTTTATTGAGGTATAACAGATACGTGAAGAACTGCATGTATTTAATGTGTACAATTTGGTGAGTCTGGACATATACCAATACCCAGGATACCATGGCCATAATCGAGGCAATAGACATCTCCACCACCTTCCGAAGCACCTTTGTATCCCCTCCATCTTTATGTTGTTCTTGCTTGGTACAAACATTTAATGTTCCAGCCACCCTCTTAACAGATTTTGAAGTGCACAGCTCATATCGTTACCTATAGGTACTCTCTTGCACAGAAGATCTGTAGAACTTACTCATCTTGCGTAACTGAAACTTTATACTCATCCATTACCGGGTCAATTGTCGTTTGTCAAAACTGAGAGATTAACATCGGTATGTTACTATTAAACGAACTGTGAATTTTATTCAGATTTCATCATTTTTTCTAGTAATGTTCTCTTCCTGTTCCAGGATCCCATCCAGGGTCCCATGCTGCATTTAATCACATGTCTCCCTAGCCTCCCCTGGCTGGTGACAGTTCCTCAGTTATTCTTTACTGTGCATGACCTTGACCGTTTTGAGGAGTGCTGCTCAGGTATTTATCAGAATGTCTGTCCGTCAGTGTTTGTCTGATGTTTTTCTCATGGTCAGGCCAGAGCGATGGGTTTGATGGAAGAATGCCTCACAGATGATGTGCCCTTCTCACTACATCACCTCAGGGAAGACAACAATTTTTAAAACTTAAATAAAAAATCCATAAAAAAAAGACATGCTGGAAATTCCCAAGTCATCACAAGTGAAAGATTTTTTTTTTTTAATCAAAAGGGACCCAGCCTGGAGACCTGGGACTCATGTTTGAGTCACCTTACGTTGTATATTGGCTCAGCTTATCTGAGAAGGTGTCCTCTGTCTTCGGCTCTGGTGAGACTAATGACTCCCCAGGAAGGAGTAAAATATTACTGAAATCCGAGGATGATATAAAAATGCAATGAAGAATAAATAAATGTGGCAATAATCTTGGGAAGGTGATATATCCAGTGCAGTGTAATGAATTAAGGCCATGGTTTGTCAGTTTTAGAGCTGGCATAAGCGAGCGCGGTCATGTATTGTGTAACCATTGAATTTTTGAATGGTCCACATTTGAAATATTGAAAGTATTCAAAAGAATCAAATACATAATTTATAACTGCATTTCAAATTGTTTAAGAACATTTAATTCATCATATTTATAACTTTAAAACATTGGTTTTCTGAATTCTGTTAATTAGACATAAGTGTAATAAATTAAGCATTAAGGAAAGTCCACACAATTGTGGGGGTTTCTTATCCCCCAAAGAAAAGCCCTTTGGGTGTTAAATCATCTGTCAGTGGTTATAATGGAACCAACCATCTCCCCACCCCATCGTTAAAGATGTTAGCTTTTAGGCCACTGAAATACTAAGAGACTCTCCTGGATGCTTTTACGCATTTCACATCTTTCGTCTCATTTTACCCTCACAAGAACCTGGTGGCATTATCTTCATTTGACACATGAGAAAACTTACTAAAATTTAGAATGTATTCAACTGTAAGAAAGAGAATATGAGACCAAAAATGACTTTAAAAGCAATAGTTCTATCATCTCCTTGAAAAGTAATCCTGCTAGCTTATAGGGCTAGTTAATTCAAGGGCTCCATAACACCAGGTCCCAGCTTTTCTGTGATTCTCTGGACTACTCCTCATGGTCACAAGGTGGCTGCAGCAGTTCCAGGCATCTGTAGTATCATGGAAGTCAGTCTCTCCTGTGGGGCTTTTGCGACTAGGGAGGAAATCCTGTCCACAGTGCCATGTGACATTTCCTCGTTGGCCAGGCTTGAGTCTTGTGTTCAGGTCTGAGACAATCACCAAAAGAGGGATGGAGTTACAGACTGACTCGAACCAGTCAACCTTCACCCCTGGGGCAGGGAAGGTGAACACCCTGCCAAACCAGCGGGGGTGATGGGCACAGGCAGAGGTGGCTGTGAAAAGGTGTGGGGAGGGGCATGGCTCGCCTGAGCTCACCCTGCCAAGCCAGGGCCGGCATCTTAGGTTGCACCTTACACTCTTAGCATTTCCCAGCAGACCTCTCTGAGTCCTTAGAATGAAGTAACCCCTTTAAATGGTCTTCGATTTGGAAAGAGCCTCCAGGGACTTGAGGGCCAATCTCTCTCTGACTGCCCAGCAAAGGTGGATTTAAACGTCTCAGAACGAAGCATTGTCTCGCTCATTCCCAGAGACTGCCATGGTTCCTGTCACTCCAAGGTCCATACTTTCTATTGCACAGGTGAGAAGGCTGAGGCAAGGGCAGGAAAAGGGGGTCACAAAGTGAGGCGACTGGAATCAGGGCCGTCAGCGCCTGATTCACGATATGTTGCCCTTTCTACTATACCTGGCTGTTTTGCAGGTGGATACTAACAAAAGGGAGCGTGTGTGGGAGGCGCTTCAGAGCAACCTTTGAAAGTGTGGGCCGTGGAACTAAACTGCTTGGTTTGTATCCTGGCTCAGCCACTTATCAGGTAGGTGACCTCGGGCAACTTACATAACCTCTCTCATCTTCAGTTTCCTCATCTGAAAAATGGGTCTTTTAACAGGACCACTTCTTCGGGCTGTTGTGAGGAATAAGTGGGTGAGTAATGCAAAGGCTTTGGAGCAAAAACATCAGACAATAGTAAGATTTTTCGTTATTATTCTGCTCCTACTGTGCGTCCAGCTCTACGTTTTGCAGCCATCGGTCTTTGCGACTTCTCTATTATTAGCGGACTTATCTTACAGATGAGGAAATTAAAGCACAGATGTGTCAAGCGACTTACACGGGGTCCTGTAGCTGAGGCCACAGTGAGTGTCAGACCTACATCTGGCTGGCTCCAGAAGCTGGCTCTAAATCTCATCGCTCTTCTGTCCTCCTCCCCTGGGAGGAATGTCTCGCCTTCTGGGTCCTCTACCGCAGATAAAGGAAGCCAGGCTAGTGTGGTCGGCACCCTGGTTCATGGTTACACACCACGAGATGGGAGCTAGGATGCAGGGACCTTTCCACTACCCCACACTGCCCTTTCCCCTGCAGGGACAGAGGCTCTTCAGGTTCCAGGAGCAGGATTTGTCTCAGCCACCCAGACTGTCAAGTGGTTCTTCCTTGTGTCCGACCAGAATCTGTCCAGCTTTCATTTATGCCCAGCTATGTTTGCTGAATCTCCAAAGAGGCCTTTTTCTCCAAAGAGGTCTATTCGAATCTCTAGCTTATGAGTCAATGAGCCTTGTTTGTCCCCACATGTCACTTCAGCACCTTCCCTTGAGGATGTGGCCAAGGCCTTCCTATGCCACCTTCAGGGTCAAGGGGTCTCTAGGGAGTGTCCACTCCCGCCACAGTCCCAGCAGAGCTTAACAGGTCCTGGTTCCTCCCTGGCCCGGAAATGAGGCATCTCCTTCCATCTTTTTCCTTCGTGTTTCCCAGACTCCCCACCTTTCACCTGGCTGGGGAGTCCTGTGACTCTTTCTAAAATGCGAACTGGGTGTGGAAAGATTGTCCTTTAAGGCAGCCACTAGTCACGTGTAGTGTAGCTATTTAAATTGATTACAAGTAAATAAAATTTAAGACTCAGTTCTTCGGCTGCACTAGCCATGTTTTGAGTGCTCGATAGCCACATGTGGCTAGTGGCTTCTTTCCTGGACAGAGTGGAGGTAGACCATTTCCAGCACTGCAGAAAGGTCTGTTCAATGGCACTACCTGTGGTTCTCAGGCTGCCTGGGCTATGTCTCCACCTGTCTGTAAGTTCTGAGCAGGAGCAACTGCAGTTCGAACCCTGATCACTGTCCTTCTCCAAGAATGAATATAAAACAAGGAGCCACTCCAATGTCACCTAGGACGTTGGACTTTGTGGTTTCCTTGCTACCTTGAGCTTTCTAAGACTCACTGGTACCTTCTTATTTGGAGAGGCCGTGTGGGGAACACAAGAAAGCACAGGACTTGGCTTTAAAAGATTCAGATTCAAGTCCCTTCGTGACCCTGGGCATTGCCCTTCTGAGTTCAATAATGGGGTAATAATGGTCACATTACTCACTTTATAAAGCTGCTTTATGCTCAAGTGGTATAGTATGTGAATTTTGTTTATAAATCACAGAATGCTGTCTAACACTCAGGCCCGGTAGCTTGGTGTGTAACGATTAGCGGAAGCTATGTTCCGTCGGAGTGATTTGTTTACATGCCCATCTCTCGACAGCCTGAGCGCTCCTTGAGGCAGGCTCTTACTCATCTACTAATCTTTGGGCCCCCTAGTGCTTGACTTGAGGTCCAGCAAATAATTACACCAATAATGATTATTATACTAAAACATACAAAAGCATTTATTACACTAAAGCACTTATTATGTTTCAGGTGTCATTCTAACGTATTAATTCATTTCATTCCTCCTGCATTCCCATGAGGTACGTATTACTGTTACGAAATTACACATAATAGGTGCCCAGTAAATATTTATTATAGCGTCTAGGGCAGCACTTTCTCCAACTTCAACATGCATAGGAATCATATGGGGATTTTGATCTTGTTAAAATACACATCCTACTTCAGCAAGGCTGGGGTAGGGCCTGGGATTCTGCATTTCCAACAGGCTCTCACGTGATACTGCCAGACAGCAGACTGTACCGTGAGTATCAAAGATCCAGATCATTTAACATATTGCCAAATAAAAAGCATCCCTTGTGAGGTGGGGGCAGGGGTGGGAAACACCCTGGAAAAAAAAATAACTCGCTTCTCACTTGGTAGTGGGAGGGTTACTGATCCTCTGGATAGACATTCTTCGAGGGGATGATGAAGTGAGTCGACTAAAGGTAGCTTTTAAAGTCTTATTGGAACAGTCTGTTCTCATGGTTTCCAGGAAAGGAGCAGGGAAGACACTTTTCAAGATTAGGGGATGGGGTCACACATCGGACCTTAACAGGGAGCCCGGCAACTGCTGCCAGATCATCTGGAATCTGCCATCCACAGAGGGCTGTGAGACTTTCCCAAGTCAGCCACAGGTACAGGTGGAACTGAGGCCAGTGTCCCACGTGGGTGGAGTAATGTTCAAGGGTAGTAGGAAGAAGTATGTGAATGAAACACAGCCTCAGAGTCGGATAGAGCTGGATTCAAATCCAGCATCGCCGCTTGCTGGCTGTTCAACCCATGGCAAGTGTCTTATCCTTGCAGGTCTGTTTTTCCACTGTAGCATAGAGATAATACTGGGTTTGATGAGGAAACTGAAGCTTCTGAGGATTTAAAACAGAGCAACTTTAATTCAGAGAATCAGTTACATAGGAGATGGCAGAGCTGGGAAGCCATTGGGGGAGGGCGAAAAATTTCCAGAGATTAGCAGGAAGACCACCGTGGGCTGGAGGGCCCAGGGAGGAGGCAGCATTACTGCAGCCCAGGGGTTGGGTCTCCAGGATGGGGCTGGAGCCACAGCCCTCGCCAGGATGCTACCTGAGCAAGGAAGGAGAAGGAAAAATACTCCTTCTCCTTTTTCCCCTACCATCCAATCTCCTGCCATTGCCCTCCTTGGCTGAACCTAATGCTGGGCCTCACTCCCTAATGTGATCACCACGCTAAGTCTAGTAATCATTGGTAACCATACAAACTAATCACAATATTATTGACTATGTTCCCCTTCACTTTTTGATGCTCTGTTGTTAGGCACATACACATTAATGATCATTATGTCTTCTTTGAAACTGACCCCTTTACCATTATGCAATGCCCCTCTTCAACCCTGATGACTTTTCTTGCTCTGTTATCTGCTGTCTAAAATTAATATAATTACCCTGTTTTATTTTGATTAGTGTTAGCAATGTATATCTTTCTCCATCTATTTACTTATAACATGTAAACACTATATGTGTTTTCATATTTGTTGATCCTGAGAAGGAATATACCAGTTGAGAAGACTCCCTGTGGTTAATCGAGCCCAAATTTATAAATTAGAGTCTAGCAGTCCTTTTTTAGGGGGAAGGGGAGGGGCATGTATCTCACCCACACTTTTTGCATATCAGTGAAAAGCCAAAGACGGAGCTGCGAAGTCTTCTGCACTGGATTCCTACTCCTGAGCCAAACTTTATAAGGGAGGTCCTGGAATCGTATTTTTGACCAATAGGCTAAAACCTACCCTGTTCAATTGGAGCTACACAGCTATATCCTCATTTGCATCTTTACTGACCAATCAAAGCAGCTCTGTAATGGCCAATTGGGATATGAGATTCCAACCAATCAGGACAGTGTTATGTGGACCAATCAACTGCAAATTTGGATTCCTCATTTGCATAAAAATGGACCAATCCAGATGAGTGTGGGCACTTTCTCTATATAAGGGGGCTTCCCGTTTTTCTCTGGGAGGCATACTTTTAGTTTCCGCTGAAGGTTGCTTTTCCTGGTTTGCAAAATGCTCAGCTCATAAAGTTTCTGTTTTTACCACACCAAAGACTGAGGACTCCTGTTGACATTGGGTTGGTGGCAGTGACCTTTTGTTGACATTTATAGTAAGTTTCTTATATAAAATGTGTAGTTGGGTTTTGTTTCCTGTTCCACTCTGACAACCTGTCTTTTAATTAAAATATTTTGACCATTGATGTTCAAAGGGATTATTGATATAGTCGGATCAATATCTACCACATTTGTTACCGTTTTCTGTTTGTTCTTGTTCTTTGTTCATATTTTTGTCTTTCATTCTTTCTGCTTTTTGCAGGTTTAATTGAGCATTTGATATGATGTTATTTTCTCATATCAGTTGTAGGTTTTTTTATTAACTTTTTTCTTAGTTAATTGCCCTAAAGTTTGTATGTAATATACATTTACAATTAATCCAAGTCCACTTTCAAATAATACTATACTGCTTGACAAGTATGTGAGTACTTTATAAAAACAAAATTATCCTAATTCCCCCTCTTGTCCTTGTATCATTGCTATTATTCATTTCACTTATGTGTTTCACAGTCCTTGGACATTCTGTTCTTCCCCGCACTGCCCCTTTTAGTTTTTATTTACTTTCAGTTATTTCTTCTCTAGTACCCTTTCTTTCTTTGAATAGATCTGAATTTCTGACCGGTATCACTTTCCTTCTAAAAAACTTCTTGCAAGGCAAGTCTACTGGCAACAAATTTTCTCAGTTTTTGTTTGTCTGAGTCTTTATTGTTCCTTAATTTCTGAAGGATAATTACGCAGGGTACAGAACTCTAGGTTGGCGGTTTTTTTCTCTCGACACTTTAAGTATTTAACTCAACTCTCTTCTTGCTGTGTGGTTTCTGGGGAGAAGTTGTATGTGATTCTCATCTTTGTTCCTTTGCAGGTAAATATTTTCCCTCTTGCTTTTTTTAGAATTTTTTTTAATATTTGATTTTCTACAGTTTGAAAATGATATGCTTAACTGTAGGTTGTTGTTGTTGTTATTGTTTTGTTTTTGTTTTTGTTTTTTGTTGCATTTGTCATGCTTCGTATTCTCTTAGCTTCCTGGATCTGTGGTTTGGTTTCTAACGTTGATTTGTCAACATTCTCAGTCATTATTGGTTCAAATATTTATTCTGTTTCTTCCCTCTTTCTTCTCCTTCTGGTATTCCCATTACAACTTTTCACAGTTGTCTCACAGTCCTTGGATATTCTGTTCTTTTTTTCTCTTTTAGTCTTTGTTCTCTTTGCTTTTTACTTTTCGAGGCACCTATTGCTACTTCCTCAAGCTCAGAGATTCCTTCCTCAGCCATGTCCAGTCTACTGATAAGCCCATCAAAGGCATTCTTCATTTCTGTTAGAGTTCTTTTCATTTTTGGTTCTTTCTTAGAATTTCTATCTTTCTGTTTACATTGCCCATCTGTTCTTGCATGCTGTCTAATGTGCCAATTAGTGCTCTTAGCATATTAATAATCGTTGTTTTAAATTCCCAGCAGCCTGATAATTCAAACATTACTGCCATATCCGAATCTGGTTTTGATGTTTGTTCTGTCTCTTTAAACTGTGTATTTTGCTTTTTGGCATGTCTTTTTCTTGATAACTGGACAGGATATAAAAGAAATTGCTGTAGGTAGGCCTTCAGTAATATAATGGTAAGATGTGTGTAGAGTGGGGGCGGGGAGCATTTATAGTTTCTATAATAAGAGCTCAGTCATTTTAGTGAGCCTGTACTTCTGGATTATGAACTTCACATAAGCTTCTGTTTTTTTTTTCTTCCTCCCCCTTAGGTGGGACAAGACGGGGCTGGTTTGGGTATTTTCCTTCTCCCATGTAGAAAGCTAGAGCTACATAAAAGTGTAGGGGCCTCCCTATGACTAGGTTGCCCTGGATTTTTTAACTCCCAGACTTGTCCATACCGAGTCTCCAGCAATTTGCTAATTACAGTCCTGGTTTCCCTACCCCAGCGCTGGTTCCCTCAGAGGTTGCAGCTTGTGAGTTTCTGTTCTGATAAGTTGTGATTCTCTATATTTATCTGTTGGTCTCTCCAATTTGGGAGTTTGCCCTGTGACCTCACTTTTATGGCTCTAAGGAGAGTTGCTAATTTTTCATTTTGTTCAGCTTTTTACTTGTTACAATGGAGTGGTGACTTCCAAGCTTCTTACACCCCAGACCAGAAACAGGAAGCCTCCCTCCTCTAGTTTTAATTGAGCATTTTTTATTATTCCATTTTATCTCTCCTCTTAACATATCAGTTTAACTCAATTTCTTTCAGTGGTTGTCCTAGAATTTGCAAAATACATTTCTAATAAATGTTAAATATGCTTTCAAATAATACTAATAGCACTTCACAAGTAGCGCAGGTACCTTTTCCTCAATTCCTTTCTTCCAACCCTTGTGACGTTGCTGTCATTCATTTCACTTATCCATATGCTATAATCATACAATGCATCGTTACTATTGTTGTTTTAAACAAAGTTATCTTTTAGATCAATTAAGAATAAGAAAATTTAAAGATTTAGTTTTACCTTCATTCCTTCTTTGACATTCTTCTTTATGTAAATTGTTTCTGACCTGTATCATTTTCTGTCTGTAGAACTTCTTTTATCTTTTTTTTTTGGCACAGTAGGTCTGCTGGTGATGAATTCCCTGTTTTTGTTAGAGAAAGTCCTTATGACGCCTTTATCTTTGAAGAATAATTTCATTGGATCTAGAATTCTAGGTTTGTGGGGGCGTTTTTCCTCAACATTTTAAATATTCTACTCCATTTTCTTCTTACTTGCATTGTCTACATTGAGAAATCCACTGTAATGCTTCTCTTTGTTCTTTATAAGCAAGATATATTCCCCACTCTGGCTTCTTTCAAGATTTTCTTTTTGGATTGGATTTTCTGTAGTTTGAATGCGATGTGCCTAGATCTGGGGAGATTTTGTTTACTTGCTTGCTTGCTTGTTTATTTTGGTATTTAGTCTGCTTGGTGTTCTCTGAGCTCCCTAGATCTGTGGTTTGGACAGTTTTTGGCCGTTATTACTTCAAATGCTTCTTCTCCATTTTCTCTGTCTTGTCCTTCTGGTAGTTTAATAATGCATATGTTACACCTTTTGATGTTGTCCAGCAGTTCTTGGATGTTTGGTTCTGTTTTTCTCGTACTTTTTTCCTCTTTGCATTTCAGTTATTGACCTGTCTCCAAGCTCACTGATTTTTTCCTTGTCTCCTGGTGAGCTCATCAAAGGCATTCCTCATTCTCTTATACTGTTTTTGATTTCTACCATATCTTTGGAATTCTTAGAGTTTTCATCTCTCTGCTTACATTGCCCATATGTTCTTATATGTTGTCTACTTTTTCTATTAGAGCACTCAGCACATTAATCATATTTATTTTCACTCCCTGCCTGATAGCCAACATGTGTATCATGTCAGAGTCTGGTGCTGATGATTGCTTTGTCAGACTGTTTTCTCTTGCCTTCTGTCATGCTTTGTAATTTCTTATTGAAAGTCAGCCATGCATTGGGTAACAGGTACTGAAGTAAATAGGCCTTTAGTGTGAGAATTTGTTAAATATTTTTGGGAGATGTGTTTAATATTTGCTGCAACTACATGTTCCAGAATTTTCATATTCTTCTAGTGGTTTTGTTTTTGTCTCTTCTTGAATTGGGCTTCCCTAAGCACACTCCTCCTTAGAGTGTGTCCTGAAGCTCTCTCCACTGTAATCCACTGTTATTATATTGGAACTCTGTCAGTGGATGGCTTTGCTATTCATTAGCTTTGTGACTGTGGGCATGTCTCTTCACTGAGCCCAATTCGTAATCTATAAAATAAGAATAGTAATAGCTCCTTGTAGGGCAGGACAGGGCAGTGCTGAGGACTAAATGAAATCCTGAGCATCATGTGGTATAGACAAGATTCTTCATTGACTTGATGGGCTCATTTGGCTCTAAATCATTAATTGCTACTGGTTTAGTTGGGTGGTGACTAAAGTATGGCCTTGCCTCCCTCAACCATATAGTTAGAATCAGAACTCATCTCTCCTCATCCCAGTGGCTCAGCTGTATAAATGCCTCAACAGGGAAGTTTCTTAAAAATAAATGAAGTGTCCCTTCTGGGTACCCCAGATGCTTTAAGTAGAGCCTGATGACATATTTTAGTACAGGACCTGCCGGAACCATGTCCCTCTCTTGAGAAAATAATAACCTTCTTAATTGCACATTGACCCCAGATACATTCTTCCAAGTAAATAATACTTTGTTCAGAAGCATCCTAATTAGGTATTTACCTCAGAGATTGCAACAGCTTCATCCTGCTCCCCAGGGAAGTATTAGGCCTCATATTTGGGCCAACAGAACTGAAAAACAAACCGGCATCAAGAAAATAAATCCTACCAATGATTTACCATGGGAAGGCAGAGAGCTGGGGCTCTGGAGCCATTAGAGGCCATTAGCCAACTGTGGGGTCAGGCAACCTCCCTGCTTGAATAGAGGCAGCCCCCCTCAAAGACGGCCACAGGTTGGGCTAAGAGGTAACCCCTCCTTGTCCTGCTTCTCTAGCATTAGGAGCTGTTGCTCTGCTGGGGAATGTCTTGTGTGCAGTCACAGATCGCTCTTACAACAGCTGGCCTATGAGCTGGGGCTGCAATCACTAAGAATCGTGTTTGGTGCAAGGGGAAAGGTTTTTTCAGTGTCCTCTTCCCAGTGCTCATTGTCTCGGTGCCACTGCAGTCCCTAAAGAGGCCAGGGAGACAGGACGGCCTTGCTAGAGGATGGAGGGTTACCTGCTCCCCTCTCGCTGTCTTTTATTTTCTCCTCTCTCTTCATCTCTCTCCGTCTTCTACTTCTACCTCCCTTTCTTCTTCTCGTTCTTTTACCTTGTTCCTTTCTGCCTTCAACATTTCCTTCTCCTCTGCCTTCCCTGTCTCTTCTCCCTCTGCCTCTTTCTCCTCTACTCACTTTTACTGCCCTGCTCCTCTGGAACTCCAGGAAGTTCTCACCCATCCTCATCATTCACATGGCACGTGTCCCCTGGCTGGGCAGTGGCACCCCTGGCAGGCCCTCTGGTGCTGGGAAAATCATGAGCATTTGGGAAAATTAACTTTGGCTTCTCACCAGGAACTGACTGGAGATACTCTTTAAACCTCATTCTTTTGCTTGCAGGCACCATCAACTGTGCCTCAGGGTCAAAGTCATAAAGTTCTCCAGGCTGAACATTTCTCCAGATCCATTATGAGGTACCCAGAGGCTGCCCTTGAGAGCTTGTAGGTTGTACAGTTAGAGGTGAAGGGTGGTGAGACTTCTGAGCACACCGGGGACAACCAGAGGTCACAGTCAATGGTGGGGGGGTGGGGGGTGGGGGTTGGCGGAGCACTTGGGTCTCCTTCCCATCTTGGCTTGCTCTGCAGTGGCCCACAGAATATGCCTTTTGATCCTCACTCTCAGAGCCCTTGTTCCCCCACATGGAAGGCTTTGTCAGCGTGAGCCTAGTTGAAGGAAACTTGGAGATGGTTCCATCTGTAATTCTTAACCTGGGTTTCTATGGAAAGTTGGAGATTGTTCCATCTGTAATTCTTAACCTGGGTTTCTATGGACTGGAGGTTTGTATTGCCTGCTTGGGCTGCCATAACAGAGCACCACAGACCAGGCGGCTTACACAAGCATGGAAGGCTTTGTCAGCGTGGGCCTAGTTGAAGGAAACTTGGAGATTGTTTCATCTGTAATTCTTAACCTGGGTTTCTATGGAAAGTTGGAGATTGTTCCATCTGTAATTCTTAACCTGGGTTTCTATGGACTGGAGGTTTGTATTGCCTGCTTGGGCTGCCATAACAGAGCACCACAGACCAGGCGGCTTACACAACAGAAATGTATTTTCTCACAGTCTTTGGGGCTGGAAGCCCAAGATCAAGGTGTCAGTAGGGCCGATTTCTTCTGACGCCTCTCCTTGGTTTGTAGATGACTGCCCTCTCTCTGTCTTTCCTGTGTGTGCCTGTGTCCAAATCTCCTCTTATAAAGACACCAGTCATACTGAATTAGGGCTCATTCCAATAACCTCTTTTTAACTTAACTACCTCTTTATTAAAGACTCTGTTTTCAAACACAGTCACATTCTGGGGTACTAGGGGTTAGTAATTAAACCTGAATTTTGGGAGACACAATTAAGCCTATAACAGAGTTTATGGATAAAATTGGGGGGAAGTGGAAAGGGAAAAACTACATTTTAATTTTTACTACCCTCTAACTGAAATGTAACATTTCCTTTCCACATTACAAATGTGGACAATAAACCATAGTTGCATTTGCAGCACCTGTGACATTGTCTCTAATAAAAATCACAAATATTTTGACATCAAATTATGGTCGTCACAGACATCCTAAAATATTGTTTACGTTCCTAGCTACTTTGAAATTGCAGTTATTATACCCACTGCTGGGTCTTGTTTTTCATTGCGCTTGTTAAAAAGTATATACGTTACCGTATAACAAAGTTGTTTTTTCAATATATTGATAATTTTATGACGATATAATTGATTTCTCTTGTAAACTTTATTTTATTCAAAACATTATTTGAGAAAGGGTTCATAAGCCTTGCTGAACTGCCAAAGGGATCCATAGTACATAAAAGACCCTGGATCTGGTTTAAACCTTCATTTTCACAAGGAAGGAAAATGGAGCCCAAAGGGAGTAATTCACTTGTCCATTGTCACACAGCCGGTTAGTGGGGCTAGAGCTCAGATCCTACAGTTCTTAGTCCACTGTTTGGTCTACTCTATCACATTTGCTAGTTGTTCTCCTCTGAAGACTGGTATAAAATCATTAGCCATGACATAAAATTTCCAAATACCTTAGATTAGTAGTGTGCTCCATACATCCCCCAGATGTGCAAACTTCACAGTTATCCTTTTATTTAATAGCTGAGGAGCCTAGTTCCCTTCCTGAGAGATGGAAGAAAGGCCAGCCCTTAACTGCTCCCCCTCCTGATGTCTTAGGAAGACCTTGGAGGGATGCTTCCACAAATGGGTACTGGTTTTCTCTGGTCATCCCATCTAGGGAAACTGACTGCTCCTGGTGTGCCTGGGACTTCCCAGCACCGGCGCTGAATGTCCCATGACCTGGGAAACCTCTCCTTCCTAGACAAGTCAGCCTCTTGCCTGGACAGCTGCTCCACCCTCTGCGTGATTCTCCAAGGGCCAGCTAAAACCAGGATGTCTCTTGATTTGCGATTTCTCTGAGGACTTGAGAACTATACTGTGGAAAAGAGAACAACCTGATATCTGAGTAGATCTCAAGGCTCCTGGCTGCCCGGGACCCTAGCCCATGGGCTGGTTCTCTCTCCGTGGTCCCTGGCCTGCTGCTGCTTGGCATAGGTCAGTGTGTAGGTGCTCACCC
>NW_006494609.1:15648500-15657729 GCF_000325575.1 Pteropus alecto
GGTGCTCTCTCCGGGGTCCCTGGCCTGCTGCTTCTTGGCATAGGTCAGTGTGTAGGTGTTCACTCACTCTTTCCCCACCAGAGGACCCTGACCGTGGCCCTCTGCCCTCTTCGGGTGCAGATCACTTATGTCCTCCCCTCTTCCTAGTCAATATCCTGATCTTTCTCAAAGGCGCTCCCTTGCAGTGAAGACTGGCTCTAACATTATTACACAGCACAGCTTAGCTTCTAATTCTCACACTCTCTAACTTGGCTTCACCTCTGCACAGCAAGAAGATTCTTTGACGTGGTTTTCTCAAAACAATCAGAGCTTCCTTCCCTCCAATGGTGACTTCTGCAGCCATTCCTGGAGCAAGGCAGCGTTAACACAGTTTATTCTGCTCCTAACTCCTAGGGCGATTGAAAAGGCACTTGCATCATTGTTGCAGGCATTCATTTATTCACTTGAGAAACGTTTATTGAGACCTACCACCTGCAGGGCACTGAGCTGGGCTGTGTAGAAACCAAAATGAATGAGATCAACACTGGCTCTCTGATAGTTCTATGCTGGTAAGGGAGACAGACCATCAATAGCAACCATCATATGAGGTGACCAGTGTTATACGGTGCAGCCTACCAGGTGTTAGATGAACCGACTTCGGACATGGTCATTTCTGCCCTGGTGATGGGGTGGGGGGCGGGGAAGAGAAGACATAGAGCCATGACTCTCAGAGAGTGGCGTCTGGACCATCACATCAGTCACCTGGGAACTTTTCGGAAGTGCGAATTATCAGCCCAACCCAGACCTCCTAAATCAGCATCTCTGGGGCCGGGGCCCAGCAGTCTGTGAGCTAAGAAGCCCCGAAGAGAATTCTAGAACCACTCGAGTTTAAGAGCCACTGGAGCAGGGGATGCCGTTCGTGTTCTCTCTAGTGCCCTTTACAGGTGAGTATGAGCATCTCTCAGCTGCTGCAAGTGTTGCTGCTAACCCCTCACAGCTGCCCCCTTCTCTGGAGAATTGCCTTCTGCCAGGAAGTAGCCTCACCTGGGAGGTTATCGCTCTTTCCCCTCCCCACAGATAATAGCCGAATGGCTGACGTGGGCTACAAAGGGCTGTCGTCTTTGCCTCAATTCTGTGTGAGTGGCTAGCTCTGGGGTGCAGTGTATGATTCAGAGCTCCCCGTAGGCTCAGACTGGAGTTCATTGTCAGACGATGCCACATTCTTGCTCGGCTTGTTCTGTCTCCAATCCTGCTTTCCTCATGCCCTTCTCTTGAGACCACCCCAGTAAATCACTTGAACAAGAGACCCTCTATCTCAGCTCTGCTTCCGGGGACCAAAGCCAGAAGCTTCACTGAGAAAAAGCTTGAACAGGTCTGGAGGAATAAATAAAACCCTGTCAATCAGAAAAGCAAAGAAGAACATCCAGGCAGAGGGAACCGAATGTGCAAAAGCTTGGAGGTGGGATTGGCAGGGTGAGTTGTCTTTCCACTGCTTGTTTTTTTTTTGAGTGGCTGGGACACAAGGTGCCTGGGGAGAACAATCTGAAAGCTTTCTAAGTCCTACAAAGGAGTACTGATTTGTAACCCATGATCAGTGGGATGCCACTGAGAGAGATAAGGTACGATGGGGCACAATTCTATTTGCATTTTGGACAAATTACTCTGGCTACAGTGCAGAGATAGATTAGAGAGCAGAGAGACCATTTAGGAGGAAATTTCAGTACTCCAATTATAAATGATGGGGACCAGACTGAAGGAATTGATGGGGAAGGATCGAGAAGAGAAGATACATTGGTGAGAGACATGGAAAGTAGAATTACCATGTGTGGGCTCACGCCTGCGTAGATAGGGGTGGTTGACAGAGAGGGAGGCACTGAGATGACCCCCAGATATCCCTGGTGGACGCTGAGATCATGAGATATCCCCAGTGTGCACAGAGAGGGGTGACATGGGGAGAAGCCCAGGCCAGGTTCTGTGAGGAGTCACGAGTTATGCAATAGGCATGTTGAATGGTGGCATCTATGAGACGTGCAGAAGGCTGAGGATGCCTGATTGGCATAAAGGTGACACTCGAGTTTCTGGGGGGAAGTGGGCAAGTTGGCACCCTAGGAGAACCAAGATTAAGCTCCAGGTGGAGGACAAGAAGGAGATGGAAACACAGCTGCCAGGGTTTGAGGAGAACGTAATGTCATGGGAATCGAGACACAGAGTAGAAAGTAGAGGGAGCGTGGTCATTTGAGTCACATGCTCTGCGGTGTGAACACTGTCCACTGGGTGTGGTCATTAGCCACGTTAGTGTTTTTCAGTGGCATAGGGAGTGAGGTTCAGGGAGCATCGAGTGGCTGGGAGTGAGTGAGGCTGAGGAAGTATCGAAGTACAGAAGGAATTTCATGAAGACTGGCTGTGATGGGAAGGAGACAGCCAGCCCCCCTCTGATCCCCGGCATCGGCTCCCAGAGTCCTCCTCAGGACCAGTAGCATGTCATGCAGTCAGCCAGCCACAGCTGGCTTCAGGCTGTGACCTCATGCACCCCAACTTTAACCACCTGAGCTACCTGCCTACACAGAGGGTGATGACACAGAGACGCTTGTAGACAGATATGCATATATAACACATTCTAAAATTCTCAACTTCATACCTCAACCAGGTAGGTATCAGCAGATATATTTGTTCATACCCAGACAGTAGGGTGATAGTTTAATATGTCTGACATGATTCGAACATGCATTTTTCACTGGTGGAGATCGAGTATGCTTTCCAAGGCAGTTTTTGGCAAAACTTTAAAGAGAGGGCCTCATCCGTCACTTCTGATTCCCTGGCTGTGTATTAGAGCCATCAATCAGGATGAGCTCTCTTGACGTTGATGGGATGCCATCGGTGCTTCTACAGGATTCTCTCTGTACTTTAGCTCTAAATAGCAAGATTATTATTTTCGACATGTTATTCAAGCGGGGATTTTTTTTTTCTTTTTTTTTTTTTTACCTCTATTGCTTCCTGTCTGGGAAACCCTCACCTTGGAAGCACTCTCCTTCTGGTCCACCCAAGGAGACTCAGTTCACTTCAGACTAATTAGGGGTTGGGCTTAATTAGAGGTGTTCTAAAAATTTCGCAAAGATTGCAGCACGTCTCTCCTGACATCGAATATATATCTGTTTCCCGAGGCCGGGAGCGCTGTGTGCTTGGGCTTCGCCAGGAATCCAACAAGTTGCTGCGGCTCCCATAAGCTTTCCGTGGGTGCTCATGGGAGCTAGTAATCTTGGTGACCTGTGAAGTGGGCCGCCTTATATCACAAAGGGGATATAAAAATACCACCCAGCTATTATCTTCTTTGACCAAGAAGGTCTGTGACTCAGAAGAGCAAACGCATGTGTCCCAAGCCAGCCCCCTAAAATGAGCATTCTCTGAGGACTACTGAGATTAAAGGGCTCCCTGGAGAGGCAAGGAATGAGTGAGTGAACGAGTGGAGGGGGCTGTAGGAGTGGGCTGGGATGGGGCAGGAGAGAGCAAGAGAGCACCAGTTGCCCCAGGTTGGGGTGCAGAGCAGAGCCCCTCTGCCTGGCGGAGTCTAGTTTCAGTCTCTATTGCCACAGATTTGTCTAATCAGCCTCGACCCTGACCTTGGGATCAAAGACTCCTTCCTGACAACCCTCCCCGTGAGTTCTATTGCTAGCCTGTCTTACCAGTTCAGCAATTACTGAGCCCCTGTTCTGTTTCTACTTTGGGCTCGTTCCCCCAGGAGTGACCTGGGAAAGCAGGTAGGTCTGTGCAGGCGGCAGGGAAAATGGGGCCCAGGGTTCAAATCGACCCATCACACAGTCTCGGTTACAAGGTCGGGAGATGGTAGAAGCTATAATGGGGAACACAGGGTTTGGGATGATGGTGTTTGTTGAGTTGTCCTCATCTGCACCGTCTCCTGTCCTCACTGCCACTTCCAAGGAGAGAGCATGGGTCTAGTGAGTGAGTTAATGAAAAGTTGAGTGAATGAATGAATGCCGTCTAACCGTACCTCTCTCGCTTTGATACACACAGCTCTAGTTTTCTGAGAAGGTCACAGGAAGCTAGAAGAAGGATCTAGGAAGCTAGAAGAAGCAGTTTACACCAACAGGAGATGGAACTCCCCAGGGGCCTGCTGGCGATATGGGTTGGTTTAGTGGTGAGTGAGGCCTTGGTCAAGTGACCTCAGGAAGGTAATGTTTGTCCAGGGTCTGCTGAAGAAAGGCAGCTGGGCCAGGAGCCACCACGCCCACCCTCCAGCTCCGTCTTCCCGTTATTCCTTTCAGATCGAGGTCTGCGTACAGATGGCAGTTGGCGAGCCATGGGGCATTTTTTTTCAGTCCCAGATGCCAGGAGAGCTGGGTTCCAGCCCTACCCTTGCCCAGATGACCCCAGGAAAACCTCTTTGTAGGCCCCAATGTCCTCATCCTGAGATGACAGGGTTTTTAGATGACCTCTGAGGGCCTTTCCAGCTCCCAGTTTGACCAGACATTTCACCTTCCCTGAAGTTTGGTGTCACTATTGTTCAGAAGCTCCCTTAGGGGCAGGTCTGTGCTGAATAGTAGTTTGTGATTTGAAGCACATTGGCGGGGTGGGGAGGGGCCTTGTTCAATGAAGACTTTCTGACGATCTCTCTGTCGCATCTTGCAACATCTGCCTTTTCAATCCACTTTCTGCCGCCGGTAATCGAGAGGAGAGTGGAATTCCAAAGCAAGAAAAGCACAGGCCGAACAAACCTGCAGGTCTGTACCGAGAGAGTCCTCAGTGCTAATGCCAGCTATTGTCAGCGATCTGCCTTCTGGGTAAGTGGTAGGATTGTGCCTCCTGACTTCCATGTGGTTGGGTGGGGCCATGTGATTAGTTATGGCCAATAAGCGGTGAGTAGAAGTGACGTACATCACTCCCAGGTCAGATCATTTAGGTGAAAGTGGAAACACTTCGACAGTGTTTGAGAAGGAGTCTGCTCTGTCAGTCCACTCTGCTCTGAATGACCATGTGGAGCAGAGCCTTCAGCTGACCCTGCATAGACATGTATCATGAGAGAGAAATACCCTTTGTTAGCTTAGGTGACTGAGATTTGGGGGTTGTTTGTTACTGCAGCATAACCCCGCTGAGTCCTGACTATTACACAAACCTAGATTCTGTCCAGAGCAGTGGAGAATGTGCTTGTTTTCCTCTGGGCAACTTTCACTAATCCTTCATTGGTAAGAGCAATAAACACAAAATGCCCACCTGGAAGCCTACCTGGGTCTTCCTTTACCATCTCCAGTGGGCAGTGCTCAAGAATGAAGATGCCTTGGAAATACACTCTGAAAGCGAAGGTCTGTGCAAATTCGTGCTGCATCAGTTCAGACACCATATGATGCAGAGCCTGTGTGTCCTCTGCCACATCTCCGCAGCTGGGCTTGGTACCCCAACACAGGACTTCCTTTCTTCTACTAGGCCCTTTCTGAGTCAGAGAGACGAGAGAGCAGTCTCGGAGAGGAAAGCGAGACAGCTTGATCTTTCAGGGAAAAGTTTGAACACTTCTCCCGACTTACTATGTTACCTGTCAGGCAAAAAATAAATATTCATTAGGAAATTACCTCTAGGAGCCCCACGTGAGGGATGTGAACTTGTTTGCAGTGATGTTGGTAGAGGACACAATTTACTATGGATAATATCAAGAGAGATTATTATTGAAGTCCAACCCACTGTTTGCCTCAGCTTTTTATTACCAGAGAAAGCTAATTACATGTATAAGAATTTTAATGTCCAATCAAGACCCCATAGTGGATGATTTCAGAAAAGCAATTATATGGACTTAGGAAGAAATTTCAGCAGAAAATTTCCTGTTGAGAAAACTCTATACATATAAATATTTCATGTACCATCAGATTGGCTCATTATCTCTAAAGTAGAATTTGAGGTGTGTCCAGTTTAGGATCAACTGGTACTTCACTTGGCAAAAGCTATCTGTGCAGTTATAATTATCATTGATAGAATTTATGTGAATCCCTGGACATGCCCGTTGGTACTGGTGTCCTTGGTGGCTCCAGGTTTGATGTTACCAAGCTCCAGGTTTGATGAGGGCCCACCCTAGTGACCTTCCAGCTCTGAAACCTTAAACAAGTCAGTTGACTTCTCTGAGCCTTCATTTCTTCATCCACAAAATGTAGATAAATTTACCTACTTTTTAAGGTAGTTGTGAAGCCCACTGCTTCTAAGGTCAGCTCTGGTCATGTTCTCCCACTGAAAATTGTTCATTGATTTCTCATTGTTTCGCTGCATTGTCCAGCATGGTAGCCACTGACCACTACGAGATGCACCAGACTGTCCCCTTTCTGAGGCCAGATTTAGGAAAGCCACCTTTCCCAGCTGCACTCACCCTGCCCCCCAACCCAGTAGGAGCCACCATAGAGGAACAAGGACTCTAAACTTGCCAGTGGCCTCGGCACCAAGGTGACAACATTGGATAGGAAAGTCAGCAAAACAGCTGGTCAAGGGTCCCATTTGGATGCCAGCTCCTGAACTGCCATGTGTTTTGGAAGAAAGTGTCAGTGTGTGGGGATGGGTGTAGAATGAATGGGGGTCGGGTCATTTTGCTGTGTGACTCCCTTGCCTCAGCATAAAATCGAAGGTGCTTTTATTTAGAAAGGCAGTTCAGAGCTGTCCCAGCACAACGGGATCAGGATGACCGGGCTGGAGTCCTACGCAGAGGTGGTAGTGGGTTGCATGTGGGGAGACTGGCCAACACGAGGTACTTGGTTTTCTGCCCTACCCTCAGGACAAACAAGATGTGAGGACAGAAATTCTCATGCCCAGATATGAGTCAGCACACCCGGTGATTCTAAGAACCCCCAGGCCGTGACTAAGTTTCCTTCGAGCCAAGCAGACAGAGCCTCAACACAGAGATTTGGGTAATTAACATAATTTGGGTAATTAATTGGCCTGCTTTGGTCTCATCTGGACTATACAGGCCTCACTAATGTTTGAGATGCAATTAGAGGTTGTTAAATGGCTCCCTATCGACCCGCGTACGGGAGACTGAGTTCACCTAGCGAGATGACTTCATCTGGCTTATAGAGTGAGATCCAGTGTCTATATTTTCAGTCCTGTGGTGTGTGAACAGTAGACAGTAGGAAGCCACGAGACTGGCTTGTGATAATCCCAAGGCAATTTATACAGGGCTAGATGATCTTAATAATCCCATCCGTATTAGTCTACTAGGGCTGCTATAACAAAGAACCACACAGACTGGGGGATTTACCAACAGAAGTGCATTGTCTCATTGTCCTAGAGGCCAGAAGTCCAAGATCAAGGTGTCGGTACAGTTGGTTGCTTCTGTGGTCTCTCTCCTTGGCTTGTAGGTCGTCACATGGTCTCTCCTCTGTGCGTGTCTGTGTCCTAGTCTCCTCTCTTGTAAAGACACCAGTCATATTGGATTAGGGCCCACCCTAGTGACCTTATTTTAACTTAATTACCTCTTTAAAGATCCTATCTATAAATACAGTCACATGCTGAGATACTGGGGGTTAGGACTTCAACCTAGGACTCTGTGGGGACACAATTCAGCCTATAGCTCCACCTAATCCCAAGGTTCAGAGGTTCTGGGTCCTCCCCCTGCTGCTGACCCCCACGAACCTCGCAGTGCCGTTCTCTCTCTGGGCTTCGGTTCTCCAATCTGCTTTGCTTCCCTCAATTGGGAGGCACAATCAGTTAATGTACAAGAAAGTGCTTTGTCAACTCCCCAGCCGTGGTCTCAGGAGGGGCAGCATACCCCTCGGGGGCATTTTGGAAATGTGTGAGTTCATGCTTTGGGTTGTCACAATAGTTGGGGGATCCCACGGCGTTCAGTTGGAAGGAGCCAGAGAGAAGTCTTGTTTCGTGAGGAACAGTCCCACACTATGAATTGTCCTCTGTCACTCACAACTTTCCGATATCCTCTGTGCATCATGTACGTGAAAAAAAACAACAACAACACATAACCATCCAACCTCGAACCTAATTCTGTTTTACACATAAACACAAAGCATTTCTTTTTGCAAAGTTAAAATGTAGGCT
The DNA here is from genome assembly GCF_000325575.1 of Pteropus alecto. NCBI lineage: Eukaryota > Metazoa > Chordata > Mammalia > Chiroptera > Pteropodidae > Pteropus > Pteropus alecto. Next base: position 15,656,517 of record NW_006494609.1, read on the forward strand.
TTTTAGGGAAGGCTCTACCACGCAAATCGAAGGAAGGTTGTGCTGTATTTTGTTTGGAACTTGATCAAAAATTGTTCACCATTTTAGAGAATTCATGTTTTCTATAACACACATTTAGAAAACAGGTCTCTAATGCAACATCGTTCATGGCGCTTTCGTCGTTGATACGACATACAGCAGTTTGCACGAGTCTTTCCATTCTAGTTAGAGATGCAGGTGTCGACTTCATGTCTCCTAGTGTAGCTGTGAAATGTAGTACCCTAATTTCCTTTCCTTATATCCTTTCTATCATAGCCAGGGCATTATATAACTTTTTGAAATTATGGGTTGATAGTTATATTATCTGTGAATTTCGTTTAAAGATATTAAAGGGACTGGTACATATTTTAAATGAGGCCATAACATAGGGGTTGAGAAAGCCTCTAAGGCGCCATTCGAGTGCCGACTTTTACTGGGGTGGTCAACAGTGGCGGTTTGGGGATTTCTTTGGCCTTCTGGCTCTGTCACACCTGATGCAGGCCAGGGTGATCTGCTTGCAGTGAAGCACCCTCAGAAGGAAGGGAACGTCTTTGTTTTTGTCATTTCTCCTACCTCTAATATCAGCCTTAGGCCTCTACTCATTGCTTCATACACGGGGCTGGTCACTGCTAAGGCCTCACCCTGTTGCCCGGCACCAGGAACCTGTGGGTGTGGAGGGCGTGGCTGACAGAACAACTCCTCTGAGCCCCGCCACCTGTGCCAAGAGGCTGGCAACAGCCTGAGAGGCCGGGCCACCTGGGCTGGGTCATCACTAGCGATGTCACTGGCCGCGTGTGGCATCATGGTCTGCACCGCCGCCCTCCCCACTTGTTTGTGCTCCAGCTTGGTTGCAAGCTGGGGTACCCGCCCCTCCCAGGGCCTCGGGCTTAATTAGTGGCACAACACAGAAATGAGGTCTGGCTCCCCTGGGACGGCCACCTTCCCGTGGGTGCCACTGCTAAGCAGGCAGATCCTGCCCCAACCTCTCGCCCTGGCCCAGGTTACTCTTCCTGGCCTTAGTGCTCCAGGTGAATGGAAGTCCCCAAGAGTGAAGCCTCCTTGGCATCGTGCCAGAAACGGGCCTGAGGGGTTCGCTCTGAGGCCAGCTCTGTGTTTCCGGTACCTCTCTCACAATCTGGTCTCAACCTCCTCCACGTCATGTTCCCCGGGCCTCCAGCAGACCCCTACCCACCCC
>NW_006494609.1:15657840-15689000 GCF_000325575.1 Pteropus alecto
CCCCCCACCGCAAAGCCATATCCCCTCCTTGGCACCCACCGCGCCTGCACAGCAGCTCCTCAGCTTCTGCAGAGAGATTCCTCCACATGTGGACCACCTGCCCCTGTGCTTGTCAAAATGCAGGTTTCTAGGTCCTACCCGGAATCTACGCAATCACAATTTCTCAAGGCGTGGCCCTGGGGTCATTATCTTAACATGACCTCCCTCCGGGATTCTGTGTCCTTTAAATTTGGGAATCCCTGGCTTACAGAATGAAGGCCAGATGTCTTGATGGCCCTTGTGGCCTTCATGGCTGCACTCTGGTCTACCTATCTAGCCTCGTTTTTCACAGCGGGACTTTTCTTTGCTCACACGCATTGAACTCTTCATTGATTATGTACATAGTGGGCCCTACCCTTTCCCAGTTCCTCACGCTGCTTGCTCTTCTCCCGGGAAGAACTTTTTCTCCTTCTTCCCTTGCAAACACCTACACGTCTTTTAAGACAAGCTCAAATAACAGCCCCTGTCCTGACTCCCTTCTGATAAGTATTTGTTGCCGAAGCCCTGTGACCCTACCTGGCAACCCTACCCCTGTCCCCCCGACCTCCCCACATTGTCAGCCATTGGAGGCAGGGGGAGTGTCTTATTTATCTTTAAAACCCTAGCAACTAACACCATTCCTGGTACATAGTGGGTGCTCAGTAAATATTTATGTAACTTTAAATGGTCTCTTGGACTAATTTCCCATCTCTTCTTAATTGGGCTTCTGCCTCAGGCTGCTGGGCTTCATTTAAAACTTGGTCATTAAAAAAGCAGTTCCTTTGTTTCCTCTGCGTGGTTCATATTTAGCCAAAGAGATTTATTTCTCCAATAAACCCTACTCTCCAGACAGCCACGTGCATCTGCTCCTCCTGCTGAGAAGTGAAAGGAAGTCACAGGATGCACCTAGAGCTCCTATGCTGGCGAATGCAGGAAAAAAGACCCGGAACCTTCTTTAAATCTCACTGCAGCCGTTGATCAAGGTCACATCGCCGGCATTTGTTTCCTGTGTTTGCAGGGTTAACTGAGATTCTTTAGGGGAGAAGAAAACCTCAGAATTCTTTTCTTTGATCTATTGACTGCTTTAATTGCTTTCTGAGATGGTGGCTAACCCATCAGGGAATGTAGAGATGACTGGTGTGGTTGTTAGCAAACCCGATAGGCTCCAAGCTCCAAGCTCCAGGAATGCAGACTAGGGACCCAAGACGACTGGAGAATTTCTGCCTGACGTTATGATTTGGGGTACAAATTCAACCTTAAGAGGTGGGGTTGAAACCCATCTGATGTCTCCAGCACAGATATCTTCCTTTCTGTTTTTTTCCTGGTGGAGAATTTTATATCTCTAAGAATTCCTGCCATTAAACTGTTTTCATAGAAGCGAACCAACTGATCTGGTAGAGAGGCTGTTGTGTTCTTTGCCAGCTTATCTCCAGTAGAATTAAGGGGCTTTGGGGGAGGGAAGGATGGCCAACAGTAAACGGACTGGCTAAGTGCTGAGTTGGACACAAACAATATGCTCTCACTCCTGTGCCAGAGAACTCGTTCTCAGGCAGCCCACTCCATTTTCACCTTGCTCAGCTGGTCAATTTTCTCACGTTTCTGATAACCCCATCTCTGTAACTTCTATGGGATGGCCTCGCTTATGCCTGCTTGTGTATCATGTAGAGAAAGTCTTCAAAGATTCGAGGTTTTCCCTGGGTCAGGCTAACCATCCTCGGTTCCTGCACCTCTATGGGTGATGGGAAGCCACATTACTTTTACCCTTTGTCTCAGAGGTTTTCTGATAATGAGCCATTTGGAGAGAGCCCTTCAGTGGCATAGTTCACTTACTTCTCCCCAGGATGGGCACACAACTGCTGTTTGTATCAAAGTGATGCTTGTCACTAACTTGGTACTTGGCACAATGCTGGGATTCAATATGTATTGGATGGATACAAGGATAGATGGATGAATGGGTAGGTGGTTGAATAAATAAATGGATGAATGAATGAAATTATGACTCAGCAAGTAGAGAAAGCCAACTTGGAAATATTTAGATCAGTCAATGTCATGGAGCCTCTTCTGTATCGATATTGTGTTGGGTAGAAGAAAGGAATGCTGAGGAGGAGTGAGTGTTTACAAAGACGTATAGGTACAATCATCATCCTAATATGGAGAGAAGCTGGACCCAAGCCCATGGAAACAATCTCCTCCCTCTCCGAATCTGATATTTATGGATATCTGTCATACAGCAAGTCACCAGAAACATAAATTGGGCTCATAGAAATTCCAGTTTGGGATCGAAAGAAGTTAGAAGAAAGAGATATTAGTGATAAATTGGTCAAACCGCCTCTTTCACAGTGAGGACCTGGAAATAAATAAAAGTGACTTGTCCAAAGTCACGCAGAGGGAAAGTGCCAGAGCTGACACTGGAATCTTTGTCTTTTCGCTGCCAGTCTAGCATGTCTTTCTAATATGTTTTCTTTTCTCAGAGATCGTTTGTTTTGATCCACGTTTCTTGTGTATGTGCTGCAAAATGTCTGCTTTGTATTGACCTTGCCGTCCTGGCTGGCTTTGATTTTCATTCGTTTGCTCGCTCACTCGCTCGCTCACTCACTCACTCTCCATCCACCCACACTTGGGAGCACTTACATCAAGCTCTGTGCGAAGTTTCGGGGATAGATGAATGAAACATGAGCCCTATTGTGGAAGAATCTAGCAGGGCAGAGAGACCCATAAACAAAAGGCAATGTACTCAAGCTATTAAATGGGTGTGTGAGTGCCCAGAGGAAAGAATAGCTATCCCTGCTTGGGAGCGCAGAGAGGGCTTCCAAGCTTGATAACAACTGAATGGATCTTGAAGGATGGGTAGGAGTTTGCCGACGGATAAGTAGGGGATGGCATTTGAAGTAGAGAAAAGCTACTTGCTTGGGTGTAGGATGCTTGAAAAGACCCAGCATAGCTCAGGGTGGGAGAAGCTGTGTGGAATGCATCTACACATGTGGACCAGGACCACCTTTCTATAGGGTCCCCCAAGGCCCAAGGGACAGTACAGTGTAGATGGCTTTAGCCTTTTGTGATTATTTGTTCTTGTGTCCTGATGAAAAGTTGGTAAGTGAGAACCTGAAAAATGAGTCCATCTGAGGGAGAATTCTTTCAAAAATCGGATTTTAATGCAGTAGTTATGGCGCGAACCACAAGTCTTCTAACTGGTTGTGGGAAGTGCGATGTTTTGTAGAGATTATTTAGATTGCTTGGCTTTCTCTTTGGCCATGTGTATGTTCTAAATAACTTTCACAATGCTTTGCATGTATATTATAAATAACTTCTAAGTCAGTCTCTTTGGTTTTTATGTAAGGTTTACAACAATTGCCACTGGAAGCCCGTATGGAATTGAAGAAAGATAGAACTGATTTAAATTTAAAGATGGGTCAGATATGACCTGTGATCAATTTTCAGTAGCTGCTGTGCACTTGGGTTTCAGAGACATTGAGGAAAGCTTGTAAACTACCTAACAGAGCACTTAACAATCTAATACATAAGAAATACAATGCCACTGTCAGAAGCCTTGATGGAGGTCGGAGGGAGCCAGAGAAGTAATTTGTGTAATAAATTCTGTGAATTCCCATTACTTTTTTTTTTTCAGACAGGCTAAAAATAGAAGCCCCAAATAAATATTATATCAGAGGTAGAAAAGAGAAAACGATGGAATGAATTCGAAATGAGTTGCTTGATGGCCTAAACTGACAATGTAGAAATCAGGATAGAGGTTACAGGCACGGGGGGATACTGCCATGTTTTCTAGCCATATTTGATTTGGAAAAACTTTCAAAGGGGTAGTTGGGGAAAAAATGTTGCTTAGAAACAAATCAAAGTAAACATGGTAAAGGCCCAGGGAAGTATGAATTTAGTCATGACTTGGTTAATGTCTCCCAGACACTTATGGTCTGACTTCTTTATGATCGTTAATGCCCGTGATTGAAAATATCTCAAGTTCTGATGTCTCAAACCATCTGGCCTCCTTGGACACTTGGCTTATTTCATCTCCTGCTGCATGTGACACTGTTATCGACCCCTCCTTCCGTGAAATGTGTCTCTTCTAGCTTTCAGGATACCTGCATCTCATACTTTTCTTCCACTTCTCGTCCCCAAATTCTCAGCATTCTCTGCCGGATCCTTCCCTCCACTTGTACTTGAATGTTGATGTCCGCCGAGGACTGACCTTCACTCTCAACGCTTCTCACTCCGAGCAACTTTGAAACCTCCAAATTTCTGTCCTCACCCAATCTATGTCTTATCTCCACATTTTCACATTCTTTCTAGAGCTGTGCTGTTCAACATAGTTGCTGCTAGCCACATGTGGCTGTTTCAATTAAAAATCTTACAATAAAATGTAATTCAGTTCTTCATTCACATAAGCCACATTTTAAGGGCTTGATAGCTGCATATGGCTATGGTGTTGGACAAATAACATAAAATCCATCTCAACCGGCTTAAATAAGAAATGGAGTTGATTGAGCCATGTAGCTAAGTGGTCCAAAAGAAGGATGAGTTTTGCATGAGGCTTGGTCAGCATTGTTATCAGAGGTCATCTCTTTACTGCATCCATGGTATTAACTTCATTCAAACACTAGCACCACTTTGGAAGCAAGGGGGCTGCCAGCAGCTCCCAAAGCAACAGTCTTCCTCTCTCTGGTCCAAAGGGGAATAGAGGATCTTTGTCTTAGCATTTTCAATGGAAGTCTTGAGATCCACTTTGGTTGGACCAGTCTAGGCTGTGTGTGCCTGTGCCTGAACCAATCACCGTGGTCAGGGGCACGGAAAGCATTGACTGGCTTAGTCCTGTGGTCCATCCCTACAGCCGGAATCATTTAGAATAAGCTTTTCCTGACTCACGAGAGTCCTCAGGCAGAAATTGGGAGTTTCAGGGGAGAAAGAAGAGGAACGTAGATGCTGAGTGGGTGCCTACCCACAGATGTCTGATGGAGAGGGGACGGCATGATTTTAAAAGGAGACTGGAAAGTGGAGTTGATATTGAATGTCCTTTCCTTTCAGGACTTAGGGGTTTACCGGAAGGAAGCCAAGCAGGAGCGGCAGCAGAGCCGTGCGTCCTCCAGGTACCCCACCCTCGACTGAGCAGGAGAGGGCTCCCTCCGTCCCACACGTTTCCTAAGGAAAGGCTTTGCTTCTCAGCCACAGAAATGATGGAATTTTATAGGGTGTTCGGAGGACCAGCAAATGGAGTGAGTTGTTCTTTCAAGGCCTAAAATAGAATGAGGAGAATGTGCATTGTCCATTTACTTTGATTTATATTTATATATTTCCTCCAGTTGGGGAAAGAAATACAAGGAATCAAGGGAGAGGATGAAAGCGAGAAGAGATAGTACAATTGAACACAGCAGACTGGCAAAAAGTAAAACTGCTTCTGTGATGGCACAAGAAATTATAAGTGCCCCAACTGGAATAGACAGCTTTTCAATAATTCTTATACTGCTTTATTTTATTTGTTTGCCGATAATGCACGTGACCTGTAAGGAAAGCACTATTTTCTTGAGTGTTTTGGCAAAAATGCACTTCATTTCATGGCACAGAAGTTAGTTAAGCCATGTCTTCTTAGCAAGTGTGAATTAAGGCAAGTATTCAAATGGATCAGACCCAAACTGCTTCCTTTTATAACTATGTGAAATGAGTATCTTAAGCGTGGAGTCAGAGCAGCCTCACAAACTCCATTAACGAATAGTTACTTTACTCAGAAAGCCTTATAAACCCCATTTAGCGCTAAGTATTTGTCACACCTGGAGGGTCTCCAATTTTCTTTAAGTAATGTGGTGCTGGGAAAATCGCTTAGAGCATGTTGAAATTCCCTCTGCAAATGCAGAAAAATATTCTTCTCTGCAATTGCTTAAGATGATTTTTTCAAAGCCAAGACATTTGAAATGTGTCTACTATGGGAAACCTTCCTGACAATTATTTAAGAAACTCTGAGAAGTGGCAGAATAGGGGGACGGTCACTGTTATGGGCTAAATGGTACTCTTTAAAAAGATATGTTGAAGTTCAAACCCCCAGTACTTGTGAATGAGACCTTATTTGCAAATAGGGCCTTTGCAGATGTAATCAAATTCAGATGAGGTCATACCAAATTGGAGTGGGCCCTAATCCAGTCATTGGTGTCTTTATAAGAAGAGATCCTTTGGACACAGAGAGAAGAACATGGGTTGACACTGGCAGAGATCGGAGTGGTGCAGCTTCAAGCCAAGGAATGCCACGGATTCCTGCAGCCACCTAAGCTAGGAAGAGGCAAGGTAGGATTCTTCCCTAGACCCTTCAAATGGCACATGGCCCTGCCAACATCTCGATCTTGGATTTCTGGCCTCCGAAACTGAGATAGAATCAGTTTCTGTTGTTTTAAGCCTCCTGGTTTATGGTGCTTTTCTATGGCAGCCTGAAAAAAACCCATACAGCCACATGGGTCCTATAGTCTTCTCTCAGACAGAGCAAGACACAAGTCTCTTTCCTTTCTGGCTCTTCAGAGAAGCACAGGTCCTAAACTGCCAGACTGACTCAATGTGACCTCATGAATATCCAACCCTGCTGCCAAGGCCTCCTGCCAGAGTCACTATGTTACTGACCCCCGACAATCAAGAACCTCCAACTTTTTAAGTTAGGTCTCACCGACCAAACAACACACTTCAGTTAGAGTAGGGGATATTTGGATAGAGAATACAGGATCCGGTTTTCTGGGCATGAATTAAGTCCTGAGCTCAAGAACATCTGCATGTTTGGGTAGAAGGGCATTGACTCTAATCTTGCTTTTGAAACGTAATTCCTAGGGCCTCGGATAAGACACTTCAGCTCTGTGCACCTCAGGCTCCTCGACTGTAAAATGGGTCTGTAATTCCCGCCCTGCCAGTTTCTTAGGGTTGTTTGGGGATCAGATGAGAGAGAATGCCAGTGAACCAGTCTGCAATGCAAATTGTATACATATCTAAGGCACTGGTTTTACCAGGGTGGGTAGCCACAAAATCCCATTTCTTAGCGAGGGAGGAAAAAAGTGTGAGATTTAATACCAATGTGTTTTTCAGGCAGAGCCCGGAAGGGATCTGCTTACGATCAGCCAGTAAAACCAGACACCTGTAACCAGCACTGGGGTCTCTAAAACTGAACGCTCTGTCCCCTTCCCGTCTTCCCCCTGCAATGCCTTACCCACCCCCACCAGCCTTACACGTGTTCTTCTCTACGTCGCTTTTATAATGCGGGAACTTTCTGCCTATACTTCTCCCCTTCTCAATGCCTGTTCCTCTCGCTGTCCTTCCCTCTCCCCCACCCTCTTTCTTTCCGACCCCATCTTTCCTTTGAAAAGTTTCAAGTAGAATGAATTCAGTGTTCTCAGACAAGTCTTCACATAAAGAGCTCACTATGCACTTCAGCCAGAAATTATCTCCTTTGAAGAATCTCTACTTTAATCTCCTCCAAGGCAGGTTTTTGTGGTGTTAGAACAAAATGACACGATGCTCTTCAAACTAAAAGCCTTATTAAGTGGCATTGAGAAAATCTTGCAAGTTCCTCTTTTTACCTTCCTCATAATTAGAGGCTTAATTAATTGTGTGAGTTTATATAATTTTTAATAGCATTTGGTTATTAGGACTAATTAAATATTCCAGAATAATTATCTCAACTTTGGGGGGGGACAGTTATCATCTCTTATTGTCATCGTGATTTAAAAAATACGTCTTGGCTGAGTTAAAACATTTTTCTATATAATGCATGTCTCAGTGGGTTTAAAACCAACACACCTGAGCCAAGAGCCTTTCGTGGCAGATACGGTCACAGCAGATGACCTCGGCCCGAGACAGCATCTGTTTCATCTGAGGTTTCTTGTGATGCAATGAAAAGCTTGATTGTTTCTGGGAGACCTGTTTCAAGACCTGATTACAGGTCTGGGGGAGAGGCAATTGGATTAGATCATGTTGTGTCATCTCCCCATGGAGATAATAACCACCATCTCAGGCTGGAAACCTTCCATCCCTTACTAACTGTGCGACTTCAGAAAAGTGTGGGGGTTACTGGGTTCTCAGCAGAGGAGGTGAGCGTAGCAGTTCTTGGCCTTACCTTTGTCGTCCGCATAAGAGAATGAATGTGGTGAACAGCCTGAAATCAAATTGCAAATCTCTATATAAATGGGAAAGGCTATTCTCAGTGTAGTAAACAATCTTAGACCTGAATGGGGTAGGGGACCTCTCCCGTACTACTGCTTTTTTTGACTTAAACTTTAAGTGAATCCCCAGCCCAGCCCCTTCCCAGGAGCTGCCCTTGACATTCTGATCCAATGGGACCCTTCAGTCCTTCTGCCATGCCTTGCCCCATTGACTTGCACCTACCCCAAAGAAGGCGAGGGTCTCCCTCAGCACACTTAGTCCTTCAGTTTCAATCTCCTTTCCCCCATCCCCCCGCCCCGCCCTCCGTGGTTCTGCTGCTCCTATGGCAGCTCTGGTCTTGCTGGCTGAAAGCAAAGCCTTAGAGGACCAGGTGAGGGGTCGACTGCCCTCACTTCTGGCGCCTTTGGCACTCTGCTGCCTCTCCAGCCATAAGTGAAAACTCACCTGTGGTCCAAGCCACTACCACCTGCAGCACTGCGAATTCTCGGCGATGCTGGTAACTACACTTCTCCATTTCCACCTCACCAGAAAGGTCGGCACGAAACGAAGCTTGACACCAGGACACACATCTTACTCCTGTCCAATCACTCCTCTTTTCCAAGGACCGAAGAAACAGAGGGGCCCTGTGCCTAGCCCTGTGCCTGGCTCTGGGACTTGGATGGGACCCCTGCAGACGTGAGAGGAGCACTCTTCAAAGGTGCTCTCCCCACCCACTGAAGCCCTCGCTCTCCTTCACCGGCACTCTCGTTCATAGGGCTGGCAGGGGGAGAAGCAGTGGGAACACTGCTACCTGTACCCTTAGTGCAATCTCCCAGCAAAAAGGAGAACCCCCTCCCCTCTATAGGCAGCTCTGGTGCAGCCCCCCGGGGTACACAGAAAACATCTACACCCATCCTTTTCCTCCACGCAGTTCTAGACTGTGGGTCCCATTAAGAAATTGATAATAAAAGACTTATCAGTCACACTGGAACCTGTTCAAGGGGGCAGGAATTGAACTTGGGCTTAAGGATCCAGGAAATACAAGGTTTTCTGTGAGCTCTTCAGTTAGGGCTCATATCCAGTTCTTCCAGATTCCCAGATTTGAAACCTGGAGTCTTCCCCACCCCACCCTCTTTTCCCACAGTCCTCGGCCTCTTCAGTCAGTCAAAACGTCCCTAAGGCTTCTTCCAAGCCCATGCCTTGGTGTCCGACCCTGCCGTCAGGCCTCAGTTCACACCTGGCTTCCTTCAACTCTCTTTCCTTCCTGATCTGCCCTCATCAATCCACCTTTCCACACACACTGCACAGTGGTCTCTTTAAAAGCTGAATCTGACCAGGTCACTCACCTATGCAGAAATCCCAAGGAGTCTGTTATTGTCTCCAGGAAACACCCAGAGATGGCTGCCTGACCCCCAGGTGGCTGGCTTCTCCAGGAGCACGTTAGCCACCCCACCCCTCACGTTCTCTTCTGTCATTCCTCAGTTCAGGGGTCACCTTATTTTTTCTCTGTGTAACGTTTCTGAAATTCAGACATGTCTGAAATGGACATATACATTCAATTTTGGGGTTTCCACCCTGGGAAATAATACATTGTTAATAAATTGCTAATAAATCATGGGTGCATCATATAATCAATAGTGCGTTGGATCGGAGGAGCCAGCGTGGCAAGTGGCAGAAAGCGACAATCAGTTTGGCTGGTCTGGAAGGAGATGGAGAGAGATGTTGTGCTCTGGAATTCAGACTTTATCTAGTGGACCCTCCCCAACCCCCACTGCCCCCGGAAAGGGAGGGGAAGGGTCAAATTGCTTTTTTGGCAAGTTCTACCTGAAAGTACTGTGAAGAATGGATTGGAAAACGATGAGAATAGAAGGAGGACAGGAGAGAGAACCAGACCTTAGAAGCAGAAATTTCTAGAAGATGTTTTGCAGACAAACATTAAAATGATGATCTATTAACGAACAGTTAAGTACAGAACACGGGCAGGCCAACTTTTCCTATAAAGGAACAGATAGTAAATACTTTAGACTCCGCAGACCATTCTGTCTCTGTCACAACTACACAACTCTGCCAGTGCAGTGGTATGAACACAGCCAAGATGATTTGCAAATAAATGGTTGTGGCTGTGTTCCAATAAAACTTTATTTATAAACAATATGTTCTATAGGTCATAGTTTGCCAGCCTCTGGTAATGGCAGAGTGATACCTAGCATATTTTCTTAACCGGAATTTTGTAGTAGCTAGACTCTAGGATTTGTATGGTGGGTGTCAGGGTCCTTGACCAAAATTTTGAAGATAAAGGGCCTATTAATAAAGGCATCGGTGGCCTAAGGGTACTAAGAAGGGATGTTGAGCCACCATGGGGACCTGCAACAGCAGGAAGCCATTGCCACCCCAAGGCCTGAAGGGGAAGGGGAGGGAGTGGTGTTTCTGGAGCCCAGGTAAGAGCCGTGGCCTTGGGGCAGGAGCTACATGGCAGAAGCTGAGGCTGTGGTGGGACACAACCACCGTGGGGACTGTACCTAAGTCAGGAAGTGGGGAAGAAGGGGGACAGATACTACAACCTCTCTCTCTCTGCAGTTTGTTTTCTCCAGAGTTGATATTTGCTCTGTGGCCCATCCTTACCCCCGTTTTGCTTCTGGCTCATCCTCCTGCCTCCAGACACTTGGGTATCTCAAACTAATGAATGTCTTCAAGATATTCCCGAATGACATGATTCTCTATATAGAAAACCCTAAAGACTCCACAAGAACACTACTAGAAACAATAAGCAAATACAGTGAAGTTTCTGGATACAAAATCAACGTCCAAAAATCCATAGCATGTCTATACTCTAATAATAAAGTGTCAGAAAAAGAAGTGAAAAAAATAATTCCTTTTGCAATGACAACAAAAAGAATAAAATACCTAGGAATAAATCTAACGAGACATGTGAAGGACCTGTATAATGAAAACTTATAAGACCCTATTAAAAGAAATCAAAGAAGAGACAAAGAAATGGAAAGATATTCTGTGATCTCGGATAGGTAGAATCAACATAGTTCAAATGGCCATATTACCTAAAGCATTATACAGATTTAATGCAATCCCCATCAAAATCTCATTGGCATTTTTTAAAGAAATAGAGCAAAAAAATCATAAAATTTGTATGGAAACGCAAAATACCCCGAATTGCCAAAGCCATCCTGAGAAAAAAGAATGAGGCTGGTGGCATCACTCCGTCCAACTTCAAATTATACTACAAAGCGACAGTAACTAAAATGGCATGGTATTGGCAGCAAAACAGACACACGGACCAGTGGAACAGAATTGAGAGTCCAGAAGTAAACCCATATTTATATGGGCAAATAATTTTTGACAAAAAACCCCAAAAACATACAGTGAAGAAGGAAAGCCTCTTTGATAAATGGTGCTGGGAAAACTGGAAGGCCACCAGCAAAAGAATGAAACCAGACTGTTGTCTATCACCACATACCTGAATTAACTCAAAATTGATTAAGGACCTAAATATAAGACACGAAACAATAAAATGCATAGAAGAAAACATTGGAACTAAACTCGAGGACCTTGGACTTAAAGAGGATTTTATGAATTTGACTCTACAGGCAAGGGAAATAAAAGCAAAATAAATGAATGGGACGACATCAAACTAAAAAGCTCTGCACGGCAAAAGAAACCGTCAACAAAGTAAAGAGACAACCATCCGAATGAGAAAATATATTTGCAAGCAACGCCTCAGCTAAGGGCCTAATATCCAAAATATACAAAGAAATCATACGACTCAATAACAATAAAACAAACAAACGATCCAATCAAAAAATGGGCAGAGGACCTGAACAGATGCTTCTCCCTAGAAGACATACAAATGGCCGACAAATATTTGAAAAGATGCTCATCATCACTAGCTATTAGGGAAATGCAAATCAAAACCACAATGAGATACCATCTCATACCTGTTAGAATAGCTATAATCAATAGGACAAGTAATAACAAATGTTGGAGAGGATGCGGAGAAAAAGGAACCCTCATCCGTTGCTGGTGGGAGTGCACATTGGTATAGCCATTATGGAAAATAGTATGGAGTTTCCTCAAAATATTATATAACAACCACATAACCCAGTAATTCCACTTCCGGATATTTATCCAAAGCAATCTAAAACAGTAATTTGAAAAGATATATACATCCTTATGTTCACTGCAGCATTATTTATAATACTTCAAATATGGAAGCAACCTAAATTCTTGTTGATAGATGATTGGCTAAAGAAGAGGTGATGCATATATACGGTGGAGTAATAAAGAATGAAATCTTACCATTTGTGAAAAAAAAATGGATAGACCTAGAAGGTATTATGCTCAGTGAAAAAAGTCATACAGCGAAAGACAAATACCATATAATTTTACCTTTATATGGAATCTAAAGAATGAAATAAAGAAATCTAACTATGGGAGGTGAACACACAGCGTAAATATACATATGCCTTACTGTTAAAGTGTACAGCTGAAACTTATTGGATTTCGTTAACCAATGTCATCATAAAATAAATAAATAAACAAGTAAATAAATAAATTTAAAATTTTAAAAACGGGGGAAAAAATGATATTCTCGAAAGGCTGTTCCATAAACCTGCTTTAGTAATTAAGTGCAATGTCCAGTCCTTTCTATCCATCAAGCATCTCCCCAACCTGAACCTCACATCTACTTGCTATTTACGTCCTCTTGCTGTAACATTCAGAGATGCCAGGCACAGTTTTAAGTAGCGTGGATAGCTTGGTAACTAAGGTAATTAAGACTCAAGGAACTCAAAATCTAGTAGAAGATATCGACCTGCTAACTAGCCAGAATAGGGATTCAAACACTCTCGATAAGAGGTGTGAACCAAGGGCCAGGAGAACACAGAGGAAGGAGGGCCTAATTCTGACTGGCCCAAGGGAAGGCTTTGCAGATGTGGGTGCCATTTGAATTGAACCTCGAAGGGTGGAGTAGAGCTTTTCCAGGAACAGGAAACAGTTCCAGCAGAGGCACAAGGCTCAGAGTGGTGTGTGAAAGGGCTTTGCATACCCTGCCAAGACAATGGAGTCTGATTCCGAAGGCACGGAGGCCAGAATAAAAACAAATAACAATTGATCCCTAGACCTTAAATAGTAAACTTTCATTGAAAACAAACAAACAAACAAAAAAAAACAAAACAACTCTCTGAAACTCAGTCCTCTTGCCTTCTCTGCTCTGACATTTGCCTCAGCTTCAGCTCCAGCTACGTCTCAGAAACAGACCCTACCCTTACCAGCCCCCCATTTTCGTTCAGCTGCTTCTTTTTTTCCACTAAAACTATTCTTTCAAACAGTTAAATGTGAATTTTGGATCTCATTTATCTATTCCCACTTATTATCAACTGCAGTGGGAAGATTTGCATGATGGAAAGCGAGAAGATGAAATTGTCTTCTCCTTGGAGAAATAATTTGTGCACCTGCCATTTAGAAATCATTCCAAGTTCATGCTTCGTGAGAAAAGTTACAAATTGCTCCCTGGAATGGAGCTCACGTACCCTCCACAAGCGACCTTCCTTGCGTCTGGGTGCATTAATAGCTGGAACACCCCCTCGGTGTGGCCTTGGGGAAGGGAATGAGGAGTCATGGGTCAAGGTCACTGTTAGGGCATTCATTCATTCACTTAATAAATATTTATTAACAATGAATAAAGTGCCCAGCAACAGGAAAGAAGTGCGAGGAGATATACTCATGTGCATTGAAAAACACATCTTCCCCCACAGATGCTTGTCTAATTCACTGCTCTACTGCTAGCTCCTGTAACAGTGAGCTTTTGCAGGGGGTGGGGGAGCGTCAATCAATATTTACCAAATGAATGACTAAAAGAATAAAAGTATTTGTGTTTTAATGGAAAGAAGACTGGAAACCTGGGTTTGAATTCTAGAATCCGATTACGAACAAGCCAGTTTCTTTATCTGTAAAAAGGATTTCCTTAACCTACGAAAAGTTAAGGCTTTGATCCCAGCACTATAGAATATGTGCAGGTTCGTGTCATGTCTTCATGTATCTTTATCTTTCTGAATGGTTCGAGAGACTAATCTGACAAAATATAAACATCATGGTTTCTAAAATGTTACCATCCACTCTGTGGGCCCTAGATAATACTAATTAATACTAGAAACTGGGAAACTGGGAATCCAACAGAATAGAGATGGTAAAATGTAGAATGAGTAACTGGTTTTTTCCCTCTGCTGTTGGCATGGTGTTCAAGAGCCAGAGGAAGAACGGAAGCCCTACCAATCCTCGCTCTGCCACACATGTACTACACCAGTTGATGGAACTTTCTCTAGCCCCCTCATTACACAATCAGGAAAGTGAAGTGATCAGCAGAGAGCTGGGCTCGCCACCCCCATCCCCTTTGCTTTTTGGTCAAGCGAGTGCTGACAATGGTCAGCGAGCCCGCGCTTCCTGGGCAGTTATAACAGTTTAGATAATAGGCCCACAGACGTCAGCCCTGCATTTATCTGCTGACAATGGCTCAGTTCTGCACTGCAGCATTATTTGAAGCCCACTTTGAAACAAACGCGCCTTGAAGCACATACAAATGTGTACCTCCCACCCCCAACCCCGCCGGAAACTTTGAAAGATACCTCAGTGAAACCAAGCTGGGCTCTAATGAGATGGGGGTTTTCCTGAACACGAGCCAGAGGCTGGCAGAATCTTAATCAATCAACTCAGACGCCTGGTGAGTTTGAGATTCAGGGGCAGAGCATGGACGCCACGTCCTGCCTGCCTTGCAGAGTTCCAGCTGATATAGCTTTTCTCAAGCTTGGTCAGAAGTGTAGGCAGAGCGGGCGTGTGACCTGAGATGTTTCACAATGTCCTGTTTAGATGAAAATCTCCTCCTCGTCCCTCCTGAAGTATCCAATTTTCATGCCTGAAGTATCCAACTTCAGGCCACTCTTTTAAATTCATAGAAAAACTGGGTCCCTAAACCCTCTCTGTAAGTAATGGCAGACGTGCTTATCATCATTGTCGTCGTCATCGTCATCATCATGTGTGCCTTGGGTACTATCTACAGTTACAAGGGGCTTTCCTTATTTTGTTACTTGACCCTTGCCATACTCCTATTGAGGTACATGAGGCAGAGGCTCTCACCTTTATAGAGAAGGAAATGGAGACTCAGATGGGTTAAATGACTAGTTCACAGTCACCAGCAAACACACTTTGGAACCAAAAGACTCTTCAGGTTGAGGCTGACTCCAAGTTCATCTAGTCCCAGGCATCTCTTCTGTAATAACCTAGAGAGACAGTGGCTTATCTGCCTACCTAGATACCTCTGGCAATGCGCTCGCTTCCTCGCAAGATCACTGCTCCATCCACCTGTTGGTCAACTCTCAGTGCTGTGCTTTGTATTACGGAACCCACGTGTGCCATCCTGTATCTATATTCATCCTGTATCTTATATCCAGCACTCCGGTGCTCTGGCTACATGGAGTAGGTTGAGTCCTTCTCTGACGATCTTTCCTATGTCTAAGGACAATTTTTTTTTTTTTTTTAGGTGAGGCAACCCTTGGTTGACCTCACAGATTGCAAGGACCTTGTCAGCTTACAATGCCTTATTTTTTATTTTTATTTTTACATCTGTAGCACCTGGTCTTCCTAGGTGGTCTTCTATCCAAGTCCTAACCAGGCCCGACCCTGCTTAGCTTCCGAGATCAGACAGAATTTGGCTTGTTCAGGGTGGCGTGGCTGTAGACAGGACAATTCTTATGCCTTCTCCTTCCAGACCTTCTTCTTGAAGCCAAACGATTCCCCAAAGTTTTGAGATACTCTCGCTAACATCGTGAACGTGTTTTTTTAAAATGGAATCGTCAGAATGTAACATGAAATCCTACCTGTGGCCTGAGGAATAAAGTAGAACAGACACTCTTGCCTTCTTGGATTAGGTCCATGTGCTTGTGTTAATGCCACCAGGGCCTGCATAATTCCTTTTATCTAGCTTTTACCTAGAACAATGGGACACAAGGAAGGTAAGATTAGATCAAAAGGATCTTGGAATAATGACACAGGACAAGTGAGATTTGATAGGAAATCAAGAAAGTATGGAATGCTGCAGTAGAGGTCACCCGGGGGACAGTACAGTAGAGACCTTGGGGGAGCTGGGCTGCTAAAAAGGGCACTCAGAGCGACTAAGAGGGCCTTGGATCAGCTATGCAGTCACTTCCTCTGCCGTCCCCTGCCAGGCACCAAGTTCTGGAAACACATTTGCTAAGCTGCTTCAATCCCCCACCTTGCGGTTGCCAGGGTGACTGAGGACGTGACAGCAGAAATTGCTAGCGGTCCACCCAAATCTGTTCTCCTCCACCATTCATTATAGAGTTATAGCTGGAATGGTGGCCGCTAGATGGTGGTAACTAGAGATGACATTTCCCAGTCCTCTTTACAGATAGGTGTGGCCGCGAGATGTTCTCACCAGCGGACTGTGAGCCACATGCTGGTCCAGGCCTCAGAAAATCAGGCAGGACTCCTCTGTGTTCTCCTCTCCCTCTTCCCTCTCTCCTCTCCCCTCCCCTACAAGATGTGGCAGAGACCAGATCTCACCCATACTGAGGACGGAACCTAGGGTAGTGGTTCTCATACTTACCCTCATCAGAATCCCCCAGGGGGCCTGTTAAAACACAGATTGCTGGGCCTCCTCAGAGGGCTCCTGGGGCGGGCCCGAGAACTGCATTCTAAGTGATTTATAACAGGAGACACTGCTGCTGCTGGTGGTCTGTGAACCACACCGTAAGAACGTCTGCCTTGACAGGCTGCCCACATTTATGGGCATGTGGTGGAGAGAGGTCCAGGTACAGAGGCACCTCTGGGAAGGAAATTCCTGAACATAGCTGGGAAGAGGGCTCGGGGCAGAAGCCTGGGGTCCTGTCGAGTTGGCATGAAGAGGTGTGAACGGTGCTGTGGCCCCCGCTGTGGAGTGATGCCGTTTGTGTCCTGGAGCCTGTAAAGTGAGATCTGCCAGGGACTCAAGATTTTGTTCCTTCCAGTTATTTGAAGCTGGGCTCTGCGCATCTAATGGGACCAAGGGGACTCTCATTTTGGACTTGGAGTGCTGGTCACCTCTGATCTAAGAGGGGGAGCTGCTATTCCTCTGTGCACCCAGCAGAACCTCAGCAGTCAGCCCTTATTCTGTCTAACTGGGATGTCTAATGCTCGTCTGGCTGCAAGTCCCCTATGCTGGCTTGTGAGGGGGACCTGTCAGGCCTATTGAATGCCTCCTCTGTCCCCAGGCACTCAATAGGCCTGACAGGTCCCCCTCACAAGCCAGCATAGGTACATTGGTACATTGTTCTCTGCACTTTCTCCCATTTTGATCCAGTCATTTGTTTTATTCATATCTGAATTCAACTCAAAAGGATTTTAAGGTACATTTGTTTTTCAACCCTCATGAAAACCTTGTGAGGTAAGGATTAGTATTTCCATTTTAAAGACCTTGAACTGCCGCTTAGAGAGGGGACAGAACACAGCTGGTGGGCTCAGTTAACGGCAGAACTGGGATTGGAACACTGGTCCTTTTGACTCCAAATTGCATTCTCCTTTTCCCCCCAATAGACTTTTAAAAGAATATTATGAAGCATTTGATACATATAAAAGAACCTATGTAACGTATATGCAGGTTATAATGGATAACAGTAAATGTGCCCTATGAACTGGCCCCCTTGGGCTCTCCACGGGCCCCACGGCTTCCACAAGAACACTGCTGGGGACCTGCCAGGAGCCGAGCTGAGCCGAGAGCTTTATTTTTGCCCTGTGACTCTCAGGTCCCTTGGGAGGCAGGCATTGCCTCCTCAGCATGCAGATGGGGAAACTGATGTGCTGGGTGTCCCCCAGTCAGGCCAAGGAAGATAGGGCGACTGAAGTTCACAGAGTCCAGGGCTTCCCCATCTGCTGCTTGTCACACCCTCTGGGGACATTTTTGAAAAATGTAGATCTCTGAGCTCCATCTCTGACCTTGAAGATAAGAATTTCCAGAACCATTGTGGCTCAGGAAGAAATTTTTTCGAAACTCCCCAGGTGACTCTGATGCAGCTGGCCTGCAGACCGAGTCAGGGAACTAAAGCAGTCGAGCACCACGCCGAGTGACCGAGTGACCGGGCGAGGCGAGGATGGAGTTGCAGAGCCGCAGGCAAACCTCCTTACTCGGCTTGAGCTACTCATGGTTCTGTGAGCTGCAGCCTGTGGGAGGGCCTCGGGGGCCTCCAGACACAAACATGAAAACCCTTCCCCCCGGCAAAGGGTGCGCCATCTCAAAAGCTGTCATCGTAACTTAATAAATGAGTATCGAGGGTTTCTAATATTTTGTGTTTATGAGGTAAAATGAGCCTATCGCTAGAATTTACTAAGGACTCTAATTCAGCATTCTACTAAGGAGTCTGGCTGCCCCCCAGCTCTTGGCAGCAGAAATGGCTGGGAATCCTGCAGCTTTGGGAAGGATCCACACTGCCAGCATCACTTCGGTGCTGCCTTGTGCTGGCTATGCTTTTCAGCTTTGCCAGTATCCATGGAGTTGGTGGCAGGTCATTTGGTTAACCCTGCCGTGCGCAGTGATGACTATTTACGTCAACTGTCAGGGGAGTCTATAATTCTCTAAGAACTAGTCGCTGACATTGTAGATGTTATGATTCACCTGCAAACTGTCTGCATCCTTGTTGGGAAGATGGGTGTGAACATGCACCTCTGGCTCCCTCAGCTTTGCTTGGATGGTGGCATTGCATGTTATCACACAGTTCCTTTCCCACTGGAAATCGGGAGGGGTTGGGGCAGGTGGACCATGGGATCTTTTATCCAAGTGAGTCAAAGTTTGAGAACCACCGGCCTAGAGGCATCAACTCTTAGAACTGGGAGGGATCTTGGTCCCAGAGTCAGGGAGCCTCAGAATTTGCCATGGTTTCTTTAACAAACTGGACCCAAGAGGCAGTTTCTTCCACTTTCTAAGACACAGGCCAGGAACATGGATGGTGGCCGCCTGCCCAATAACGTGATATTTCATTTACAGCAGCCCAAGAGCGTAGCTTGTGTGTGTTAACACTGGATTATTTCTCTTCATAGTTAGCTGCCTCCTCACTTCACTGTTTCCATGGCAACACTTCTCAAACACCACTTCATACTCTGAATACACAATGTAAACAATCTGCAGTCGAACATTTCCAATTTAGGGGTTTGGAGCCGGAGCCAGCAGGCCTGCCTCAGGGATAAAAGTGAGGGTCCAGTCCCGAGAAGCTACCGAGAGGCGGTTTTCTGGGGGACTCACTGCGAGGAATGTCTGGGCCAGGTGTTCGGTGGGCTGGGGGCTAAAAGGTCACTCGCTAAGTTCTCTGCTCTTTCTTTCGTGGGCGTTTGGTGTACGAGGGGCTCAGGGTGACTTACGGAACTGGCAGGGACTTTTGCATCACTTACGGATGAAGAAACTAAGACTCCCACAAGTGAAGTGGCGTTCCTGTTGTCACGGTCGATGGCGGCGTGGGAGTCCGGAACACGGGCTTGTCCAGGAGCTGCGAGTGCTCGCCCAGCACGCGTTCACGAGGAGCTCTAAGGAGTGGATGAGGAAACCGAGAGCAAAGGACAAACCCGAGGGGCAGCGGCGAGGCCGAAAACGGGAGACCAAGCCCGGTGCCGGGAGCCCAACGGGATGCAAGAGGGGAACCAAGGTGGGGAGCATAGCAGATGTGCCCTGGGATTGCACCCCGAGTGGAGCTACTGTCCTTAGCTCACCTCCACGGGCTCTGGGGCTCCTGCAGGCATGCAAGACTCTGTGGATGGCAGCAAACTTTCAAGGAGAGAGTACCCCCATGTTCATAGCCAGGAAACTGAGGCACAAAGAGATTAACACTCTCAGAGCCATCGAACCTGTGAGGCGCACGTGAGATTGGGGATCGAGTCTGCAGGCTCCAGGCCCGCTCTTTGCCTTCTGGATCTCGGCTCGCGGTAGGTTTTCCTCTTCTGTTCAGAGTTATAGATAAATAGGTGGAGGGGGCGGCATGGACAGGGCCTGGAGGTATGGGGGTCTCAGGAGAAGCACGGCTGATGGGCAGAAGTAGAGGGGGGTGGGGTGAAGCGGGGGCACCCTAGGGAGGCAGGTGAGTGTGGAGGGCGCCCTCTCTTTTCCAGGGTTCTAATGACAGGGTGATACTTAGAGTCCAGAGCCACCTGACTTGGGGCTTCTCAGCAGCTGGTGGCAACGTTCTTCGTGCCTCGTCCCTTGAGAACTGCATCTTCTAAACTTGCTGGCTGCAGGAATGTTCCCTGTGGCAGCCAAACCAGCACCCACTTCAGCCTCAGGGACAGGCACTGATTCATCCAGGCAGGGATGTCTGGAGAAAAAGGACGTGTCCTTTTCCCCTCAGCCCACAAGGGCACCACTGATGGGTGCTGCGAGGGGCTTGGCAGCGCCACTGGAGCTGTTCTCTCTCCTTAAGCAAACGGGGGGACCTGAATAGGCACTTCTCCCAGGAGAACCAAGAGACATAGGAAAAGATGCTCAATATGCTAATCATCAGGGAAGTGCAGATCAAAACCACAGTGAGATACCACCTCACACCTGTCAGAATGGTATCATCGATAAATCAATAAATAGCAAGTGCTGGCAAAGATGTGGAGAAAAGGGATCCCTCATGCACTGTTGGGGGGATTGTAAACTGGTGCAGCCACTATGGAAAACAGTATGGAGATTCCTCAGAAAATTAAAAATAGAGCTGTCATAAAACCCAGGAGTTCCACTTATGGGTATTTATCCAAAGGAAACCACAACACTAATTGAAAAGGTATGTACACCCCTGTGTTCATTGCAGCATTATTTACAATAGCCAAGATATGGAAGCAACCTAGGTGTCTGTCCATCAATAGATGAATGGATAAAGAAGATGTGGTACATACATACAATGGACAATTACTCAGCCATAAAAAAGAATGAAATCTTGCCATTTGTGACAACATGGATGGATCTAGAGGGTATTACGCTAGTGAAATAAGTCAAACAGAGAGAGACGAATACCATATGATTTTGCTTATATGTGGAATTTAAAAAATGAATAAACAAAACAAAACAGAAACAGACCCATAGATAAAGGAAACAGGCTGATGGTTGCCAGAGGGAAGGGGGATGAGGAGGGTGGGTGAAATTAAAACTAAAAGGATTACCCTCGAATACTTGAAAACAAAAACAAAAACAAAAACAACACCCAAAAAAGGTACCATAGACTGGGTGGCTTATAAACAACAGAAATTTATTCCTCACAGTTACCAAGGCGGACGTCTGAGATCAGGGTGCCAGCGGGTCGGGCTCTGGTGAGGGCCCTGTTCCAGTCACAGTGGGCAGACCCCTCCTGCATCCTCACGTGGCAGACAGCAGAGAGGGGACGCGAACTCTCTTGTGACTCTTACAAGGGCGCCGGTCCCATTCATGAGGCCTCTACCCTCACTACCTCATCTAATCTCTCCCAAAGGCTTTACCTCCTCACACATTAGGCAAAGCTTCAACATATGAATGTGGTGGTGGAAAGAAAACAGACTCAGTCTGCTGTTTGGAGAATGGCTCAGGACCCCATTAAAGGCATTTTTTTTTAAATCAAAGGAGCTCTTTTTATTTCCAGTCTCTACCCACACGTAGTAATGCACACATTTTCCACATAGTTATAAGCATGACAAGGAGGATTGTTGGCTTTTTAAAAATAGAAAACCCTCAGACCTTTCCTTTCAACTTCTTAGCAAGCCTAACATCCTTTGATTTCTGAGCAAATGATCACATGATTGCTGTGTCTTTAGTGATGAGCCAAAGGCCTTGTGGAGTGGAAGACAGAGCTTGTTTGGGAAAATGCTACCAGTGGGGCGTCCTATGGGGTGGGCTGCTGTTCCTAAGGGTCAAGACTTTGGGAAGTGGGGGAATGGAGTCTGTCATTTGCCCATTTTAAACAAACAGGCTGTACGTGCGGCTCACCCCTAATGCAGCTGGTGCAGTTTCTGCCTCTCCACCTGCATCCCAGGGCGCCCGAGCCGGCTCCACTCACCCATTGGGGTCCCTGTTGCTCCTTGGAGTCTGTTTTTGCTGGTCACAAAGGTGTGCACTGGGGGTAGGGGTGTGCCTGCTGTCCGTTCTCCTACTTATGGCTCATCAGGTTTCCTTGCGATGGCAGGTACGGTCACCTGATCCGTAAGTGTCTCTGAGAGCCAGGCCCGGGCCTCGAGGTGTCTCTTCAGAAACCTGTGCTGAGATGGCCTTGCCTGGGGCCCTCATAATAAGCATACCAGGTTACCATGGAACAGAGGAGAGAGGACACTGAGAGCAGAGCCAACGCCCCCCCCCGCCCCGCCCTCCACTTACGTCATCAGAGAAGACCTTTCTACGATGTCCTCTTGCCCGATGGGAAGAGCTACAAGCCAGGGGACCAAGGCCTGGCTCCACCACTGACTCACTGTGGCCCTGAGAAAGTCGTATCCTTTTTCTAAACCTCTGTTTCCCCATCTGTAAAACACAGGGATTAGGGCACATCGGTATTCCTCAGAACACCAGTTCTATGAGGATGCTGACTGGCCATAGGAGCACAAAGGGTCCCAGGGCCAAATAAGTTTGGGGACTGCGGAATTCCACAAAATAAATGATGCTCACTGACGTGGATCTTCTCGAAGCCTTTACTATATCTTGCAGATCTTCAAAAGGGGATTATAGCATAAGGTATTTCCAAAATTTATTTAAATATAAAACCTCTAAACTCATTCATCATCAGCATTAAAATTTCTTTCTCTCCTTGGAGAGCCAACAAGACATTGATTATCATTTTTTGGAGTGTCTAAGGGTGTTTGCTCTCTTGAGTTTATTTCTAAAATATAAATAGTCTTTGGTGGGGTCTTCAGGGTGGGGTGAAGTTTTGCCTTAAACCACAGATTCTTGAAAGTCCTTAGAAAGTGGATTTTGGGGGAAGGGTCCCAGTCTTCTAGAATTTGTATTCAAAATCCAATGTTTATAGGTTGTGTTCTTTCCTAGGGGACAGGGTCTATAGCATTCATTGGACTTTTAAAGGCATCTGTACCCCAAAGGTGGTGAACCACTGCATTTAAACTCTTTACCCTGATAGAAAGTAAGTGTGGTTTTATACGAATTTGGATGTGAGGACATACTGGGGGAGACTTCGATATCTTGATGGGATTCAAGGCAGTGGAGGGACAGAAAACAAAGAAAAATGACAGGAGAGTGGACAGAAGATGGGGCAAATGAGAGGTCAGCAGCAACTCCATCCTGGGCATCTGTGATTTCTTCCCTCGTCCCGCTGTGAGTGCTTCGAAGAATCGTTACGCAGTTCTTAGTTATGGACCTTGGCTTTGAATATTAATGCTTTGTGGCAGGGCGAACATTGCTGCTGTCTCAGAAAGGCTCCACCTCTTACAGGGGATGGGGGCTCCATTAGTTGTTGCTCAAGGGCACGACCGTCCTGGAAGTATGTGTCTCCTCAAGGTGAGACACACTCCCTCTCTCCTCAAAGTCACCAAGGTCGCCACCTTGGGCGGCCTCTGTGCAAACCAGAGAATGATGCTGAGAAGCTGAGCCATGGTTCCCCCTCATTACAGAGCACGGCCTGCAGATACAAACGTGTCCCAAGGCAGAGGGGCCTTCATGAGATGACCAAGAGAAGGTTCTGGTGGAACCGAGACCACAAGATGAGAAGTCTGGATCTGCAGAGGGTGCCTCTTGGGTGTGAATTCAAAAGAAGTGTTCTAAAGTTCACTCCGCTGTCTTTTGATCACTGGCCTTTGAAACAGAATCGTAATCATAAGTTTATACATCAGTATTTACCAGTAGCCTGAGGGATTAGAACTCTCTCTCTGGCTCACATGCAGGACCCGGCACAGGATGGTTTTAGCAGTTGGCAGAGGGGTAGAGCATGTGTGTTCATCACAAAAGCTCTTTTCTTTTTCTCCTTGGACATCCGCTGAAGTGTCTGCATTTCCCTACCCTGGAATATCTCCACCCTGCAGGTAAGAATTTGCTAAAGAGTTTGCTTTCAGAACCTGGTTAAAAAACGAGAAGAGAAAGAAGAGGCCCCAAAGCTAACCAACGACATTCATCAGAAATCCTTTAAATTAATTTAAAACGCTGAGTCATACAGACCCATCAACATTGCATAACAGCCATTAAAGTATTAGTATTACTTTGGGGGGCACTTTATTATGCAACCCAGTGGTAAATCTCCTCTGGGGACTTTTTTTTTTTTTTTAATTCCTCCACAGAGTTGCAGTTTACTAATTTATTTTTTAAATGGGCTGAGTGTGTGTTGATCCTGGCCTCCTATTCAGCTTTTTTTCCTCAGTGCACAGAGGGAGGGCCACGTGAAAGTTGGTATCTAGCGTTAAAGCCGGGCCGGATATTTTAAAAACACTTTCAATTGTATGCAAAGGCAGAGCCATCGGTCCATTCATTTAGCAAGTGTTCGCTGTTGCCTCGTATGTGCCGGAGGGTGAGCTCTGCACCTGGAATGGGAACTCTGAGCTTCCATCTTGCTTTGTCTTTTCTGGGTTTCAGTTTCCCCATCTATAAAAGGAAGGTTTATTCTTGAGGTAGGACTGTTAAGAGCAGAGATGCTGGACCCAGACTGCCTGGCTTTGAACCCCAGCTGTGTCAGCTACCAGCGGTGTGACTTTGGGCGAGTCACTTAACCACTCAGAGCCTTGGGTACCTTCATCTGTAAACTGATAATTATAATGGTGCTTAACTCCCAGAGCTGTTGGGATTAAATGGATCGATAGATAGAAAGTGCTTTGAATACTGCCTGGTCCAGGTCAAAGATAGATAAATATAGTTTATTATTATGATTTTTCTGGTCGAGGCCCTGGCAAGACGCCAGCTGAGCATGGCAGAGACCACTCAGCAGGCCATTTCTGCATCTCCCTGCACTCACAGCTGGACCTCATGGCCATGGGGCTGATTTCTAACCTACAGAATGTGGGTGGAAGTGAAGGCACCATGTCTAAGTCTCCACCACAGAAACCTTCCACTTGGGATTCTCCATGTCCTCCCCGCTCTGCTGGTTCAGTGCCGATGAGCTTGGCACCCCCAGGAGCCACATGCTGAAGATGGCACAGTCACAAAATGGAAGGGACCAGGATCAGATCTCTGACTAACCACTTGGAGAAGAACCGCCTGCCAATACACCCAATCTGGACTTCATTCGAGTGAAAAATAAACTTCACTATGCCAGTGAGCTGTGGGGGCAGCTAGAGCTATTATAGCAAGGCAGTGGACTGGGTACAGAGTTTGATGGGGACAAAGACATTTTTCCAAGGGACTGAAGCTGACTGTGATTGTTCAGTTGCTCGACTCCAAGTTTCTGATGTTACACGGGTAACAATCAAAAGACATCCAGTTCTCGGGTTGGGGATAAGAGCCTGTACGTCTCATAAATGCTGGCCAGGGATCTGGTGAGCTCCCGCAGACAGCTGCCCGAGCTGGCCACCCCTGCTTTCTGGACAATGGGGCTACGTTTCTGCCCAGATGCCACAGGCGGCTACTCAGGTTCCCTGGGCAGTAGCCCATGTTCAAACATGTCATTTCAAATTCTCAGGTCTTGGTCCCCTCCTGTCTTCCCAGCCACGGCTGTCCCTTGAGTGGGAATTAGCAGGAATATTTGCAAAGGAGCCACCAAAGTGGGCGAAGTGAATTTTTCCTTTATTAAAACTCAAAACATAACATATTCCCTGATGAGGCACAGGGCTACCAGGGTGCTCGCCGTGTGGAATTGGCTTCTGGTAGGGAGTGGTTTGCTGAATGTGCACCTGAGTTGGAGACACGTCTGTCGTAACAATCCCAGCTGCATTTACTAATTTCCCTCGTGGCAGATTCCCTCTCCCTCCGATGAACATCTCCTCCAACACTCTATCTGCCTCTCTCTCCCAGCACTTGTCATTTTTCTCTTGGCACGGTAGTCATTTCTACCCGTGCAGCCGGGCCCTTCCAGAGATGCAGAGAGGCCTGAGCCATTAGAAAGAAATGAAGAAACGTGAAGACAAAATAGAGAACTTTCACAGAAAAACAAAAACGCAAGCTGCTATAGCCTTTGGCTGTGCAGCACACCGATAATAAAGGAAAATCTGGCTTTTGTGCAATGTCATTCTCATACTGAGCATGGAGAGGCCAATCCAACAGCAGAAAATTAGCAAGAGTCTCAATCAGCAAGAGGCACCATTGAGTCAGGTCCCTTGCCAAATAGCCCTTTCTACTGTCCCTTGTCGTCAGCTCTACCTGCCTTATCTCTACTCTTGACTGACAAGAGCCGAGTAAGCAGTGGGGCATGTTCTAGGCAAATGAAACAGGGGTTACCTCTGGAGAGCAAGAAAGAGCCTGAATGGGATTCTGAATGGCTGGAGCTCGGAGCGAAAAAAAAGGAACGATGAAAGATTGAGCCAGAGGGGCCGGGCAGGTCCGGAGCAGCGGTTCTCCACCCTGCCTGCAGCTCGCAGAAAATACCAACACCCAGTTTCCACCCCAAGTGGTTTTAAAAAAAATCCCCAGGTGGATTTAATGTGCAGCCACGTGCAGGATCGTCTACACCGAGCTCAAGAGCTAGAAGTCTATCCCGAGAGCAATGGGGAGTCTCTGAGAATGTTACGGAAGAAACGGGACGTAATCGGAGTTTTCTTTCTTCGGGAAGAGAAAGGAGCGTGGTAGAAAGATGGGGTGAGAGACACTGGTTCGGAAGGCTGCTGCGGGGTCCAGGTGAAGAATGGAGCCTGTGGTGTCAATGGGAATGGCAGGAGGCGGACCAACCTAAGGTCTGGGCGATGATGGGCTGGAGGAGTGGAAGGGCCCGGATGAGGCTCAGACTCCTGATTTGGGCAGTCCCCTGAGCGTGCAGGTCAGAATTCCCATAAAGCGTCAGCCCCGGCCTCAGACTTGAGTCAGAAGCAGAGAGCAAATAATTTCAGCCGGAGAATTGATGAGCTCTCCTGGGAAGGAGGGGTAAAGAGTGAGAAGAAAAGAGAGCCTAGAACAGAAGCCCAAAGGGCAGAGGGAAGAGCTGGTCGGAGAAGAGAAATACTGTAAGCACACACTGTCAAGGAAGCTAAGGGTATATCTTTTGAAAGAAGGGTGCGTTCAAGGGTGTCAGATTCTGCTGAGATGTATCCACGGGTCTCTGGTGACCTTGACAATGAAGATTAATGGACACTTGGGACGGTGCTGAAGTGACGGTGAGAGCAGGCACCGCCTAACAGGGGCAACTGTTCTTTATCTTCTTCACATTGTAGCCAGAATGTGTTTGTTTATTCGTTCCATAAGTACTTTATTTATTAAGCACCTAATGTGCTGGGCACTGTGTTCAGAGCTTTGGATAAGGCGAGTCCTTGAGGCAGGAGACAAGTGAGCAGACAGACACCCTCATTCATATCACAAAACCGCGTGACGTGAGTGCTGTAATGGAGATGCACGCCAGCGGCTTTGGAACGAGCGGGACCGACTGGACTGGGGAGGGGGAAGGGGCGGGCAGGCAGGCAAGGTCCTGGAAAGCAAGGAAGAGGAAAGAGGCTTGCATTTGTGTGGCTGTCATTGGGACCGTCCCCTGCAGAGATCAGGTCTCAGCCAGCAGGAGAAGAACCAGCTCTTCTGAACCTCCTGGTGGTTTGGTGGGGGCACGTGACTGACTGGCCATCGGGGGCTGCGTAGCACAGAGCAAACTCATCATCACTTGCAGGTCACGGTACTCAAGTGCTAGTGCAAGGTCTCTCTTCTCTCTGGCCGGGCAAGCAGCAGTGTTTGAGAATGTGACTGTTTTCAGGCACCTGAAAACACACTTCTCTTGATAGGCAAGAAGTACTGCTAATAAGAGAAACACGAACAGAAGTTCATGAACATGTGCGTGGGAGCTCCCATGGATGGTGGCTAGAACTTGGGCTTACATAGCATCTTGACAAAAGAACAATATGTTTTGAGAAGTGACAACAAAGAAAAAAGACTTTGAACTTCTAGGGGTGGCGAACTGTGCGAAGGCAAATGTATGGGGACGCTTGGTAGGTGAGGGCTAGTTTGAGCAAGGTTTGTTAGATTCCTCCAGTGCTGTTTCTGGGCCGATAAGGATTTATAGTTGTCACCAATGATTAATCTCTGTCCTCCCTGGTAGAGAAAGGAGGGGGGACATCTCTACAGATTTATGTCCCGCTTTTAGGCAAATAGAGGAAGGGCAGAGAGCTTTTCTTGTATCTGCTTCTTCTCGTTTGCCTTCAGCTCAAAATAATCCTTAGGCCAAAGTGGAATATTTTGGGGTGGCATATTCAGCTACCCTAAAGCAAACTTGTGTTGTTTTATTGTCACGATAGCATAACCTAGCTCGGTGGTTCTCAAAGCGTGGTCCCTGGACCAGTAGCATCAGCTTTCCCTGAGAACTTGTTAGAAATACAGATTCTCAGGCTCAACCCCGGATTTACTGAAGCTAAAACTCTTGGGGTGGGGGCTCAGCCACCTGAGTTTTAACAAGCCCCCAGGGGATTCCGATATATGCCTAAGTTTGAGAACCGCTGTCCTCGCTTATGCCGACTGATACAGTCACCTGGTAGGCGGAGCAAGGAGAATTAGAATTCATAGAGGCTACTCTAGTAAACTTGAAAAATCTGAGTAAGAGTAATTAAATGGTGACACTCTTCATGTCCTAAGGAAAGAATTTTTAAGAAAAAAAATATTGTACCCACCCCCCACACACTGAGCCTCCCCATTAATATGGTGGAAATGGGCTGCACGAACAGTCTAGACCTCTTATGTGTCACATGAGAAGATAACCCAGAACTGCATTTTCCATTTGTCCCCATGGCCTTGCTGACTTAGACGATGCTCCTGAATGCTTTGAATCTGAAAAGTACACAAAACGCAATTCTTTCCTCTGCAGGGAGAGACGTTAGAGCTTCGGCAAAGGCTATTTGGTAACGGGCACTATTTAAATGAAGCGAAAAGTACCATTTCAAACGAATTGCTTTTTAAACTGTCAAATAAAAGGAAGCCATTTGTGCATGGGAAATTATTCCAAGGGTTCTAACTATTAGCTGAAAGCAGGTGAAAGACGTCAAAGAAAAGAAATGCTCTGTTCAAGCGCTGGCTAAAGGTTTAAAGACAGACACCTGATGACTCCTTTGGCTTGTTTGGATTCAAAAATTTCTATTTTCACCAGGCCTGGTGAGCTCCATGGAAAAAGTTTTAAGAAAATCTAACATCCTAGTGACAAGATGCCATTTTGTTATAGGAGCTGCTTTAACCACTGTGACCCTAATGCTGTCTGATAGGCAGGATAACAGCATATTATCCCCTTAACTTTTTCCTTTGCCTTAAATTTGATGTTAAGAGCCCTTGGCTAGCTTTCAAGTGGCATATTTAACACCGTTCTATGGTCTTCTATTTGCTATTAAAAAAATGCATCCTTGTACAGCCTAGTCAATGAGAAGAAAATACTGCAAAAGTATGAAAAGTGCTTTTCCCGTCACTGGCAGGCATGCTTAGAGGTCACCAATACGGAAGGTGAGCCTCAGGGGTAAGGCATCTCTGCAGACGACACGGAGCCCTGGGCTGTGCTAGATAAGGCCAGCCTCAGCCTTTTCCATTTCATTTTCTCTAGGGGTTTCCGCTGCAATTAGTCTTATGTTCATGCCTTCAGTATCTTTGTGGGCACGGAAATGAGGTTGTTCCAAATAGTGAAACTTCTCCCTTCCCTGGCCCTCCAGGTACCTCTTACCTATGTCACTATGCCAGATTAACACAAGCAGAATGATCCCTGCTTACTCGGTCCAAGAGAAATCATGTAGATGGTGCCCAGCTAGAGGCATTGGGACAGACTCAGAAGGGCCATGCTTCTCACACTGGAATGTACACACCAATGGGGGTGTGGGCTTGTTGAAAATGCACATTCTGACTTAGTTGGCTGGAACTTTAGAGCCTGAATTTCTTGCAAGCTGGCAGGCAATGCTCATGATGTCATGGCCCACATTGAGTAGTGAGGGAATAATGCAGATTCTGCAAAACAGTGATTTTTAGAACAGACGCTACCCAACAGGCATGTATGAGTGTCTGGCTCCCCTTTAATTTGGGGTTCCTTGAAAGCAGGGACTGGGATCTTTTTTTTTTTTTTTTGCTTGTTTTGTTTTGTTCTCTGGCTGGCACTTGGCACGGTCCTGCACGGTGGGTGTGTATTTATTTAATTAAAGAGAGCTGGCCTTGTTCCAAAAACGGTTTTAAGTGGACTTAACCCCTACTTAGCAGGCTCTAAGCAGGTGCATGATGAACCGGCCAGGGAAGGAAGTCAGTCCCACCAGGGGTTTTCATCTCAAAACCCCTAGGCTGAGGCCCTTCCGCTGAAGGTCACCGCCACCTACTTGTACCTGGCTTACACCTCAGCGGCTGAAATTCTCCTCCTGCCCCATTTTTAAAGCAGTTTACACTAGAGAAAGCAAAACCAAACCAAACCCAGAAAGCTCTGCGAAGCCTAACGGCTCCAGAACATCAAAGCTCAACTCTCAGCTGCGAGGCGGCGGAACTCCGGGTTTCTCCCGCTGCCTGGTCTCCAGCGTTCTGCAGGTCGGTGTTGCGCCCCCGCCGCCGGCTCCCCCGCCCGCCCCGACAGCCCTGGAGGAGCCGGTCCCGGCGGGCGCGGGCGCTCGTAGGCTTAGTGCGAGGCTGTTTGTTAGCTCTGCACGAGCAATTAATCTTCTCGTGCATGTCCCGCCCCATCCCCCGCACCGGGTGGAGGGCTCGGGTCGCCTCCGGGGTCGTGGGGAACCCGGACAGGAACGACCGCTCCGCAGAAACCCTTGTTCTGAGAGTCCCCTGAGGTGTCATAACCTGTTCCTCTCTGCAGCAGCCTCGGAGGGCTCTAGAGGGCTCTTTTCGGCTCCCCAGGGGAGGAGGGAGAGAAAAAGGGAGAAGGAGAGCGATTATATTGGTCTGTAGTTGAGCCTCACGGGAGGAAGGGAGGGGCGCAGAGGCGAGTGCGCCTTAGGGGAGGAGGCCAGGTGCTGGGGAGGGG
>NW_006494609.1:15689455-15728751 GCF_000325575.1 Pteropus alecto
GGCGTCGCCTCCTCGCCACGGAGCCATGGTGCGCGGAGCGCGCACGCTGCGCGCGGGACTCTGAGCTCCGGCCGCGCCGAGCACCTCCGCCTCCCCATTCCCGGCTTCCCCGCCAACCTCGCCCGCGGGCCATGAAGCTTTGGCCCGGAGCCCCTCGCCTCTGAACCTCGCGTCGCCCGCTCCACCCCCAGCGCCACTTGGCCACAGATAATACTCCGGCCGCTGAAGCTGCCCATCCTCTCCCAGGGACGGCACCCAGGCGCTCCGGGATGGCGCTCCCAGGGCCCCTCCGGCCGCGCAAAGTTCGCAGGAGGCGAGAGATGCTGCCGCAGCAAGTTGGCTTCGTGTGCGCGGTGCTGGCCCTGGTGTGCTGTGCGTCCGGCCTCTTCGGTAGCTTGGGTAGGTGCCGGTGCGGGCACCGGGTTGTCGGGGGGTTTGCGCTAGAAAGCCGCGGGGCTGCTCCGAGGTGTCTCCTCTTCCTTCCCTGACAGGTTGGTCCCTAGGGTTCATCCAGTCCCCTCCCCGCCGGGCAGGTAGAGCGCACCCGGGAGGGCTAATGTCGACGCTTTGAGCTGTGGTGCCCGTTCCCCTGAGCCGCGCGCGGCCCCTGCGGGCTCAAGACGTGGCTGCAGGTCTCTGTTACTAAGACGAAAGCCTGAACTACTGGCTCCTCGGTGCCACAGTTCTGTCTCTGGGTTGTACGGCAGCTCGGCAGGGGGTCCAGGTATGGATTCTCTTGACCTGGAGGTGGACGAAACTGAGTGGTCTGCTTGCCTATTCTGCGGAGCAGGGAGGGTCGTTATCCGCGTCCTCGAAAACCCAGATTCAGAGGCTGGGAATTGCATTTCAGCCCTCCTCTCGCCCCTGCTCAGGGCCAAAGGGGCGCCTTGGGTGCCCTGCCGCGTTCTTTTCAAACCCTAAAAACGTTGGAGCAGTCTGTCCCCTCGGAAGGTTGCTGCTTAATCCACACAGTAGGAGAGCGCTGGTGTCCGGTGCCACCATCCACACCCCTTCTTCCAAGAAGGCACCCAGAGATTTGGGAGCCACTTTAGAATATGCAAATCTGAGGTGGAGAGGAGAAACTTACAAGAAAAAATATCTGTTGGGGCGGGGGCATGCGAGCCCACGTGAAACTGTCAAGACGGCTCACTTGGCTGACATTCCCATCTTTAATTGGATGCTGTGGACCTTTTGGTTTTGTTTTTCGCATTTTAAAAAATGAAAGAAATGCAGGTGGTTTAGCAACTTGGACATGGTACCTTCTTGAGCTGTTAGCAAGGGACAATATAGAGAAGTTTATGGGTAAAAATCAGGTGGGACTTGGTTAAACTTTTAAAAAAATACTGCCTTTCACAACCCAAACTTTGTGATTTGAAGACGTAAGGTTAAAAAGTGGCCGTTTTCAATAGAAACCCAGAAGGGTTATTTGCACATCTTAATACCTGGTACTTTGCAATCGGGCAAGTTGATGTATTTTTTTCCCCTCAATTACACACAAGAAATAACAATACCTAGAGGCTTTTGGATGTCAGCAGTGTAGAAGAGGAATTATTACTCAGCTGAAGCAGTATATGCATCAGGAGAGTAAAGGAATGCTTTAAAGGTCTGACAGTGAGAATTTTATTTGCTGAATCAGGAATTGCCTTTAGGAGTTTAACTGTATTTGGCCACCGCATCCACGCTGGTGATCTCCCTTGTTCCTCAGTTTGGCCCTTGGACCAGCAGAATTAGCATCACCTGGGAGTTCATTAGGGTGGAATCCCAGGTCCCAGCCCAGACCTACTAAATCAGAATCTGCATTTTAACACGGTCCCCAGGTCATTTGTGTGCACACTCAAAGGTGAGAATCCCTTGGCCAGATGCCATTAAACTACACCCCTTGTTGACTTACTGTCCCATTGGTGGGTCTTCCAGGGCAGGGACACCTGACCATGTTTATTGGCAGAGAACTTAATGGTCACTTATCTAAACCCTTTGTTGCACCTGTGAGGATCCGAGAACTGAGCGATCTTGGCCAAGATCAGGTCACATGCTGTTCTACCTGGGACAAGAAACAGTGAACTAGATCTAGGAAACAGATTACTGTAGGTGAGCAGATACTATTTATTGTGCTTCCAATCATTGAATCACTCCCTACAGGTGGCTCTAAATAGTCAAATAGTACTATTGCTGACATAGCTAGATACAGATATGTAAAATCATTGTGAGAATGCAGGCACTACCTTGACTTAATATGTGACTTACTTTCCAATCCAGGGCACAAAAGAAGTCCTGCAAGCAAACATGTTCTCTCAGACATATGGAGAAATAGAAAGCTGATGGCGCCAGTGAACGGGACTCAGACCGCTAAGAATTGCACGGATCCTGGTAAGAAATAGCTTCTCTTCCCTCCTCCTCCGGCCACCAGAGGCATTTGGCCAGGCCTGGAAATGGGGCTTATGTGGACAGTTACAGCCAGAGGTGAGAAAGATGGTTTTATAAATCGGGGTGGGAGGCTAGCTGGAAGGCACCGAAGGGCAGTGTACACGTTCATCAATTGCGCTGCTAAGCGACTCGAGTACTTTCTTTATCCAGCAACTGAAAAGATCACGATCAAGAGTGTTAAGTTTTCACTTTCTGTTCTCACGTGTTCCCGAAGGCTCAGTGTTTTCCTGCTCTCTTGATTTTGCTCTCCTGGGCGTCTTTTTCCTCTTCGTTTGCTCACTGTGTCCATTTGCTGGAGCTCTAGAGGAATCAGATCCAGCTCTGGCAGATGGCACTTTGGGATGACCTGTCAGGGTCAGACCAGGCCAGGGCAGCTGCAGTGGTAGGACCCTCTGAGGTGCTGGGCACCTTCTCTGGAGTTCCTGGGGTTTCATTCCGGCTTGGGAGATGGATTCTGCTTGCCTGGGGGCAGTTTGATGTTCCTCTTCAGACTGCTGTAGAGGTTAGGGGACCAGAGATGACATCTTGTCTGTCCTCCCACCAGAGGCAGGCTTTGCTTAAACTAGTGAAGAAGGTTCTCAGGAGAAGCGTGTACCACCAGCAAGCAGCGAGGCAAGTGGAAGTTGCCCAGGTCTCAGACCAGGCAGACCTGGGCTTTAGCTCTGGTGCCAACATGTGGTGGGGGTGGGGGGATGGGGAGGAGACGGGAGGGGTCTTTGTGAGAGGCACCCAGTGGGACAATGTATTCAAAAGACCTTTGGGAACCATGAGGTTTTATTATAGGCAGGTACCACTGGGCTCTTCCACTGCCGGGCAAGTCAAATATCTCTTTAGGTCTCTGTTTTCCCACCTGTGAAATGGGCAGAGTCATGCTCGCCTGCTCTGGGGTTGTTGGAAGAATCTGGTAAGGGTCTGTGTGGGGCTGTGCAGCGGGTTTGGATGGTATATTTTTATAGGCAGGTCTTACCTGCATTTTACAGGTCAGGAGACATCTAGGGAAGGACATATAAGCTGCTCAAAGTCATAAGACTTATATGTGGGGAAGCCACCATTGGAGCCTAGTCCGTGTGACTAAAATGGTTAGTTGGTTCCACGGGCATACAGAGGCCAGAGCCTTCCCTCAGAGTCCGTTTTTTATATCAACTTCCCTTCCCTCAGGATACCTTCTAAGAAATATGTTTGGGATACAGAGGGTAGGTGAGAGCAGGTTGGCGACTGGGATTCCATCCTGTAACCTCCCGCAGGACACCGATCGTCAGCCAGAAGCAGGGATGCAGGTGCTGGATTGACACGTGAACAGGTGCAAGGCCAGGGACCAGTGCTGGGGCCCATCCTCTCACTCCAGTAACCCGAGACACTACCTTAGCCCCATCCACGTGGGCAACACTGAGCTGCTGTGGGTAAAGAATCAGGGTTGGCGCACTTAGCGACTGGTTTTTAGCTCGTTAGCACCTTCGTCTCGGGCGGCGATGCCCTCCTGTCATGTCACACCTCGTCTGGGCACGTCGACTCTGGGCCCCATTTCTTAGAGTCTCCTCTGCCCCATCGTCACCTGCATCTTCAGTGTACTGTCTGATCAAAAACAATTCCACTCCCTATGGAGCAGCCCTGTTTGGCAGGACCTGGCCTCGCCCCCTTACTGAGAGGGAAGTCGAAGGAAGTCGGCAGTCACTTTCATGTTTAACGTTTGCATCGTGCTTTGTGTTGGCTGTTTCTGGAATAGGGCCTTGCACACAGGAAGGACTCAGTGAATGTCGATCGAATGATGGAATGATGGCAAATATTAAGCACTTTAATCCTGTCAGGGT
Source organism: Pteropus alecto (assembly GCF_000325575.1). Classification (NCBI taxonomy): domain Eukaryota; kingdom Metazoa; phylum Chordata; class Mammalia; order Chiroptera; family Pteropodidae; genus Pteropus; species Pteropus alecto. The sequence continues at coordinate 15,693,688 of NW_006494609.1, forward strand.
TTCTGCAGGTGAGGAGCACAAGGCTTAGAAGTTTAGTGACCTCCCAAGATGTCCTGGCTGGCAGGAGCACCCCTGGTCTCTAGGTTCCAGGGCCCCTGCATCCCCCACTGTGTTGCGCCTGCCCCCCCCGCTCCGCAGCCCCCACTGCACATGCCCGAGCTCTCCTCTTAGCCCAAGTTGGGTGGAGACCTGACCTTCCTTCCAACTCCCTTGTCTCTGGCCCCAATATCCAGCCCCCTTTGCGTTTCATAAGCATGTAGCACACACCTGCTGTTTATGTCGGGCCCTGTGGTGGGGTCTTGGTAGGGAATACAAGCAAGTATGAGAAGTCACCTTGTCATTAAGTAGTTCATGTGGTGGGGAGAGAGCATGAGTTCTGGTATCTCTTCCTCTTCTTAGAATGGCAGTGACCCCACCATGGTGACCCGACCCTCGTGACCTCATCCAATGACCTCCCACCTCCAACCGCCATCACATCAGGGGGTTAGGGCTTCAACATAGGAATTTTGGGGAGACACAAACCTTCAGCTCATCTCTCGGTGGTAGCCCCTGGAGTGTTTGACGACAGCTGAGGGTGGAACCTGGTGCTTCTCAACTCTGGCCTGCAGGTCAGAGACACTTGGGGGACTCTGAAGACACAGATGCCTGGGCCTCGCTAGCCCCAGCCTGTGAAATCGGAGCCAGTGATGGACACCACCTGTGGCCAGCGTGTGGCGCTTCTGGGAGCCCCACTCGTGCCCCAGGTCTTCCGTGGCAGGCTCTTCCTTGTCATTGCAGGGTCCTCAGGCTTTCCCTGGTCATCCAGGCCAGCGCGGCTTTCTGAGTCGCCCGCACTCTTGTTTCAGCCCTTTGCAGGGACTCATTCTACCCATTGTTATGTTGTTGGCTTGCCTCCCCCACGTAGACTATAAAAGGTGGAAACCTTGTTTACTTTCCAAAACCGCAGTAGGCACTTCAGTTTTCCTCCTGCAAAAGGGGGCTGATAATTGCATCCACTTCATACAGTTGTCAGAATTAAATGACTTTTAATACCCGCCAAGTAATACACACATCCGTGTTCAGACATTAGCTTCTATTTTCATTATTATTTTCTTCTTACTCCAGAGACGATACAATGCCTACGTATAGTAGGTACTGCAAAAACTATTTGTCAGTCGGATTTTATGAGGGTAAGAATGAGAAGTCTGGCCAAACATTGTTTCTTTTCTCTTCTGGAAACAAAGTTCTTGATTTGATTATTTAACATTTTTTGAGGATTCGGGATGGCATACTTTGTAGAACTCGTCTCTAAAAGGAACTTGTCTCTTAACAGGTGTTATTTTACAGCTTGGCTTTTAGCTGGGTGGGCATGGCTTCCGCCATTCTTATTCTGCCGGTCCCCCCACATCCGAGGTTGAGTCAGTAGTTACCTCTGTTTGTTTGAGTTCCCACCCTCTGCCCCACATTTGAAAAGAGGGACAAGAGAGACACAGAGGGAGCTCGACTCCCCACTGTCGTCACTGGCCGGGGTGGGAGTGGATTTGCTTTATCTTGTTTGGTTTTCCACTTTTCAGATACGTTGTTTTGGAATGCTAGGTGGCTCTGTGTCTTAGCTTGGGCTGCCATGGCAAATACCACGACTGGGTGCATAAGCAACAGAAATGTATTTTCTCACAGCTCTGGAGACTGTAGTCCGAGATCAGGGTGCCAGCACGTGTCCTCTTGTGGCCAGGAAAGCGAGAGCGAGGGCAAGCTCTCTGGTGTCTCATCTTATGAGGCTGCTAATCCCGTCAGACGGGAGCCCCAGCCTCATGACCCCGCCTACCTGAATCACCTCCCAAAGGCCCGTCTTCGAATATCATCGCTTTGGGGGTTGGGGCTTCAACATAGGAATTTAGTGAGGGGGCGGTGTGCATCAGCATTGGGTCCATCACAGTGTCCGCAGAGAGAAGGCTGGGAGAAGAGGGCTGATGGAGGGGTGCTTGAGAGAGATCTGAAGAGGAAGGTGGTCCCTAGCATTTCAGGAACTAACTGGATGCAGGTACTAGATGGAGGATCTTTCGTGGTCAGCCTGGCCCTGATTGGCCCTTCCTTTTTATTCTGTACCAGAGCTGATGCAAAGGCATGTGGGTGGGGGGGATCCTATGTGTAGGAGTTGGTGCTGAGCCTGGGTTAGGGATGAGAGCACTGAGCAGGTTCCCGCTGCAGTGGGTCTCTGTAGAGCCCCTGTGTGGGCAGCAGAGGTGCAGACAGCACAGGGAGGAAGGGGATACCTAGAGCTGCAGAAGGCACAGCAGGACCTGTGGGTGTGGAGGTGAGGCAGGATGCAGCGTCGGGATTCTGAACGACCGTCTGCGAATGCTGCGTCAGCACGCCCGCGAGACACGTCACACACCCAAAGTTTTCAAGTTATGTAAAAGCAAATCTCGCGTTGGAAAAGCAAAAAATGAACTTACTGCTGTGGGCAGGGAGAGCATAGTTCAGTGATTATCCCAGGTGGTAGAGGCAGGACTCTGAGCCTGGGGAGGGGGTTTCCTGGGCTGGGCAACCTCCAGAGAGCCAGGTGGCTTTTTGGGGGACGTGTCACCAACCACTCTGGGATGGTGATAGTTTGGCAAAGTGATCAACCTGATCACAAATAGAGGCTGATGAATAGCAGCCCATTATCAATGCGATCACTCTGCTTTTGGAGGAGTTGAAGATTGGGATGTTATGCATCGGGTCAAGTGGCTGAACCAAAGCTCCGGGTGCTGGTGTTGGCTCTGCCAAGATCCTGCCTGGCATTTGGGGATTCTGTCCCTCCCACTCTCGACAAAACGAGATTGTACTGGATACGTACAAAATTTTCAGCAGCCAGAAACGGCTCCTGTCTAAGCAAGCACCAGATCTTCTCGGAGATGGCACTTTGACGAGAAGGCAGGTGTGTGGGTTTGAGTCCCAGCTCACCCTTACTAGCTGGCCGTGTGACCTTGAGCAAGTTATGTGATCTCTCTAAGCTTCAGGTTTTCTCTTTAGTAAAGTGAGCCTAGCAGCAATTCCTACCTGCCTCGTAGGACAGCTTTGAGACCGAAACCACATGGTGTATAGAAGTATTTGAGATGCGCCCAGCACATAGTAGCTGCCCCGTCATCGTCGTAATCATGACTAACACCAGCACACTAGCACTGGGGCTATTCTAAGTGCTTTCCGTGCATTCACTTACGTGCTCCTCCTAACAACCCTTTAGGTTTGTGTCCTTATTTTGCAGATGGGGAAAAGGAGACCCATAGACATTAAGTAACTAGTTCAAGGTCACCCAGCCAGCAAGAAGCAGAACCAGGTGTGGGTATGTGCTTTTTTCATTATCAGACTTTGTTTTCTTAGAGCAGTTTTAGGTTTACAGAAAAATTGAGCAGAAAATTCAGAGTTACTAATTACTATCCCCCCCCCCGCCCCGCACCCGCGGGCTTCCCTTATCATTAACATCTTGCATTAGTGTGGTTATAATTTGATGATCCAATACCAATAACATTATTAACTGAAATCCATAGTTTACATCAGGATTCACTCTTCGTATTGTACATTCTGAGTTTTCATAGACCCATTAGGACGTGTATCCACCATTCCCATATTGTGCAGAATAGTTTCACTGCTCTAAAAACACCCTGTGAAGCCTTTTAATTAGGATAGTCTAAATTGTGAGCCTATATCTCCACCCATTATTATTAGTAAATGGGATGGAAAAACGTAAATCAGAGGTCAGGATTTCCGCTGCAACTTCCAGCCTCCATCGCTGCCTGGGGACCCCTCTGAGAAACGGGGGACGCCTGCCCGTTGCAATAGCAAACATCTGTGTGGGCTCGCTTCTTGGTATGTTTCTAATACTGATTTGTTTGCAATCAAAAGTTATTTTTTTCCCTTATCCAAACTCTTGGGGCCATCTGCTAGCAATCCCTTCCCTTTACCGGGCCATCTGCTATGTCATGACTTCCAGATTCTCCACTCTTGACGCCATGCGGGCCTCCCGCAATCCAGAAAGCACCCACTCAGCTTCCTCTTGAACTCAGGAACGCTCCTCCCCACGTTAAAATGGTAATTATTAAGCTTTGCCATGTGTTGCCTTGGATGGGAGAGATCCAGCCATTCAACTCAACCGAAAATTGAATGCTTGGACAGATTTTTTATTAAACAGTGTCCATTATTGTAGAGGCCATTGGAGCATAGCATTTTACTAAAAAAGAAGAAAACGTGTCAGAGGAATTTACAGTTTCTCCTGAAAGGGCAGTGGCTGTCTCTCTAGGAGAGGAACAGCGTGGCCCAGAAGTGAAGGCGCTCCCTGCCCAGTGTGGTGTCCGCCTGTAGATGGCAAGGCACAATGGCAGAACACTCGGGCTCTGGGCCTGCGGCCCCTTTTGCTGATTCAGCACAGGGCAGGGCTGCAGCCCAGAGTCTCGTGGTAATTGCCCAGGAAATTAAATACAACATGCTGCCTCGAGTGTCTACACACCTGCATCATTCTAGGCTCTGAAGCTGGAAGGGACTCGGTTGTCGGGGAGTGTACAGGGGAATGGGGGACACAGCCGGAGGGGCTTAAGTAAGAGTCACCTGTGGCAGATGCCTCTGGAGGAAAGAGAGTGGAGGTTCGGGGCAAAGGTGCCCTCCCTGGAGGAGATGACATCTGAGCTGAACCTCAAAGGGTAGGAGGTGGCAGTGGAAGGCCGTTCTAGGCAGACACGCGGTGCGTTTGAAAATCGCAGTGGCATCTCCATGCCGGAGCAGTGCTCACTAGCAACCACTGCCTCTTACTCGTTGGCGTCCACTGGGAGAGAGGAGACAAACATCTCCTAAGATTACCGTGCACAATAGTAAGTAATTAGGCTTTGGGGATTTAGCCTGGAGTCAGTGCTCAGCCAAGAGTAGGGCTGAATCAGATTACTTTGATTTTTTTTTTTTTTTTAAGCAGAAGAAGAGAGACTTGGAAATGGGGGTGGGCACTGGCCCAGGATGAAGTTGGCAAACTGGTTTACAGTGGCCCCACTAAGCCACAGCTAGGGCAGTCACCCCAGTTCACAGTTGGTGCTGGGTCCAGTGACAGCTCGGGGCAGATCGCAGTTATCCTGATGGAGGTATTTATTGGTCTTTCCCCACTAGCCTGCCAGCTCCTGGGGGGCTGGGCTGTGTCTCCAGCTCCTTGGCTGTAGGGCCAGGAATGGAGCCTGGCATAAACTCAGCTTGCAGCAGCAAATGGTGACTGAAAGGACAGGTCTCCTCATTCTACCTGCCAGGGAGCTGTGCCCCACAAAAGCAGCTACTATCTCCCTGGCTGCTCGTTCTAGCCTGTTGTTGCCTTGAGACAGATCATGACACCCAGCCAGGAGAAATGAAGAGTTAAGAGGTTCAAGGGTTAAGAACATGCACTCGAGCCATGCTGCTTAGTTACCAGTCCTGCCTCTGCCCTTACTAGTTTCATGACCTTGAACTAGTTACTTTACCTTCTAACCTCAGGAAAGGGGCGGGATATGTTTCGTTCACTTATATACCTCAAGCTCTAAAGACAGTGCCTGGGTGTGTGTATGTGTGTGTGTGCGCACGCGTGTGTATTTTCTGAATGTGGTCTCTGTTGGTGACGTGGGACCTGGCGAGTGACATTGGAATTCGGAGACCAGAGTTTGTGTTCGGGCTCCATGACCTGTGGAGTTTTGCACATGTCACTTTGGCTTTCGGAGCCTCGGTTTTCCTGCCTGCGAAATGGGCATATCGATAATGCCATTTATCCGAGAGGCCTTTGATAATTAATTGCAGGGTCCTGTGCAAATGTCGTTACTATTGTTTGCATCACTGTAGTAGATGCTTCCCCCTTTGAAGAACTTTCCTTCCCTGCGAAATGGAGAAAATCAATCATCCAGGGCTTTTCAGAATCGATCTGTAAAACCACAAGTAGGGTTCGGATTCCGTGAAAGCATTGCGCTTGGCACATGTATGGGGCAAAAGGCCTGTTGGCAGTGTCTCTGGCTGGAATAGAAAGAGGAAGATCATTAGACCATCCCTTCACATGCCAGCTCCTAGGACCCCAGCATCGGTGTATCTCATTTCACACTGTACATGTCCGTTGTAGCGCGATTCCATTATACATGCCAGGTTCAGGGGGCCACCTTTTAGCTGGGCAGATCCCACGCTGGCTGGTTCAGCTTCGTACCTAAGTTATGTGTTTATTAAAATAACTGCACACGTGAACAAATGACCCTGGTTAGAGGGCCTCCGAGGAGCCGTTTCTCTGAGCTCAGGTAAGAAGCCGTTCTTGGCTTTAATATTTGGTTGCTGGACAAATGCCGATTGAGCAACCCTGTCTGATGGGCCCGTAGGGAAATTAAAACTGACCTAGAAGTGGACCCCGCCTCTGGGGAGCTTCCTTTCTAGTCAAGACGATCAAAATCTATAAAACTAACCTGTGATGCGCAGGGGAGTGTGAGGCGCTGTGATCCTGGTGGTCAGTTGAGAGGGAGGACAGCTGAGTCCTAAATGTCAGGGTCGAGAAGACATCACATTGAAGCGGGTGCCGGGGAAGGGCATTTTGAAGGGTAATCATGGAGTAGACACTTAGGTAGCATTTACCCACGCTCCCTTGCCGAGCCCTGTAGCAGTCCTCTGAGGGGACGTGGTCCATGGCGTTGTTATATGCATCTTACACAGGATGTGAGTAGGGCATGGAGAGGCTGAATAACTTGCCTCAGTTCTCCCGGCTGAGAAATTGGCAGAGCTCTTTGGGGGAAGACGATGAAGAGGCTGCCAGCTGAGGGACAGGTGGGTGCTGGGTGGGCTTGGGGCATGAGGTGTGTACGTGGGGATGATAGGCGAGTCATCTTGTAAGGAGTATGTGTTGGCCAAGAGCCTTAAACAGCTGAAGGCCTTTGGACTCTTCCCTGTTGTAAGTTGGTGGAGGTGGGGGCGAGGGGGGAGGCATGGACGTTTGCCGAGCAGCTGTGTTTTAGGACGGTGGCTCTGCTGGCACAGTGGGGGATAACTTCAATTGAGATAATATGTGAAAGTTCTTAGCACTAAGCTTACTGATATGAAAAAATAAATGAAGACAGAACTATTAGGAGCTGTTGCAAAGAGATTTAGGCAAAAATGATGGTCTCGTGCGAGATGATCAGGTAAAGGTGGAGAGAGGCAGAGTCTGCAAATCTCAGCTGATGTTGGGCGTGTGTGCCGAGACGTGGGGTTGCCAGCTCTGATCACAGGTGTGGGTAAACCGTTCATGACACCTCCATCACCCAAGATGGCACAGGAAATGCTCCTTCCTTCTTTAGACTTGGACCCCTCTGCAGTGATCTTCGTCCAAAAAGAGCCTGGTACCGAGCACTGTGGTTGGTTTCCATCCTCTATGTCACATCCCAGAGGACACATCTGATAGACATTCATTGGCCATCTGTGGGTGGGACATTGGTGGGACGCTGGGACTAGGAGGAGAAATCCTCCTCGGCGAGCCCACAGGTTAGAAGGAGAAGGCTGACTTGTAATCAGTGTGTGACCTGGAATGACACTCTAATGCCCAGCCTCACTGGAGGGCGTCACGAAGCATGTAGCATTTGAGCTGTGCTTTGACGCAAGTGGGTATTTGCTGGACAGATGGGGAGTGTGCGACATTCCTGGCAGTGGATGTGGTGATCGCAGGAAAAGGGTGGAAAGAGAGAACCTGGCCAGATCAGGGACAAGGTGGTGTTTTCAACTGACCTTAGATTGGGGTCCTCGGGCAGGCATGGTGGGCCCTGTGGCTGCGTCGTGCCAAGCGCCAGGCACCCTGCCAGGGTCTGGGCCTCTATTGGGTTTGTGTTGGCTTTTATCAGAGGGAAAAATTACTCTCCCCTCTCCAAGAACTGCTCACCTTTTCATCCACCCAGACCTCCGGGTACCTGCCGTGTGGGGAAGCAGAAGGGACAGCAAAGATGCTGTTTTTGTCCTCAGCACAGCAGAGATGAGGGGCATGGATCACTATGATCCTTGTGCTCCTTCTGCGCATTGCTCGGCATGCTGGAACACCCAGCTTATTACACTTTTTATAATCAGCATGGCCTAATCCCAGCAGGATTTTGCAGAGGTCCCAACGCCAGGGCTTTGGCTATAAGCAATGCGTAGGCATTTAAAACCGTAGGGAAGAGTTATGAAATGGAGAGCATTCTACATGCATAGAAAAGGAGGACTCTGGGGCCCTTTCTTTGGGGACAGCGATACCCAGAGCCTGATCCTGGTTTCCCTTCTGCCTCGCTTCACCCCCTCTGATGAGTATATAAGGGGGCAGCTGAGCGCTCATCCTGAAAGAGAATTTGTGTTGTCACATGGGCACCGGCAAAGCGACAGCGGCTCAACCTCCCTAGGTGGCCTGGTGGCCTTTGTGTCATTCCCTTATTTGGAGGCGAACATCTGGGACGGGTGACTTCTAACACGCTATGTGAAATGCCCTCTGCTGAATGAGCATCCTCGTGACGGCTGATGACCTTGCCTGGCTCCAGGGTGTGGGCGAAGCACGGGGTGGGTGCTCGGGTGATGCAGGACACAATTCACAAGACGTGGATGGGAGCCAGGAGTGGGAGTCCCTGGGCGGAAAGGCCGGTCTGCAGCCTGGAGACACCCAGTAACAGAGAGGTGGAAACTCCCCGGAGACCCGCAGGAGTGTTGATAAAGGCGATTAATGGAATAGATAGAATGACTTATAAGCGAAGATTACAGAAGCTAAGTCTCTCTGGCTTATTAGCTAAGCCCCTGTGAAAGAGGCCTGTGTGTAGAAGGGCACTGGAGATGATTTTGCAGTGATTTCACCTGAGACCAGGGCGGGGAAGAGCCGGGGGGCTGGTCCCCACCCCCGCGTACCTCTTAAAGGAAACCTCGGCTTCTCAGATTGCCTTCCCAGGAGACTGGAAGGCCATCCCGTCACACACTGGAGAGGTCGAGAGCTACCCTGTGCTGGCCACAGAATGGCCTGGCTGTGCTGTTGCTTTTCTGTAATTTCTGGGTAATTCTTCCATGGGCCTCGGAGGGAGCAAGCCCTTGAAAGAATTGCTTTCGAATCTCTTTGATCATTTAAACTGTGCTTGTTTTTCCTTAGCTGGCGAAAATCCCAATGTAGTGTAGTGTGACAAGTAGCTAAATGACTTGCGGGCTTTGGGTGACTCATATCTATTAGGAAGAGAAGCGGAGGGCGGGGGGTGGTATCTAATATGCAGACCACATGCACGGGGTGGGTGTTCACAGTGAATACTTAGTTTCGCACAATGAAGTCCGAAGGGACCCAGGAGACCTCGGAGGAAGGCAGCGTGTGTTACAGCTCAGAGTTCTGCTTCTCCATCCATAGTGCGCCCACAATCACCTGGGGACCTTGTTAAAATGCAGATGCAGGAGGAAGTCTGGGGCGAGGCCTGAGGCTCTGCCTTCCTAACAGGCTCCTGGGTGATATCGGAGTGGCCTCTCTCGAGACCACCCTTTGAGAAGTGAGAGTATAGAGTCCGCCTGACCTGGGTTTGGGTCTCAGCCCTGCCGGGGAGCTGCATGGCCTTGGGCAGGTCACTTGGTCTCTGTGAGGCTCAGTTTTCCCCATCAGTGAAATGGCAGTCACCGTATTTACCTAGCAGGAGTCTTGGCAGAATGAAACACGATCGCGCCCGTCGGCTGCTCTGCTATGTCCGCTGCATAGCCAGGGCTTGGAGATAGAAAGCTCGCGCTTAGAGCTTGATCCAGCATACCCCAGGCTGCTTTGAGGAGTGCTGGTCCACAAGGGGGTCTGCTCCTCTCCCCATCTCCTGCCCAAAAAAGCTTCCATGATCAAATATGTGTGGGGAAGACTGAAGTCTGCCTCTAGTGGAGACAGATTGGGTGACAGTAGCATGATATGAGACAGTTCGCAGTAAGGAAGCCTTTACACTTAAAAAACACTTTATTGTGGTAAACTACAACGTAAAATTTACTATTTTCACCATTTAAAAGTTAAATGCCACCGTAGTTCAGTGGCATTTAGTACAGTCGCATTGTGCAACCATCACCACTGTCCATCCCCATAACTCTTTATCTTGTAAAAAGGAAGCTCTATACTCATTAAGCAATAACTTCTCATTTTGTCCTCCCCCGGTCCGTGCCAACCAGGGACTGTCTGTATGGATTGGACTGTTCTTGGTGCCTTATATAAGTAGAATCATACAATATTTGTCATTTTGTGACTGGCTTATTTCACTTAGCATAATGTCCTCAAGGTTCACCCAGGTTGTAGCATGTGTCAGAATTTCATTCCTTTTTAAGGCTGAATGATATTTGATTGTATGGGTAGCCAGATTTTGTTTATTCATTCATCAATGGACATGTGGTTGTTTCCACCTTTGTGCTATGGTGGATTATGTATCTATGAACATGCGTTTGCCAGCATCTGAGCTTTAAACTTTTTTAAACCTATTATTTCCCAGATATTTGGGGTCATGAATGGACGGAGGATGTTGAACAGCCCAACTCACTGTCCCCATTGCTGTATGATACTGGACGGGTGCGAATCTCAGGTCTGAGCTGAGGTTTCCAACCCTGGCTGTGCTTTAGACTTGCCCAGGGAGCTTTACCAAAAATACCCATGCCCAGGCCCCATCCTGGACCCATTAAATTAGAGTCTCCAAAGCCAGGACCTGGGAGGAGGTATTCTTAAATCTCTCAGCTGCTGATAATCATCCAGCGGCAACGCAGGGCCAGGACGAGAACTGAGGCCCTCATGTGCCTCCCAGGTCCCGACCAGGCTCCTATCCTGGAGCTCCTGCCACTGGCCCAGGTCGGGAGAACGATGTGCCTGAGAGCGAGGGGATGACCTTGTGGTTGTAGCCCCTTGCCCTCAGGCTCCCGTAAATCCAGCCCATATCGACAAGCGTGGCTCTTGTCCACTTCTGCTAGGGATGCTGGTGAAGGTCCTGTCCTTGGGGACTGAACCCAGCCATGTGGCAGGCCATGCCCACACGGAGCACCAAGCATGGCTCCGTGCTGAGATGCTGACCTGCCTTGCCACGTGTGCAGGGCTAAATGCAGATTTCTCGTTTTGAGGACAGGTTTTTGCTCACAAGGTCAGTTCGGATATTCCTCATCCAGGAAGGGCACCGTCGATTCTCCTTGTCACTTAATTGAGAGATGGAGTTTCTGGCCTTCATGCTGTCAGCCAGATGGCCTGGGCTGGTGAACGGTGCCCCTCCCTGAGACAGGGATTTGCCTGGGCAGGACATGACCTCAGGGGCCACTGTTTAGTGGTCCGCTGTCTGTATTTAATTTCCAGGGCCTGGCAGTTTTGATTGCCCAATCCCATTTTGATCTGATGTGTAATCGTTTGAAGGAAAGACTTAAAGGCACTTAAATTATTATTTTTTAAAGAATATCGCAGGTCTGGGGAAGCAAGCCGAAGGTCTGTTTTTATTCCAAGTTAAGTCTTCTGACTTTTCAGGAGTGTCTGATCCTGGGGTCATGGGGTGCTCGATAGGGTTTGTTAGGGCTCATCTGTTCATCCACTTCTTTACCTCTTCTGTCATTGTATATCGTAGGACCATCTTCTAGATGCAGTCCACTTCTTAAATTACAGTGCCCCGTCGTCTCTTTCCAGGTGAAGGTGGCAGACAAAGTAAGAAGCAATCTGCAGACTTGTCAGGAATTCACCATCACTCTCCATTTGCTTGAATAATCGTTACTTCAGGTCTAGCTAATCCTCGAGGACAGATTTTTCCAGCCAGCTTCTCTCTGCCTCGCAGGCTGATTGGGTTCTCTACTCGTACCTCTTCTCCTGCCTCTGGGGTCAAAGTCTGCTCAGGCTCTCTGCTCTCATTTATTCATTCATTTGTTCATTTACCCAAGCAATTCAAGAGCCTCTGATGTGGCAGCACTTTGCCAAGTGTAGATGAATTGAACCAAAGCTCACCCTAACATACAGTGCGGGAGGGATGGGGAAAGTAACTGCTTCTGCTAAAAAAAAATCTAACGCCAAGTGCAAATCTAGCTCTCTACTCCGTAAACTCATTCGCTCGCTAAATAAACATTGCTTCAGTGCCCACCATGTGCAGAATCCCACAGGCAGGAGGACAGACTCTGCACTGAAGGATCCGACAGGGAAATGAGCCGTGAAATGCCAATAACTAAAACATTCTCCTGGGGACAGAAGGACATTAAGGTCTACATACTTTCAGAGGCAGATGAAGCCATGTTAGGGTTCAGAGAAGCAAGAGATTTTTTCCTGGTGGGGGAATTGGCCTTGAAGGTATCGACCGCCTTGACCACGTGGTCCTGGCCCCAAGGCAGGACTTTCTGTGATGGCTCACGTTATCATTTACATTTACGTACCTGCAGACCTTCCTCTAGAGGTGGGGATGTGACTTGCATCGTAGGGTGTTCAATCTATCGACACTGGGCGTGGACATGCTGTGGTCAATGGTATGGGAGAAGATATGCCTTGCTCTGTGTCTGAGCAGAAGCACTAAACGCCGATGTGTGTCTCCATCAGCTCTGGTTCGTTCCCTTTTTCCATGAGGATAGCATGTCCTGGATGGGGCTTACCATCTGCCCGGATTCTAGAACAGGAAAACAGGAGAAGTGACCCGTAGCTGCCAATATGTGACGTGCGTAAGAAATAAATGTGTGTTCACGCCGTTGGTGTTTTGGGGTTGTTTGTTACTGCGCCGTCACAGCCGGTGGAAGCTGACTGATGCAGTCTGAGGAGTAGAACAGTGTGCGTTGCTCACGTGGATGTTAGGTGAGGAGCCTGAGGAAGGGAGGGTGTTCTAGAGTCAGATGACAGCTGGCTTCTGTTGTCCAGCAAGGGCATTTCGATTTCTCACCGGGGCAGTAGGAGGTGGGGAAGGCTTCTGAGCCAGGGGTGGCTATGATGAGGTATGTGCTTTGGGAAGATGACTCCGACCTCAGGGCAGAGGATGGAACTAGTTCTGACGAGATGTCCCAGGCTGTGTGGGGGTCCATGCACAGAGACGGGCGGGCAGCAACAGGAATGGAGAGAGGGTTCGATTTCAGAGACTGGGTCGTGGTCAGAGTGACGAAGTCCTGGCAGGTATCTGAAGATGAGAGAGGCGGAGAGGCACATGGGCCGAGTTGTCACCAGGGAAGGAGCCTTGCTTCGTTGGGCCCTCCACAGGCAGGGAGAGCCGGGCTGACCTAGTGTGTGCCATCTGGCTGGCTCGCCAAGTGTCCAAGATCCGCCTGTTTCAAAGTGCTGCATTTTGCTGTGTGAAGACAGGATGTCTGGGGAGATGTGCCAGGAGCTGGGCGCACTTCAAGTTCCTCCCTGGCTTTGAAGCTTCCTGAAATCTTGCTGCCACACAAACTGCCGTGCAAACAGGGTGAAGGTGTGATGGGGCCCGCCCGGACCGAGGAGACAGATGGGACGTCTCGGGGGATGGGACCCAGTCGGCACCGCAGAGCAGAACTCAGGGTGACCCCTTGAGGGGCTCGGGGGCTCAGCCTGCCCCACTCACTGATCAGTGTGGCAGCACCCCTCATTCATTGATCGTCCATTCAACAGAGTGGTTAAGAGTGCAAACTCTGGAGCCGGTCTGCCCGGGTTTGAATCCTGGCTCTGCCACTTACTAGCAGTGACCTTGGGCAAGTTGTTTATTAGCCTTTCTGTGCCTCAGGTTCCCCAGTTGTAGAGAGGTGATGACAACCCTGGAGCGAGTCGTCTTAGGGAAGGTTCAGTATGTTAACGTAAGTACAGAACGGTTTGATACATCAGGGCTGTTGTGGTGGCAGGGTATTTATTGAGCACCTGCTAGGGGCCAGACACTGGGACACAGCAGTGAACGAAAAGTTCCTGCCCTTGTGGGGCTTGCTTTAGGAGGAGGGCGAAGATAAATTGGCAGATAAGTGGGTGTGTAATGTCAGGTGATAAATATGGTGAGGAAAAATAGAATAAGGAGTTAGTGGCCAGGATGGGTTTGAGGATCTAAAATAAGGTGTTCAGGAAGGTCTCTGAGTGGATGGGACCTGAACCCAGAAGGGATGATGGCGTAGCTATCTGCTAGAGGAAAGCGGGGTGCAGGGAATCGTTCCTGGCTGAGGAAAGTGGACGTGACAGATATGCAAAGACCCTGTGGAGGCTGTTTCTCCAACAGCAGGGAAGCTGGTGTGGCCAGAACAGAGTGAAGTCATTGAAATATATATATATATAGATATAGCTATATCTATAGCTATATCTGTAGATATAGTTATATAGATATATCTATACAGCTATATCTAGATATAGCTGTATAGCTATTTCTATATATATTTCTCTATATTTCTCTATATTTCTCTCTATATATTTCTCTCTATATTTCTATATATAGATTTCAATATATAGATTTATTTTAAGGAAATTGAAACGTTCTGCTTCTATTACAAGTTCAAGTTTAGAGCAGATGGGATAGAAAATAGTGCAGGAATACGAAGGTCTGATGTTCTAATTCTTTTTGGAGCCTCAGTCTTTCCGTCTGTCAAATGAGAAGGGTCTTCCCTACCTCTCCGGATGGTTGAGGAGGATGCGTGAGTCATGTCTCCTCTGTCTGCACATGGGAGGTGTTCAGTAAACATGAATTATTAGAAGCCTCGGGAGAGTGCGGTCCAAGGGCAGGGAGGGGAGTGTCTCTTCGCTATAACATGTTGGGCTGAAATCTGAGATCATAGGGAGTGAGTGATCATTATTGCAACCATCTCCTTAGAAGAATCAAGCGGGCCTCGTGTTCGAGCTGTCATTTGTAGAGCAGGAACAGCCGCCTGCAGTGGTGATTTCACTTGTGGAAGGGGAACGTGATGCTGACATCTGCGAATTGGCATTTGAACTGGGGCTGCGCTTCTCTACTTTGGCTGTGCATTAGAGTCACTTGGGGAGATTTTTTTTTAAAAATCCTGATGCCAAGGCCATGCCCCAGACAGATTAAGTCAGAATCTTTGGGTGTGGGCCCAGGCTGCAGTGGTTTTAAAAGCTCTCCCAGTGATTCGAATGTGCAGCCACAGTTAAAAACCACTGAGCTGGGCTGGGCGGCAGTGTGGCCATTTTTTGCTCTGGAAGTTTCTGCAGGGAGACTTAGGAGCATGTGTGCCAGACCCATGATCTTTGCCCCTGTGATATGGGCCTGGGGCAGGGGTAGCGGGGTGGAGAGGATGGTGGTGCTGGGGTAAGAAGGACCTCGAGAGTCGGGGTTCCTCTGAGCTACTTCCTTTGCCGTCCATACTACCAGGATGGCTCGTTTATGCAGCTGGACGTTATTTGTAACCTTCTTTTAAAAAGTCATAAAAAATAAGTGAGCTTTACAATCGACTTTAGTCTTACTAAAAAAAAGACTCTTTAGTGGGTTCTGATATGAGTGTCCTGTTTCTTCTTCCTGGGGCATTGGACGTAACCGTTGGTCCGTGGGGTGATAGGAATTGATGTGATACGTTCTTGGTTCCACTCAGTGTCCCACACTGGGCTAATGCCACCTGGTTTGTGCTGGGATGTCCCAGATCTTTGAAGGAGCCAAAGGGTCCCGGTGTGTGTCCTTGTGGCATAAGACCTCACTAATGGCAAAAATCAGGGTCAGGAGCACTGACTGAAGCTGCAAGGTAAACTAGCAGCCAGGAAGGGATAATTCCTCTCATCAGGTCGTGAGGTTCTCATTGTTTACGTTTCTCCCCTATTGCTTTGGCTGCCAGGAAGCTTGAAAGTGTTTTGTGCTTATTTTTTTCAATGTAATGATCCATTCCCTCTTTACATTACTTCTCCGCATTGTCACTTCGCTTTCGACTTGTCACACTGATCTCAAACCTTTTTGGATGTATTTGGATTATAAAAATACTTTTAAAGAAAATAATTCAAGCGTTGGACATTTGGGCCATTCCCCTGCACCTTGATATCTGATTGAGAACGAGTTGTTCTCATCTTATTCAGAGGCGTAGTTTGGATGTTAGAGCTTCTTTTGCAACCCTGACATCCTCACAGAAGAGGACCTGGGCCCAGAGAGAGGAAAGATTTGCTCAGGAGGTAAGACAGTATGTTGGAAGGAGCCAGGCACTCAGCCTCAGATGCACTGGAGTTTGAATCCTGGCTTCTCCACTTACTATGTATGTGAACTTGGGCAGGTTTTAACCTCTTTGAGCCTCAGTTTCCTTATTTATGGAGATGGAGATTATCCTAACTTTGCAGGTTCGTTGTGTGGATTAGATGAGATAAGGTGTAAAAAGCACTTGGCACGGTGCCTGGCACTTAAATACTGTCAATGGCATTTTTATCGTGGTTATTGATCTAAGTCAGAGGTCAGCAAACTCTTTCTGTAAAGGGCTAGACAGTAAATATTTTAGGCTTTGTGGACCTTACAGTGTCTGTGGCAACTGCCGAACTCTACCATTGTAGGTGAATCTGCGAAGGAACGTGGATGGCTGTGTTGCAATAAAACTTTATTAACCTCGGGCTGTAGTTTGCCAATTCCTGCTCTAGGTCACAAATCTGGTTGGCAGTTTCATGACTCCCAGTCCCTGGGGTCGCTTCCTGTGAACTCACGCTGCACAGCATTCGAACGGAGACTCCACAGTAATTAGTTTCATGTTGTCCATCTTAGCTTTGGGGTTTGGGGTTTTTTTCCCCTAAGATTTACACTAAAGCAAAACTTCATCTTGAGATCTGAAACAGGATCAGCCTGCCTGTGTTTTTTCTTTGGGTTTTGTCTTCTGATGTACATGGGGAAAATTCTTTGGAAGCGCAGTGTTCTAAGGGTCTCTTTAGTGAAGCTTTTTGGAGCCCAGGGCCACCAACAGTTCCAACCAGGCTCCTGTGAATGTGAGAACATCATTACTGAGAATGTCACAAGAGTGACAATCTAAACTAGGGAAGGAAGCCAGACTTTGCCTAAGGTTTAGCTGCTGCCTATAGCTTATGATCTGGAATTATCAGCTCTCATGGGGGCAGCAAATCTGCTGCAGGCTTTGGGAGGCGTATAAAACGAACCATTACAAAGCAGGAGGGAAAGAATGGGAACACCCCAATCCCAGGTAAAAAGGCTAATGTAAGGATTGCAATGAATTCCACCCCTCACCCCCCAGATTTTCAATGTCCTAAATAAAGCAACCGAAAGATGTTTCTAGAGGGTATTGGGCATGTTGTTTTTTAAGTTTAGTTTAGTTTTTTTTTTTAATTAAACTTTTTTATTTTGAGATCATTGTAGATTCACACACAGTTCTAAGAAACAGTACGGGAGGGTCTGTGTCCCCTCATTCTTGTTTTTCCCCCCATAGCAATAGTTTGAAAAATTATAGTACAAGATCACAACCAGGATATTGATATTGATAAAGTCAGACACAGAATGTTTCCATCACCACAGGGTCCCTCATGTTGCCGTAGGGCATTTTAAAATATAAGCTTCTGTTGAATTGGGGGGCATTCATATAGGGTGGCATGCCAGCAGAGTGCTTCCGTCTTTTTAATGATTGCCTCTTCACATAGTCTCTGTGGCTGAGGGTGTTCTTTCCAGTTTGTAATTGATTGTCTTTCTAAGAGGCAGTTTGTGTGGGTTTGAGGGTGTGCCACCACCCTCGTCCCACAGGGGAGACACTCACCACACAACCTGGCAAACATTTGCCCAAAAGGAATTATTTAGGGCTGATCACAGAAGGAAAATGTGCCCAAGCCCAGAATAATATATTCGTAAACAATAGTTGCAGGCTTCTGAATATACTGGAACCTATTAAAGACTCTGTATCTACAAAGACAATATGGTGGCAGGTGAGAGCCAGCTGCTCCTCAGCACCCTTGCTTCCAGGTTATAAAGAAAGCATGCTGCCAATCAAGTTCTGCCACACGCAGATAGATGTGCAACCTTCAATAAGATAAATGAAGTCTCAACACTGTCCTTTCGGGTGTTTCTGAGGACAACTTGCAGGAAAGATTCACTCAAGTTGAAATTGATGATACTCGCGTGTCAGGACTCAATTAACCTTATCGTCAGAATCAGGCACCAGAACCCACCCAAGCCACTGGCCAGACTTGGGACCTTTTGAGGACAGGGCCTTGGCACCATCCCTAAGGACTGAAGATACAGGCTTCGTTCCCTAGTGTCCCCAGGCAGGGATGACCTTTACGATATCTCAGCCTATCTGCATGTCTCAAATGCCTTTGCTTTCGTCAGTGAGAGTCCATTTGTAACACCAAGTTTGCTAATTACTGAGTCCCTAAGTTACCAGTACACCCAACTCTTTATGCAGATGAGCAGTTCCCTAGTGTTGATGGGACATGGGGGCAGCTGAAGGGCTCTGGAGTTTGGCCAGTCATCACACTAACTTACCACACAGGGCGGGAATTCCTGGTCAGGGCAACTGACCTCCCCTAGAGTTTAGCCGAAAGCACAGGGCATGCGTGCTCATGCACACACATACACATCACATTGTGCTAACAGCTCAGCACATCGCAGTCTTTAAATATAGCTTGATTTAACATGTGGTTCTCTTGCCTCCTCCCTACGTTCCTTACAGGAATGTTTAACTTGAGGCACACTGGACGAGTAGGCGTTGCCTAGATGGAGAGAGATGGAAGAGGGGAATGGCAGGTGCAAAGGCCCTGAGGCAGGGGAGAAAGTGCCATGTTAAAGCAACACAGCTGTGTCCGGATTGTTTGGAGCAGAGTGATGGGGAAGGAGGTGGGAGATGTGGACATGAGATCGCAGGGACTTTGTCGAGCAGAACCTTACAGGCCAGCGGATGGAATTTGGACTTGGGTGGAGGGCTCTCCACTTCTAGGGCTTTGCGTTGCCTTCAGCGTAGGTCCTGTTTTCAAAAGATGGTTGTCGGATGTGTGGCGTCCTCATTTTGCTGACGAGGAGTTGAAGCTGCTGACGGAAGAAACATCCAAACCCGTAGAGAATTTTTACGAATTGGAGCCAAACTGATGACCGTTGCCAGGAAGCAAAATCTCGACGCTTTGAGAAAATGCTCCAGAGAACGGCAGTTGTGCAGCTTACAGGAATGTAGTGAGGAGGGTTCCCTGAAACCCAGTGTCGGTAGATTAAGGGAGTGGGAGAAAGCCAAGGTGGGGGGACCCTCTGGGACTGGATAGAAAGTTAGACAGACACATCTTTTACACTGGCGGGTGCAGGATAGTTAATAATGAACATTTACTGCGCATGGAGGTGGTGTGCAGGGGACAGAATAACCGTGAAGGGTTCTGGGGTCTCCTGCTCTGGTGCTGGTAGTCGTGCCTCGAGGTCTGGAAAAGAAGATAATTCCAACGTTCCAAGTCTATGTTACCTGAGATGCAAAGGGACAATAGACAGGCTCACTTAAGGTAAAGACTGACCTTTGCGAAGGAAGCTACAGACCCAGGATGTGACTACCTGCCACGACCTGCTTTTAGTTAGGAATTTTTATAGTCAGCCCATCCTACGTGGTTACTTGCGATCTCTGAGCTTGTAAGGCTCGCCTTTCAGGCCTCGCCTGAGCTTGTCAAGTTTAGTACGAGTCCCCATTTCTTGTCTACAAGGCCCAGGGAGGTTAAGTCCATTGGAAGCTGGAGAGAGGTCCTAGGCTTATTCATTCCCTGGGTTTTATGCCTCCACCTGCCCAGAGGGGAGGCTGCCACTGATGCCCGAGGTCCATTCCAGCTAAGTTAGAGTTATGTTGCAGGAGGACTTACGTGGGGATGAGAACAAGGAGCCTCCTGAAGAACATGCAAGGAAGGAACTGAGATTGCCTGCTAAGTTCAAAATGCGATCTCCACTTAGGAAATGCCCTCAGCCATCTGGAAATAAGTCCGTTTGGGCTGCTCTACCAGAATGCCACAGGCCGGGTGGGTCTAGACCG
Source organism: Pteropus alecto (assembly GCF_000325575.1). NCBI lineage: Eukaryota > Metazoa > Chordata > Mammalia > Chiroptera > Pteropodidae > Pteropus > Pteropus alecto. Next base: position 15,713,458 of record NW_006494609.1, read on the forward strand.
CAGAAACTTACTTCTCATGGTCCTGGAGGCTGGAGGTTTGAGATTAGATGCCAGAGTGGTTGGGCTGTGGTTAGGGTCTTCTTCCTGGTTGCAGACTGCCAACTTCTCATTGCAGAAGGAGGGCAAGAGGGCCCTCTGGGGTGGCCTTTTTTAAGGCACTAATCTCCGTGAGGGCTCCACCCTCGAGACCTATTTACCTACTAAAGGCCTCACCTCCTCACACCATTCACATTGGATTTCATCAACATGAATTTGAGGCAGGGGGATACAAACATTCAGTCCATAACAGTTCCGTTGTCTGAGAATGTGATTCTGGAGAGTTTGGGAACCCCAGACATTCTGATTAGGATTTTCTGGCGGTGGTTTTGATATGTCCCCGAAGAGTTACTGCAGTTCAGTGTAGGGGATTAAAAAAAAAAAAAAAGCCTCTGAAGAAGTAATATATTCACATGATTTAAAATTCAAAAAGGACAAAAGATGATAGAGTAAAACTCTCCCTCCCACCCCTGTCCTGTCCACAGCTACCCAGATCCCTTCCCCAAGGGCAGCCCTTCCCCAGGTTTCTGCAAGTCTGCAAATAGAGCCTGGGGCTATGTGATGATTCATATATTTCACACAGTCAGAAGCCTAACATACTCATCGTTCTGTACCTTTCCTCGCCTTTGAAGCCAACCCAGATGTTAGTAAATAAATGTGTATATGTGTGTGTGTTTTTTCACTCTTTAGTCTGCATAGTATTCTATTGTATGGATGGGCTACATTTAAGTGGCTCCCTACTGACTCGGGCATGTAGAGGGCAGAAAGCAGTGTTGTGATAGCTTAGAAGTAGAATTGCTGGGCCAGGAGGTAGATGGATTTGTGACTGAGAAAACAGTGTTGTGATAAATAGCTTAGAAGTGAAATTGTTGAGCCAGAAGGTATATAAATTTGTGATTTTGACACATGGTGCTAAATGGCCCTCCATGAAGTCTGACAACCTCTGTCCCAGGAGCCAGGAATGAGACACCCAGGTGTGTTATCAGTCTGGTCGAGATTGCCAGTCTGGAGGGGGAGTCACAATATCTCAGTGGAGGGTTTTTTTTTTTTTTTTCCCTATTTCATTCATTCATGAGGTTGAGTATCTTTTCCTGTTTAATCCACTTGTATCCCCTTTCTGCTGGCTATTGCTCATGTCCTTTTCTATGCAGACGCTTAATCAGCTGTACCCTACTTGGGCTGTGTTGTCAGAAGGGGAATTGTCACCTTCAGGTTTCCTGAAGATAAGCCTAGAGAACCCCAAGATAGCAGGGCCTGTCCCAGCACAACCTGGGGACTGGAGGGAGCGGGGGAGGCTTGAGTGCTCAGTTTCCCCAGGCAGTTGTAGCCTTATAGTTCCAACTCCGTTTGTCCTGCCTTCATCTACCGCAGCCCTCATGCAAAGCTTCCTGTGCAGCTGGCCCAGGGAGAGGGGGATGCTCCGATGGGCGGGCACAAGCAATCCAGTCACCCACTGTCACTTCCTATGAGAAACTGAACTAAATCCCCTGCTGGTTTTCTGTGCCTTTGTCAGTGAACTTGGCCCTAAGGATCTGCCCGTGTCCCCAGGTGAGGCATGGTTAGCCCCCAGGCAGGCCCTGCCAGGGATCCTACTCTGCCTTGTCCTGACCTTGACTGCTAGCAGTCCATTCATTTGTTCATTATCTGCTAGAGAGCCTACAGTGTGGCAAATTCATTTGTAGTTTGGGGACCACAGCAAAGGAGCTGACAGCCTAGAGTGAGGAAACAGACACAATAACCAAGTATATAATGGCTAGAATAGAGTTTCTCACACTTGAATGTGCATGTAAATCCCCTAGGGGCACCTTGTGAAAATGCAGATTCTGACTTAGTGTGTCTGGGCAGGGGGCTGAGATTCTGCATTTCTTATAAGCTCCCAGGGATGTGGCTGAGGTTGGTCCCCAGACCACACTCTGAGATGCAAGGCCCTAGAGGGTGTTAGAGGCAGTGAGGGGCGGAAATGGAGTAGGGCCTCCCTCTTCTCCCTTCCTCCGCTGCTGGGGCAGAACAGTGGGAATATCCTATAGGCTTCCCAGCCAAGGCCTCATCGAGAAAGTGATACGTGAGCGGCTATGTGAAAGAATGGGGGATGGGCTTGCAGGCACTGGTGGGGAGCAGCCGGCACGCAGGCCTCAGGCCTCAGAAGGGTCCGGGGAACAGCAAGGAGGCTGCTTGGGCTGGAGTTCAGCGGGGACTAGAAGCGTAATTTGTAGGTGGGGAAGAGGCCAGAGGCGGATGGAGGCATAGGGTCTGGTAGGCCACGGAATCACAAACGAACGCTTTGTTTATGTACTGACGACAGCCCGTGAGGGTCTCACTCCCAAGTAGAGGCTGAGTCTTGAGAAGTTCAATGATTTGTTGAAACCTAGTCCTGAGCCCAGGTCCTCGGCCTCCAGGCTCTACTTGGAGATGCTAACCTGCAGCGTGTGGGAACTTAGACTATCCAGAAATTGGTCTGGTATTTTGAAACAGCTCTTTGCCCAAATACTAGAAAATGGGACTGAACAGGGGAGAGGCAAAGGACAGAGGGGGCAGCTCAGGTTTGCTGGGCCTGAGAGTGCTGCCCGCCCCAGGTTCAGGGGTGTCTGGCCGGGGCCCCGTTCCCATGCTTTTGTAGCTCTGTCTCCATTCTCCAGCTGGAAGTTGCGAGATGCAGTTATGAGTGATGTTGGTGCTACGAGCCCATGTCGAAGCCCGAGTCGTGTGTTCATTTGCTTGTGGGTGTGTACAGGCTACTGGGAGGTCTGAGGGCTGAATTACATTGCGTACTCACCTTGCACACCCAGTCCAAACAGGAAACATGGAGCTCTGATGAAATGAATGAATGTGACATTTCTTTGTGTTTGTCTTTCTTGAAAACCAGAATGAGCGTGCTGCTGTGTGGACTGTCGCCAGGTAATAAAGCGCCGTGGTAAGAGTGTCGGCTCTGAAGGTTGTCCAATACCTGAGCTCGAACCCCAGTTCCATTACTTACCAGCTCTGTAGCCTTGGGAGAGTCACTTGACCTTTTTGTGTCTTGGTTTCTCTAACTGTAAAGTGGGGATGGTGATGACGCTGCCCAGGTTGTTGTGAGGATTAAAATAATTAACAGATGCACATCACAGGTCTCGGCGCTGGGAATGGAGGACATGCTCGGTGAGCTGGTGCAGCGTGGACCATGTCCTTCCCCTGGTATCCCATGGATACAGGATGAAGTCTGTACTCTGGGACTTGGCTCCTGTTCTCCTCTCTGGCTCCTCTCCTCTCGTGCCCTTCACCTACCTGCTACCCAGGTGTGTTGGTCACAGTCACATATACATGTTAACTAGGTGTCCCTGAGGATCTAACACTTAGATGGAACCCTTCATGGTCCCACAGTACAGAGAAGACACTTTCCATGCTGAGGGAGTTGGAGATGATCGGATGCAGAGTATCATTTCATGAAGGTGACCTGATGTTACTTCAGACTTGACGGTAACTAAGTGGAGGAGAGGCATTTGCTTGTGGTGGGGCTCGGCGGAGTTGTCGCCTTTGTATTTTACTTGATTGTATTTTTAGCTTTGATGAGTATTAGGTTGGATAATTACTCTTCCTTAGTATTAGAACCACATTTCTCAGTTTCTTGAGATTTACTTGAGCTATTTCATCAACGACAGTCAAGTCAATATTGCAGCCTTTCTTCAAGGAGAAGACGAGGATCTTCGCCGGCAGGACTCGGCACAATTAAGATCTAGAGAGAAGTTCTTCTAAGTCAGTAAAGATCCAGACAGAAAGCTTGGCTGCAAGAAGGAATCGGATATCCTGGTATAAAATCGGAAATCGGTCAGCTCGATTCAATTTTATTTAGGAAATTTAACTGAAGAATTTGTGTTACATGTCAGGACTCCAAGAGATATTTGCACAACCATGTTCACAGCAGTGTTATTCACAATAGCCACAAGTGTCCATTGATGGATGAACAGATAAAATGTGGTCTCTCCGTGCAGTGGAATATTATTCAATGTTAAAAAGGAAGGAAATCCTGTCTACGGCCACGCCACCCTGAACGAGCCCGATCTCGTCTGATCTCGGAAGCTAAGCAGGTTGGGCCTGGTTAGTACTTGGATGGGAGACCACCTAGGAAGACCAGGTGCTATAGGCGTTAAAAAAAGAAAAAAAGAAAGAAAAAAGAACTTCTGACACATGCTACAGCCTGGGTGAACCTTGAGGATGTTATGCTAAGTGAAATAAGCCAGTCACAAAATGACAAATATTGTATGAATCTGCTTATATGAGGTACCAAGAGTAGTTAAACTCATAGAGACGGAAAGTAGAATGGTGGGTACCAGGAGCTGGGGGAGGAGGGAATGGGGAGTTATTGTTTCATGGGGACAGAGCTATATTTCTACAAGATGAAAAGCTTTATGGGGATGGACGGTAATGATGGTGCCGTAAGTGTGCATGTACTTAATGCCACTAAACTGTGCACTTAAGATTAGTTAAGATAGTAGATTTCATGTTATGTAAACTTTACCTCAGTTTTTAAAAACTTTAAAAAGAATATGAGTCGCATTTCAAAACTTGGACAAGTGAAGGAAGTTTGTTTGATCCTGTCTTAGGCTGCTTTCGGTGGGATGAAATAAATGGAGATGTTTTTAGTAAGTTACTTCTGAGAATATGCCCCCTGAGAGGCCTGCTGTTTGAGGCTGCTTTGGCAAAAAGTTGGCTCATTAAAGTTGATCGTTTCTACTGGAACATTCTCCTCTTCCTAAAATGACTTGTTTCAATTCCTTCTAGAGGAGCCATCAGGTGGAAATATGGGGAACTAAAAAGAAAAAGATAGTAAGTCCGGCTAAGCCAGTTAAATGTATTCAGCTGGGACCGGTCTTTTTCTCTCCGTCTAAAGAGGAAATGCTGGTGACCCATTTTTGAATCATGCTTATTTCTAATTAAGCTGACGCTTGGCGATGATAGGTAGAGTGCTTATGCGTTTCACTGCTGGGGAGCACAAGCTGAAATTCCATTACGTAGAACAGTATATTATTTGCTGATCCACAGCTAAAATGGTATATCTCTGTGGGTGCCAGGAGACTGGCATGCAGGAGGGGTGAGTGACTTGGCTGGGCTGCCCAGTGACACTGCTCAGCCTTCCTTACTCACCTTAGTGTGGTGAGCTCCAGGCTCAAATATCCAGTGGCCTCCCTGACACCTTTTCTGGGGTGTCCAGCCGGCACCTCCAGCTTAATATGATCAGTGCAGATTCTTGGTGTCTTCTTGTACTCCTCCCCATGCCAGCTCTTCACCATTTCAGTGACATCACCAGCTGTCCAGGTGCACAAGCCAGAAGCTATCAATGTCCTTCTTTCCTGCACCCCACCTGTCTGACCCTTCTACCTCTAAAACATATCCTGAATCTGTCCACTTTTCTCCATTTCTTTATCACCTCCCCAGCCACCATCCTCCCTAATATAGTCTGGGATAATAGTCTAGCCTAGGGAGCTAGTCTGGTCTAAACTAGCCTTCCCTTAGCCCAGAGAAATGTCCGGTCTCTTCTGGCCTAATGGGCTTCTCTGGACTAGTGTAAGGGCATCGTACTGAGCTCCTGCTTTTCCGTTCTCCCACAATCCACACTCAATGCAGCCAGGATGATTTGTTAAAACCTTTTAGCAATGATCACATAGTAACCAATCATACAGCAATGTACACAAAACATATATGTAAGTATAGCAAATCATTATAAAGTGAACACTCATGTAAAGATCACTCAGGTCAAGACCCCCCAGAAGCTCCCCAGGGTGCTTTTACTCCAGTAATCACTGGCCTGACCTACATGTAATCACTGCCTTGAATTTCGTAAACTAGGTAAAATCAGTCTGTACGGAGATACACACATTCCTCTGTTTTCTCTTACTCAACATTAGTTTTGTCCACATGCTCCTTGTAGCTGTAGTTCATTGTCATTGTGATGATTTCAAACAGTGGAATGCTATGGATTTTATTGATCTGTTTGCAGCTCTTAGATATGCGGGTTGTTTCCTTATGGGGCTAATACCAGAAATGCTCCTGTAGACACCCGTGTTCATGTCGCCCGGTGTACCTACTTACCCTATCTCAGGGTGATACCTGGGACTAGAATTGTAGGCTCACACCGCCAAGCGATTTTCCAAGATATTCGTATCAATCTACATTCCCCTCTAGTGGATTTGTGAGTTCTACTTGCTCCATATCCTTGCCAACACTTAGTGTTGATGGCTTTTTTAATCATCGCCTTTCTGGGTGGGTGGCAGAGGGGGTGGTGTAGTGGTATCTCATTGGGTTACACTTCCCAGATTTCCGATGAGATTGAGCACCTTTTCATCAGTCCAATGACCACTTGCTATCTGTATAAAGTGACTATATGTTTTACTCATTTTTCTGTCTTACTGATTTGTAGAATTGTTTATATATTTTGGATATTAGTTCTTTGAGTTTTACTACAAATATCTCCCAGTCCGTGGCTTGCCTTTTTTCTCTTAAGAGTGTCTTTTGATAAAGAGGAATAATTTTAATATAGTGAAATGCATTTGTCTACATACTTCATATTCCCAGTGTTTTGTTAAAGGGTGATGTGCCGACCTCGAGGTCACAAAGGTGCTCTCCCACCTTATCTTCTAAAAACTCTATAGTTTTTCATTTCACAATCAGTTCTGTAATTTGCCTGGTTTCGATTTCTCAGAATGTTGTGGGACAGGAGTCCAATGTCACTTTTTCTGGCAGATAAGCTCCATGTCCTGTTAACATAGTGTGACCTTTTAAAAACATCAATCACGTCACGTTTCCCCCTTCTTTAATCAGTCATAGTAAATCCTCAAATGGCTTCCAAACCCCTTACCTCTTGCTTACCCCGCTATATAGCCATCTTAGCTTTAGTTCTAATGCTCAAGCAGGCCACGCCCATTTCTGCCCCAGGGCCTTTGCACCTGCTGATCTCGGTCCTTAGAACACTCTTCTCCCCGAGGTTTGCTTGGATGCCATCTTCTTATCTTTGATATCAATATCACCCTCTCAGACGGCCTTCTCTCTTTACCCTGTAGAGCTCTCCCTCCACTGCTCTTTTTCCTGTATTAAAAGTATTAAAAACATTCGTCACTATCGTCTCTCTCCCCATTAGAATATCAGTTCTTTGCAAGTGGAAATTGTTTAGCTCGTCGTCTGCTGTGTTCCTGGTCCCAGAACAGAGCCTAGCTAACAGTAGATGCTCATTTATTGTTGAAAGATTGGAGAAATCAATCAGAATTTTGTGAAACGAGAGATTTTGTGAAAAATAACCACCCCGTGCCACAAAGGACTTTTGGGAAATTCGAAAAGGTCGTTGACGCGTGCCGTGTGAATTTTCTACATTTAGCAAATACTTATATAGTGCTAGCGTGTACTAGGCACTGTTATAAATTGCTTACAAAACAGAAACGCATTTAATTTTTACAGAAGCCTTTTGATGTAGGTAATACTGTTCCCATTTTGCAGATGAGGAACATGAAGAAGAGACACGTTAGACACCCAAGGTCACCTAGCTGGGGATGGTGAGGAGCTGGGATTCAAACCCAGGCAGGAATCATGTGAAACATGAAAAACAGTGAAAACATGATTAGGACAAGAGAGTAAGGGAGCACGCTCTCTCTCTCTGTCTCTGGAGATTGGCGGGTGTCCTGGTAAGCAACAGTTTGCTGTAGCATCTTCCAGGCTGTTCCATGGGATTACGAACCCTGAGGGTGGTCCTTTGGTAAAGGGCACTGGAGAATATCATGTATCTTGTGTCCTTTGACCGTCACAGCCCACACTCCCGTGGTAGGGAGACAGCCTGCTGGAGGAGCGATGTCCTGTTGAACCCAGCGTCCCAACTCCCTGTGAGGACAGCCCTGCGTTCAGTGTAACTACTAACCGTCCATTTCTTAGTGTTCTGTGGAACACGTTTGGGGAAATAACACTATGCTGCAATAAATAAAACAGTTTATGTATGTTTAAAAAGTAAGAAAAAGACATGTAAACAGAACTATTATTACACTTTTGGTATATTTCCTTCCAGTCATTACGGGTGCATGAGGTTTTTTTTAAACATATCTGATTATGTTGAATAGTTTTCTATCCTGTTTTTCCTTCTGCTTAGCATTTGATTCATAAATTAACTTTATCATCTTTTAAAAGTTTACTTTTTATAATTGTATTATATCCCAAAAAGTGACCACACCATTAGGTAAACCAAACTGTTTACTTGAGTTGTTAGATTTCTGGGTGGTTTGTAACTTTTGCTATCATAAATAAATAGTGTTGAGATAAATGTCTTTTGTGAAAGACATGATCTTTTTAAATATTGACAATTGTTTCCTTAAGATACTGTCAAACTGCTTTCCAAAAAAAATTGTGCCAGTTTGCCATCTCCAGAATATAAAATTCTTTCTTGTTTTTAAATAAACTTTAGTGGCCCATTTCTTACTAGAAAGTTCTCTTACAAGGTAGATAATTGGCACCATGAATTTTTCCTATCCTTGCCATGAAACTCGTTTCCCATGTATTGAAACAAGACTATTGTTCGAGAACCATTCTCACTCATTTCAAGTTTTGTAACTTCTCTTTTCTGTAAGTAGTGGATATATTTGTTCCTTGACTGTCTTGGGGATTTTGTGGTTATACAACAAATGTGGATCGTGTTATTTAAACAGAGTAAGGAAAGGCCTGATTAAGTACTGAGATTCAGCATAGTTTCTGAGGGTGGGGGTACATAAGAGCTGGGCCCTTGGTGTGGGGGTGCATCCTTTCCTGGCTGAGCCCAGTCCGACCTTTGAGACACCCCCGCCCCCACCAAAGGATGTGTAGCCAATTCCTTCTGTTCACAATCGAGCAGATAGAGAATGTGAGTTTATTTGTTCCGAGTCATCTACATTTTAATAACATCTTGAAGATCCTTCCCTTCCAAATCTCCAGAGTCCAAATAGAAAAATCTTAAGGGATTTCAGGCATTTTAACTGGCTAGTGGAGAAGATATTTTGGACAAAAGTGCCTACCCAGTGTTCATAATGCTCATGCTTTATGTTTCTGCGCTGCATACCGATCTCATTTGTTCCTCACAGAAGTCCTGTGAGGGACAGAGAACATGATGACTGTTTCAGTTGATACATGAAGTGGTACCCCATCGGACAGCTGAGGAAGTGGCTTCTGGAGCGTGTGAGTGCTCACTTACTGGCCTGTGCATCGCCACCACTAGATCTGTAAGCCTTTGAGGGTGACTGTCCTTTGGTCCATGATCGTGGTGCCAGCACACTGCCCATCCTCCATCCGGTTTGAGTCGTTTGCCAGGGTGACCGAGCTGGTAAGCGGCACCTGGGCCCCTGGGTCCCGCTGTCTCTCCCTTTGCACCAGCACGCTTCCAGGTTATCACGGAGCCAGGCTGGGCACGAATATCTCCAGTGCCCAGCCTGGCTGCACAGCATCATCCTTGCACTTCAGGGGACAAGTCATCCTGGGTGTGAAAGTAATTAGAATAGAGCAGTAGGCTTTTAAGTGTACATTTGAAGTGAAAGGGAACCTTTTAATCTTATAAAAAATGATGGCGTTGCCATGCAGCCGGCCTCAGCTTTCAGGTAGGAGGCGTCAGGATGGAAAAAGCCACAAGTGTTCATGGCCAAAATGTGCCCATGGCTGTGGAGCGTTTCAGAAGGTTCTTCTACAGTTGGCATTGTTCCCCACACATTTCTCATCTCAGAGATGTTGATTATGTAATAGAACTTTTTTTTTTTTCTTCTGAAGATAGCATTTGAGAACTGCAAAAACGTTCCTTGCACTAGCTAAAAAGTATTTTTTAAAAAATCTTCGGCTTCAGGCATTCTCCTGAGAAAATGTCACGGGTAGAGAAGCAGAGTTGGGGAGGGAGTGGGGTTTGGAAAGGTAAAAAGGGGGGCAGCTTAATTAATTTTCTTAAAACTGTAAGATCTCAGGAACTTCTGGTTGCTATGTTGCTTTGTAAAAATAAAGCAAATGGAGATTGAAATGGACACAGATGGGGCGAGAAGGAACGGGGAGATCTTTCAAAGGCAAGGGCCACTAGATTCACTCTGTCAACAAGTCCAGCAGCTTCGCTCTTTGCCAGATGCTGGGGACAATGGTAAGATAAAAGTTCTTGCCCTCACGACGGTACAAGCTAGTGTGTTGGGGAAAAGAAGTAGTAAACAAACACTGTTTTTAGTGCAAAAACAAAGCAGAGTGATCATTATGGTGGGGAGTGGATGAGTCTAAATGATGCCGGTTTGAGTTGGGGTGTCTGGGGTGGGGTGGGGCGAGATGACGAGCCTGGCTTTAATGGTGTTGAATTTGAGGTCTCCATGGGTCTTCCGGGTAGAAGTGGCAGCTGGAAATGGAGGCTAGAGTTGTGGGGGCTGGATGTGGGACTTTAGGGGTGTGTGTGTAAGGGGGGGAGGGGCGGCAAAGACAGCAGCATCAGGAAGCACCCTCTTCTGGGGCCCGGAGGAGAACCCCGTGGGTGCCTGGCTCACAGGTGCTCCAGAAGAATTGGTTGAAGTAACAAATGCCAACAATGGCCTGGAGCACTGAGAAGCTGGAGCAGACGTGGTTCCTCTGCCGGGTAACTTGGGCGTGAGGCCTGGGGCTTTCCTATCCTTTCCTGGTCGGGCTAATGTAGAAACCCTGGCCTCAGCTTCCCTGTGTCATCCCAGTGTGATTCTGGGGGACCTAGTGTCTGACCTCGGGGGCCCGTCTCTGTGTAGCTCAGGCCTCTCCAACCTTCTCCCTGTTGCTCTTCCGGGTCCCTGGAGTGAGTGTCTGAGTTTCCTTTCCAAAATGCCTTACTGGCGGTACCTCGGCACCCCATCTTTCCAGGCACGGTTGACTTCTGGCCCCTTCCCGGGCTCTTGACTCCTGCGCGTGTCCCTTTCTCATTTCGTCCTTCCCCTCCCAGCACCTGGATCCCACCTCTCCCACGTCCACCTCTTGCTGCTCCGAAGCAGACTGGAGGTTGGGCAGATGAACCACGTGGGCAGCTCTAGGATGAACCAATCCCACTGAAATTTAACGTCAAGTCATGGAGCCAGTATATTCACACAGCCACTGACCCAAGCGGGCAACCATAAAAGGGATTTGGTGGGAGGGGTCACGGCAGCCGTGGTTTCTAACTTAAGGACTTCCAAGGAAATGGAAGTGTTGGCTTAAAAATAAGGGAACTGTTCTATGAAGTCTTGAGCCCTGTCATTGGTAACCCCCCCTCCCCCAATGCAGCACTGACGTCTGTGCCAGGTCAACACATTTTGCTCAAAAAATTTCACAGAATGAATGTGTAAAGAGGAGGCAGAATCTGCAATGCTATAGCTATTCGGTCAGCAACCACTGGGTGCAGACGCTGTACCAGGAGGCGGTGGTCTGCAAGGAATAGAAGAGGCCGTCGGCCTAGCTGGGTTTCTCTGAGCTTGTGTCCTCCCTGCCTTGGCCAGGCCCTAGTTAATGAAACTTGGAGCGTGCTGATGGATTTTAAAAACTAATAACAAAGAGGAAGAGAGAAGGGAAACCGAGGGAGGAAAAGCTCCTTCCATTTTTCAGACATTTGACTGTCTCCCTCTGTCCATGGGCGCTACACCGTGACGTGAGGACCACGAATCAGACAGACTGCTCAGCCTGGTCTGTGCCTGGAGGACAGGCCTGTCTCCCTCTGAGTCACAGGCGACAGTACAGCAGCGCTCCCCAGCCTTTTTGGCACAGGGGACCGGTGCTCCTGTGAGAGTCTAGCGGTGAAGCTGGGGCGGTGATGCTGGCGCTGGGGGGCGGCTGCAGATACAGATGCTTTGCTGGCTCACCCACTGCTCACCTCCTGCTGTGCGGCCCAGTTCCTAACAGGCCATGGGCTGGTACTGGTCTGCAGCCTGGGGGTTGGGGACTCCTGAGTTCTAAGACATGAGGATAGAGCAGGCCAGCTTGGGGCTGAGCACGAAGTTGGGGTACAGGAGGTTAGTGCTGTGCAGACACCTTGTCTGGAAGTGAATCTGTCCCCGCATTCCATCCAAAGGCGGGTCCGTGCGCTGTGGCCGGTTGGCCACCAACTCACGGCCAGTGGCTGCTGCTTGCCCAGCATCCCCAGAGCCCTAAGACACTTGACTTTACATTTACTTTGAATGTCTGCTCTGGGTTCAGTGCCCGAAGATGTGCTCTCCGCGTGGCCATGAGATTGCCCTTCTGAAAGCTCTCGCCATTCTCATCCCTCCTTTGAGTACAATCTCCAGAATTCTCCGTTGCCCTCGGATGAAGAAACTTCTCAAGCTGCCGTCTGGCACTGCTGGCTCTCTGGGCCCGCTGCCCTGGCTTCATCACTCCGCCCGCGTGGGTGTGCAGCCACCTGAAGCCCGCGGTGTCCCCTGACTGTGCCACCCTCGCCGCGTCCTGGCCGCCTCTGCCCTTGCTGTGTCCTCGTCCCCTCTGCGTGTCTTTCCCGCCGCCTCTTCCTGGTGGCATCAGCCTCATTCTTCAGCACCCGACGTAAACAGCGCCTCCTGACAACAACATTCCTGACTCTCAGGCAAAATTATTTTTGTTTTTCCATTGCTGCTTTTGTAACATAATTAGATTATAATTATTAGCGTGTCACATAATTAGCTGACCACGATTAGCTATCTTTCCAGACATGCTGGCAGCTCCTCAGCTCACCGCCTGACTCCCAGCCTGTGGCTGCCATGTGGTGGTCCCAGATCTTGACACAATGGACTGAACCCATGATGGTCATCGTTACCTCCTTGGGTGGCCTCCCAAGGTGACCTCCTTCTCTGGGCAGAGCTGTCTGCTAGGCTTTTGGGGACAGAGGGGAATTAGGAAAGACCAGAGGGAGGGGCGGGGAGAGCCACAAAAAGGGAATGGGATCCCTGCCCTTGAGGAGGATAAAGAGGCCGAGAAAGCACAAATAGTTATCCGTAAACACACAGGATGCAGAAGTGTGTACACAGACAGCAACACCTGTGTGGGTGTAGGGAGGAAACAGGACGACAGTGGCTGTGGGCACAGTCTGGTGACATTGGAGCACACAGCTCAGTGGAAAAGTCTGTGCTCACTTCCAGAGGCCCCACCTTTGTCCCAGGAGGCCGGAAGTGGGAAGGAAGGAAAAACTCGAGTGCACACTTGCCATTCCACTGGCCAGGCTCGCTCTTCCCCGGTCTTTGCACAGTAGGTTCCCCCTCCTTCAGGTCTCTGTCCCTGATCGCCCCAAGGAACTCAGAGCTTCTCCATCTGCCCCCTCTGGATGACAGTCTGCCCTAGGAATCAACATGGCTGTGACTCCTGCTTAAATGCATTCAACAGAATCTCAAACTGTACCCAGCACAGACCAGGTACTTAATAAACGTGGAGTGAAGCTGTCTCCTGCCCTCCTCCCCCCACCCCTGCTCTTCGAAGCCCAGCAGTCTGCTTACAAAACATACCCGTGGGTCTCTTTTTTCCATGCCTCGCTCCTGCCCTTCCCTCTGCCTGACCCTCCTCCCTCCCAGTCCTTCCAGCTTAGTTTATGTGGCACCTCCCTCATGGAGCCCCCCCGGATACGCCATAGATTGAACCAGGCCCTCCTCCCTCAGCACAGGCCACGGGGCATAGACAAACTTGCAGTCTGCCCACTGCCCCGTCTTGGGGACACCCTGAGGGCAACAACCACTTGCTCGTCATTTGGCTGCGGGCGCACAGTACAGTGTCTGGCATATGCTGGTGGTCACCGGGGAAATGTTTGAATTCATCTAGATCCATCTCTCTGGGCCCTTGGAGCCTTGATGAGATTGGGTCCTGGTGAGACCGGGTCTGTGGATCAGCTGGCTCTTCAAATATTAGGAGGTTCGCTATTGTCTTAATGACCCGCCTTTTGGAGCGGGCTTCTGAATAGGCTTGTAGCTCACGTTCAAGGCTTTCGTGTCTCAGGAGGGCTTAGGCTGGCACTCCACTCCCCTGAGCACCTGCATTTATGAAGCGGACAAGCGGAAGCCTCTGGTACTGGTTTGTGCTGCTGTTCAAGGCTTTCGTGTCTCAGGAGGGCTGAGCACCTGCATTTATGAAGAGGACAAGCGGAAGCCTCTGGTACTGGTTTGTGCTGCTCCCTCCCTCCCAGATCCTCCCTCATCTTCTCCTGAGGAGCACATCTCAGCTAGGTCTGGTAGGTGGCCTTCCTCCCGCCGTGAAGGTAGGTAGGGCTGCAGCTGTTCATGCCTCTGTCCCCAGGGCCCGAAGCTCAGAGGGAGCTCAGTAAAGATTGAGCCAACCTCACTCTCCCAGTGTCTCAAACATTCCCATGGTATGTGCTGTGACACGGAGGTCCCCAAGCAGGTCAAAGATGACCGTACAGCAGCCCCTGTTCATTGATTTCTTACTATGTGTCGGCCACTGTTCTAGGAATTTCACGTATATTGTAACTATTCTTATTATATTTTAGCTTTATTATAATATAATTGACACATACTAAAATTCACCTGTTTTAACTGTACAGTTTGAGAATTTGGGTAATTATGCACAGTTGTGTAACCACATTACAATCAAGATGTAGAAATTTCCTTCACCCCCAAATTTTTTCATGCCTACTTGCTTTCTATCCCTCCCGGACCCCTAGTCAGATATTTTCCTTATGATTTTCTTAATGTTTTCTTTTCTCTCATTTATGTTATTGTGAGAATACAATATATGATACATGTAACATACAAAATATGTGTTCACTGTTTGTGTTGCCACTAAGGCTTCCAGGCCACAGTAGACTATTAGTAGTTACGTTTTGGAGACTCAAAACTTATATGTGGATGTTTAACTGCTTGGGGGTCAGTGTTCCCGGTGCCATCATTGTTCCCCGGTCAACTGTGTTCGTTAGTGTAGGCGCTGGGGGCCGCCTTGTGACTTCACGCTCAAGGTGGGGTTTTCTTGCCCTGAACTGATACCCTCCCCATCCAATGTCTCCTCTGGGGGTTGGCATGACGGGGACGCCTTCAGGTCCAGCGTTGAATGACAGAGTCTGTGCTGGCGGGCACTTTCTGTGAGACTTCTCCTACCGCCCTCACCCCCGGCTTTCCCCAACCTCTCCCCTGCAGCGTAGGTTAAAATGAGGGGGTGCCCCCCCCCACCCCGCAGACACACCTACGTGTGCTCTTTCCTGCACACCTCATTGCCACCCCTGAGAAAAACCAATAAAAATGGAACTGGGAAGAGGCCAAAGGTACTGTTTTCTTTTAAACTTGTCTGGCTTAGGACTTGCCCTTAGGTGACAGTGTTGATTTTAGGGTAGGTCAAGGGCACAGGTTGTCTAAGCCAGAG
>NW_006494609.1:15729197-15736073 GCF_000325575.1 Pteropus alecto
TGATGTCATGGGCTCCCAGGAGTGGAGAGAGGGAGCAGGCGCATTAATGCCTTCTGGTGCAGCAGGAAGGAGGGGTAAGGCACGGCGGAGGCCTTGCGAAGTCCAAGGCTGGGAGCTCTGTCTTTTGACTCTGGTCACGAGAAAACAGGAGTAGAGACCACGCTGCTGCCCCAGCTCTGTGCTGTTCACAGCTAGAGATGGAGCTCACACATCCAGGCGCCACTGGGTGCCGTTCGAACAGCGTGCTGTGTTTATTCTCAGGGTCCTCCCAGCGAGGCAGAACGGGGTCACGGGTGCCTGGTTCGTCAGTGCAGAGCTGGGATTTCCCCCCTCCCCCCACCGCCACCCACATCCAGACGGGCTCTTTCTTAACCGCACACCTTTCACCCAGCAGCGGGCTGGGGCTTTGCTTATCCCAGGGTTGATCCCACCCTAGTTTGGAAAATGATGAGATTTGAGGTCGCAAGCCGAAATGCTCTGCCTGAGCAATGAATGAGAATGAAGGGATATCCCCAAGGAGAAGGCAGCTCTTCATCGGAGAAGCAGCAGGAAAGAAAGTGTAGAAGCTGTTCAAGGAGAGGGATCGCCCATCCCACAGGGAGGGATGGTCAGGGCAGTTCGAAGCCGCTGCGCCAGGCTCCGTGTCAGGTGGTTCTCCCAGACCTTCGGTCGCCATCTGTCCGGGATGGGCTTTGTGGTCTGGGGTGCTCTGTGGGGATAATAAAACAGGTGGCATCACATCGTGGGGCAAAGCCAAGAAAGGCCAGCGTTTGCCGCCTGCGTGGCGCAGGGTGGGGGGTGAGCCGTCCAGAGGAGCGGAACTCGGAGGAGCGGAAGCGCTTGGAGAGCTGTCAAAGTGTATTTTCGAAAAAGTTAAAACACATAATTCTCATACAAATAGACAGCGAGCATGTGTCAGAAAACTCATTTAACTCATTAATGAGGGAGTCAGCAGGATTGCAAAGCTGGTTCCAGGAAAGATGCAGAGACAGACATCTCGAGTTAGTGAAGGGTGCTGGCATCCGATTCCTCCGTGAGATACGGAACGTGCGGACATCCCACGAGGCAACCAAACTACCACCCTTGGGATTGTCTTTTTTCCCCTCCAGACAGACATGAGTGGCAGTTTACCCATTTCCAACAAGCTGACCTCTAACTTTACAAAGTCTGAGCCACAACGAGGAGGAAATTATCAAAGAGATTCCCAGGAGACTCGAGCGACCCTTTGCGTGGCTTGTTACACGCTGCTCCGGTGTGTCATTGGAAGGATGGCAGACATCCACCTGCCTTGTTTTGGAGTTTTGGATAATTGTTTCTCCTAAGTCTTTAAAGACCTCTGGGGAAGGGTCCTCTGAATGTCCCATAGTAGATGGGTTTGGGACTCTGGCCGTTACTCACATGTTAAAGGACACAGGTTCCCCATCAGAGGGAGTGGGTTGAAGATGTGTATGACCTTCACTCCTTCCCAGAGTCCCATTATGAGATCGGTAAAGGGGCTTTTCTAGAAAGCTAAAATCCAGAAAGACAAGAAAGAGAAAATACCAAGAATTTCGGAAGCCAGGAAGCAGAAGCGTGCGACGTAACTCAGTCATCCTGCAAGCGAGGGACAGTGGGCCTGACGGGAGGGCCGGTGGGAAGTCGGGGAAGCAGTTCGGTGCCCTCCCCCCGCCCCCACCCGCACCCCAGATAGCACAATAGACCTGCCCTCCACCACTCCAACTGTGGCAGAACATGAGGGCTTACTTTTTGGACAGTGAAACCGAGGGTCCCCAGAAAAGAGGTGGAGAGATTTATCTGCCAGGTGGAGACCATCCCTGTCTTCCCCGACTCAGCTTACATCAAGCTGGCAGCCAGTTCTGTCCCTGCTTGGAGGAAATGTTCATTCTTCTCTGGGGACTCTGATCAGCCTGAAAGAAGAGATCTAAAGACCCGGCCTCCAGAGGTCCCCACTGGAACAACCTGATCGCCCTGCAACGAGACCTTCAGCCGCCAGCCTCACCCACATGCCCGCGTGCCCAGGCAGCCCCGTGTCTCTGGAGGGCCTTACAGAAGAAAAGCAATTTTGGGGCAGCCAACTATGCAGGGAGGGAGATGAAAGTTGGGGGAGGGCGTACACCCCCAGGACGAAGGAAGGCTTTGCATCACCTGTGTAGTACTCTTGCTAAGATGTGTAGTGGGAATGTAATCATGAGGAAACAGGTGACTCCACCTGTGGACGAGTCTATAAGAAGCCGACATGGAGACTTCAAAGCTGTGACTGGGAAGCAGAAGAAAGCTGGCCCCGCACTAGAATAAGACATGACCACCAAATGCAATGGTTGGATCCAGGCCTGGGAAAAATTTATGGGATGCCATTCATAAGTAATTCAGTATGTATCTCTAAAAGCTGCTTTTTTTTTTTTTAAATGATATAACCACCGTCATTGCATACCATTGTTGCAGCTGAGAAATGATGTGTTTTTATTCTTTATTCAAACTGCACCTGGGTCTCCATTGCCTCCTTGGGAAAGGAGACCCCAGCCAGAATGCAGAGCAAATCCCAGAACATTATTTGCCTTTGTTCTTCCCTGGGCGTAGGCCCTGGAGATGGAAGGGTGGTTTCAGGGGTCTCCATGAATGATGTTGGCCCCGTGTGATTTTTACTCCACCTCTCCTGAGCCAGGCTGGGCCACTGTGCCACCTTCAGTCCTGCATTTCTGCCCAGAAGGTGAGGAGGGAGCATTGGTGTCAATCAGGCCCCTCTTGTGGGAGGAGCATCATATCCTTGTCTCCTTGGGGGGTGGGGGGAGGCGGCAGGGGTGGGAGGCACGTGGTGTGGCTCCTACTGAGCAGAAAGACTGTAGGGTCAGAGGCCCCTCAGACAGCGAGGGACAGGCCAGGATCAAACTCAAGACTCTCTTAAAGGATCTGACTATCTATCTGGTCATGGGTGTATGAGCTGTCTGTCACTTGGAAGGTGGCTTCAAGTCACAAAGTTTATCTCCATAAAAGGGAGTTTTTCTGTGCAGGTCCCCCACGCCCAGGACTACTCCCATGGGCAGGTACCTGTGTGTGTGGGAGGCGGGGCACCGAGCCCCTGGCACCCATTTTGCAGAGAGCTCGGCCATTCCAGAAAGTGAGTGTCCCTTACAACGATCCCAGCTCCACGTCCCCTTCGTAACACTCGGCAACAGCGGGTCCCATTTTCTCTTTATGCTCAGGGTTTGAGAACTGAGTCTGAATTTTAATTCGTGCTCTCTGTATATTGAGCCTTAAAACATAGGACATTTCAGCCTATTACACAAAGTTAGGGGACCTTTAAACATTGGGTACAGTGTTTTGCAGTTGGCTTGCCTGCCCTATTTTTGTTAATAGATCTTTAATTCTCTTTAAACATTTGTTCCTATCTTTTGGTTTTATTAAATTTTGAAATGCACATGTGTTTCTGAGTCCTCTGGGTAACAAAATGTCAACAGATTATCAAATTCATTTTTTCATTGCCTGCTGGCCTGCAGAGTTAGAACAATAACCTAAATCTGATTAGAAATGAGGTTATGACCCCCCCCCCCGCCCCACTTACCCCAGAGCTTCTAATAATAAGACCAGAGAAACATGAGAAATTAAACCAATGATTAGGTTCTCCTTAAAGAGTTTAACTTTTTACCACATTCTTCTGTGGGGGTTGGGCTTGGTCGGATAAAGTATAATTCAACCTTTTCATCAGTGAGCTGAGCACCTTGAGAATAAGGTTCATTGGGGGTTTGATCAAGAGAGAGTTAGATGCCGCTTCACACCCATTGGGGTGGCCATCATTGGGAAAAAAAAAGTGTTGAGAAGGATGTGGAGAAATTGGAATCTGCATACATTGTGGGTGGGAATATAAAATGGTACAGCTGCTGTGGAAAACAGTTCGGAAGTTCTTAAACAAGTTAAACATAAAATCACCATATAATTCAGCAATTCCACTCCTAGGTAG
Organism: Pteropus alecto; assembly: GCF_000325575.1. Taxonomy (NCBI): domain Eukaryota; kingdom Metazoa; phylum Chordata; class Mammalia; order Chiroptera; family Pteropodidae; genus Pteropus; species Pteropus alecto. The sequence goes on from NW_006494609.1 coordinate 15,733,153, forward strand.
CTGCCTAGTATAATTAAAAACAGGTGCTAAAACAAAAACTTGTCTGTAAGTGTTCCTAGCAGTATTATCCATAATAACCCAAAGGTGGAAACAATCCAAATGCCTATGAGCTGATGTAAACAAAGCAAATGCGGTATATCCATGTGATGGAATATTATTCAGCCAGGAAAAGGGACGGCAGACTGATACATGCTGCAGCGTGGAGGAACCTGGAAAACATGCCAAGTGGAAGAAGATGGACATCAAAGGCCACTGATTGTATGGTTCCATTTATGTGAAATGTCCAAAAAAGGCAATTCCATAGAGACAGAAAGGAGATTGGTCATTGTTTAGGGCCGTAGGGAGAGGGAAGGTGGGGGGAGTAACTGGTCAATGCTAGGGAGTTTTTATTTGGGGGTGAAGAAAACGTTTTGCAATTAGCTTGGGAGGTTGCACACTGTGAATGTACTGCCACTGAGTTGTGTACTTTAAAATGGTTAATTTTATGTTATGTGACTTTCACCTCAATTATAAAAAAGGAGACAGTTTAGATTCCTTTAATATACTCTTCTCCTGACCACGAAGCCAAGTAGGTGAGGTGGGGATCTGCAAGTGGGGTGATTGGACAGTGCAGTGGAGAAGAGAACAGGCTCTGGAGGGAGACAGACGTGGGTTCAAATCCTGGCTTCTTCAAGCTGTGTGATGTTGGGTAAGTTAGTTAACCTCTCTGAGGCTCATTTATTTCATTTGTAAAATGGAATTGCAGTGGTCCTGACCTCACGAGGTAGCTAGGGAGCCCCGGCTCGTAAAGTGAGCTGTGAATGGGTTCTACCTGGCAGCCCAGGAAATGCCACCTCCCCAAGCTCTAGTTTCCTCTTCAAAACTAAGTAAGAACCCTGCCTGGCACTCCCTTGTCACATGGGTGACAGATGTCGGCGGGAATATGCTCAGGCAACTATGTTTCCATGCATTTCTCAGGCCACAGAGGTTGTGGGGGACACTTAGAAGGTGTCTGTCTGTCTTGTCCTCTGGGATTCATTAGTCCACCACACTCAGTGTACAGGAGGCCAGTCTGGGGCTGACCATGGCCCCAGAAGCTCTCTGCCAGGTGGCAGGCGGGCCCATATCTGTTCAGCGCCTACTGAGAAGTAGCAGTATACCCTGTCCCCAGTAAGGCATGCAGGTTTTCCCAGGCTTTTCCTCCCAGCACCAGGATCAGCTTGTTAAGTCAGCTTTAGCTCAGGTGCTGGGAGAGTTTGGGGTTTCCTGGGATCAAAACCTGAGTCAGTGGTTCTCAGCTGCCAAGAGGATATATGGCTGTGTCTGGAGACAATTTTGGTTGTCCCAACCCCGGGGGAGGGATTTTTACTGGCATCTGATGAGTCGAGGCCAGGGATGCTGCTAAATATCCTGTAGTGCCCAGGACAGCCCCAGGGGCAGAGACGGGCCCGGCCCAGAATGTCAGTACTGCCAGGGCTGAGGTCCCTCAGCTAAGCGAAGCCATGGGGAGGACAGGCTTAGAATGCCCTGGGAAAACGCCCCACGAGGGGACCGTTCTGCCATGTGCATCTCCCCACTTCACAGATGAGAAAGGTTAAGACCCAGGAGGAATGAGAGACTTGTCCAGGGACCCACAACTGCCAAGTGGCCGAGCTGGGATTTGGACTTGGGTCTGTCTTACTCCAGAACCTGTTTCCTCAGATGGCCACCAGTAAAAACAGGGAGAACAACACGTCTAGACTACTAATGAAGACCAACCCGGGTAAGGTATGTTTCTAGATAAACCAAAATTACTGAGTGCCTCTTCTTGCCTGGGAGCCACATGGCATGGTCCTTGCTCACGAAGCGCCTAGGAATGTTTGTGTGTGTGTGTGCGTGCGTGTGGGTGTGCGTACGCGTGTCTGTGTGGTGGGCAGACCTTAAAACATAAATCCAGTGTGCTGAGGACTGAGAGCCCGAGGGAGAACTATGTACCTGGACTGAAGAGGTGCCGTCTGATCTAAGTGTGAGGAGAGATGCAGGCAGCATGCAGAAGGATGGGAAGGGCGTCTAAGTAGATGGAACAGCATGCACAAAGGGGCGGGGTTCTGAAACGGTCTGAAACGGTCCGAAACGGTGTGGAGCTGCAGTGGGAGCTGAACACCGCACCGGCTGGGGTGAGCAGTGTGGCTCTAGAGGAAGGGGACTGGGTGCCATGCAGAAGGGCTGGGACCTTATCCTGAGGATGAGACGGAGAGTGACAGATGAGGGCGTGTTCTGGATCAGGCTTCTGGTTGCTGTGGGGGAGGCGGATCTGGAGAGGCACGAGCCAGCTGGTCGGACAGGAGGCTTTAGGCAGCGAAGTTGGGCTGAAGCAGTGGAGATGGAGAGGGAAGACAGGTTAAAGGCAGGAGGTGAAGGCAGAACTTCCATTTCACATAAATGGAAGAGAGGAGTGGCCTAGGGTTATCCTAGGTTTCTAGCTTGAACAAAGAGTTGATGCAGGATTCGGAGGTGGGAAGTTTGCCTTTGAGACACTCAGAGGGGTTTGTCCCACACAGGGTGGAGCCTGACCTCAGGGCAGTGGCCGTGCCTGCTGTCTGGCCGCTTTCACATTGTCTGTGAGATTCAAATGTGTCGCAAATAATTATCGTTCCTTTCTTTTCATTGCTCTGTGAATTCCATTATATGAATACCTAAGTGACTAGTTTGTCCATTCAACTGTTGAGGAATAGTAGGTTGTTGGAGCTATTGGGAAAAACGCTACTGTGAACTTTCTTATGTCTTATGAAGCCTTTTGGGGGACACGTGCTTTCATTTTTCTTGGCCAGGTTTTGTAGGATCGCTGGGTCATGGGAACACTCTAGGACATCTGTCGTAGACATGGCCAGGTAGTTTTCCAAAATGCACCACTTGACGCTCTCAGCAGAATGTAGAGTTCTTTTTTTTTTCCCATTTCTTTT
>NW_006494609.1:15736957-15748744 GCF_000325575.1 Pteropus alecto
TTTTTAAGTGGATTGAAACCTCTATATCCGTTTTTTGAAACGTATAAAAATTACTTAGGCAAAATCCTTGGCCACAAGAAACATCTAACTCTATGGGAGAGTGACGTGGGCTGTAAGGGAACAAAAATGCTCTGAAAATGCAGAGGTCGTTCTGGGTGACCGCAGGGGAGGGATCAGGACAAAGCTTCCTGAAGGAGGCGGCGTTTGAACTCAGCCTTGAAGGACAGACGTGATTTAAATGTCAGGAGTAAAGAGAATTCCGAACTCAGCCAGAATTTTGAGAAAAAGCACAATATAAAGGTATGAGATGTGTTGGTGGTGGTCTCAGAAGTTCCACTCTGCTCAGAACCCACCTCCTCCCTGGGGGGCAGGGGCACAGTGGGGGCTCTATCTGCATGGCCTGTAATTGTGCCTGGCGTACAGTAAGAACTCACAGATGCTACAGGTAGAGGGACACAGACACCTGAAGTCCAGAAGCGAGTCCTCTGCAGTGGAAAGCTGCACAGGATGGCAGCGCCAGAGAACAGTGCCCTCTGTCCTTGTGGAAAAGGGAACTAGGAAGGGAAGTTTAAGCTCTTAGGGCCAGGTTGCTTTTCCTAGGAATTGGCCGACCATGCTTAGTTATCCCTCATAATCCTTGGGCCTTGGTCACTTAGGAAGGGGTGGGAGTTGGCACTGGGCCCATTCCCCCCTCAGGCAGGATCTGCCCTGCGAAGGCCACTTTCTGCCCCACTTGGAGCCACATATTGCCAGCCTGGCCTCAGCCCAGGCTCAGAGGCGCTTTGCTCAGGAAGGAATGGCTTTCAGGTGTCTGGGCAGACACTGTCAGCAGCCGAGAGCCTCATGACCTGTGACTTTGTTTTCGGTGTCCTGCCTGACACTGGTGGGGTTTCTCTGAGCAGTCAGGGCAGGGGCTGCTGCGTGGGCCACAGCCTGGGCCTTCCTGATAGCAACTGTGGAATGGCTGTCTTTGAGGGATGCCACTTGAAGCAGGTGTGGTTTATCAGCTTCTGAAGGAACTTGGCTCCCACTCAGGGTCACACAGCACGGAGAACTCAGCCCGCAGGTGAAGCTGTTCCCTTGCTGGAGGAGGGGGCCAGGCTGGGTGCCAGGTGGGCAGGACAGAGGCCGTGGAGGCACAAGGAGTTCAGATTGGGCTCCAGGTGCTGGTGCTTGTGAGTCAGTGATCCTGGATAAGGGAAGTGACCTCTCTAAGCTTCCATTGTCTCTTGTGTAGAAGGGGAAGTGCTCCTTCCTGTGGAGCCAGTTGTGAGGGTTCAGTAGAGACAGCAGCCCGGGACTGTGTACACAACGTAAGAGCTGGCAGAGATGCCCGCTGAGCCACGAAATGCAGCCTGATGATCACTAAGGAACTGTCCACTGCGTTTGCACAGTGTTTTTAAGTTCTTAAGTTATTTAATATAATTTTGCTTTTTTAAAAAAAATCTTTTTGAGCTCGTGATTCTCAGCCATGTCTGCACATCGGAATCATCTGGGGAGCTTTAATCTTTTCAAGAAAACTTCCCAAGCCCCTCTCTTTCCCCAACATTATGACGTAATCACGTGGAGTATGGCCTGGGCACCAGGATGTTTAAGCTACCAAGCGATTCCAGGGCTGAGAGCCCGTGTGTTAAGCAGTCATGTGTATTCTTTAATTCATCACCTTTCAGGAATCTGTAAGAAAGCTTTGAGGTACAACATCTTAGTTAATCATTTAATCCGCCAAACAAATTTATGTGGTAGGTAGAAGCAGAAACCGAGGGAAGTAAAACATAACTTCCATTGATTGTCCTAGGAGCAGGAAAGGGCACGCAGGTTCAAGCTGCCACCTCAGAAGGTCTTGCGTTGACCGCCTGACCCTACCCAGAAACAAAGGAATTGGTCGGAGCTGTAAATCAGTCCTGGAGCAATTCTTCGGGAATCCTTGCTCCACAAGTGGCAGACTGTTTTGTGATGCTGTGACTCAAGAGGGTCCTGCCCTTGGGCGCTCTGCCCTCCAGTGGCAAATAGGGGAAGTGCATCACCTCTGTTAGGCCATAGAGCCTCTTGGTGCTTGCGGTATGACAGGCACTGGATTCAGAGTCAGAAAACCTGTATCACCTGTGGCATTTCTTCACTCACTAGCCGTGAGGCCATTGGCTAATCTCAGATCCTATTAGACCGGGCCGCCGCTGGCCTGGCTTGGACTCCTGCAGTAGTCTGCCTGTCTGTCTCCCTCCCCAAGCCATCATTCGTATCACCTCCCAGTCTGTTCTTGTCATTTCGCACATAAAGACCCCAGGGGTCCCTGGGGCAAGGGTAGAGACCTAACATTTATTAAAGGCCTGCCCTGAGCTGGAAGCTTGCATGTGAGACCCTCCGTCCGGCCCCCACCCTGGTCTCCAGCCTCATTTCGTGCCCCCCAATACTGCACACCCCTCACATTGCCCCTGGAGGGCACCATGAGAAATGGGACGGGGTTATGGAATTGACAAGCCAGAGAGGGCAGCCACACTGGTGCAGGGATGTGAGACGGAGCACCCTGAGTCTGGGAGACTTGGCACGTGCCGTGGCCCTTCTCAGTGCCTTTCCTCTGTCTCTGGATGTACATGCACAGCGCCGTTAAGCTTGATCTGCCCCCTTCTGGAACATCGCCTGTCAGCACCACGGACAGCACAAACTGCTTCCTCCTCTGTTAACTGTGTGCTAAACCTACCCTGGCTGCACAGGCCACACCCAGACAGTGTGTCTGTCTCCCACCTGGCCTCCCTGATGGACTGGGAGCTTCCTGGGGCGGAGACTGTGTCAGCCTTGGGAGTTGCTCTCCCTGTCCCAGCCAGGTTCCCAGCACACATTCATTCCTGTTCGTGAACGAATGGATGATAATGCCAAAGGTGGCACCCAGACGTCCAGCCCCTGTCCTGGCAGATGCACCTTCTTTATCCATCCCCTTGCAAAGATCTTCAGTGTGGCCCGGAGCTGTGCCTGGCTGGACCCCACGTACGACTCAAGGAGACCAGGCTTCCGGCAGAGAGCAGAGCGGCTCTGAAACGTAAGAATTAGTTTGGAACAAACCATTTCATGACTCCAGCTTGACTCAAATGAGATGTGAGCCAAGTAAACACAAAGCAGAACGAATGTTTGATTACCGCTTGGGAATTGTGAATCTTTCTGTCTGCCTCGCCGAGTGTTTTTTCCCCCTAACTCAAGTGTGAAGTACACTCCTCAGAAGAGCCCAGCGGGCATGGCCTTTGGGGTTAAGTAACGCTGGAAATGATCAGCGGAAGAAAGGGAAATGACAGGGCTCTTTGGGCAGAGGTGTTGGCCTCTGTGTGTGTGATTAAAATTTACTTTAAACGTCAGGGCTGCATTTATCAAGACTGCAGGGGGGTTGTACAGTATAGCCTAATCACATTTCAGAGCTGATGCTTTCTAAGGGAAGTTTAATGGAGAGGGAGTTTTAAGGTCAATTCTGATTTCTAAAAACGTTATCAGCACATGCACTGGGGGCACGCTCTGCGCCTGTGCTTGGGAGAGGGTGATAGAAAGTTAAACTGGATAAAAAAGACTGTCTTCAAGCAAACAGCTGTAAATTAGGTATTAAGACAAGTAGAAAAGTCTCAGGGCTCTAGGAGAGAGCTGTAGTTCAGAGCCCCAGCAGGTCAATCCTAGGAGGCTTCCTGGTGGAGGTAGCATTCTAAGCAAGCCTTGAATGACAGGCTTTATTTTTTTTTTTACTTATTTTTTTATTTCTCAACTACAGTTGGCATATAATATTATATTAGCTTCAGGTGTGCAGCATAGTGATTAGACATTTATATATCTTATGAAGTGATCCCCATATAATTCTGGTACTCATCTGACACCGTACGTAGTTATTACAGTATTATTGACCATGTTCTGTATGCTGTACTTTACACTGCCTGTTCCCTGTGACTATTCTTATAACTGGCAGTTTGTACTTATTAATCCCTTCACCCTTCATCCATTCCCCCCCGCCACCGCCCCCGGCAACCATCAATTTGTCACTGAGGCTTTAAATACGAGTTAGCCGGAGCTGGGGAAGGGCAGCCCAGGGTGTCCCCGCCGCCACCGCCGCCACCCCCGGCAACCATTAATTTGTCACTGAGCCTTTAAATATGAGTTAGCCGGAGCTGGGGAAGGGCAGCCCAGGGTGGGGGGCATGATAAATAAAGGCACAGAAAAGCAGCTTACTCAGAAGGGGGTGAGGCTGGGCCAGAGTGGGACCCAGGAAGTGAGGGGAGGAGACAAGCTTGGGAAGGGGACTTGGGGTCCAGTGGCGTGACGTGTTTGAAAGTGCTCTCATGGCAATAGATGCCCTTGGTGCGGATTGTCACGAGAGGTATTTTTTCCATCCTGGAGGCTACGGGGACGGCAATGGATGTGAACCCACCAGCTGGCATGTGGTAGGTGAATGTTCCGGCTCAGAAGGCAGTTTATAGGGGAATGGTTACTAAGTGACCCATTGGCAGGATGCAAAAAAGAAGGAATCTGGTTTCTCTCTACCTCCACCCCCACTCCCATCTGCTAAGAGAAGAGTAATATGTAGGAGACTGGGCTTGGTGAGACACGCTGCCGGGGTGTCAATCCTGCCTCTTACTCATACTAGCTGTGCGATTTCAGGTGAATGACTTAACTTCTCTGCGCCCCCACTTCTCCCTCTGCTGTATAATGGGATAGTGTCATTAGGATGGCACCTAAGGCATTAGGTGGTTCTGAACAATAAAGGAAGATACACATGACTTAGAACCGTGCTTAACAAACAGCAGTGCTTAGTAAGTGTGAGCTGCTGCTCCTTTGCTGGAGTTACTATCTGACTGTCCTGTCTGACTTAGATCATGCCTCAACTCTTAGCATCGCTGCTAAGACCCTGCACCTCTCAGCTCCCAGATGCTGTCTTAAAAAATAGCCGGGAGGGGTCTTCCAGATAGTTCTCACCCCCAAAGAGGAGAAACAAGCTCAGCTGGAGGGCAAGGTCTCAGAGCCCCATACAAATGCACACCCAGGGCTTCTGCGTGATGGCTCCGCTCCCACAGCTGCTTGGGAACAGGGATGGCCCCTGTCCCAGGTTCCAGGCGAGCCGGCACTGCGTGCTCTGGGTGCAGCTCTGTTCGCCTGAGCTGGAATGTCTCAAGGATGCTGTCTGCCCATCTGTGTCCTTCTCTCCCAGCCCTTATGCTCTTGATGTTCCACCTCCCAGGATACGTGGGGGCTGGGTCTGTCTCCCTGCGACGCGGCAGCCCAGGTGAGCAGTTACGCAGGAGGAAGGGCCCCCAGGTGGCCGAGCTGTGGATGCTCAGAGCCCATGTCCACTGCAGCTTTAAGGCAGCTACCCATCTGCTGAGGGTGCTGGGCTCTGGTTTGGGGCCACAGCTAAAAGGCCTGTGAGATCAGAGGGGGATTTCCAGACTCAAATCTCCATTTTGGGGAGCCCCAAGATAGGTGTGTTTCCCATAATGGTTTCGTCTCTTTCTCTCCAGTAGGTGTTTATAGTTCAGTGAGAGAGGATATTTGGGGGGGGGGGCAAGGTGACCTTCCAGGTAACGTGCGGCCTGGAGTATTATGACAAGCACTGGAGTGAAGTTGGGAAGAGAGGGGCCCGGGCTTGACTCCTGTAACCTCCGGCAAATCAGCTAAGCTCTGAGCCTCAAGCTTCTCAGCCGTAAAATGGAATCAGACCTGCTTTCTGCTGTCACTGTGCAGAATACCCAAATGTACACAAACCACCTAACTCTCCTTCTTTTTACAACTTCCGTTGGGGACCTACGACCAGTGGGGTGCCAGGGATCCAGCTGTGAGCAAGTCGGACTGTGCCTGTAGAGTCTGCTTTTAGCATGGTGCCTGGCACATGGTAAGCTCTCAAATGATATGTGGTACCTGCTGGTAACCAGAATTAGTATTATTTAAAGCCAACCTCATTCTCTCCTCACGGTCCCCGCTGCTCCCAGAGGCAATTAAACCAGCAAAAGTCAGAGAAGAATGAATCCACAGCACAAGCCCATCCTACTAAAGGGGTTTGTTTGATGTTCCCATTAATCTGTGTTTAACATATAAGCAGATTAGCTGAGCAGAACTCGGACTTCTGTGCTGGGTGATTTGCCCGACCCTGCCCTGGGGTGCTGGCCTATAACACTGCCATTGAGGCTCAGTTCATTCTCTGTGTTGGAATTCCAGGTGATATATGGTGGGGAGATTTGGGGTGGGGTTCTGTAGCTGCAAAAATGTGTTTTCGAAGGCATCTGTGAGCACAAATGTACTTCAACCTTGACGTTCAAGAGGCTCTTACAGCAAGCCCTGCTCTCACACTGGCCCCTGAGTGAGTCTGTCTTCACTCAAGTAGACCTACTTCCGCCAGCCCCCTGCCGTCCTGCTGGGTCTGAGGGAGGAAATGAAGCAGCAGGGGCTGTGGGGTGCCAGGGGGCGGCAGGACAGGGCACGGGGAGAGTGGTCTGCCTCTGCAGAGCAGTATTTTTACCACCAGTGTTGTTTAAAATTGCTGGCCAGTGGTGACCATAAGTAATTTTTATTATTTTTAGTTGTTTTATTGCGGAAATAGACATAGACATAAAATTTGTGATTTTAACCAGGTGTAAGTACGTAGTTCGGTAGCATCGAGTGCGTTCACATGGTTGTGCAAACGTCACCACCGGCCGTCTCCCATCTTCTTTGGGAAGAACTTTCCCAAACTGAAACTCTGTCCCCATTAGATACCAACTCCCGTTCACTACCCCGCACAGCCCCTGGCTTCCACCGTTCTGCTCCCTATGAATTTGACGACTCTGGGGACCTTATGTAAGTGAAATCACATAGCATTTGTATTTTTGGGGGTTGGGGGTGGGGGGACTGGCTTTTTTCACTTAGCATAATGAGTCCAGGGTTCGTCTGCGTTGTAGCATGTATCAATGCTTCATTCCTTTTCAAGGCCGCATAGTATTCCCTTGTGCGCAAACACCACATTGTGGTGTTTACCCTTCCCTTTGTCGATGGAGCTTGGGTTGCTTTCACCTCTTGCCTGTTGTGAATAATGCTGCTGTGATCATGGGTGTGCAAATATCTGCTTGAGATCCTGTTTTCAGTTCTTCGCTTATATGCCCGGAAGTGGATTTGCTGGGTCAAATGGCAGTGTTTAAATTTTTGAGGAACCACCATACTGTTTTTAAACTTTTTTTTTTTTAATCCCTCCAATTTTTCCCCCTCTTTAATTCCCCACACCCCCACTTCCACTCTTGACCCATGGATGTTGCTGTCTCCCATTAAGAACTGGATCTCTGAAGGTGGGGTGTCTCCTCCCACAAGCTCGTGATGTGCACCTGGGCCCTGGCGCACCTGGGCCCTGGAGCACCCGGGGTATGGTCCATGGCTCCACTTGGGGTGCAAACCCAGGACCTTCTGCGTGTAAAGCAGATGTGCTAACCACTACACTATGGAGCCACCCCTGTTTTTAAACTCTGTGCACAGCGTACCCCTTTATTCCCTGCATCGGGGGTTGACACTTCCAGCCCCCTGTGGCACCCCATTCCTGTACTGTTTGCCTCTCTTGTTGCCTTAATGATACTGAGCGACGAGCAAGACCTGAGAAGGACCCGCTTGTGTGAGTTTTAGGTCTGGAGTATGAAGGCGATGCTGAGTGTGTCCTTGTCATGTGAGATGGCCTTCCCCAGGACTCAGCAGTGAGGTCTGTGGGCAGGCTGAGTTCCACGTTCTCTCTGGTTCTCCAAAGCGCCTTATGGCTGGCTTCAACCCTCTTTCCATTCGAAGAAGGCCCACAGGCATTGGTTGGGGACACCTGTCCTCAGGGCTCAACTTTAGCCAGTGGCCTGGGTTGCCGCTCCTTCTTGGCCCACAAGCCACTTAACGTCTACACTATGTTTCCTATTCCCTTTCAGTATCGAGGAGGAGGAAAGGTGTCCTTGCCCACCTGCTCATCGGAGGCATCGCTCCAGCTCCAGGCGATGGTTCTAGAACTCACGTTGCTGACCTTGGCCCACGTTGCTCAGGTCCTCTGTGGCAAAGCCACTCCCCTGTGCCCAGCTGGTGTGCCTGCCCCAGGGGCTGCACTGCCTCATTAGCAAGCTCTCATTTCCTGCGTCTTCCCTGGGCTCCTGATCTTTGCCGCTCAGATCTCCCCTCACCCTTGGGCTCCCGCGGTCCCTACTGAGTCGTCGTGCCAAGCATCCTCTTCAGCTTGTTTTGTCCCCGTCTTTCTGGTTCCTGAGCTCACTCTTCTGCTCAGCTGGTCTGGTGCCAGCGGCCCCTCCGCAGAGCTGTGGTGGCGCTTTCTCTTCTCCCAGCCCTTTGGCAGAGTTCTGGCTTCGCACCTCTCCCTGCCCCTTCTCTCCTCCCTCTCCCCAGATCCGCCCCGCTTCCTTCGAGCCCGTGACTCCCCAGCCTGAGGCATCTCTGCTGCTGTCCCTGCTGGTGTCACAGCCCAGGTTGACAGTTTTCTCCCTCCCTCGTGGAGGGAGCACATCCCTCTTCGTTCCCAAGGCGTGCCCACGCCATCTCACCTTCCCCGGAGCAGAGAGGGCACAGCTACTGCCAACCAGGACCTGTTCCCGGCCTCCTACTCGCTTTCTTCAGCCTGTCAGCCCTTATTACATTGAAGATATTTTTAAACTCTCCTAGCGCTTTTGCCTTAATTTTAACCCCCTCTCCCTAGTTAAAACATGGCTCGCTCTCTGGTTAGATTTTTTTTTCCTAAGATCTGACAAAATATTTTCTTTAAATGTTTTCTGAAACTTTATTCCTTCGCCACCAGAAATCTGAAATGAGAACAGTCACAAAAATGGTAAAACATCCTCCATGGACGTACTCTGTCCCCTGCCCCAGACGGGGTTGGGGGCTCCTCTGCTGGCCCCAGGCACCTTCCTGGGCACACCGGTATCACTGCACTGTCACCAGGCAGGCCTGCTAGTGCCTTTTTATGAAAGTAACATAGGCACCAGGTCTACCAGGGAAAACTACAATTCGTATTTTAGGGACCTCGAGTTGACCTGGGGCTAAGAGCTGGTGTAGTGTTAGATAGGATGAAGCTAGCATAGCAGACCCTCAGATTTCAGCATCTTAGCACAACGAAGGTTTACTTTTCACTATATAACGCTCCAGGGTGTGTTCCTGGCTGGCGGAGCTTCTTCCATGTGGTCATTCAGGGACCCAGGCTCCTTCTGTCTGTGGCTCTGTCTCTCTCGGGCTCAGAGTCTTGTATGTTCATCCAGTGGATGGGGAAAGAAACGGGGTAAAATAAACACACCTGATGCTTGAAAACCTTGGTTTGGAGGGGCATGCATCACTCACACCAGGGAGAGCTGGTCACATGCCCCACCTAAATGCAAGGGGGCCTGGGAACTGTTTCTGGCTGGACACTTTTCAGCAACAACTCTACACTGGAAGAGAGCGCCACAGTCTTTGGAGGAGGGGGAGAGGTGGGAGACGTTTGCCATTCTCATCGAGCTCTGAGTTTCACTTTAAAAAAGCAGCAATTCTTCCATTGGGTTTGATCTTCAGATTTTGCTTGTGTCCCAGCCCAGCCCTGTGCCCTGTGATCAGGAGCCAGGACGCTGGGGTGGACCATTACCACCTTGAACTCTAGTTTCCTCAAGGTCTATCTTGGGACCCCTCACCACATTGCTACTGAAAGCTCCGTGCAGAGAGTCTGTCTTTCTGATTCACCACTGTCTACAGCCCATTATTCCCAGTGCTTCCATTTAATGGGGTACATGAGAGGCGTAGGCGATTGTCGTGGCCATCTTTGGTAAATGGTATCTCCTGTCCTGCTTGTTCTTCTGCAGTGTGACCTTACACTCCCCCGTCAAGCACCCTCTCCTTGAATCTAGACTTGCCTTAGTGACTTTCTTGAACAGTAGAGTGTGACAGGAGACACAGTCTGGACTTCTGAGAACAGGTCATGAGCTATGCAGCTTTCATCTGCGTCTCCTAGGACTCTCCCTCTCAGAGCTCATCTGCCATGTTCTGAGAAGCCCAAGTGATGTTGGAGATGTTCCGTGTGGCAGCCATAGCTGGGCTCCCAGCTGACTGCCAGCATCAGCTGCCAGTCATGTGAGCATGCCGCTGTGGTCATCCATCCCGGTCGAGCCTTCAGATGACAGCAACTTCAGCCAACATCTGACTGTAGCTGTGGGAGGGACTCCAGCTCCACATACTCTCTCTTGCCCACTCTTCCCGTGGATCCCCAAGCCCAGACTAAACCATCGCCACCAGCTCTGGCTGCATATGGGACACTCCGGAAGGCTCCTTTCTCAAATCGCCCTTCCTTCCTCCCCCTCCCCAGTGCCCCGTTGATTTTGATGACCCTTCTCTTTCAACATGGTCAGACGCTCTTTGTTGTGTAATTTTATAGGCAAGGCAGGATTTCTGGAGTTAGAGATAAGTGCGTAGAAATCTAGCGTGTCTTGATCTGAAAAATACATTGGATGGTTATCTTCTCATTTGTAATTTTAGGATCATTGAAAGAAGAGACAATAGCAGAAGATTTTTCTCCCTTTTCTCCTGAGTCCCTGGATTTTGTTAGCCTTGTTTAATTTCATCCTCATGTCCCCTCTGCCTTCCACTTGCCTTCGGGATGTCGAGACCTTGATGACTCTATTTGTATTCATCACAAACAGCTTAATTTATAAGTTAGGATGACAGCTCCTCATCTGCGTGATGGCCGGACGTGGCCTTGTTCCCAATGAACGCTCCAACAATGGGACAGTCCCGTTTTGGGAGTTGCTTTGTGTGCCCTGCTGTTTAGGCAGAGTTCATTTTTAGAACCAGCCACCGAAGGGGGCCTTGGAACGGGAGGTGGGCATGCAGGCATCTTAACGATGGAATTGCAGAGCCCTCTGTGTTGATGGGGAGGGTGGCAAAGAGTATGAGGTGAAACGATCAGTTCGTGTTGACTTTCCTTTTCCATCAGTCATAGTATCCAAACTCTTGGTGAGCAGCACCCCCTCTGGAGGTCTCTGAGGAGCAGTAATGCTCGGAGGTTCCAGGCGGTTCTGACGTTGTCCTCCATGTGGTTACCAAGGGGCTCCTGCAGCTCTGAGGTCACAGGGAGCTCGGCCCACGTGAATGCTCGCTGTCCGAGATGGAGGCTGGGCCGGGCACGAAGGAAGTGGTCACGGTTTCTATCTAGTTCCATCCAAGATAAACTCTTAATAGGAACAATGCCACGATCCCCAGTTTTCCCTTTAATTCTCACAGTTTTGGTGCTTGTCATGTTTCCTCTCTCTCCTTATAAATGAGAATGTTTCCTTAGTTTGGGGAAATCACACCCATTTGCCATGTTTTTAAGAGACAGACTTCTGCAAGCCGTTAAAAATGAGAATCCAGATGGTAAATTACCGCAATTGTAATATTATTGTTTTTACTGTAATCCTACATAAAATTTTGTGCAAAACTATCATAAAGGAAACTAGGATCAGGTGATCTTATTCCAGTAGAAATTCAGGTTATTCTTTATATGACTTTTAAAACTACTCTGAGCCATAAATAGCCACTTAAGGCACACATTGTGTAGGATATCAGCAAAGCCATTTCCACGCTGTCTCTGAATGTCATTAAATTTTAAATGGTGGGTAGAGTGGGAAAGGAAGTAAATCATACTCTGTCATTCCAGGCTCTTCTGCTTCAGGGCAAATTTGCCGGCTTCTTCCACCCGAAGAAAGCAAGGTGCCAATTACGAGATGCTATGAGACTTGAGGCGTGGGGTAACCTCCCTACTTATATGCCAGACAGCATGAGTGACCGGGGGCTGAGGGGAGCAGGAAAAAAATAAAGGATGCAGGT
>NW_006494609.1:15749111-15767073 GCF_000325575.1 Pteropus alecto
AAGAGTATGAGTGGCCTCCAGGTTGGATAAGGCAGTCAAGTTCTGAACTTGACCCCAGATAGGTTTCTAAATGGTCATCCTATTCTCTTTAGAAGTGGTGCAGGCGTGTGGGCCCATCTTTTTGTCTGACTTTTATAGTTGTTTTCCACCTGACTTGGGGTGAGGGCTCAGGCCCCTCAGGTTAAGGGCTAGTCTTGGCTGTTCCACACTGGCACAAGCAGAAGCCTCGCTTCCCGACCCCGCTGCCCAGAACAGCGCAGGGATGCACAGGTCACTCTAGACTGGCGATTCCCAGAGCGGGGTCTGCGGCTGAACTGGATGATTTACGGGGCCAGGGCCAATGAAAACAAAACGAAAAGGAAACCCTCTCTGGTCCTTGTGGGCAAATGATATACCTACGACCGGCTCCAAAAACTTCATTTGCAGAAATTGCTAAGGTTTACTATTACCTGAGGGAGCTAGTGTGGGTTGCTTTGCTAAGACATTTTACTTGTAAAGTTAGTGAGTTTCTAGAATTGGAGGATCCTAATTCAGGATTCTGTAAGAAGCCTGGATTCCGCTCAGCACCTGGAGATACTGCCCAGTTCTGACTGCACACGTCTGCGCCTAGAGAGTTGGCATTTTCTTGACTGGGAGGAAGTGTGCCTTGTGGGTGCGCCGTCTGCTTGCTGTCTTAAATGGTCCCAGTTTTTAATTGCTGCTGGGCTTGCTTTTTCATTTATGAGCACATCACTGTTAGCGTGGCTTCACTGCCAATGTCGTTTAGTGTGAGTTGTTTGCATCACAGGATCAGGTTAGCCACATCTGCACATTTGGGTTTTTCATTCGCCAATAGTTAGATTGAGACTTGCGTATATTTTCATTTGAATGAGATGATGAGGTTGGGTGAGTCCCAGGTGCTTTTATTCCTCCTTCGTGGGCTAAGGTATAAAAACATAAATAAAGGAAAGGTGTGGGAACCTGTGCTCCTAAAGACTAGGGTGCAGGTATCACGTGGAAAGGAATGGAGGCCCAAACCTAGCAAGATGACTTTTTGCATCATCCTACAACTTACAGTGTCGTATTTAAAAACACATCCACAGCTGCTTTGTTGTAACAGTCATTTTGCTTCTAGGGCATCTGTGGCTCTTGATCTGGGACTAGGCAGGTTTTATACAGAGCGTGCGTGATTTCATATTCTACTTTATTTCTCTGTGCTGAGGTAGTCAGAATTATTTTTCTTATTTGTGTAGCAGTCTGTCGAGTTGTGATGCTATGTTGATAGCCCTAATGGGGGCATTCGGTTGGCTTCCTGAATCTGTTGTCACCCCTCTGCTGAGGGTGCTCCCCACCCTTCCACACACCCTCTTTTTACCAGTGTAGAGAAGAGAATTGGAGATTTGCCGTAACATATGGGGCTGTAGGGCACCGTCTCTGTGCTCGACACCACGTTGCCCCAGAGATTCTGGTTTGGACAATCCTCTGGTCCCTGCCTGTGAGGCACTAATGGCATCTTCTTAGTCTGGTAAGAAACTATGGGTAGAAAGTATACATTTCCTTCTTGATCTCTGAGTTTGAACTGCTTATAAAGTCTCATACAGAGAAGCATCGTGGAAAAGGGGAAACTCTCCCCCGCCTTTTGCTGTGCTAATTCACACCAGTGGTTCCCAGTTGCTCTGAGGTCGGAGGATGGTGTGAAATATATCACAGTGGAGAATCCGAAATTCGCATTTGGAATGCAGAGGTATCTGTTCTCAGAATCCCATGGAAAATGAGCCTCCCTCTGTGCCCAGCTCCTCCTGCTCCTGCCTGGCTTCTCCTGGCTGGGTGGCATTGGGAGGAGTCCCTGAGTCACCATGTGGAGCGACCATCTGTGGCTGATTGAGTGATCATGGCCTGGAGCTATTTGGTTGTCTGTCTGTGGCTTGAAAACAAGTCTGTGATGAGCCAAATGCAGCTTCCTTAACACTCAGCCTGGTGCTCTTTCTTCTGTTCCAGGAGGAGGGAGAGCTTTTTGCTTGAGAATAGCTGAGTTGCCCAGGTGTTCTGGAGGAGGGGACCCTGCACTCAAGGGGGATTTAAATTGATGGCGTGTGTTGGGGCGGGGAGCAGAGGTGTGACCGTTGGAATGGCTGGAGGCAGCGTGCATGCAGGACAGTGGTCGGGCTGGAGCGCAGGATCCTTGAGGACAATGGCTGGCAAGGTCAGAATTGTCAGGCCGAGTTTTGGAAGAAACGAAAGATGTTTCTGAAAGTTTTGTTTTTGATGATCTAACATCGCAAGTTGAGATGTAATACAGGTCCAGTAGGAGCCCATCTGGGGAGGCTTTTCCTACGTATATTATTTTTCTCATCCTAAAAATAGAAGCAAATGATGTATTGTTATTTAGAATTCAGAGAGTAAGTCGCGTTTGACTCCAAAGAGGTCCCGAATCAGAAAACTTGACGCGTGTCCGCAGGAGCCGCCTGACCACTCACGGCATCCTCTTTGAGAACGAGGCCTTTGACCAAAACGGGCCCACAGGGCCAGACCCTGAGCAAGGGCCACATTCACACCCCCTCCGCCACAGCCCCTCCATCCTGGGCCCTGGCCACGAGGAGGACGGGCCATCGCTGTTTTCCCTCTTGAGAACATACACCCAACATAGACCTCATTTCTGTTTTTTTAAACGTCCCTGGCGTTTGCATGCTTAAGTTGGTCTAAACATTCAGATGGGCCATTATGGTTGGTAAATTGGTTATTGGAAGCCACATGGCAACAGAGGGGTAGTCCAGTGCCACACTGAGGATGGCCTCATCGCTGGGACAGTCAGGGCCACCGAGGGCCTCAGAGGAACAGCCCGGCACAACCCAGCTGGGCTAAGAGGCGAGGCTGGCGGCAGGCACCTGCACCCAGGGTCGGAGGAGTGGGCGTGTCAGAGCTGATTTGGAGGAAGAACTGGTAGGACTATTGGGGATGGAAGGACGGAAGGGAGAGAATTCGAAGTGGATCAGCCACCAAGGCCCGACTTTATTGCCACCTCTCCTCTGTCCCGAAGCTTTCCATGTCCTCAGAAAAAGCCTCGTTAGCCTTGGCCCCTTGCTTCTCAGGACCCTCAAGCAGCTTGAGGCTGCTGCATAGATTCCCTTACATCATCCCACTCAGTGGGCCCAAATAGAGCCCTGTGATGCTAGCCAAGCTGGGAAGGGGACATTTCTATAGTTGTTTGGCACGCTGGGCTGCACACAGTGTGGG
Organism: Pteropus alecto; assembly: GCF_000325575.1. Classification (NCBI taxonomy): domain Eukaryota; kingdom Metazoa; phylum Chordata; class Mammalia; order Chiroptera; family Pteropodidae; genus Pteropus; species Pteropus alecto. Next base: position 15,752,325 of record NW_006494609.1, read on the forward strand.
GAGCCAGTGCCAAGAGAGACGCTGATGCTAGATGGGGTTGCCACACAAGGGACACTGCAGGGTGGCCCTTCCTTACGTAAGGGACACTTATCTCTCCTGCAGGGTGGCTCTTCCTTACTCAGTGACTTGCTTCTTTCCCATGGTGAGAGCCTTACTCAGTGACTTGCTTCTTTCCCATGGTGAGAGCCTTACAAGCAAGGACCGTGTCAATTTAAATCTGACGACACACTTGGTAACTGTACAGTGTTTGAGGTTTATCAACTGGCCTCCTTCAGGGGGATTCCGGCAAGATTCAGGATCTTCATTAACAATCATAACAACCTAATCCTGTTGAGCCTTGTTAGACGACATTTAAATGCCAACATGCCCATAAAATACCTGGGGAGAACCCTGCAATTTATTCAGGCCTCAATTGATTTTAAGTGCATTTTCTGTAGGATACAGAGTTATCTAGACCAGGGTTTTCAGAAAATAACATGTTGTTAATTTCAGGCACACTGAGTTAAAAATATCACTCTGTGGGGTCTAAATTCCATAAACTTGCTTATAGAACCGGATCTCACCTTGATTTTGACATCTACCAGATAGAGATAAAGAGTTTCCATTTGGCACGATTAATACAAACAGTTCAAATTAGCGGTAACCAGATCTGATGTTTCTCATCTCCAGGAAGAAGGGGCAAAGCAACTATATCTAAAAGAAATTTAGGTAAAAGCGGCTGGATTTTCTCAAATTTGCATAGAAAATACCTCGATGTTCCTGTTACTTTTCCTATGCAAGGTGTGTTCCTAAGGAGGAAATCGGTATTCAATGACGAGGACTTTTGAATTAACTGTCGCCCTGTGTTTTGATGGAAAGCCATTGTCTTGCCTTCTGGGAGCTGTGGGACCCTTCGGAGCATCTTTAGTCCCTTCCGTCGACCTCCACGCTGGGGAGATTGGAGCTGGAACTCAGCTGGCAACCAAGACTTTGCAGGAGCCGATCATTCACTCCTCTGCTACTCCGTGCATTCTCCCCATGAGAGTTTTTATCACATCGGTTAATTAAGACAATCGAAGTGAAATTTACTAATTGCAAAGTAGTTAGAGAAGAGATTTGAATGTGGCCTAAAGAAAGCTTTGCATAGGAGAACTTGTTTTGTTTAAGCTGTAGGAGCGGCGAGTCAGGGAGGAATAGAGAGTGGGTAGGCCACGGTTTTAAATAAAGTACCAATATGGCGGAACTGGTGGCATTCTGTTAATGATCTGTAATTATAGTACCTCGATAGACTGGAAAAAATCAGAAGATGTTGGCTCGGAGCTGGGGGACACACACATACACATACTCTTCTGCCCAGCCACCCAGAGAGCAGGTAAACCAGGAGAGAGGAGGCTCAGCGGGGCCTGACTAAGAAGCTCTAGCCAGTGTCACCTCCTTTGGGCCAGACAAGACTGCGTCTTCTGGTACTCGCAGCTTTAGACCCCAGTTCATTAGGAGTGCCCCTCCCTCTCTGAGGAAGTACTGAACAGTGTATAACTGAGCGCGTTAGCTCAGTTCACCTGTAAGATGAGCTGCATTGATACGAAGTTAATTCAGTTAGTTTCCTCCGGAAGACCTACAAGCAGCCTGAGCATGTGAGTCCCGTTACTTTTGCTTTTTCCCAATTATTTCTGTGGGCGTTGGCGTTTAGAGCAGGTCACATACTTTGCAAACGCAAGTTAGAAAGAGCTTTCATCGATTCTCTTGATGCTTGGTGTGAACAAGAATGTTTGGGGAATCATTGGCTGAAAGAAAAAAATTCTGAAATATCATTGGTACTTTTGCCGGTCCCCACTCGAGAGGAGAATTTGGGAAGTGGAAGTGAAAACATTCATTTTAAAAGTATCTTCACTTCACTCACATAAGATGCCCAGTAACCAGCAGGACAGGAGGAAACAGGAAGACTACAGCCTCATCTCCCCGTCTCATAAGGAGTCAGGAATCGCCTGCCTCGCAGAATTGAGTTAGCCAGCAACTCTCACTACGTCCAGAAGAATCGATTGCCTCCTGTTCTGTGCCTGGCTCTGTGCTAAGAGCTGGTGGCTCCAAATGAAAAATAAGATACTGTCCTCAAGGAACGTGTGCTCAAGGTCTGGTGACAGATCCCTGTATACAGCTGTGCGGGTTGTATACTGCACAACCCTAGAGGGTACCATTCAAATCACAGATGTTGTTGATTTGTCTCTTTATTATGACAGTATTCCAACAGATGGGAGCAAAATGTCTAGGAATGCCATTTTTTTTTTCTAATTCTAGACACCCCACGGGCCAGTGTAACCTGAATAATGAGGCGGGAGGAGAAATAATTGTACAATGAGACAGTGGTCAGAGTGGGTGTATGTGCAAAGGACAGAAGGACTTAGTAGAGGGACACCTTCGTGTGTGAGAGTCAGAGACGGCTTCACAAAGGGGCTCTTTTGGAAGACCACCCCCCCTTCCCCCAGCAGTGGTAAAGTGACAGTTCTACAGTGGCAAAGAGATTGTGTTCAACACTTGATTGCCTGTGTTCGAATCTCAAATGTGCTTCTTGCTGTGTGACCTTCGGCAGGTGACCTAACCTCTCTGTGCCCGACCTTAGTTGCCGCTAATTCTATAAGGCCACAGGATTTGTATTTGCCCAGCCAGCAGGTGGTTCAGTAGGAATGAGCATGGGGAGCAGGGAGGCATCTCAGCCCTGCCCCCAAAACGGTCCAGCCTTTTCCTGGGGCGCAGACCAGACAGAGGTCAAATACACCTGTTAATAACAAAACTCATTCTGTTTTCTTCTAAAACCCAATGCCCATAAAAAATATTCAAATGTATTAGGCCCATTGCCTGATTTTCTTGATGATGGGCTGATTAAAGTGATAACATGTAAACACTTTATAGTTTGCTGACTGTGGTCCTCAGATAATGTTCATCAACTTATATTCTTTGTTTCAAGGTACAAGCTGAACAAGATTAATGTTCACCGCAGTAAGTAAACTGTTATGTCAAAAGCAAGACATAAAACTGGTTACCCTGGCTTCTAAAAATACCTCTGTGAGGCAGGCAGGATTATTGAGTGCTAAGTGATCACAGCTTAACATAGTGTGGACATCTGCTTCCTAATTGTGATGGTCCTGAAATATACTGAGTTATATATATCGATCATCTAAACTTTTCCCTTTGCTGGGTATGTCCTTGGGAACAGCCATGAAGAACATCCGGGTCCTTCACATCACCTAGAGTGGTCCACATACAAGGATCAGAAGATAGAGGTGGATGCTTCAAGATTGTTAGGGAGTCACGTGCTTGAAAGATCAGAACATGCTATTCCTTTAGAGGGTCCTTGGGATAGAAATCACAACAGTAACAGAGAAACCCCAGACTTTAGGAGCTTCCCCCAGGAGGAGGTTATTCTTCACTCCCACAAGAATCCAGCAGGAGTGTTCAGCTCCTTCCATCTCGGCTCTGCCATCTTCGGGCCCCCGTGGCAGGGTGGAGAGAGTTGAGAAGACATACCTGCTTCCGAAGAGCTTTGAAACAGAAGAGACACAAAGCACTGTGGTCTCTCTGCCCGACGAAGCCCCCTGGAGGCGGCGGTTTTCCACGGCAGCTCCACACTGTGGAAGGGGGCTCGGATCTTTGGGAGGTGGCCCCCATCTCTGCCCCCATGCAGTTAGCCCCCCACTCCACCCCCAGGCCCATGCACACTAGCTAAAGCTCAAAGAGTACCGGTTGGAGTTTGAGGTCCTGGAAACGGGACCTCAGAAATCAGGGAGACTCGCCCCCAAACTCTTCTGGATACAGCTAGGGCCAGTCTTTAGTCCAATTTTGAAATAGGCATCTTCTCACTATTCTTCTATGTCCTTCTCTGCAGACTCTGCTACAAATCCCCGTTTGGGCACTGTGCCCCCACCCCCTCCACATATGCTCTGTTCCTACGTTATGTGCCTCCTCTTCAGCCAAACCACTCATGATTTTTGTGCTTTTGATGCCTAGCGTTAGGAGGTAAAGCTGATGGGGGCTAATTTATACTAATTTGGAGTACTAATAGCTCTTTTTCTCCAGGAAGTAATTGCATTTTTGATAGAATTTTTGAACAAGCTTCACTCTGGACTTGCCGGACGCTCAGAGAAGAGGGAGTCTGAATTTAAACATAAAAAAGAAACAGAAAACCCCGATACTGTATTGTCTTTGGTGCTGTGGGTCCTATGCTTGTCTGTCTCCCTGAGCAGAGAGGAACACGGAGTAGAGATGAAGCGCTGACCGCCTGGGTATAAACTCCAAATTTGCCATTTGCTGTGCGACTGTGGGCAAGTTACCTAACCCCTCTGTGCCCTAAACACAGCTAGCGCAGAATTTCTGCAATATCCCAGGAGGGGTGTGTGCCCAGCCAGGCAGACCAGGTAGATCAGTTAGCCCTTCAGCTGGCAGTTGTATCCCGTCCAGAGAAATGACAGGAGTTAAGAGCAGGGTGTAGGAGATGTTTGTGTTTATGACAAAAAGGTAAATATGAACTCAAGTGGCAGCTTTTCCGTCCCTGAGTGGTCATGATGATAAGCCCTGAGCTGTTTAGCACAGACCCCCCTCCAGTGGCGTCCAGCATAAAGGGCTGTTACAACATTAGAACCAGTTTGCAGGGTGATTGATTACAGCAAAGGCAGCAGGATTTATACATGTATTTTGTTGGGGGGAGGGATTCAGACACATGCTTTTCAGTGAACCGGTGTTGAGTTGTCACGGGATGTTCATGTCTGTTGCTGCTGGGGGGTGGGGGGTGGTGGTGGTGGTGTGTGTGTGTGTGTGTGTGTGTTTAGTTTCACATCCACAAGGGAGGATGAGTAAATATGGAAGAAAAAAGGGAGTGACCAAATTGACCTGGGATTCAAATCTATTTTTGTATTTGTTGTGGTTAAATTGAGTCTTCTGGGTTTATTTGTTGAAGGAAGTAGCTTACTTCATTATTTACTTGATTATCCCAGAATAGCAGGCAATTAGTGCCTATGTGTTGGAAACTGCAGCTAAAGCTCTGTGATCTCCACAAAGTGCGTGAGTTTATGTCACCTTGGAAGCCTTCTAGGTGGGCTGAGTGTTTTAAGATGATGGCTGTGAGGACTGAGCCAAGAAGGAAAAACCACAGGCCCAGGAGCCAGGCCCAGCTGGCTTGGGATGGGCTCTGGCTCCCCAGCTTGCAGGCTGGATGGCCTCAGGCAAGTCGCTTAGCCTTTCTGAGGCTCGGTTTTCTCATCTGCTGAATGGGAATAATGAGCCCTCCCCTTCAGGTAGTAGTTAGGACTAGGTAAGATGATGACTTAAAAAGGTTGGTTCCCGGATTTCTCCACTGGCGTTAACCACTGTTCGTTTTACCCCTTCCCTTGTTCTGAAGCAGGTTAATCTATAACTGTTCTCCCAACAGGAAGTTTCCCGGTGGGAAAATTTAGAGCAGATGTATTTATGTGTGCATTTTCCTCACTGTGCCAAAGCGGGGAATTCCGATGCCAGCGTGTGTGAATTACAAGCCGGGGCTACACAGAACAATCCTAGGCGCTGGAGTTTTCTGAGATAAGAAGCCGCAGGAAAGGAAATCTGGCCTGAGGACCTCTGGCTGAGTCTTGGGGTGAAGTGGGGTGAGCTGAGTGTGTGAATGGGGCTTTGGCTGAGGTTTCTGTAGACAGAGGTGGGGCTGAGTCAGAACGGCTTATGGAAAACAGCTCTTTGGCCAGTGCTGAGTGAAGCTCAGCTTCCTCCGGCCTCGCCCATCTCGCTCATTCGCGTTGCTCTGGGTCATTAAGACACGAGGGGTCTGCAAGCTGACATCAGCGACTTCGGGTTGTGAGAGGAACTGATGTTGAGCAACTGGACAAAGGAATGGACCAGGGATGGCGCTGTCCCCCAGCGAGCCTGTATGCTGCAGAGCCAGATCGAGCCGGAAGCTGTTTTAGGCTGTAAGGCACGGCTGGGGGCTATGCAGCTACTATCGATGTTGTCATCTTTGTCTAAGAGTTTCTTCTGTCTAGAACTTTTTATTGAAGGGTAACGTATGTGCAGGAGAGTCCATTTAATACATTTTCACAAACTGAATATACCCAGGTCGGCAGCACCCAGATCAAGAAAGAGAACACAGTTAACCCTCGAACACTGTGGAGTTAGGGTCACTGACCCCTGCACAGTGCAAAATTCGTGTATAACTTTTGACTTCCCCCAAAACTTAACTACTAATAACCTGCTGTTGACCGGAAGCCTTACTGACAACATAAACAGTCGATTAACACATATTTTGCATGTTACAGGTATTATGTACTGTATCTTACAATAAAATAAGCTAGAGAAAAAGAAATGTCCAGAAAGTGATAAGGAAGAGAAAATACATTCACACTCAGTACTTATTGGAAAAACCTGCGTCTAAGTGGCCCCGCGCGCTTCTAACCCACGTCGTTCAAGGGTCAAGTGTATCGCAGCCCCAGACGCTTCCTGGCATCCGTCCCTCCCTCCCACGGGATGGGGGGCGGGACCACTCTCCTGACTTATGACAGCGGAGCTTAGTTTCATAAGGGCAGCTTTTAAAGGTAAGATTCCATACACACCCGTGTGAGATAGTGCTAGTTTTGATGTCGGTCACACGGAATAGCCGCATGAACCATCTTGCTCTGTCCCCCAAAGTGTTCTAAGAGGCAGTGACTAACATCTGGCATGCTTTGCAAATAGGAAGCCATGAAGTAGCAGGTTAAGACCCTTGCCCAAGGCCACACCGCTAGTAAGCCACGGAGTAGGAATTTAAGTCAGCAAGGTCCACCTTACCCATGTGGCCTCAGGCAGAAGTGGAGGGCACGGCCATCTGGAGGTACTCTGTTGTATATTGAGAAAACAGAATGACCAAAGGCAATTGTGAATTTAGGAATCTGATTAGTAAGATATAAATGCACCCCAAAACAAGGTCCGTACATTCCTGGTGCTCGCACATGTGGGAAGCGTGTTCATTTTGTGTTCACTCAACGCACGTGGGTTTGAGTACCTCGTAGGCGCACTCTGAGCTGTCCCCTCAGCTTGAGGATCACCCCGCTGGCCTGGCCCTCTCATTTATAGATGAGGAAATCGGGTCCCAGACAGTGGAAGCGACCCGCCGAAGGTCACACACTCAGTGCGTATCAAGGCTGAGACTCAGACCCTAGTGTGTGGACTCCCTGAGCAGTGCTCTATCTGTTCTGCCCCGCATTCTCCACTAATCAGCCTCTCCGCACATGCATTTTAAGGAAATTCACAGTGGAGATGATTATTCTAGAGCCTCTGTTGGGTCACAGGCCCAGGACCCCAAGTCACCTGCCCACATCCCCACCCCCAGTTGTGGAATCGGGGTCTAGACTCTTAGCTGGGCTCCACTGCCCATTTGCCCTCTCTTCCCAATGAGCTGCTGCTCACAGCCAACGCTTTCCACGCCCAGCGTGAGGCCTGGCCCGTTCCTAGCCATCTCTGGGACCACGTAATTCCCTTCTTTCATTTAGGCCTCTGCTCGAGCACATTTATAGCCGGCGTCCCATGAGCCCACCGAAGCTGTCTCGGTTGTTTGTATGAAGCAGAACCAGGTCCCTGAAGCTCATGAGTTCTCTGAGCATTTAGTGGAGGAGGAAAAGAAATCCATACCACCTGCTGTTTCTTTTCAGAGTTTCCTCTGGCTCAGACTGTTTGGTGCCCTGGGAGTCTGTGCCTCCATTCTTACACCAGCAATTATTAAGCACCTATTGTGTGTAAGGATCTCCTTCTAGAGATAAATAATAAGGTAGATGCAAATGCTTTTAGACAAGGCCATTTGTCAAATAATCCTCGAAGACGGGCACTTTGTCACACATGATTCCAAGAGCGAGGCCTCTGCCCTCTGGGCCTTTGTTCCAACAGCAGCTGGATGTGTTAGGACTTGGGTCGCAAGCGACAAAAACCCGGCCTGGACTGACATGGGAAATGATTAGCTCCTGAACTGGGAAGTCCATGCTGACTTCAGGTGTGGCTGGATCCAGGGGTCAGTGGGTGGCATCAGCTCTCTTCCGTGCCGGCTTCCTTCCCAGCCGGTCTCTCTCTGTCTCTCTCTCAGAGGCCCTGGAAAGTTACGGCCTACGTTTGACCACATCTGGGTTGAGCAGAAAGAAAGCTTCACTTTTCCCCCAAATTCCTGGGATTGACTCTCTTTGGACCATTCACTTATCTCTGAACCAACCCCGTAGCCCTGGGGAGGAACCAGCCCCACTCGAATCAGATGGATACGAACAGGGGAAGGGGCATTCCTCCGAGGAGGACCGGGGCTGTAGGGTGCGGGGCAGGCAAAAACAATAGACGTCAACGGTCGAGCGCCCCGGCCCTCCAAGTACCAGCTCTGGTGTGATCTCTGAGACAGGCTGATCTGCAGTTGGGCCAGGCAGTTGTCCCCTTGGGCACAGAGCGTGTGGCCACAGCACACGAGTCGTCTTGACCCATGGCATCTCCGTGTCGTCACCTGTCTAGGCTCATGGCATCACAGTGCTCTCTCGTCACCCCCTCGTCCCCCTAGCGGAAGACCACAGGCGCACCCCTCCCCCCCTCCATCAGCCCTGCATCCTGCAGCTCAGGTGGCTGCAGCATCTGTGCATCTGTCCCTTCCTGTCCATCCCCACATCGCTCCAGCAGCTTCTGCCCGAGGTCCCTGTTTCCCCCAACTTCCCCACCACCCTGGATGACGTTTCTAAAACAAGCATCAGCAAACTACAGCCCGTAGGCCGAGTCCAGCTTACCACCTGCGTGTCGATGGCCCACAAGCTAAAGAGAGTTTTTACATTTTTAAATAGGGAAAACTTAAAAAGAATAATAGTTCGTGATATGAAAATTATGTGATATTCAAATTTCAGTGAACATAAATAAAGTTTTATTGGAACAGAGCTGTGTCCTTTTGTTTATGTGTTATAGATGGCTGCTTCCACGCTACAGCTTCAGAGTTGAGTAGTTGTGACAGAGACCATATGGCCTGCAAAGCCTAAAATACTTACTATCTGGTTCTTTACAGAAGTAAGTTTGCCAGGTTTTGGTTTAAAATACTCTCTAATCATGTCATTCCTGTGCCCATAAATCTTCTCGTGCTCCCTAGTGTCAGTGGGACGTAGCTAGATTCCTGTTCTGGCACTTAACGTCCCCTGATCTTGTTCAACCCAAGGTTCCAGGATCTCTTCCCACCATCGCCTCCCCTGCCTCCTCCCCGACGCCCTGGCTCCCAGTCTCCCGGGCTCCCTCCCACCTTCCCGCCTCAGCATCCAGTTTGTTCTTTTGCCTAGAAAGCCTCTCTCCTCCTTCCTGGGGAGGATCCAGGATATCCTTCAGAGCCCAGCTGTCTCATCTCCTGCTCTTCCCTGAGTCATCTTTTCTGAGTTAATTGTTCCCTCTTTTGGATTCCACTAAAGCTCTGTTTAAACCTCTCTCGGTGGCATTTGTCTTGTTACCATCACCATCAGCTACATGTCTGTGTCCCCCTCCCCAGCGGATTGCAGACATTGTCTGATTAACCCATATTCCCTCGCGGCCCCTAGCACAGACCCTCAGTGCTCACCGGAAGGAAGGAAAGTCAAAATCTGGTCTGGGAGCAGCTTCTGCTCCAGAGACAGACCTGTTAGTCGTATGGGAACACACACATTGGAGGATGGCAGCTGGCAGAAGAAAAACGTTTCAGGCGGAACGAACAGGGAAGTGCTATCATCCCGCACCATTTGTGGGTAAGATAAGCAAGAGATGTGCCCTCATCGAAAGGTGTGGATTTGAGTTGACTTAATGAAACTTTAAAGAGAGGGTGGGGCATGTTCCTAGATACCCAGTTTGAATAGAGAAATCTGTGAGTGAAGAGGACCTGTGCTTCTCAGCATGTGGGCTGGTAGAGACAAGATGTGTGAGAGGCAGAGGGTGGCAGGTCTTAATGACGAGGAGGCAGAGGGAGGCAGGCATCACTGTTCAGTGGACAAAGACAGCAGCCACCATTTTAACCTATTTTATTTTCAACCTGGACACCTACTGTCACGGGGGGCTGCATAATTCTTTGTTACAGAGGCCTTCCTGTGTATAGGATGTTCAGCTGCATCCCTGGCCTCTGCCCACTGGAAGCCAGTAGCTCTCCTACCCTTAGTTGTGACAACCAAAAATGTGTCCAGAGGTCACTCCGGCAGGAAGGACACAGCTGCCCCCCGGTTGAGAACCACTTCCGCACGTGACTGCTTCTCACACTTTCTGTGGTGAAAGACTTGTTTATTTGACCAATACTCTTGTAAAGTACTAGAAGGACGAATCGCTGGAAAAGTGATCACGTACTAGGTTGTCACGATGTCAAATTGTATAAAGTGTTTAAATGCTTAGTATCACTGTCTTCTGTCGCAATGGGTAACGAATTGTTCACGGACCACACATTATTACCCCAGCTCTAGACCCAGGAAATATTAGAAGACATTCTCTGCTTCTGTAGACGTCACCATGGACTCTGGTCACTTTTTGGCCCTTGACCTGATGATTATGAATCATCTTGCACATTGACTTTACCTTCGAGTGCACCTGTGCACGCAGGAGGACCGTATTAGATTCCATGGAAAGGTGATGATTTACCTCTCATTGGAACAAGTTCAATGGCTGCCTCTAAGATAACACACCTCTGTGGGGACTTGGCATTGCTCGGAATTCTGAGGAAGGGCTGGCGTTGTCCTTTTCCATTGATCTTCTTATGAGCTGTTTTGCTTCCTGATTGTTCTCCAAAGCAGATGGCTTTGGAGCCAGAGGTCAGACCTGGTGCTGACACATTCCTCGGCCAGGCTGTCCCTGGAAACAGGCTGGTTGTAGTCCATGTTCTGGCCCAGAGTCCCAGACGGCTTCTTTCCATGGTGAGCAGTCAACCTCGGAAGCTCGAGGCCCTTGCCTTTCATGTTATAGCCCCCAAAAAGGGCTCGTACATAGCAGGAGATGCAGTTAAATTTAAATTCTAAACCTTTAACTCTGTGGAGACAGAGAGAAATGCCCACCATTCCTACTGGAAAATGAAAGTGCTTGGTATATGCGTGTCTATGTGCATGTCGGAGCATGGCAAGGTGCGAATTGAGATAGGTCAGTGACTTTTGTAGTGTTGCCATTTTAAACTAAATACAAGGTATAGTGTACTTGATGAATTCGGAGGATTGGGCAGGTGCGTAGTGGAAGAGAGGCTGGCGGGGAAGGAAAGAATGAAAATGAGCTGAGGAACCGCTGTGGCCAGGTGTCGCCTTGATTACTCCCGGAGGAAGCTGAGGCTGGCTGTTGGAATTACAGTTAGTGCAGGACTGAGGCCACAACTGGCCGTTCTGGGCTCCCAGGCCAGTGTGCATTGTCTTGTTCTTTACTGCCTCGTGACTATGAATTGTGTTAATGTTTTCGAGGAGGGAGGATCGTCCTGCGAAGACGTCAAAGGGGAGGAAAGGCCACAGGTGGAGGTTCATTGAACGAACGTAGTTCACCTTACATTTTGTCCTTGATTCGATGTTGGGACATCACAGATAGTTTCATGCCATTTATGTTCTTGCGCTAGATTCTTTCATGCACCAGGTGTTTAAGCTTCAGCCTTTAGTAACAAATCATAGTAAATGGACGTCAACATTTTTACTATAAAAACGATACCACCACTTTATAAAGCACTTGGAAGGGGAGCAATGGAAGGGGAACCACTTAGGATTCCTCTGCCTGCTGCAGCCATTGTAACAATGGTTTCGGTATATTTCTTCCCAGTTCTTTTCAGTTGCTTATTTGTTCATAGCTGCAAGGAAATCACAAGAGTTTTTTGTGTGTTGCTTTTTTCACTTATGAAAAACTTTTTCCACATCCAATGTCTGTAATGACCATTTTCAGTAATGTACTGTCTAAAATGTGCCACAAAGGGGCTCGGCTAGTCTTGTTCACTGATATTTCCAAGCATGTAGAACCTGCCCGTATGGGGTAGGTGCCAGTAAATGTTTGTGGGAGGACCAGATGAACGTGGCACAACTATTCAGCCATTTCCCTGGACAGTTAGTGACTTCCAGTGCTTTGCCGTTAGAGATAATGAATATCTTCAGAGATGTGGTCTGTCCCCCTGCCATATTTTGAATGAGAAGACACCCTTAGAACAAATATAAATGACGAATTGCTGTGTCAAAGAGAAAACCATTTTCTGGCTCTTGGTATACAGTCAAGTGCTACATAGAGTGAATTAACCCAGGTGTGCGTCTTGGGTCTGCCATTTACTTGCTGTGTGACTTAACAAATTTCTTAACCTTTGTGTGCCCTAGTTTGCCCATCTGTAAAATGGGGCTAATGATACTTCCTAGGCTTATTGTGAAGATTAAATGCAACACTGTGTGTAAGCTATTTAGATCGCTTGGCGCATAGTAAGCCCTGTACGTGTACTTGCTATTTATTTTTTATACATAAGACATGCCATGCTAAGAAAAGTCGTGCTTATTTTTCCAAATAGAAATGGTTTGTCTTAATTATCACTGTGCTTTTGATAACTCGGTAGCAGCGTGTGGCACCCATGGGTTCAGAGTTTGTTTTTCGTGAAGTAGACAGGAATCTCGGTTACTAACTCACTTCAGATATGTTACGTGCGTTATTCTTAATCTTCTAGCTGGATATTGCCTTAGAGGTGGGGCAAGACAGATGACTAAATTGTCCCCAAAGCACTCTGAGAGCGCTCCACCTAGTGTTAGAGAGAGACACATAGACAGAACCACCCAAATGAGAACAAATCCTCCATACTTATTCAGAGTTTACTACAGGAAGGGAGGGGGCCACCAACTCTTGTGTTTGGCAGAGACTCAAAGGCACGCAGGCAGGCAAGTGGGAGCTTTATAGTGAGGAAAAAAAATGGCTTCAGGTGTGCCTGGATGGGCGGTTGTTGGGCTGGGAAAGCTGGAGGCTCGTTAACTTAGAAGTGGGGCATTTTATGTCCTTGGTTTGGGGAACATATTAGTTTCCTTGAACTGCTGTAACAAATTACTACAAATGCGATGACTTAAAGCAACAGAAATTTATTCTCTCATAGTCTAGAGGCTGGAAGTGTGAGATCGAGGTATTGGCAGGCTTGGTCCCCCTGGAGGCTCTGAGGAGTAGTTGTCCTTTGTCTCTCTCCTAGCTTCCGGTGGTTGCCCGTGGTCCTTGGCTGTCCTTGGCTTGTCACTCCGGTCTCTACATTGTCATCACATGGCCTTCTTCTCTGTGTGTCTTCTCTTCTTCTTGTAGGGCCACCAGTTATTGGATTTAGAGACCACCCTAATCCAGTATGACCTTATTTTATCTCAACTAATTATATCTTCAAAGTCCTTTTGTTATGGACTGAATCGTGTCCTCTGAAAATCCACGTGTTTGACGCCCTAACCCCCACAGTGACAGTATTTAGAGATCGTGCCTTTAGGAAGATAATTAAGGTTAAATGAGGTCATATGAGGTCATAAGAGTGGGGCCCTAATCTGATAGGACAGGTGTCATTCTAAGAAGAGGAAGAGACACCAGAAGTGTGTGCACACAGAGGAAAGGCCACGTGAGGACACAGAAGGCAGCCGTCCGCAAGCCCAAAGACAGTCCTCGCCAGAAACCACCCCTGCTGGCAACTTGATCTTGGACTTCCAGCCTCCAGAACTGTGAGGAAATAAATTTCTGTTGTTGATGCCCCCGCTCAGTCTGCAGTGTTTTACGACGGCAGCCCGAGCCGACTAATATACCTTGTTTCTGAATAAAGTCATATTCCGAGGTTCCCGGTGGACACAACTTTGGGGAGGACACTATTCAAGCCATTATAAGGAGTCTATTTAGCTTCCTCTGGCTGGTCTTGAACCAGAAGTGGGGACAAACAGTTGGAAAGCTGTCCCTCCTGGACCGTGTCTGGACCATCTGGGCCAGTCGTGTTTGGGCTCCCTGGACTGGCTGCTGCAGAGGTCGTGGGTCAGAGTTTCGTTGTCCTGTATGGTCTGGCCATCGTGCGTTTGGATGTTCAGGCTCTTATTATTCTGTTTTTAACTGAGTAAAGCCCTTGGTCTCTCTAGACTTCAGTGTTCTTTCTTCCATTTCAAACGGGGTGTTAGGTGGTTCTCGGCGGGTGGGACAGGGATGCTCAGCATCAGGGCAGGAACAGAGGCGGGATGACAAGGATGGCTCAGGAGATGTTGCCCCAGTGATTTCCGTCAGCCCGTGTTCCCTCCTGGGTGGAGAACAGTTGGACCATGTGACATCTGGGGCCTCCTCCAGCCAGAAAATTTCATGGTGATGGCTCCTGGAGAGAGCAGTCCTTCTGCTGGGTCTTCCAATTGTACTTTTATTTTTCGTGCTGCTTAATCTTTTTTGGAAAGTCCTAAAAGAGGGAAAGAATTTTAAACTCCTTTTCATGCTGATTAAGTCAGTGATTTAATCTAATTATTTTTACTCTTCTTTGAGACATGAGGGAGGTGGTATAAAACATAGACATTCCAACTGTTGCCTGGGAAAGGTGTAACATTCTTACCTAAGTTATTTTAAACCACAAACTTGGGAAAGATCTTGATTTTTTTGCTTTTGGTTTCTGGCCCTTGGGTAGCTTCTAAAACATAGAAATGAAAATGATAGAAATTTGAAGTTATTCAAATTACTTTCCAGCCTTCCAGCCTAACTCTCAGAGTTTCAGAATAAATGTCAGAGCTTAGAATGTGGGGTTATTTTTAACAAGGGTAGAAAGCAAAGAGAATGGCATGTTTTGAGGCAATTTTTTCCTGTTCAAAAAATTCAATTCACAGTTTATATT
>NW_006494609.1:15767117-15772173 GCF_000325575.1 Pteropus alecto
ATGGACGTGTATCTCTGTCAAACACTTCCATCTGGGAAGGGTCATGGGTCAGCATATGAGCTGTAGCTGGGGAAGCTTGGAGCTGAAAAAGCACAACCAGCCAGACCATCTCCTGGATCCCGGACATTCTTCTGCTTGGAGCTCATTCCAGTGGCTCCTGGGTTTGCAGCGGAAGGGAGGTGGAAGGCCCAATTCTCATTCACTCAGCGAGGCATTTCCTGAATACCTGCCTTGTGCCAGGACCTGGCAGCTCACAGGCTTGACCGGTGCAGCCAGAGCAGAGTGAGCATGGTAGGAAAGGTGACGTGATGAGGCTGCGTGCACACAGGAGAGGTCATGTGACGCCAGACCACGTGGGGCCTTGAAGGCCTTGTTGACAGGGTCTGGGGCATTTTTCTAAGAGTAATTGAAAGCCATTTAAACCATAAGTGTAGGTGGAAAATCTGGGCTGGCTGCCATGTGGAAAATAAGGAGGAGCAGACTGAGAAGGGACATGGGAGGCCAGGTAGGAGGTTGGTGCCGTGGTCCAGTGACAGATGATGCTGGTGGGGGAAATGGAGAGGTAGGTGGACTTGAGAGCCATTTAGGAAATAGGATTGCCAGGACTCTGCGGAGGATTGGCTGAAAGGGGCAGAGAGTATCAACATTTAGTGCAGGAAATAGAAGCCATTCTCAGTATTTTAAACAGAAAGGAATCTAATTCCGGGAATTGGGTACTTACAAAGTTGAAGGAAGGGCTAAAGGAGCAGGAGTTGGAAATGGGGTGATCAAATTAAAAAGCATCCCACGTGAGAGTAAGGAAGTGGATGCTGTTGCCAGGAGAGCCTCTCAACACTTAGGTCTCTGTAACCTGGGTTGCTAGCGAACACCTGCCTCTTATCTGCCTCTCAATTTCCTAGATTGACAGAACCTCCTTCTCATAGGTAGTTCAGGCTCAGCAGAGTAGGAAGTAGGGCTGGTGCATGTGACCGCGCAGTGCACAGCCTGCACACCCATTTCTGTTGCCTCTGATTGGAAGGTTCATAGAAGGAAGTTGAAATGGATGCTGAATGCCAGCTAGCCTGCCACCCCTCAGGGGATTTGAGAGGGGTCATCTAGGACAGCACTGGGATTTCTTTCATGCAGACCAACGTGGATGGTGGGCCTTTCACTGGCTACGGGTTTAAGGTACTTACAGGATGGCCAAGGAGTGATAGGCAGTTGGCAGCTGGGCGTGTTAGGTCTTGAATTCCTAAATATGCAGATGTTGGAAAGTCAGAGCCAGGTTACCTGGGGAGAGTACGTAGGTGGAGAAGTGGACTCAGGACAAGCAAACACCAGCATTGGAGTCTCATGGAGGAGGGGCCCTCTGAGGTGAGCGACTGGGCAAGTGAGGAGAGTGTGGGCTCAGAGAAATCGAGGACATTGCAAGGAGGTGGGATAACACAGCAAGGTGGGTGAATCTTAATGCATTTTGCTAAGTGCGAGAAGCCGGACTAAAAAGGCTGCGTATTCTGTGATTCCATTGATACGACATTCCGGGAAAGGCAATCTACAGGGAAAGGAAGCATCAGTGGTTGCCAGGGACTGGGGTGCGGGGGAGGGTTCGACGACAAAAAGGCAGAGAAGGGAGTCTTGGGGTTGATGAAACGATGCTGTCTCAGGGGTGTGGCGGTGGATACACAACTCTGTGCATTTCTCCTACCCATAGAAGTGCACACCACAAAGAATGAATTTTACCGTATGTAAGATAGATGGGTGATTGAACAGAGAGAGAGGTGATACATTCATTCACTCATTCATTCACACATATGTTCATGCACAAATAGGAAGTGGTCAGTTTTATTAAACATTTCAAAGAAGTCAAGGAAGATGAGTGACAGGTTTCTCTCAATTCATGAAATAGTGGCCTAGACCAGCGGTCCCCAACCTTTTCGGCACCAGGGACCAGTGCTCCTATGAGAATCTAATGCCTGATGATCTGAGATGGAGCTGAGACGGTGATGCTAGCGCTGGGGAGCGGCTACAAATAGAGATGTAGCTTCGCGTGCTGGTCCGCCGCTCACCTCCTGCTGTGCGGCCTGGTTCCTAATAGATCACGGACCAGTATTGGGATTGGGTACCCCTGGGATTGGGTACCCCTGGCCTAGACCTCTGCATGGGTGGGTCCCGGGCCACATGCAGAATTGACCTCCAAGACGCAGTGTCCATTCCTCCTTTCAAGAGCATGATGTCTTGCCATGGCCCTTAGAACTTTCAGGAATACAGAACCTGCTCCTTGGGTAATGGGGACCTTAGCCCCGAGATCTGTGCCTGTCATGGGTAAAATGCTCAGATGAGAAGAGCAAGGTGTTGGTTGGGCTCCCAGCCTGGAATCTTCTCTCACCTGTGCCAAACCGTGGCCGTGTGTCTGCAGGTGAATCCTTTAGCCTCTCGGAGCCTCTATTTCCCCATCCGTAGAATGGGAATAATGACCCTCTCAGGATTGATATGGCAGATTAAAGGGCTTGTAAAGTTAGTAACGCAGCCTTTAAACCTTGACACGGGCGCCACCCTCTCCATGGGCTTGCTGCCCACCCCTCCTCCCCAGGTCAGTCACCCTGGCTTTGTTCACGCCTCACCGGCACAGCAAGCTTCTCACTGGCTCCCAATCATCTGTGTACCTGTCTGTCTCCCCCACCAGCCCCTTAGGACACATCTGTGAGGCTCAGCACCTAGCTCAGTGCCTAGTAAATGCTCAAAAAATGTGTATTGATTTGTACTCTCTCAGAATCAGAGTGTTCTCCATCCTGGTAACCTACCACTTGCCGAATAACTTTGGCTTCCTCTGAAAGTCAGCTCACCCTCCAAGATGAGGAGCTGCCACGCTCCAGGATGCTCCCAGATGTATCAGGGTCTCGCCTGCTGTTCCCCAAGAGAGTCCAACACCTACTGCATGGGCGCTCAGCAAAGACTTATTGAGCAAATTAATGCATTCGGAGAACTAGCAGCAATTTTGGTCAAAGTGAAGAGCCTTGAAAAGGCAACACTAACTGAGGGTTTCTGAAATGTAATGGTGTCAACGAAAGAGATCAAGTGCACCTAGGGGTCTTGTTTATGGGGGGTTAGAAAACTTGGCAGCTGATGTTGCGGCGGGGGTATTGCAGATACTTTTGTCCCCAGGGATCTGTGGTTTGCCCTCAGCTGTTTAGGAAGGCACGTGGCAGGAGAGACCCCCGCTCCCCCAGCCCGGCACGCAGTGGAGGGTGGATGGACCGGAGGTAGGCAGACATCCGGGTTTGAGGACAGGGCTGTGTCCAAAACCAAGAGTGATGGAGAAGCCAGTTTTGGGCACCGAGGTCCAAAGGAAAGAATTCTAAGATGAGGGTGGGGAGTGGCTGCTGGTGGTTGTCAGCTTCCCCTCCCCGCCTCCTTCCCCTGGCTCAGGCTATGGAGGGTGCTGGGATCCCTGATTTCCTGAGCTGAGCTCCACCTGCAGACACATTTCTTCCCTCTGCCCACACCCACCACCCCAGGATTTCTGCGGCTTAAAGGCTTAGGCCTGACCTCGAAAGCTGCAGTGCGCACACCCTGTTGATTCCTCCTTGTCCCTGGTGGGGATTTGAGCAGATAGGGCAGGTTCAGCCCTCTCAGACATGCCAGCATTACGCCCTTGAACGTGGCCCAGGGCTCCAGATCCCAGCTAGTCCATGAGAGGAGAAGGTTTTCTCAGGAAGCCGGGGTTAAAGTGCCTGGGCACAGAGATGGTAACGTGGTCCATCTCACCTCGCTCTCTCGTTTCCCCGCTAAACTGGCTTTGTCTTCTCTTTTGCTTTTGCAAACCAGGGCTCATTCTCTGGAACAGGGCGGACAGACCTCCTACGGAGAGAGGAGTCTGTAAGTTAAGGTCCTCACATGACAGCAGCCTCACTGGCTACGTGCCATGCGTACATTATCTATCTCATTTAATCCTTACAGCAACCTGGCCAGCAGGTTCTACAGGATCCCCGTTAATAGGTGAGGTGACAGCCATGAAGTGCCAAGGAACATGCCAAGGAACGTGCCAAGGGGCAGAGGCACTTCCTGAAACCTAAGTCATCTGCTTCTAAAGAGAGTGTGCCCTGAGCAGCTGCCTAGGCTGTCTGCAGTTCACAGTTGCTGCTGTTGGTGACAAAGGTGAGAGGGACAGAGTTCCTCCTGCAGGTGCTCTGTACCCTCATATACCAGTTTCTAGCGGATTTGACCCCTGAACTGGGGACTGGACTAGTCCCAGCTGCCAGCTGGGAAAGGCAGGTGGCCATCTGCCTGTTTGAGCCTTTGTTATCTGTGCCAGGGCATGCCACACATAGTAGTGGTGACTGTTTCATTACCTTGTGTGGCCACAGATTGCAGCTGAAAAAACAGGGGACAGAAAGGTTAAATGACTCAGCCAGGGTCCCACAAGCTCATGGGAAGTTGAGCCAGGACTCCAATCCAGGTCTTCCATCTCCCGATGCAGGGTGGTTTCCGTTGTTAGGGGCAGCCCCTAACCCTGGAGAAGAATGCGGCGTCCCCCTGTGAGTCCTGGTTCATGTGGCTGAAGTCCTTGGGCTGGTCGCTACCTACTCTGAGCCCCATCTAGAAAGCGGGGACATTTACAGCTGCTGTGCCTGCCTCACGGGCTCAGGATGTATCTGGAAGACTTGGGTGGGTACAGAGAACAATGGGTCATTGGCAGCTGGTAGCTCTGCTGGTTACTCACTGTCTTTGCTGGCAAAATGAGGGTGATGGCTGGCATTTGCTCCCCTCTGCAGCCTCCATCATATGCATGGGGCTTGCAAAGCGAGGTGCTGTGGCTGAAGCGGAAGCCTGTTCCTACCAAGGACAAAACCGTTTATAATCCACACCCCCTCCCTGCTGGAAGCCAGATGATATGTCTTTACAGCAGAAGGGCACTACCTTATTCTAATTTTCAAAAAATTCCCAGGATTGGATAGATGACCAGCTCTCAAAACACTGGTTTAGAGAATCAGGAACTGCTTCGAATTTTCATGGCAGAAATGTCTATTGCACTGAAATATCCCAGACAGTTACATTTCTCCTGGAAACGAGATCCTGG
>NW_006494609.1:15772388-15799586 GCF_000325575.1 Pteropus alecto
GACGAACCTTAGCAGATCCATGCCCTTGAGCTGACAGCAATTCTATTCAAGAATTTTGATTACAGGAAAAAAAAAAAAAAAAAAACCAGAGAAGTGAAAGAATCTATATTAAATGTTGCTTGTTTTAAAACGGGAGCATTTTCTGGGTGACTAGGGAACTAATCTTTTCTATGTGTTGTTGGGAGAATCTAATCGTAAAAAACAGAAAAGTTTCCATATAAGGGAGAAACGATCACTTTCAGAGTTTAGGGCCAAATTACATTTACAGAGAAGGGATTTTTGTCCCGGGAGTTTATTTAACGGGCACTTACCAGGCTCCCACCATGTCATTCTAGGTATTTAAGGGGTTTACAAAGGCAATGAAAGCATTTTTATGGGACAAGATGAGATAGATTGTTATTTTTGTTAGTGTGGATCCCTGCCTTCCAGAAGCTTCTGGTCTAGCTGACATAATGAGGACCAGTGAAGAGGATGTGGGGGTATGGGAGTGTCTGAGGGGGACCTCCAGAAATGACATTCACAAAGTGGTTATCCACTGGTTGTCTGAATGCGGCGGGGGGCCGTGAGAAGGAATTATTCCTCCATTACTCAGAATATTATAAGGCCTGAAAGGCAGACATGTTGCTCAGACCACTTGGGAGGGGTTGCAAGAGGGGTGTCAGGGATGGCACCTGAACCCCAAGACTTTGACTCCCAGGGCAGCGGGCTCTGCACCTCCCAGGCCGCCCGCCATCCCGGATGATGTGATTCTCTAGCAGGAGTGATGGTGCCCGCCATGGCAGGGGCATAGCTGGGGCCAAAGGAGGGCCTAAGACATGGCCCTCGGCGACCCAAGATGCCAGCGGAAGCACACCTGGCCCCTGAGCGGGCCCGAGGGGGTCCGGGGAATAAAGGGACAAGAACTCGATGCTCTGAGCCCTCATCCCTTCCCCTTGCTCCACCCGCGCTTCGAGTCCAGCTCCAAGACCGACCCCCGAGACTCTCCCCACATCATCAAATAACACTTTGCCATGTCCTCCTGTCTTGCAGCAATTCACGAGTTCCCCGCGGACCTGTTCTCCAATAAGGAGCGACAGCACGGAGCCGTCCTGCTGCATGTCCTCGGTGTAAGTGGCCCTCGCCGTGGTTCGTCTGTAAACGCCAGGCAGGGGAAGCCGGTGTGCAGAGCGTGGCAGAGCCATAGCGCGGCAGACATCACGTGCAGCCCTCACGGAGCCCTGGGGGGTGGGGGGGTGACAGATACTGGACTCACTTTACCCACAAAGAAACAAAGTCTTAAGGATGCTAGGCGACTTACTCAGTGTCACACAGCGAGCGGCCCCGGAGCCAAGACAAGAATCGAAGTCTCCCGGTGCCTCTGCTTTTGTAAAATGGGAGGGATAGCGTCTTTCCCAGTTGCGTAGGCATGAATGAATGTGGGCAAAGCGCATCGGACGTCACGTGGCACGCAGGAAGTGCTCTGTCTGTACGTGCTTGTTGTCATGATTCCCATGAGTCCCCCCTTCCCACCCCCGTTTTATCACCTTGACCTAATTATAGTTTAAAACTTTGGTGCGCTCCTCAAACTTTCCTCTCTTTTTACATGGGCCTTGATGGCAAATGGTGGAGTTTAAGTAGCAATTCAAAAAAGGAATTACAGATAAAAGCTGCTCTTCTCCGACAGGGCAGACAGACTGCAGCCTGCAGCCGCTGCTCGTGTTTGCAAATAGTTTTATGGAACGCAGCCATTCCCATTTGTTTCTGTATTATCAACGGCTGTGTTCGCTTCAGTGGCAGAGCTGCGTCCTTGTGACGGAGACTGCGTGGTCCACAAAGCCAAACAGAGTTATTGTCTGTCCCTTTGCAGAAGAAGTTTGCCAGCCCTGTTGGATGGTGTAGGGGACTTAACAGCGGTCACAGTTAGCTCTTCCCCTTTGGATCGACCGCAGCAAATGTCCCTTCTGATCAGATTCCCAACCTTCCAGCACCATCTACTTAAATGTTTAAACCCAACCAAGTTTTAGCCTTTGAGAGAGATAATTAAGAAAGTGAAAGCTGGGATTCTCATACGAATAGTAGCCACCGGCGAATAATGAATGAGCGAAGGTTTAATTAACAGGATAAATCATTAGTGAAATTAAAGGTTAGAATGAAGATTAGAGGCGAATTTTGAATGTATTTCTGTCATAGAGCTATTATCTTCCTAGTTTCTCTGGCTTTCTCATGCACCCCCCTTTCACTAAGAGGGTGCGGGTTTGGCAAATTAGTTCAGTAGTTCTGTCACTCTGCTTCGTAAGAGTCGTGAAATTGCTGAGACAAAACCTTTTTGTCTGGACTTGCGAGGACCTCAGGAATTTCTCAGGAACCCTTTAGAGCAGGGCTTACCAGACCGTGGCTGGAGGGCCCGATCCAGCCCACCTCCTGCTTTTATAAATAAAGTTTTATTGCAACATGGCCACGCCCATCCATGGCTGGTCTCCCACAGCAGCAGAGTTGTTGTGACAGAGACTGCGAGGCCAAGAATACTGTCTGACCCTTTAAGAAATAGTTTAGTGACCTTTCTTCAGAGCAAGAGCAGACTAGCTTTGGTTTAGGAAGCTTCTGACAACTTCCCAGTGCGAGCGATGGGAATAGTTAGCACAATCTTGGCCCCCGCTTGTCTCCCCAGTGTTTTCAGAGGCGTCGGACAGCCAGAGGCTTTGCCTGGGAAGTGATGTTGAGGGGAACTTCTGAGGGTGTGAATTCAAGTCCAAATCCTGAGATTTGCAGAAGGGTCTCTCCCACCTCACTCTCTCCCGTTTACCCTCACCCCCAGTATTTGTTTATTTTTGCTTCCCCCCAAAAGATGATTAAACCCAGAAACAGCCAGGCCTGGAATGCAGTAGATACCTACCTCGGATGCCCCGGCCACGGCTAATGTAGCTTCCATTTTATTTACTGACGATTAATTGTGATATTATCAGAGTATCACACTGTTTTGGGTGAAGCAGCCCAGCCTCTTCCTCTTTAGCAAACAGGGCGTCCATACCACGTTTTCATTGAGAAAGAAGTGGCTTCTCCCAGCGCTTAGCATCGAACCCCATCTCTTTTCCATGGGTCCTGGTCTCTGCCTCTTCCTCCAACCTCACATCCTTCGTGTCCTACCTCACTCTTGCTTTGTCCTGCCTGTACCCGTGTCCTGGCTGTTCTTTAATGCCTCTAGCACACTCCTGCCTCAGGACCTTTGCACTTGCCGTGGCAGGCATCCTCGCTGATGCGCTCTGCCTCCCTCTCCTTCGCAGGCTCTGTACATGTTCTACGCCCTGGCCATAGTCTGCGATGACTTCTTCGTTCCATCTCTAGAGAAGATCTGCGAGGTATGTGGGAGGGACTTGGGGTCCCTTGGCGAAGCCTTGGAGGGGACCGGGGATGATCGAGGACACATGGCACGTCAGTGCCAGGCCGAGGACGGCCGGCGTGGGGAGCAGTCTGGTGGTGAAGATGATCAGGTCAAGTACTTAGTGTTGCCACACGAAACCCTCACTCCGAAACCCCCAGATTAGAGTCGGTGGGTGGCGTCCTCTCCCAGACTTGGCAGAAGAAATTGCTTCACAGAAGGCTGTCGGGACAATTAAGCCGAACCTGGTTAGTTAGGGAGCATTTGTCCTAACCGGGTGCAGGAGGCGGGTACCGGGTGGGGGTCTGTGTCCCTGGGGAGGATGCTGAGCTGCAATGGCAGGGGACGCCCTTTGTCCCAACAATTGCAGGTGGACATTTTCGCCTTTTAATTATTTTAGGTTTTCACTTTCTTTTCGTTTTTCTCCCCATACGCAAGACCCCAGTCTTTCTGTGCTCTGCCCTGCTCTTGGCTCTGAACCTAGGAAGGAGAACTCTCTCTGTTTTCGGCACCTACTGCGTGCACACTGCTTAGGGCTTCGCACGCTTCACTCCCGTGAAATCTCCCAGCTTTTCGAGGCCGTGTTGTTGCTGTGACATTCGCAGCTGGGGACACAGATTGTTAGGGGCAGGCACTTCTTTGCTACTTTACCCCACAGTTGAGCAGAGAGCAGAAACTAGCTGCTTTTGACTTGAGTTCTTGAAATAGTGAGCGACCAGGCAAAAGTACACCAAGATTTGCCCTAACCTCCCCATCCTCCACTCAGATCAAGCCCGATGGGGGAGGGGGACGGGATTCTGGGGTGGGGGCTCAGCAGAGTAGCTGAGGGGTATGTGTGTGTTCAGGGTGCAGGGAGGAGAGGCCATCGGCCAAGGGGCTGGCTCCCCACACTCTGCCTGGCCTGCGAAGTGTCCAGTTAGCATGTCCACTGCCCCCACGTCACAGCCTGAGGACCTGTGGTCACTTCTGTTTCAGAAACTCCATCTGAGCGAAGATGTGGCGGGAGCCACCTTCATGGCTGCCGGAAGCTCGACGCCCGAGCTCTTTGCCTCCGTTATCGGTAAGAAACCCCACCAGCCCAGGACACAAGACCTGGGGAGAGCCCCGGCTTGGCGCCCTGACCTCTGAGGGCGTTTGTCAGCTCTGAGCCTCCGTTTTCTCATCAGTGACGGGAGAGTCGGGGAGACAGGAAGCGCATTAGTGGTTCCCCGGGGCAGAACCGCGACGGGGCGGGGTGGGGGAGCTGACAGGTCCAGCGTTTCTCTTTGGGGATGATGCAAGTGTTCTACAATTAGACCGTGGCGACGGTTGCACAATTCTGTGACTAGACTGCAAAATACCGAATTGCTACTTTCAACAGGTGTGATTTGTGGCACGTGAGTTATCTGTTAATAAAGCTGCCCCAGACACCTGGGAGGATCGGGGTAGCTGGTCCGCGCCCGCCCCCCTCGATCTGGCGTTCTCACGGCATCTCAGGAGTTCTGTCTGATAGTGAGAACACGTGTTGACAAGTGGGGGTGGTGCGGGGTCAGGGGGACGCGGAGCTCTCAGCCAGCCTGGGTCTGGGGACCGGCCGGCCGGGCCTTGCACACGAGGAATTGTGCCTTTTCCTTTCCAGGCGTGTTCATCACCCACGGAGACGTCGGGGTCGGGACCATCGTGGGCTCTGCTGTGTTCAACATCCTGTGTATAATCGGAGTTTGTGGGTTATTTGCGGGGCAGGTCAGTGGTTTCTCTCCTCTTGTGAAGTGACGTAAGGGACGGCAGAGGGGAGACCCGAGGCCCAGCCTCCTCCTCTTGTGAAGTGACATGTGAAGTGACATAAGGGACGGCAGAGGGGAGACCCGAGGCCCAGCCTTAGCCATGCCCCTAACTCCCTGAGGCTTTGAGCGAGTCGATTGCCACCTCTGAGTCCCCGCCTCGTGTGCAGCCGGCGTCTGACGTCCTCCACCTCCCGCAGTCTGCGGGTCTGAGAGCATGAAGGGTGGCAGCTCCCTCATCCAGCCCGTCCAGTCCGAGGGAGAGAGTTCCTTCGATAGCAGTGAATGTTTAAGAGGCACCTCCTGTAACCCTGGCCCTGAGCTAGTTTCTGGAAATATTTGGGGCCTGCCTTTGGCCCCCCAGCAGGGAACATGTAACTAGCCCCCCATTGACAGCCCATCAGCATCTTCCTGGCCCTCGGGGCCCTGGGGATTTGCTCAGAAAATTGGGTGGGCACTGCCTGGCCGAGGGAGGTAGAGGAAGACAGCCAGTTACCACCGGAAGGTTCCATCATGGGGAGGAAGACCGAGTGTGTTTGGCCTCAGCCTTTTTTTTTTTTTTCTTTCTTTTTTTTTTTTTAGGCGAGGCAACCCTTGGTCGATCTCACAGATTGCAAGGACCTTGTCAGTTTGCAATTCCTTATTTTTTACGCCTACAGCATCCGGTCTTCCTAGGCGGTCTCCCGTCCAAGCACTAACCAGGCCCAACCCTGCTTAGCTTCTGAGATCAGACGGTATCAGGCTTGTTGAGGGTGGCATGGCCGTAGACTGGCCTCAGCTTTGATGCAGGGCTCCTGTCGCGAACGTGCCATATTGTTGCCTTGGAGGAGTAGAGGGCAGCTTTGCCATCTTTCATGAATATTCCGTAGTTTTGTTCTGTTACCCAGATATAATGAGGAACACAGGGTGGCCCCGAGCAGCCAGGCAGGTTCGTCCGTGGTGGCAGTTAGGAGTGGGTGTGTCGCTGTACTGTGCGGTGCCTGGGGAGGTGGGGAAGACCACCCCCAGCAGCTGTGCCCACCCCTGTCCTCCCAGCCAGTAGTAGCTGACAGTCCTTTGCTTGCAGGTGGTCCGTCTGACGTGGTGGGCTGTGTGCCGAGACTCTGTGTACTACACCCTGTCTGTCATCGTGCTCATTGCCGTGAGTTCCCCTCCTGCCCGTGAGGTCACAGGACCCTGCCCGCCTTTGTCCCTGTCCCTATAGCTAGAGAATCGATAGCACCCCAGCCATGGAGTGTGCTGACCACTCACTACCATCTCATTGACCAGTCCCCTTGCTACTGAGGCTCAGGTAGGTTGGTTTTTTTGTCACTTGCTTGAATATTTAGCAGGATGTTTAAGACTCGTGCCAAATGTGGAATTACTTCTCCAACAGAACAGTTTCCCATGTTCTAGGCTGGCTAACACCTCAGGCTATCACTGCCTCTAAATGCCAGTAGCCTTTCACTGGGTTGTAAAAACTAAATATATCTCCATAAATACCCCCCAAGTTCCCCAGATGGTGGCACTGGACTCCCCTCTGTTGAGTGCCACTTCCTCAGAGCCTTGAGTTTGGAGAGCCTCAGAGCGATGTCCGGGCAGGATGACCCTCTCAGAAGCAGCACCCCAAAGCAGTCCCCGTGGTTGCTGCCCACCATGACAGCCAGGAGAGGGGTGCACCAGGCCCAAGTCTAGAAGGCAGCCCCCTGGCCTCTCCTGGGGTCCCATACAGGGACCCTCATGTCTCCAGGATCAGATTGGCGGGTGCAGCCCCTCCACCTCCCTGGCTGGGGTACTCCCGGGACTCCCCCGTTGGACCACATTTATCCACGTCACCTGCTGGAGAGGCGGGGTGTGGTCGTTGGGTAGTGTGGTGCCTGATCGGGAAGCCATGGCATCCCCGCCACCGCCCCGGCCTCCCTTCACGGTACCTGTGGGTCCTTTGCCCTCAGCATTTCCAAAGAGGTTACTCTTTGTTTTTAAGAAAATGACACCCCTTCCTTCTTATACACACAGGCACCATAGGTAGGTAGGTAAATAGGGAGGGAGGGAGATCAATAGATAGGTGTCTTTTTCAGTGTTTAAGATTCTTGATTGCAGCAACTCTGTTCTGTCAGCAAGGGCGGGCCCCTGCCAGGTTGGCCCCAGCAAACGCATGCGCCAGAATGAAGCACAGGCTCTTTCCCCGGGAGGCCCGCGCTATGCTGGGCTGCAGGTTGCAGCATCTGCTGGCCTAGGTTTCAGCTAAGGCAAGGCCACCTTCTGCAGTTGAACCCAGAAGGAGCCCAAATTTCTGTGGGACGCATAACACGCCAAGATGTGTCAGCTCTGGGTGCTCAGGGGTCTGAGTCTTTTTTGTTGGGGATAAATATGTCCACCCACCCTTTGTTTCTTTTGCTTTCCAGTTCATTTACGACGAAGAAATTGTGTGGTAAGTTTTTTTAAAGTTTGTTTCTCGCTGTTCCTTTTTTCGTGGTTGTTAGTATCTTTGCTTGCCGGGTTCATTGAATCTTCTTTCAGATTATTTTTACAAACTTTAGCTTATGAACTTGTGAAAGTAAGATGTGTATCATTCTAAGCAATCATGCCTTTATTTGTCCTTTCAAAGTGACAAAAATGGTTTCTCTTAATGTTCCCACCCTGCCAGATAGCAATAAAGCTAACATATATTATACTTATGTTTATACTTTGTCATAGTAAATTATATTATAAAACTAAAATGATAAAAACAGTATGGTATTTTGCACAAGGATAAGCATAGGCCAGTATGGACCCTGGAACTGAAAACCCAGTAGTGGGCCCATTTCTGGGCTGGGGAGATGACAGATGTCGTGACAAAGCAGTGAGTTAGGGACGGCATCTCATGTCCTGCTGGGACAGCTAGGAATCCACACAGAACGAGATAACATCAGCTCTCGCACTCACACCTCACGCAAGAGTCAATACCGGGTGAATTAAAGATCTTACCGTAAAAAGCATAATTAAACAAAATCACATAGAATAAAACAGAGAGACTCATCTTAATGACATTGAGGTAGAAAACGATTCCTTAATTAAGATACATATGGTGCAAACTTTAAAGAAAAAGTTGATACGTCCACTCTACAGGGCATGACCGTATCCTACATTCATAAGCCATGGAAATGTTCTCTTCATGGCAGTGAATCAGAATCTGCATGCCGTGTGTGACTGATTGTGGGTGTGTATTCGGGAGGCCTCACATGAGTGGTTGCGTGCTCTGGGCCCAGAGAAACCTTCTGGTCCCCTGCTGGCCCCTCACCGGCGTCCGTAGATGGAGTTTGGAGGGGCGGGGGCATTGCTCAGATTGTCTACTAGTCCCCGTGTGGCTCTGCTGGTCCTGGGGCTCTTATCACTAGAGGAAGAGCTCCCAAAACAACTGTCACCCATGCCAGGCACATAGTAGGCCTTTACTACACATTTGTCAGATGAATGAACAAATGAAAGCTGTCTGGCTCCTCAGAGGCCTGCGGTCAGTTACAAAAAAGAAATCCCTCCCTCCCCCAAGCTTGGGGTTGGGTGCTGCATCTTCAAGACAGCAGTAACCGTGTGTCCCAGAAAGACCCCCGTCCTACCCTGTGCCAGTGTTCATCCCAGGGGGTACTGTACCCCAGCTTCAGGTGATTCTTAGGGCCCTTCCCCTCTGCACGCTTGGCAGTCCCAGGTGATCATGGGACCTCTAACTGTCCAGTGGGCATGACTCCAGGCTACTCCCCTCCCTGAGTCCTCGGATGTGGTGGCCTGGCCCCTCCTTTTTCTAGGTAGCTGAGAGACCTAGCCTGAGTCCTATAGACCCCCTGTAGTTGAGAAGACCCCACCCTCAGCCTTCTCTCTCTGTCACCAAGAGGGCTTTAGTTGGCGGGACAGCCGTGGGCTGGGGTGGCTCGCCTGCATGCCCGTGGCCTAGGTCCTGGGCCCAGGGCCAGACGTTGGGGACGGAGATCAGGACGTCCTGCCCTGCTCCAGCCTCCATAGCGGTCGAGCGAGCCTTCAGCACCGAGGGCCTCTCTCTCTCTAACCACAGTCTCCTTTCTCTCTTTGAGGTGGGAAGGCCTGGTGCTCATCATCTTGTATGTGTTTTACATTCTGATCATGAAGTAAGTGCCCTTTGACGCCTCAATGCACATCCTGTCTAGCCTTTTGTCAGAGCAGGGAACAAACCTCTGCCAGACCTTTCAGTCACCTTCGGCCAGCCCCCGTTCTCCGGGGACACCCCACTGGGGGCAGCCAGAATGGGGGAGACATGTTCAGACACTGTTATTGGGGTGCTGTCCATACCCGGCAGGGGAGCCAGGACGGCAAGGTGCAGGACGAGGCCACTCCCAAAACGAGGAGCGAGCAAGCATCTCTCTCCCATCCTGCTTGAGGCTTCTCCATGACCTACGGTGAATACTGTTTCTCGCTGTCCGTATAAACGGCCGGGCAGCCTCACTTCTGCTCCAAGCTTCAGAAAATGGCGCCTCTCAGGGCTGCTGCCTCGCACAGCTGCAGGGGGCGCCACTCATAGTACTGATGATGCAGACGCTGGGTCTGGGGCTGTGCACCCTGGAGGCCCGCTAGAAGCTGCGCAGGTCAGAACCATCTCAAAAGTACCCATGAGGAATATCATTAGCCATAAAAAGGAAAGACATTTTGTCACGTGCTACAGAATGAATGACCCTCAAAAACATTATGCTGGGTGAAAGGAGCCAGTCACAAAAGGACAGATATTGTCTGATTCCACTTATATGAGGCACCTGGCTCAAACTCAGAAACGAAAAGCAAATTAGAGATTGCCAGGTGCTTGGAGGGGGGCGTAATGAATCATTAATTGACCAACAGGCACATGGTTGTTTGGGATCCTGAAAAAGTTTTGGAAATAGTGCTGATGGTTGCCCAACCTTGTAAATGTAATTAATGCCACTGAATCGTGCACTTCAAAATGGAAAATAGTTAAAATAGCAAATGTTATGTTGTATATATTTTTCCACATTAAAAAAAAAAGAGAAAGCTACGGATGAGCTGAGCCATATTCAAGTTTTATCTTCTTCATACCTCCACGGGTAATTACAAAGAAAAACGCTAAATTTTATGAGGCTGTGAATCGTAAATAAAAAGAGATGATGAACTCAAACTGCAGGAGAATTGTCCTTAAAAGATCTGAGTGTCGTTCAGTGAGGCGGACAGCCTGAGGATCTGGGGTGGAGAATGTCTTCTCTGTGGGGTGGGGTGCTGGGCCAGTGAGGCCGGCACAGGGCCCCCAGACTCGCATCCGTGGGAGAAGGACAGGCCTGGTAATGCCCCCTTTAAGTCTGTGCCCGAGGCCGGGCTGAACTTTTATCAGGAGGGGCTTGTGATGTGCAGTAAGTAGACATCGGTCATTTTCTCGGGCTGAAGGGTTTTTATGTCCCCAGGAAGCCCACCGACAGCTCGGTTGGAGAAGGGCCCCTCACACTGTTCATTTCTGCCAGGAAACTCTGTGAGCTCAGGAGCAACGCTTTGGCTTTCCCGCTCCCTCACTGCGGGATGCTCCCGAGGCGGCCAGACTGTGTGCGCAGGGTGTGAGGGGAGGCGGAGGCCCGGCTCTTTCCTGCCAGATCTCTCCCGAAGCTCTGACTTCCTGCCTTAACTTCCAGGTACAATGTGAAGATGCAGGCCTTTTTCACAATCAAACAAAAGACCATTGCAAATGGCAACACAGTCAACAGTGAGCTGGAGGATGGTAATGATTACTGTGATAGTAGCTCTGATGACCCTTCCATGCCATTGCTGGGGCCAGGTAAGGCTGAGCAGACAGGAGTGGCCGAACCACGTTCTTGAAATCACCTCTCCTTCTCTTTCCTGCACACACGACACTCCTTCAGATTGTCATTCTCTTACCCTGACGTCCCTGGAAAGGACAGTGGCTGAGGCCCTGCCTCACTAGTAGCTCTGGTCCCAGGGCCCTAAATGAGGAGGGAGAGTCAGTGTTATCTTGCTCAGGTTGGCATTGGCTTAGGTGGGAGGCGGATGAAGAAAAATTCAACAGTCACATCCCTGGGGATATGCCCTAACCCTCAGAGGAAGGCTCAAGGCCCGCTTGGCTTTTCTGAGATGCAGTGAATTATATCACTGTCCCATGTGAGAGGCCAGTGACAGGAAGCCAAAGACTTGGGGTAGCAGAGCAGGCCACGGTCTATCTGTGGTTTCTCAAATGCCCGGCTGGTTTTGGTGAACTCTGTTCTGGAGAGACCCCTGCCTCGTTGCCCAGAGCAACGGCGAGGCCAGGCAAGGTGGGCACAGCTGAGCAGGGATTCTGAGGCCGGTCCCCAAGAGCCCTGGTCTCTTCGGCTTCACTGTGGCCTCGTGTGGGGACTCCGGGCCTCTGGAGCCAGCCCCTGTCATCTCCGTCAAGTTCCCCAGATCATCTGGGCTGCGCGGGAAGCTTTGTCTTAATACAGTTTCCAGGTGATTCTGTCTGTGGGGCAGCTGCCAGGAGGGTGAGAAAAGTCACTGTCTTCCCCAGCAAGACCAGTGCGAAGGCCTGAATAGGTTCTCTTAAAACAGGGTTTAAGCCACATCCTGAATTCCACCTGCAGCGTAGGTAAAGGTGAGAGCCGGGGACTGGCCACCTGAAGGGTCTTTCTCTCTCGTTCCCTGTGGCCCTGGGCAAGTCAGTTCTCTTTCAGGCGACTTTAATTCCTTTGTCATGTCAGTGGTGAGGCCAGGTGGTCTCAGGGGAGCCCGCTTGCCTGCGTCTGGTACACGTGGAGGCCAAAATCTGTATTTCTTGGTCCCCTCCCCAGTTTCTCCCTGTGGTGGATCAAGGTAGGGGCTTCTTCCCACGTGTACTTTAGGCAACTGTGTTTTGTCCTGTCTCAGGTAGTGAGGGATGAATGGAGTAAGGGATGAATCTCCAGACAGAAAGAAGAAGCCTGCTGGGCTGGGGTACAGGTACAGCCACAGCCTGGCTGCCCGAGACCCACCCATGAGAGACAGAAAGGCCGCCTGCAGAGCCTGGGCCTGTGCCTTAGTCCTGGTTCTTAAGTGCCCAACAGGCTACCCCAGGGAGGGCTCGTTTCCAGGACAACCTCCTCAGAGGTGGCAGGAACGAGGTGGCTGCTGTTTTGGAGTTTAGCTCCACAGACACACTGTCTCCAAGGTCCCTACTGCAGGCCCCCACACAGCCTGTCGGGACAGGCTGATTCCTTCCCGTGTCTACACAGAGGTTGGTGCTCCTGGGGCCCACTGACCCTCATGGCAAAGAAAAGAGATGCTGAATGCTGAGTCATTCCAGCTGATGGAAAATGCCCACTTCTTTGGGTGCCTGCCCCGGGAGCTGCCTGCCACCTGTGTGGATGATGGAGGCAGCCTGTCCCCAGTGCCCTGCGTGAAGGATTCCTCACGTGCAGTGAGGCAGGGCCTCAGCCACTGCCCTTTCCAGGGACATCAGGCTGCCCCGAGGCCGCTGCCCACTGGGGCCTTTCCTGGAGCCCTCCCGTGGCACTGTTGTGCTCATGACAGTGGGGCTTCCCCGCAAGTTTATTATTTTCCCCAAAATGTCTTAAGTCTAGGACAATTTTTTAAAAATTGGAAGATTAGACACAGGATGGCCCTCCAAGTACAGGGAAAGGAAGGGACTTTATCAGGGCAAAAAAAAAAAGAAAGAAAGACCATTTAGGTCAAGGCCAAGGGGAAAATGTGGTACAGGCCTGGGATCAGGCCAGCTTGGGCCATTTTTCTCTTTTTTGGGGGGTGAGATAGCACCTGCAGAACATGTACAAATTTTCACATCACACTTCAATTCTGCTCAGGAATGCAGAACCCAGCACACCAAGGACAGGTCCCCAGGACCAAGGCAGGGGGGTACCCTGTTTCCTGCCACTGCCACGACTCCAGTCTTTCTTCCTGGTTTTTGGGTGGCCTTGCACATGACCTGACAGCCAGGGCCACCTTGACCACTGGCTGGGCTCACAATGGAATCTTCTCAGGCTGCCCTGGCCCTGGCCACAGCTTTGGCTTGGAGCAGGGAGGGAGGGGGTGATACTTGGCCTTGAGCGGAACTGCTGGAAGAACGTGCTGTAATTGGGCTACTTTCTGGGCCACCACCTCTGGCTTGGACATATCACTCTGTGCTGCCACGTGGTGGGCAGCACCAGGACAGTGCCCAAGGGTCCAGGTATCATGACACACTCTGGACTCCCTCCCGAGCCCAGTTGTCTCCCCAGGCGATGCCTGTGGCAGGAATGGTTCCGTGGTCTGGACAGAGCCTGCATCCTGCAGCCGTTCTGGTTTCCTCTGAGATGAGAGGATTTGCGCTTCCCTACAGCAGGGAGGGGCGGCGGCCACAGGGGCTCCTGCACCCCAGAGTGGGACCGAGCCATGGAATTCAGCCAGGAGAGGGGCCGTCCCGAAGGCCAGAGGCCGCAAGCATTGAAGGCCCCATAGCAGACGCCCCTTTACTAACATCCTCCTTTGAATAACCCCCCCGGCATCTTGGCCACCATCCAGGATGCCGCCCCGGGCTCTGGGCATCCACCGCACGCTAATCATCTCTGGCAGTCTCTGTTGGCCTTTGTCTCCTTAACCTTCCTCTTCTAAAGTGTAAGTAATCCGCTTTAATCCAAGCGATAACACGTGCGATAAAAAAAATCCACAAGCCCAGCACATACCTCACTGGAGGCGGGTGCCTGTCTCCGACAAACGCATGGTCCTCTTGGCTCTGTTTCTAACTCACACGCCTCCTGTCTGCTGAGCCTTGCTGCCTGTCGGGTGAGGGTGCGTGTCTGGTGTGCGTTTGTTCCTGTTTGTGCCATTAACTCTCACGTGGGTTCGCCCTGACTGCTCCTGATTACCCTTTTCCCTGGGGAGGACGCTCACCAGGAGCTGGTGACCGGTGCTGAGGGATGGGCATATCTGCTTCGACAGCCGGTTACCCTTTTCCCTGGGGAGGACGCTCACCAGGAACTGGTGCTGAGGGATGGGCATATCTGCTTCGACAGCCCCTCGCAGGGGAAACCACCTGCTTCTGTGTGCCGTGTTCATGAGTGTTTCTTTCACTAGGCCCTCTGGGGCTCTGGAGTTGGATGTCAAATCCCCCAGGACTCCAGCCTGAAGCATGTTCACGAAGGTGGCCAGGAAGCGTTCTGGGGCCTGGCGAGGCTTGCTTTTCAGCCTCGCGAGGGGAAGCATAGGGTCAGAGACAGCGGCCTCCCTGCTGGACGGTGGCAGTTTTACCGGAGACCCTGGGCTTGGCCAGCAGCTCCCCTCCTGGGTCTCAGCTGCCTCATCCAGAGCTTACAAGATGAATCTTTATCCACACTGCCTGCCTCGAGGAGAACAAAGCTAGAAGTCACCTTCTGTGCTGGATGGAAGTGGTCCCTCAAAGACAGAGCAGCTGGCCTTGTAGGAAGTTTAGAGCCAGTGCTCTCTGGTGCTTTCCAGCATTTTCCATTCCAGGGGCCCTTGTCGATGTGTAAAGTTTCATCTGAGCCTCTGTACTCGGGGGAAGAAAGGTTTCTTCTTAGTCATGGATGAAAGGCGGTAGGAACCCTGTCTGGATTGCATGTGGGCTGCCCGGTGAGGCTTAGATGAGGAACTGAAAGACCCGTGTAATTAGCCAGACTGAGCTGCAGAAGAAAGGGGCATTGATTGTCAGGGGGTTTAGATGTGGAGGGGCTGCCTGTGAGTGGGCCTAGAATGGGGGAGCATATGGCTGTGTCTAATTCTCTAAGTGGGCAGGTGGTTCAGAGCCGGTGGCCGTTTGACTAATAGGAGGAGCTGAAGCTAGGCTCCCAGATGGCTGGCTGCCAGCTGCCAAGACTTCAGCCCAAGAAGTCTACAACAGAGTCAGTCACCCCAGTTCTTGGGTATTGTCCCCAGGGGGATCTCGGCACTAATCATGGCCTTGTGCTCAATACAGTGAAGGAGGAACCGCAGTACAGCAAAAACCCAGTGGTGATGGTGGACGAGGTCATGAGCTCCAGTCCGCCCAAGTTCACCTTCCCGGAGGCAGGCTTACGCATAATGATCACCAATAAGTTTGGGCCTAGGACCCGGCTGCGGATGGCCAGCAGGATCATAATTAACGAGGTAAGTTTTCTTAAAGGACCATGAGAGCGGATGGCCTTGGATGGGCTCAGAAGGCCCTGGCTTGTCAGTACACTTCCTGATGCTCGGCCACCGGAGTGTCCTCTGTTCAGGAAGCCTGCACATCACCGCAGGCAGCAAATGGTGTGATCCGGAGTGATTTTGAGGCGGGCAGACACTAAATACCATACGGAGTATTTCGTCGGGAGCTAGAATAAAACTAATTGGAGAAAGCCCAGTCCGAAGTATGGATTGTTTCTTTAAAATGTTCTTTAGGGCAACAAAAGATGAGCACACCCCTGTTCTCTATGGATAAAAGAACTCTAGCGGGAAACCGAGACACTGGTGAACGGCAGTTACTTCTGGGACTTTCTTTTCACTCTGTACCCTCATTTTCTGCTTCACGATGTGCCTCAACTCTTCCTCATTTGAAAAAATAAAATGAACAAGTTCAAATATTATTTAATGTACACACAGTATAGCAAAGCTCACAGGCTTATTGCTTTACTAGCTTTTCCAGTCTTTGCTGCATATGTGCATATGTTTCAAGTCCTTACCCTCAGACCCAGGTACTTACCTGAGAACTTGAAACTTCAATAGCTAATCATTGACAGCACATCGATTATGTGCAAGAATGAGGTGTTACAGTGTTTAAAGTTTTCTGTATTTTGAACATTTCTACTTTGATTTCATATATAAGGTGCCCTCTCTGCGCAAGGTGTATTAAGGAAGGGAAACACTGTAAGTTTTGAATCATTCTAAATTATTTTGGTCTAAATGGGTAAAATTTAAATTAATGAAATTGTATTGAATCCTGACCGTTTTTCATGAGCGTAAGAATTGAATCTACTGGGAGTGGAGGGCGGGGGGCGGTGGTTGAACAACTTTTAAGATTTGGGTTTAGAGTATATTTTTCATGGTACACACAGCCAGGGAAATGATAGGGTTTTCATGAGCCGATAAAATGCTGGTTGTCTTGCCCCCAAATGTTTTAAGCAGCTGAGAGAACTTTGTTTTCCAACTGGTTGGGATTCGCGTGCCCGGGAAGGTAGCAAGGAGAGCCCTCGGGAGGTGAAATTCTCAGTTTTCATCTCACATGAGCTATTAATTCAATCCTCCTGGGCCTCAGTTTCTCTATCTGAGGGCGCTTCCAGCTCTAAAAATTTCGGTGACAGACAACTGAAAGGCTACGCCTGGGAGCTATGCAGTGTCTTCGGGGAAATTCATTATGGAATAGGAATGGGGAGAATAAAACCCTCATAATACCCAGTCATTTCTTAAGATCTTTCAGTCTCATTTCCTCTCCACCCCTTTCAATTCCTGAATGTCACAGAGAAGTTTGCACAGCTAAAACGAATCCATAGTAGAAGTGCCTATGGGCTGGATGCCCTTATTTGTTCATGGTCAGAGAGGGTTTGCTGGGAGTGGGTGCTTGGGGACAGGGATGAGGGTCGTAGAAGGAGGGCTGTTTTTCTTTCATTCCATGGTTACGTCGGACCTGCGTTGACTGTCCTCACCCGCGGCCACTGCGACGAATTGTCAAGATGCCCAGAATCTCATCCCGCTCGGTTTCCCATCACTCTTTATGAACCCACCCCACACGGTCACCCACCTCTTTTGTCCCCAAAACTCTCTTCTCCTCACCTCATACCTGGATGCCAGTCGTTCTGAGCTGGTACAACTAGCTGTAATTTACTGAGCACCTGCTGTGTGCCAGGAAGGTGCTGGATGTTTTATCTTTGTGATAGCGCGAATCCTCTTAATGACCTTCCAGAGAAGATGATGGTATTTCCAGTCGATCTATCAGAAAGTCGAAGTAATTGTCCCAAAGCCACATAACTAAAAAGAGGGCAGAACAGGAATTCCAACCCAAATCTGAGTCTGGACAGCCAAAGGGAACTTCATAGATTTTTAGGGGTCAATCTAGTTTGCCTCCCCTGCACCCTTCTGTATCTTTATTCCTTCAGTAATATCCAGCCACTGCTTGAGTTGCTTGTAATTGCTTCTTCCACGTGACGACCCTCTGAACATCAGGCAGCAGTTGCCACCCCTGATTTTCTACTTGAATCTTAACATCCTTGGAACTTCCCACCCCCCTCATGTGACAGGGTTCCAGTCCTCACCATCTAGTTACTCTCCTCCTGGTTCGTCTCTCTCAGCATGTGGATCCATCACCTCCTTTATATTATAATCTATGCTTCTCTTAATACAACCTCAGATAGACTTAGATAATTTTTCCAGGTACAATTTTCTATTTATTCCTATTAAGCTAGAGTTACGAACCCCTCCCATTGGTACGATTCATGTTGCTATTATGTCATGCCCCCCCCCCACCTTGCAATTCTGTCTTTGCACAGCTAGTTTTTTTTATTTGTTTGTTTAGTTACAAGGATGGCCTGTGATTTAACCCTACTTGGGTAGTAAAGTACTATGCCTCCATGTCTGAGTCTCAGGCATAGATCACTTTGTTGTTTTTGGTATGTTAAGTGTTGTGGACATACTTGTAGGACAAAAATTTTAATTTCACCCCACCCTAGACTTCATGATTTAGGAATCTCCACCTAAAACTAACATGAAGGCAGTTAAGTAGTCAATTCCTCTTTCTTTTAGAGGAATGACATGCTTCCACTTTAAGTAA
This sequence comes from Pteropus alecto, assembly GCF_000325575.1. NCBI lineage: Eukaryota > Metazoa > Chordata > Mammalia > Chiroptera > Pteropodidae > Pteropus > Pteropus alecto. The sequence goes on from NW_006494609.1 coordinate 15,790,186, forward strand.
AAATGACTTTGTTTTAATTCCAATAAGCACAAGGATAGGCGTTGGGCATTCAGAGTATTGCCTTAGACATGTTTTCTGATTTCTGGTCTCCTGCTGGAGTGATATGTGTATCCATTGTGTGATAATCATTAACCGCAAGGCATAAAGCTGATCCATCCATATTTTTTATGAGAACCATATAAAGATGAGCTGTGCAAAGCCAAGCAGATTCTTGAAATGTGGCCTTTGTTTTTCCCTGGTTTCATAGAAACTCAGACTTGGTGAAGATCAGCTTTTGCTTGGGTGGAAGGGAGCAGCCTTCATCAGTAGCTAGAATGAGCTGGGGGAGGGGTGGTTCAAAGCACACTCATTGGACATGGCAAAAGTCTTAGACCGCAGAGGCCATCCACATGGCCGGTAACCCTGTAAGATGCTCAACATCGTTAATCATCGAGCAAATGCAAATGAAAACCACAGTTAGATACCATCACGTACCTACCAGAATGGCTAAAACTAAAAGGACTAACAATATCAAGTGCTGGCAAGAACGAGAAGTAACTGAAATTTTGATTCCTTGCTGGTGCAAGTGTAAGATGGTTCAACACGAACCTACCTTCTGACCTAACAGTTCCAATCCTAAGAGAGATGAGTGTGTACACAAGTGTTCATAGCAGCATTCTTTATAATAACAAAAAAGGAGAAACAACCCCAAATCACATCAACAGGTAACAGATACATTGCTGGTTACTCATACAAGGGAATACTATACAGTCACGAAAAATAATGACCTGCTGAGTCTTGCGACAACACAGATGAGTCTTATGGATCTTAGAAAGAAGCCAGACATAAAATAATACATACATAGTGAATCCATTTCTATGAAGTGCAAGTTTGGGAAAAATTAATTGATATTTCTAAAAGTCAGAATATTAATAACCTTTGTTACCTCTGGAGAGGGGGAACATAGATGAGGAAAACGTCTGAGGGAATCTTCTGTGGGGCTGGAAACGTTCTACATCTTGATGTAAAATATCACTGAGCTGCACACTTAATGTAAGTGTACTTTTTGTGTGATAAACCTAAATTTTTTTAACTTTTAAAAACTGTCCAAGGCCTCTCCTGTGTCTGTCTTCAGATGGCTTATGACTGTCTGTTGAAGGAGCTGGAATGATCACTGTCATCCAGCGTCATGGGCTGGGTGGACAGGTTGGCAGTGAGAAGAGGCCTCTGACTGTGCCTCAAAGGCTTGCTAGTCTTGGTCCAAGTGAAGATAAGCAAACTTAGATGAGTCCCTAGGCCCTGGGGCCAGTCACAGACAAGCCGATCTCTAGGGGTGTGTTCTAGAAACCGTTAAGGGCTGTGTGCACGTAAGGAACGAAGCAACAGTGCGACAATCCGTCACACGTCTTGGTGTCTGTCTTGCCTCCTGTCCACACAGCGGCAGAGACTGATCAACTCGGCAAATGGTATGAGCAGCAAGCCACTTCAAAACGGGAGACACGAAAACATCGAAAACGGGAATGTTCCCGTGGAAAACCTGGAAGACCCTCAGCGGGAGCAGGAGCAGCAGCCTCCGCCCGCACCGCCTCCCCCGGAGCCGGAGCCAGTCGAGACTACCTTCCTGTCCCCCTTCTCCGTGCCCGGTGAGTTCTAGGGGTGCAGGGCCCTCAGGCCATGCTATTCTGGGCTCCACTGGGACACTCCTGCCCCAAACTCTGCCACCGTGCTTCACCTTGAGAAGAGAGGCCCCTTTTGCAATCAAAGGGCTACCCTGGATTTTCCAAGCATGCTGGTCACCGCTAGCCAGAGGCTCCTCCTGAAATTCAGGGCCTGGTTCCAAACCCTGCACGTTCCGTTGACCGGGATCAGCATTTTCAAACCTCCTCCAGGTGTTCCCAGGAGCTGGCCGACTTAGGCATTGCCGCTCCTGCTCAACCCCTCCCAGCCTTCTTTCACATGAAGGGTGGGTCCAGAAAACGAAATTGGTCCCCTTATTGAGGTTATAGAGGGGCCCAGCACAGGGGTTCGGGCCGCCCTAGACTCCCCTCTGCCGACCAGAAGGCTGAGGGGGTCTGTGTGTCGGCCCCCATCTAACACACCCCTGGCACGTCGGCCCACCATGTTCGGCCAGCTTGTCTGATGGGCTGAAGGTCACACCATACTTGGGAGGGAGCTTGGTCCCTGGGTCCTGGACGCTGAGAGAAAGAGGGGTGGGCTCGTCTAGATCCCAGGAACCCATATCAGACTATCTGTGTGGGCACACGGGGAGGGGCATCTCTGTGGAGCGGGATCCTGGGGACAGTGCGTCCACCTAGAGGAGAGCTAGCTCCAAAGCCGATGAGCCGGGCTGGGGCCCTGCCCACTTGGCATATTTTACTTGTGTGTTTATCAGAGGTCTGGAGCCCTGGGTACCCACACAGCCCCGAGTCACATCGCCAGCTCTGTTCCTCTCCCAAGACTCGGTGCATGCGTCTGAGTACAGGGACCATGGGCTACGGTCACCAAAGAGGTTTCGGTTCTTCAGGGCCTGGAGACCAGATGGCGGGGGAGGGCCAGATGTGGCTACAGGGAGGGAGATGCAGCCACGGTCCAGGAATCGGCCGGGCTTGCCAGTGGATGAGACTGACTAGGAGCTGCCACCCTGTGGGATCTCCTCTCCAGCCCCAGGAGGTGGGTGGCAGGATCCCCGCTTTATAGAGCCTGTCGGGGCCACAGCGCCACCCTCCACCAGCCTCTTCATCCGAATCCATGTCCTGATGCTGCCCACTGACCAGGGCTCTGCGAGAAGCCAGCGAAGGGATGTGCCCTTCTCGGCGGAAGTGGGGCGGCCACATGTGAGGATCACTTGTCTCCATTTCCTCGAAACCTTGAGTTTGGCAGGATTGTAGGATGGACCCCAGGGCCAGCCACCCTCTCCCCTTGCCCCAGAATCCAGTGCTCCTCAGAGAAGTGGCTGTGGGAAACCGAATCTAGTTCCTTGCAGGGACTGTAGGCAGGTCCCGTCCCAAGATGGGAGGCTTGGAATGCTGCTCTCTTACAGGGACTAGACCCAGACAGCTCCCAGCTTCTCTGCACCCAGGAGTCCTGCAGGGAGCTTGGCCTTTCCTGGTGGGCCAGGACTTCCTGTTGTATCTGGTCTACCTTCCTCCACAAGCCAGGGGCTCCAGAACATTCCCCTAGGCTTGGCTTATAATGGAGCCAAGTGCTGTGAGCTTCTGCCCAGTGTTTGCCTCTCCCTGACCTAAAAAAGGAACAGGCTGGAGCTTCCTGTGTTTCTGCAGAAAGCTCCCTTTGTATTCCTGCGGATGTGTTTTCAGGTGTTGCCCTTGGAAACCACAAGTTACTTCCTCTTCCCCTTCTCACCGTGAGGGGAGCTTTGGGGGTGGGAACGGAGTTGTGTGGCTGCTGCTTTTGGGTGCATTTTCACGTGGTCCTCGCAGCTGCCTTGCGAGGGAGGCATTATCATTATCCCCATTTTACAGAGAGGGAAACCGAGGCTCGGAGAGCCTATGGGACTTCCTGAGTCTTCCACCCTGTGCCTCCCAAGCTGTGAACACCATCACGCGCTAGTCCGGTGGGGGAGCAGAGTCCCAGATCATGAGCCCCAGGGCTGTCACTTAGCAGGCAAACGGTCTTAGATATATATGTACCCTGGACCTACAGTGCAGTTCAGCTCACTTCAGCGGAGAACCTGGGGTGGATGTGTGTTTCGCAAAAGTCTACGCCCTGGGAGTTTTTTGAACAGTAACGGGAGGTGAAACTTGCTGAGAACTTACTATGGACCAGGCAGAGGGCTCCACACGTGTCACATGTGTTAACTCATTGAGTCCTCGTGACAACCCCATGGGTACTATGGTGCTCATTTCCCAAGTGGAGAAACCGAGGCAGGGAGAGGTTCAGTTGCCCAGGGTCACGCAGAAGGAAGGGGCAGAGCCGGGATTTGCACACGGACATTCTGACCCCAGACATGCTTAGGGGACGACACTGTCACCCTACCAATAGATTCTTTCAACTCCTTTGGAGCCGTGAGGCAACGCTTGCCTCTGTCCTGGCTTGTATCCAGGGTGCCAAATTCCTTGTGCTGAGTAAACTGTGTTAAATTTACTTGAATTATAAGGGCCCTTGGGCCCTAATATTCTCTCATCAGGCCTTGGATGGCTCAGCTAAACCTTCTGTTCCTTAATTATAACAAAACTCAGCATGAGCACTCTGAAGATTTCCAGAAGCTTTTAGGGCTTATTCTCCCTCCCCACCCCACCTCTGTCTTCCTTAGTTCTACAGAGCACTTGAGAGAGCTCTCGTGGCCGGAGGAGAGAGGTCAGTTGTATCCCTCTAAACCCAGTAAGGGGGTGCAGCACAACGGGACTCTAGAAAACTCCATGTGCCCATTCTTTCCTCTTAGCCCCCTGAGCACAGCAATGGAAGCCATGGAGAAGCGGCAGGTGCCGTGGGCACATTTACATGTGAAATTCCATACACTCTTCCCGTCCGCTCCAGGCCCCCAGAGACACACGGCACTTTAGGGTAGAAATGATCTTGTTCTTGCCTCGGTCTCAGGAATGACCGGAGAAATTGCACGTTAAGTAGATCGTCTCATAATTCAAGGTCAGGATTTCAAAGACATGCCCTTGTCAATCACTGTTTCTGGCGTGCTGAAGTGTCAGATCACAGCTCAGTTAGAAAAAACACTGGCCGAGCACGTTTACTGTTTAATACAACAGCTTTCTTGAGATATAATTCACTTACCGTCATAGTCATACCTTTGAAGTATACATTTGAGTGGTTTTTAGTTTATTCACAAAGTTGTGCAGCCATCGCCACAAGCAATTTTAGAATGTTTTTCCTACCCCCGAAAAGAAACCCCCCACCCATTAACAGTTATTCTCCAGCCCTCCTCCCCCATCTCCTGGCAACCACCACTCTTTCTGTCTCTTTGGATTTATTTATTTTGGACATTTCATATAAATGGAATCATGTAACATGTGGCCTTCTGTGACTGACTTCTACTTAGTATGATGTTTTTAAGGCTTTGCCGTGTTCTGGCATGTGTCAGTGCTTCATTCTTTTGCATTGCTGAGTAATAGTCTGTTGTGGACATACTACATTTATCCATTCACCGGTTGATGGAAATTTGGATGATTTCCACTTTCTGGCTATGGGTGGTTTCTAAAAGCAGGTAATAGAGCATAGTGGAGAAAGAGGCTCAATTTTTGTTTTTTAAAATCTAAATGAAAGTAATTTTCCTCCACGTTCTCTGTGATTAGCTAGGGTGAAAAGGGATCTTGTATTCCAGAGTGGGAAACGAAGTCCCAGCGAGGGGCAGGGTCTTGCCCAAAGGGTGCTCTCAACCAGGCAGAGCCAGGCATCTGGGCCACCTGTCCTGGAGCCCATCCTGTCATGTCCCTGCAAGCCAGGCCAGTGCAGTGCAAGCTGGGAGGTAGGTGGCAAGGGGGCCCAGGACCCACAGTGCACTGGGCGTGAGCTCAGTCCTGAAGCCTCTTTGGCTGCCAGCAACAGAAGCTCACACAAACTCCCTTGAGCTAAAGAGGGACCTTTTTAAAATAAGGACATAGGGGTGTGTTATGGATCCCAGGAGCAGGGAAATGGCTGGACTTAGGGCCCCAGTGGGTGTCAAGACTCTTCCTGGCTCTTCATTTCTCCATATGTGCCTGTCTTGTTCTGCTCCTTGGCTGCAGACTGGCTTCCCCAAATTCACTGTCTGCGCATATGGCAGGCAGCTGTGGCCTCCACTGGTCCCAGACTGACTTGTAACAGTTTCAGCCTCCCTAACATAGCTCGCTGGTGTTGCATCTGAATTCCAGAGTCCTGACAGAACAAATGCCATTGACCTAGAAGTCAGGTGCCCACCCCTCATCACTTAGCTGTGCTGGCTGTCATTTAACATGGCTTTGGTGGCCCCTAGGAAGGGTGGTTCTGAAGGAAGAGAAGCTGATCACATACACACACCTGCACCCCTGGTGTGTGTCTATGACAAGTGCCTCTAGCATCATCAGGAAATGATGGATATAACCCATCTCAGGTGCAGGAGGAATGGAAATTAATGCAGAGGCCTAGGTGCCTTATGCAGTCTTGGGAAGGGCATTTTAGTCTGGGCACCAGCAGTGACTCCAGAGCCTACCCACTAAACGGGCACCGCCACCACACTAGAATCGGAGAGGCGGGGAGCCGGCATGTGCTAGAACTATCGGGTTCAAGAGCCAACCATCAGAGCTGTGAGACAGGGCCCAGGACGCCACCGCCACAGCTATGTCTCGACTCCCACGGCAATATCAACTGGACACTGGGACGCCGATCAGGCCTCCGGACAGTGCCTGGGCGTGGGTTCCCTGCTTGACAGTAATGCATCCAGAGGAGCAGAAGGGTGGCCTCGCCCGACCTCAGTTCTGCTTTTCAAATCAGGGAACCTAATTGGAATTCCTGAACTTCAGCTGCCAGGAGTATGGGAGATGCCTCTGCAGACACCAGGCAGAGGTTGGAATGGGGCTGCTGAGGGCCAGCTCCGTGTGTCCACTTCCATGTTATCATGCGGCTTGGAGAAAAGCAATAAAACCAGTCTCAATTGATGACTTAACTTAGACCAGACCTAGTAAGAGACCCATGTGGAGTTCAGTCTCACAGTCAGGTAGAGGAGGAGGCAGGGCCCCAACTTAGAGCTTGGCAGACACATGCTCCATCAGGCACCTGCCCGGCCCTGTGCTTAGCACCTTACGTTCGGTGCTTAGAGTCTGCACACAGCCCCGCTGGATGGCTGGTGTGGTCCCCATTTCCTGGATGAGGAAACGAGGGCTCAGGAAACCACGCACAGGTGAGTAGGTGCCAGGGGCAGGGCTGTGCCTGGGTCTGCCTGACTCCAAAGTGCTGTCCTCTGCCTGGTCCCAGTGTTGACTTTGGCCCTCTGCTGAGTCGGAATGTCCGCTCTGGGATTCAGGGGGCAGCAACGAGGAAAGGAAGCACGGGAGGAGGCCAGCTGCTAGGTCTCTGTGGTTTGCAAAAGCCAGGAACCCAACAGCCCCGCCCTGCCATTGAGAGTTTGCTGGATGTTTAAGGCAAAGGGCTCACCAGTGGGGTGGAGGACCAGCCAGTGTCTGGACTCTGCTGGTGTTTCTGGGACCAGCAGCCCCTATTTCACGCTCCCCAGGGGCCTCCAAATTCAAGGTGAGGCCTTCCGAGACAGGCAGCAAGCTCCATACTTTTGCTTGTCTTCAGTCCCCCCACGCTTTCTCGAAGTGAGCGAGGCAGAGCACTCATTACCGTCTCACAGGGGGGGGACATGGAGGCTCCGAGAGGTCGAAGTCCACTTGCTGCCACACAGTCGAGAATGACAGAGGACAGAACAACTCTTTGCCAGAAGTCTTGAGATCCCTGAGGTGGGGCGCAGAGCTGGCCATAACTTGGCGTCACCGTTAGAATGAGGGAGTTGATGCACCAACCCTGGATGTCCTTCCAGCGCTGGACCCATTTACATCTCGTCCCAGAGTCGGACGTGGAGCCTTGGGTGGGGGCTGTAGGCACATTTGCAGAGCTGGGGCGAGAGTCCCTGAGATGAGCACCAACTGAAGGAACTCTGGGCTTGGCTTCTCTGTTGCCTGGGAGAACCTGATCTGCAGATCCGATCCATCCCCTGTTCCTGGGAAGGCAGCCGCTTCCATGGGAAAGCATAAACAGGGTCCCCGAGGCTGACTCATATTACTTGACTGTGCCAGCATGAGCCAAGTCAAGGTCACCTCCTCGGGGAAGGTCCCCCACAGCCCCCAAGAGCTCTGTAGGTCTCTACACTGGGCTTTCAGGCTTCTCTTTCGAGGCCTTTGGTTCCTGTGCACCCAGCCCCGCCTGCCCACATCCTGTGTCAGCCCTTAGTAGGCCTGCCTTTGACCTTGCTGAGGCCTCGTGTTTTCTCTCACATCTCCCCTTTCATTCTTTCTTTTTCTCCCAAACTTCAGCATGGCAGCTCAGTTCGGTTGTAGCCCTGACCCCATCTGCTTTCCGTGGGGCCCCCTCGTTGCCCCTCTAGTGCCCTCAAGATTAAAACCTGCTCTCCAGGGGTCAGGATGCTGTCACTAAGAGGCTTCGTGTTGGGCTTCTGGGTCTGCCACTTCCTAGCTCTCTGTCCTGGGGCAAGTTGGCTTACCTCTCTGAGTCACTTCTGGTCTTTATAAAATCATTCAACCCAGTGCTTGACAATACTCAGTAAGTGGAAGTTAATGTGGCTGTTAATATAAAAAAAGAAAATAGCTAAGTGTTAGTGCTTACTCTGCCCAGGCATTATTCTAAACACATGTGTTGGTCCATTTTCAATGGACCACAACAGCACCGTGAAGTATGAACTATTATCCCCATTTTACAGATGAGAAAACTGAGGCACAGAGATACTTTCCCAAGTTCACACTGGTAGCACAGGCCAGAGCTGAGATTTCAACCTGACAGTCTAGCCAGCTGTTAACCATGAAGCTTCTGTGCCTCTCAGTAGGCAATCAATGTAATGATAAGTGTACATTGAAGGGCAAAACAAAAATGTATTTTAAAAAATGAAAAATTATTCTAATGTTTATTCACCCCAAAGAATAAGAAAATTTATTGGTTTCCCTTCGCAAGAGGATTTTTCTGTTTAGATCACAGCCATGAGCGAAAAGTATCCGGCTTTAATCGGACAGTTGACACCTCTGCCAGCTGGTGGGTAGCAAAAAGACTTCCATGGGACTTGAAATCATGGGACTCAGAGGGCAAGCGAGCAAGGTAGCGCAGAGAACCCAGGATTTAGACTCTAAAGGCCCGTATTTAAGTTCTGGCACTACTCACTTTCTGAGATGTTTAAGTAATTGAATTTCACCAAACCTCAGTTTACTTATCTATGAAATAGGGAGAATATCTATTCCCCCAAAACTGATATAAAGAACAAAAGGAGTGTTTATGAAAACCACCTCCAAGATATGAAACACCACACCAGCGTTCGATGATGGTGAGGTGGTCCTTCATTAGCTTTGATCTCCAGCTTCACCTGCATCCCCTTGCCCCTGCCCACAAGGGCCAGCCCAGAGGCCACTAGTGGGGGAAGCAGAGTTTATATGTGGCTCTGCCACTAATTTTCTCTGAGATTTTGCATATTTCATTAACATTCATGGGACTTCGTTTTTCTCTTTTATAAAATGGGGTTAACCAAATGAGATTTATCCCAGGAAGGCAAGGTTGGTTCAACATATGAAAAACAGTCAATGTCACATACCACATTATTGGAATAAAAGGCAAAAACCACATGATCATCTCAGTAGACACAGAAAAAAACATTTGATAAAGTTCAATACCCTCTATTGATGAAAAAACACTCAACAAACTAGGAATAGTTTAACCTCATAAAGACCATCCACAAAACCCCCACAGCTATAACATCATGCTTAAAGACTGAA
>NW_006494609.1:15799619-15800329 GCF_000325575.1 Pteropus alecto
AACAAGACAGATGTTACTCTCATCACTTTTATTCAGCATCATGCTGGTGCTTCTCATCAAGGCAGATAGGCAAGAAAAAAGGCATCCATATTGGAAAGGAAGAAATAAAACTATATCATGTGATCTTGGATATGGAAAATCCTAAGGAATACACACATACACCAAAAAAACTATTAGAATTAACAAACTTGCAGGACATAAAAATCAATATACAAATTAAATTATATTTCTATACACTAACAATCTGAAAATGGAATTAAGAAAATTCCTTTTATAATCACATCCAAAAATAAAATACTTAGGAATAAATTTAACGAAAGTAGTACAAGACTTATACACTGAAAACTACACTGAAAATATTATTGAAAAAAGAGCCTAAAGAAGATCTAAGTAAATGGAGGGATAGCCATGCTCATGTATTGGAAGACTTAAAAATTTTTACATGGCAGTGTCCCCGAAATGGTCTACAGATTCCAGGCAGTCTCTATCAAAATCCCAGCTAGTTTTTTGTTTTTGTTTTTGTTTTTTTTTAACAGAAATTGACAAGCTGATTCTAAAATTCATATGGAAATGCAAGGGGGCACAGCATAGCAAAAGCAGTCTTGGAAAAACAAAGTTGAACGCACACTTTGTGGTTTCAAAACTTAGTATAAACATACAGTAATCAAGATTCGGTGGGACTGGCATAAGGATAGAAATATAGATCAGTG
>NW_006494609.1:15800664-15813105 GCF_000325575.1 Pteropus alecto
AGACAACCCAATTTTTAAAACGGGCAAAAGATTTGAATAAATAGTTCTTCAAAGAAAACGTATAACTGGCCAAAAAGTTCATGAAAAAGTGCGCAACGTTATTAGTCATCAGAGAGATGCAAATCAAAACCCCAATGAGACACCACTTCACACCCACTAGAATGGCTGGAATGAAAAGAGGTGCAAGGATGTGGAGATGTCGGACTCCTCACACACTGCTGGTGGGAATGTAAAATGGTCCAGACTCGGAACACAGTCTGGCAGTTCCTCAGCAGTTGGGCACAGAGACACTGTATGACACAGCAATGCCACCCCTCGTTATATACCCATAGCGGCCAGAAAGTAGAAATCATCCAAATACCCATCAAGCAACGAAGGCATAAACAAAAGGGAGGATGATTATTCATCTATAAAAAGGGATGAAGTACTACGATATGCTAACAGCACGGATGACCTTTGAAAACAGGCTACCTGAAAGAAGCCAGACACAGAAGGCCACATAATATGATTCCATTTCTATGGAATGTCTAACATAGGCAAGACTGTAGAGACCAGTAGATCAGTGGTTGCTAGAGTTTGCGAAGAGAGAATGGGGAAGGATAGCTTAATGGGTGCATGGTTTCTTTGGGGGGCAATGAAAGTCTTCTGAAATTATGTAGGGGCAATGATAACACAGCTTTCTAATATACCCAGACCCACCTAATTGTACATTGAAATAGGTGAATTTAATGATATGTTCAGTTGTTTTTAAATGGAGTTAATTTAGAGTGGCAGTTAATCTAAACGTGGTCCCAGGACAAAAAGCATCAGCAGCACCTGGGGCCTCGTTAGAAATGCAGATTCTTGGACACCTGCCAAATCGTTGGCTCGGGGGCTCTAACAAGCTCTCCAGGGGATTCTGGTTTAAATCAAGGTTGAGTACCACTGGTCTAGCATAACAGTCTCTAGATCATGTAAACGCTCCTGGTTCCAGGGTCCGTGACTGTCTCCTTTACATCATCCAATGGCACACACGTCCCCATATGCTTCAAGTTAACCACTCCCTAAACTGGACTGTCTAGTTGGTTAACTGTCCAAGTTAATTTATTTGAAGTTTTTCATCAGCAACTACATCTGTTCCTGTTTTTTCCTCCAGTATGATTAGCCATCTGTTTTGTTACAGTTCATTTTAAAGATTTTTTCACATAACTGTCATTTTCTATTTCAAAAGAGAAATCTGAGAGCTTAGTGAAAGAAATAGCGCTTTCTCTCGTGTTTGCACGTTAATCAGAGTCCATGATATGAGCATTTCTCGGATGGCCCTTGAAGGGATGGCAGTGGGAGACCAGGAGGGGCTCCCGGTGGTGTTGGGGGAGATATCCCTTGGTACAGACACTGCCCCATCACCCTGGTAGCCCCCCAGACTCTGTTAGCATTTAAGCCACACTCTCAACATTAGAGAAACCCAGTTCAGGCAGGTTTGCTGAGAGAATCTGTTGGATTCAGGCAGGGCTGGACGTTGGCCTCACATGAGGTCACAAAATGCTATTCATCACTCAGCAATGCTTTTCCCGGGTTGTCTTCATCCTCAGGCAGTTTGCAAAGGTGGCCACTAGCCAGTCTAGACTTAGATCCCATTAGGTTAACCCAATGCACAGGTGGTGTGTGTGGTTGAGGTAAGAATTGCATCCATCAGCATGTAACAAAATTTAAGTGGCAGAGCCTTCCCTTCAAGACGTTTTTATCATATAACAAGAAGTCCAAATATTAGGGAGTCTCAGAGCTCTACCATATCATCAGTGTTCCATTTCTGTTCCTCCATCCTTAGTAGGTGGCTTTTGTCTTCAAGGTTGCCAGGTGGCTTCTGCAGCTCCAGTGCATCTGTGTTTTAGGCAGGAACAAGGAGGAGGGACAAAGTACAGGAGACACATGCCACTGAGCCTGTCTCTTACCAGGAAGATAGTCACCTTCCTGGGAGCCCCACCATGTAGACTGCCATGTAGACATCTTATTGTCCAGAGTCGTCCGTGGCCACTTCTACCTACAAGGAAGCCTAGGAAAGTAAGTTTTTATCTGGGGACCTATTGTCCCATGCAAAATAATAGGGTTATTTTACTAAAGAGAAAGGGACAGTGGATATTAGAGGCAGGGATTCCCAGCAAAACCCTCAGGGTTGACTCTTGGGTCATGCACCCTGCCCCCCATCTGCATAAACTCCTCGATGGCAGGGTTATCTGTTCACTGTTGGAGTCTCAGAACCTAGAGTAGTGCTTAGCACAGAAAATGAACACACTGAGTACTTAAGGAATGCATGATTAGCTAAGCTTGAACCACACGCCCACCCATAAAGTCAGCCCTCCAAACCACATGGGCTGACATGGAATGGAGGGTTTGTTCCCTAAAGGAACATTAGCATGTCGTTATCAGTAAAAAGGAATGGATGCTAGCCAGACGAGAACAATGAATGTCTGCTACGACCCCAAATTGTTCCAGCCAGCCAGTTCTTAGAGATAGCAAACTACTCAGGAGTGTGTCGTCATGTGCAAACTAACCGATCCAGAGCCTAGTACTCTGAACACCCTCTCACACCCCAGGAGGCAATATTCCTCTGCCCTGATCGCCCTAGAGTCAAGTTCCATAACTAGAGACAGCCCCTATACTCCAGAGCCCATGAAATTACTCAAACTCGTCAATCCTAAACCTGCTTATCCTACCTTGATTTTTCCCATGGAAACTGCAATAAAGGTGCCTGCCTGTGCTTTCTCCTCCCTCCTCCTACCTTTTGATGACCCTCGTGCTTCCCCGTGTGGCCCTGCGTCGCATGGCACACTTCCTGTTTCTAGGGGTCTGTGAGTATAAAACTGTCTTTCCTCATGACAGTCATTTCAGTGTCTGTGTGTCTTACTGGGCCCAATTAAAACAAATGCTAAGTACATTTTAAAACACATTAGATGTGGGTTTGGCAAGATAATGTATATCTGAGCATGACCTTACAACTTGAGGGCGTTAAAGCAGAAAGAATTTCTAGACTCTTAGAAGGGCTCGGGCTGTGTGGTAACAAGGTGATGGACATTTAGCTCGATTTAAGAACTGTCTCACCCTCTCGTTTTTTGGATGAGGAGGCTGAGGCCCAGCTCGGTGGGCATGTCTGCTGAGGAGACCGCATCCTGGGACAGGAGGTTGCATGGTGAGCACAGAACTACAAAGAGCGAGATGCTCCTGGCCAGGGGAGCAGGATGGAGAGTTACCTGCAGCAGGGCTGTTTCTACCTTCATAACTCTGTTGCTTGGGGCCCTTTGGTTATAAGTAACAAAAACCAGCTCAAGCTTGATTGAGTAAGAAAGGGAATTTTATGAGAAAGGCAGAGAAGTGTGCCCTGGAGCAGGTGCGGATGGGGGGGTGGGTCTCAGAAAGAAGGGGAGCCAGGAAACAGATGATGAGGCAGACCCCTCTCTCCCCATCTCCATCCCTGACTAACGCCCTGCCCTCACACCTGCTTCCGCTGCCTCTCCTAGCCTCACCTCCCAATTCCAGCCACATGCGTGGAAATGGGCCCCAATTTCCACATCTGGGGAACAGACTGTGACGAACTCAGCCTGATTGGAAACCACTGCCGCCGCCCCCCCCCACCCCCCCGGCCCATCACAGGCAGGAGCACAGATGTGACTGGGAGAAAACAACTTCCAACTAGTTTTGCTGCCAGAGGTGTCCTAGGATTCCTACCGAATCAGAACTCCCGTGCCCAGACAGACAGCAAGGGTTGGGACGGCCTTTCCAGGCTATCCACATTCCTTCCCTCAGCTGGATGTGACTAGGTTCTCTAATTCCAGTAACATTTCCCAGTGTCGTGTTCTGTTCTTTTGAGAGAAGTTCAGGAAGCATCTAATTTCATCGGTATAATACGTAGAAATCCTCTCCTGAGAACAGGATTTCAAACGAAGAGTTTCACATCCATTCTGTGATTTTTTTTTAGTAGTTTTTATTTCGGATGGCCTTTTCCAGATCTTGTTCTGCCATTCCGGGTGGCCCTTGTGGCCTCTCATTCATTTTATATGTATTAGACTGGGGCTGACTGGGCTGGGGCTCTGCTGAGGGCACAGCGTGGAAGAATCCATCAGGTGGTGGTTGTGAGCGGTTTGCACTCTGGCTTCAAAATGCGTACAAGTGATTATCTTCCAAGCCAACACTGGGAGCCATGGTCTGACAGCTCCACAGAATATCCGAAGCAGGGTCAGTGTTCATATCCTCAGTAGTAATGATGAGACGTGCTGTTTACTGAGACTCTTCTCTGGGCCATGCATTGACAGATACTGTCATGTTCCCAAGTCCCCAATATACTATTACCACCCCACCCCCCTGCCTTTAAGGTAAAGAAATGAGGCTGGTGGGGATGCTTGCCCAGTGAGTGACCCATAGCCAATGAGTTACCCAGCTGGATTTGAACCCAAGTCAGATGCCAGAGCTTTTCCCACTGCTTGTCTTAGCCTTTGAACATTGACTTCGACATATAGAGCAATTAGGAAACAAAACAGTAAATAAAGGGCTGATTTATACAGTACAATCTGTTAGGAAATAGGACAGAGTGCCATTTGTATAGTCCATGTATAGTCATGCTAATTGTATAGTCCAGACTGGTGCAGAAGGCACCAGGAGCTGTCATCAGCTGTGTTTGTACCCCATCTGGGAAAGGCAGGGTAGTGGATTCAAGCAGTAGGACTAGAGGTCGGCTTGGGTGGAGTTACAATAATTCATTAATATTCTTAAAATTCAAAGCAGTTACGGAAGAAAGAGATCACTGTAGACTGGATTGATGAGGAAAGGCTTTCCAGAAAAGTCAGAACAATGGAAAGGCTGAAGACAGGTGGATTTGAGCACTGCAGAAGTTTGTGACACTTTGACCATGACCCACAGTAATGGGTTACACACACACACACACACACACACACACACACACACACACACACACACACGGATATCTGTAAAAAGGAAACAGTCTCATGGAATAATTAACTCTTACTATATAGCATAACTGTACTATTTTCTTCTTTTAAGAAAATGCTAGTTGTCATCCACGTAATTTCACAATCCACTCACTAATGGGTCTCATCTAAGAGCTGGAACATGATAGAGCATTGTTTCTTAGGAAACAATGGTGGACCGTGAGGCTTGCGGCTGGATGGGGCCCGATCAGGGTAGATTGTCCAGACTGGATGGGAGCCCCGTACCAGACTTAAAGACAAACACCCGATGCATTTTGGTGTCTGCGAAAATAAGAAAATTATTTTTCTGCAATGTCATTTGTATTTATCTGCAAAGATGCTCCTGGGCATTTAAATATCCAGGGTTATAATTCCCCAAAGTGTAATCCTGCCCTATAGACGAAGTTTTAGGTCAATTCTGGAGATGCCCTCGGCCTTTCCTAACAGCCTAGATGAGTTGAGATGTGAGCTGACAAGGGAAGGGCCGAGAATTTTGGGCAAGCCAATTAGGAGACCTTCATGCCATTTGTGCAAGGATTATAAGGTGCAGAAAGGTACATATGTAGAGAGAGATCTGGAAGACAGATGTTTTTCTGATGAAGCATCGAGGATGAATACATGAGGGAATTTACTAATTTTGACTTAACTGTATTCTCTTGGTTCATTATTATGAGCAAGCTGGTTTTTGTTTGCTTGGTAAACATGCTTTTAATTTAAGAAGATTCATGCACAAATGTACACAGCTAAAACAGCTATTGCCAGCCTACTTTGCAGTTTTATTTTTTACTGAGATATAATTCATATATCATAAAATTCATCCTTATAAAGTATATAGTTCAGTGGTTTTTAGTATATTCATAAAGTCCTTCAATCATCACCCCTAAATAATTCCAGAAAGTTTTCATTACCCCCAAAAGAAACCCCATACCCATAAGCAATCACTCCCCACCCCCTCCCCATCCCCTGGCAACCACTGATCTACTTTGTCTCTATGGATTTGCCTATTCTAGACATTTCATAAAAATGGAATAATATAATCTCTGGCCTTTTGTGTCTGCCGTCTTTCATTTTGCTTAATGTTTTTTGGATTCAGCCAAGTTGTAGCATGTCTCAATACTTCATTCCTTTTTTGGATGAAGAAGCTATTGTGTTTATATACTATATTTTATTCATTCATCACCTGAAGGGTATTTGGGTTGTTTATACTTTTTTGGCTATTATAAATAATGTGCTATGAATTTTTGAGTAAAAGTCTTTTTGGGGGCATATTGAAGAACTGCCAAGCTATTTTCCAAGAGATTGTCCCATATTTCATTTCCGCCAGCAATGTATGAGGGTTCTCATTTTCCCATATCTTCTCCAATCTTGTTATCTGTTTTTTTAAATTATAGTCATACTTGTAGGTATGACGTATTTTTGATGTGCATTTTCCTAATGACTAAGATGCTGAGCATCTTTTCACATGCTTAGTGCTCATTTGTGTGTCTTTTGGAGAACTGCGTATTCAAATCTTTTGCCCATTTGTAAGATAGATTTTTTAAGTCACTGAGTTATGAGTTCTTTATATGTTCTGGACACTAAACCTTTATATGATTTGCAGATATTCTCCTATTCTTTTGTTGTCGTTTACTTCCTTGATCATGCCATTTAAAGCACAAAAGTTTTTAATTTCAGTAAAGTCCAATTTATCTAATTTTTTCTTCTGTTGCTTGTGTTTTTGGTGTAATTTAAGGAACAATCGCCTACTCCAGGGTCATGAAGAATTGTACCCATGTTTTCTTCTAAAAGTTTTCGTAGTTTTAGCTCTTTGATTTAGATCTTCAATCCATTTTGAGTTAATTTTTGTACATGGTATGAGGTGGGGGCCAATTTCATTCTTTTGCATGTGTGCATAGTCGCAACATCATTTGTTAAAAAGACTTATTTTTCTCCCCCTGTTAAATTGTCTTGAAACCTTTGTTAAATATCAATTCACCTTAAATGTATGGATTTATTTCTGGACTCTAAATTCTTTTCCATTGATCTAGATATCCTTATGCCAGTAGCACACTTTCTATATAGTAAGTTTTAAAATCAGAGCATGTTAGTCCTTCAACTTTGTTCTTTTTTTAGGATTTGCTTGGCTGTTCTGAATCTCTTGCATTTCCATATGAATATTAGAATCAACTTGTCAGTTTCTATAAAAAAAAAAAGTCAACTGGGCTTTTAATTGGGATTGCATTGAATCTATAGATCAGTTTGGGAGGAACTAACATCTTGATAATACTAATCTTCTTTTTGTGAAGAGGAAGAAATACCTCTCCTTTTATTTATTCTTTGATTTTCTCTTTAATTTCCGTTGATGATGTTTAGTAGTTTTCAGCAAATCTTGTGCTTCTTTTGTTACATTTATTTATAAAAAATTTTTTTCTTTTTAAAGCTATTATAAAGGAATTGTTTATTTAGTTTCATTTTTGGATGGTTAATTGTTGTATAGAAATATATCTGAATTTTGTATATTGATCTCGTATCTTGCTACATGGCTGAACTTTTTTAGTTCTAAATGGGTTTTTTTTGTGTGTATTCTTTGGAATTTTCTTTTTACAAAATCATTCCATCTACAAGTAGGGATACTTTTACATCTTTCTTTCCGATCTGAATGATGTTTACTTCTTTTTCTTGTCTAGCTTCCCTGGCTAAACTTTCCGTACATGTTGAATAGAAATGATAAGAGCAGACATCCTCATCTTGAAAGCTTTCAGTCTTTCACTATTAAGAACAATGTTAGCTGTGGGATTTTTGTAGATGCCCTTTACCAAGTTGAGCAAATTCTCTCCAATTTTTAGATCATTGAGTGTTTTATCATGCAAAGACATCGGATTTTGTCAAATGCCTTTTTTTGCTTCAGTGGGCATGATTCCACTCTTGTTTTTTATTCTGTTAAGATATATTGAGTTGACTGAATGTCATATGTTGAACTAAACTTGCATTCCTGGGATAAATCCCACTTGGTCAAGGTGTATAATCATTTTTATATGTTGTCGGAATTCAGTTTGCCAGATTTTGTTAGGGATTTTTACATCCATCTTCATAAGGGATATTGGTCTATAGTTTTATACTCTTGGTGTCCGGCTTTGAAATCAGTGTAACAATGGCATCATCAAGCGAACTGGGAAGTGTTCCCTCTTCTTTTGTCTTTTGGAAGAGTTTGTGAAGGACTCTTGCTGATTCTTCTTTAAACATTTGGTAGAAATCACCATGAAGCCATCTGGCCCTGGCTTTACTTTAAAGGACGTTCTTTTATTACTATGTCAATCTCTTGTTATAAATCTATTCAGCTTTTCTATTTTTTTTTTTTAGTTAGGTTTGCTAGTTTCTGTCTTTATAGGATTTTGTATGTTTCACCTAGTTTATTTAACTTGTTGGGACACAGTCGTTCATTGTATTCCTCAATAATTCTTTTTATTTCTGCAAGGTCCATAGGGATAACCCTCTTTCATTCTTCTTTTTAGTAATTTGAGTCTTTTTTTTTCTTGGTCAGTCTAGCCAAAGGCTTGTCAATTTCATTCTTCTTTTTAAAGAACCAGTTTTTATTTTCATTAACTCATTTTTTAATTTTTTATTTAATTTATTCCTACTTTAATCTTATTTCCTTCCTTATGCTTTCTTTGGATTTAATTTGCTCAACTATTTTTGTATTTTAAGGAAGAATGTTAGGTCATTGATTTAAGATTTTCTTTTTTAATATAGTCATTTATAGCTATAAATTTCTAAGCACTGCTTTTACTGCATCCTATAAGTTTTGGTATGTTGTGTTTTCATTTTCGTTTATCTCAAAGTATTTTTCTCATTTCCCTTGCAACTTCTTCTTTGACCCATTGGTTATTTAGGAGTGTGTTATTTAACATCCACATATTTATGAATATTCCAGTTTTCCTTCTGTTATTGATTTCTAATTTCTTCCATTGTGGAATGGTTATAGAACATATGTTGCATGATTTAAAACCTAAATTTATTGTTGCTTGTTTTATGACCTAGCAGATGGTCTATCCTGGAGAATGTTCATGTTCAATGTTCAGGTCTATCCTTGAGACAAAGACGTATGCGTATATTAATGTTTTTCATTAGATTTGAGAAGTTTTCGAACATGAGTTCTTCGGATATTCTTCTTGACCCTTTTTCTCTCTCCTCTCTTTCTGGCACTCCCATAATGCCTATGTTGGCATGTTTGATGGTGTGCCACAGATATCTGAGGCCCATTTATTTTTCTTCATTTTTCTCTCTGTTCCTGAGATGATATCATCTTAATTGACCTACCTTCAAGGTTGTTGATGTTTTTCTTCTTTCTTCTCAAATCTGCTATTGAGCCCCTTTAGTGAATTTTTCGTTTTAGTTATTGTACTTCTCAACTCCAGAATTTCTATTGGCTCTTTTTTCCTAATTTTTACTTCTTTATTGATATTCCATAATGAGAAATCATTCTCACACTTTTCTTTAGCTTTTTAGACATTTTAAAAAACATCCTTGTGCATATTTGAAAATAGCTGATTTAAAGTCTTTGTCTAGTAAATCCAATGTGTGGAATTCCCCGGAGATAGCTTCTATTGGCTCTTTTTTTTTTTTTTTTCCTGTGCCTGGGCCATACTTTCCTGTTTCTTTGTGTGTCTCCTAATTTGTTGTTATTGTTGAAAACTGGGCATTTGAAATAATGAAATTTGACAACGCTAGAAAACATATTCTCCCTTCCCAGGTCTACTTGTTATTACTATTTAATGTTGTTTTTGCTTGTTTAGTGGCTTTTCTCAAATAATTTTTATAAAGTCTGTAATCATTGTTGCATGTGGCCACTGAAATATCTGCTAGGTTAGCCTAAGGCCATCTGATGATTGCACAGTTATTTATTTGCTTAGATGCCTGGATCCACTAAGTCTTCCAAGCATCGCTGAGGGTTCTGTGTGTTTGGAGGCACATCTTCAACACTCAAGCAGGCAGTTTACAACTCCACCGTTGTCTTTACTTCTTGCTTGCTCAGAGCCTCAATGTTAGACAAAGGTGAAAGCTTAGGGCATTCTCAAGTCTTTCCTGAGCATGAAAATAACCTTAGGCACAGTCTTATGCATGCTCATGGTTTTTAGATTCCTGGAAGAATGGAGGAGCTTTGCAAAGCCCTCTGTAGATAACTCATCCCCCAGCTTTTTTAAAAAACCTTTTTAGTTCACTTATTGTTTGTCTCAACTGTTATTCACCACCTGAGGCAGTGTGATGCCTCTGATTGTTTTCAACAAGATAAAGGCTATTCACAGGGGCCGAGCTCCAATTCAGGTAAAATAAAGGTAGTCTTGGAAGTGGGGTCTTCTAGGCATGCACCAGACAGGTCAAATAAGGCTCATTCTCTGGGAATGGACTTAGAAGATTCAGCCCTGTCTTACCCGCTCTGGTGGGTGCCAGGCTGCTGGTTTTCAAGGCTTCTCCAGAGATACTGAGATGAAATGGAGATAGTGCAAGTTAAAATTGCACAAAGCTCACTGGAGAGAATTTTCAGAGGTCCTTCCACCACCATCTCAGTGGCATCATGGACAAGCTGGTTTTGAGCCTGCATGTGCACAGCCCATACTCTGGGACTTATTAAGGACACATGGTTGCATTTGGTAACTTACTGAGGCCACTTTTTTCAGTTAAATTGTTTGTGGATTCCCGTGGTTGAGGCCAGTGAGGTCATACTTGCCAGCCAGAACACTCACATTTTAGTCTTACATCTGCCACAGGCTGAACATATGACCTTGGAGCAAAGGAGCTAAGATTTCCAAAGCACCTACTGTATGCTGGGCTCTCCATGCTGGGTGTTTTACATACATTATATCACCTCATTCTTGCAACAACCAAAAAAGAGATAATGTTTCCATTTAACAGACACACTACTAAATGCAGAATGCAAAGTGCTTAGCACTGTGCTTAGTACACATGGCAAATACTCCGTGTAAATTATTACCTTGTTGTTACTACAACTGTTATTATCAGAGGAGGAAGTGGAGTTGATGGGATTCCTCAAGGTCATTTGAATGCCAGCCCAAGTCTGTCTGATTCCCCATCCATAGTCCTGGGCATAGTCTGATTCCCCATCCATAGTCCATCCCCTGGGCAAGTCCATTCCTTCTCTAGGTCTTACTTTCCTTATTCTGTCAAATGAAGGATTTTGACTGACGAACACTTACTGAATCGTCTTGCTAAGATCACTTTTGGGCTGACATATATGTGTGTGGTTCTGTGAGGTCAGTCACACAGAGACACATTGGTAGCATTCTCTTGTTTGGCTTGAAAGATAAACCAACAGGTAGACTGACAGGTGTGTAACCTAGTGTGTGTTTCTCTCGCCCTCTCTTCTGCCCCTGCCCCGTCCCACTGCAGAGGCGAGAGGAGACAAAGCCAAGTGGGTGTTCACCTGGCCACTCATCTTCCTCCTGTGCATCACCATCCCCAACTGTAGCAAGCCTCGCTGGGAGAAGTTCTTCATGGTCACCTTCATCACCGCCACGCTGTGGATCGCTGTCTTCTCCTACCTAATGGTGTGGCTGGTGAGTGGTGGCAGCAGGGTGGATCGGATGGACAGACCCTGCCTGGCACCTGCCGGAGGCAGGAGAGCTGGGTTCAAGAGTGACCTCAGGCACTGGTGTGCCACCTTTGGCAGGTCACCTACCTCACTGACCTCAGCTTATTTCTCAGTAGATAGGGATTCCAGCAGAGATGCATGCCACTATGCTATGTGCCAGGGATGCACAGATAGACACAGCAGGTGCTTGCCTGCAGTGCAGGTGTGGCAGAGGGAGATGAACCTTCACAGGGCAGCCTGAGATGTACCGCCCTGGTGGGATGGGCAGAAGACCATGGCGAGGGTGATGTGGGTTCTCTGTAAAGAGCTCTGGAGGGCTGTCACCAGGGCGAGGGTGATGTGGGCTCTCTGTAAAGAGCTCTGGAGGGCTGTCACCAGGGCCCCTTCCTTTCCAGGGTCCAGGGGAATGTGAGGGAGACTGCAGTCAGTGGAGATGAACACCAGGCAATGCCCTTTCTAGGCCTCCTGCCAAGGGCTGCTCCTCCCCACTTTCGATGTTCAGGCACATGTATAAGTTTTATATAAGCTCCTTTAGTCTTTGTGACAACCGTTTTTATTATGCCCATTTTACAGATGAGGAAGTTGAGGCATAGAGATTGCATAATTTGTCCAATTAGTCACAGAATTAGCATCTAGTACACAATTAGTTACATCATTAGTTGTAGGGTTGGGATTAGAACTCTGGTCTGTTACCCTCCTGAGTCCATGATCTCAACCACTGTCCTGAACTGCCTCGATTAGTTGCTGGAGTTCTCAGATGCCATTCGGACTGAAGTTTTGCCGGTGGAGAGGCAGTAGCACGGCTTCTTGTCAGCTCCTCCGGCCATGTGTCACAGCTCCCTGCACAAACCTTCATTGGCTGGGCTGGGCCAAGAAGCGACCCCCGCCCCCTAGCTC
>NW_006494609.1:15813442-15818226 GCF_000325575.1 Pteropus alecto
GGGTTTGAATCCTAGTTCCTCCACTTAGGATCCATAAAACGTAGGCAGGTGACTCAACTTATCTGAGCCATGGTCACCCCTGCCACAAAGTGGGGACAACCATCACTGTCCAGCAAGTCTCTGTTCAGGCACCATGATCTGAGTTTGCAGCATGGCAAGTTGCTCACAACTGTACGGATCGGCTGTGTTCACCATGACATGCAGCCAACACGGACTGCTCCGTGCTTTGTTCAGACGAAGGTTAAAATCCCCATGGATCGTGGGGCGGGGGGAGGAGAACTGGAAGTAGCTACTATCCAACCCCACCCACAGAAAAGAATGACCATCGAAGACAGTGAAAACTATGCCTTAAATGAATTGAATTGGCAAACTTAAAATTTCCTGAGTAGGGTTAAAGGCCAGCCCATCTTTACATTTGACAAAAAAATCTAGTAATTTCTCTTACTAATGTACACTTCACCCAAAAAAAACATTGCAAGTAAAAAATGTATTTCACGACATTTAAGGGCGGGTATGAGAAGCAGGGAGGGTCAAATTAATGAATGTGTGAATTGTTTTCTTCTCTACCGAAAATAACAATATTATTAGATTAGTTCTAATAAGCAGCGAGGTTGGACATTTAATAACACCGCCACCCCCGCTTCTTAAAGCAGAGCCTTAGCAAATGGCTTGGCCGGTGTTGCAGGAACCATCTTGCTGGGGCCCTCTGACCAGCGGTTTTGAACTGCAGCTGGCCTCAGTTGGGAGAATGCAAGGCCTCGACTGTAGAAAGCGGTGAAGTGCCACGTGTTAGCCTAATGTCTACCTAAGCGAGAAGTGCTGGCCTCAAGGCCACGCAAACGTTTACTTTCGTTTTGCCCTGGCGAGGGCACCAGGAAGCAACGAGGTCTTACCTGCCCACCCCTTCCCCCCACCACCTTTCACATCTCTCACCCCAAGGCTTTGGGGGAAGAAAAACTCTTGAATGTCATAGTCAAAAGAGAGGGACTTTTGAAATGGATCCTTCTGTCCAGCACCCTTGCACAGTTGGGAAGATTGAGGACCAAAGAAGACTAAGCATCCTGAGGGCTTGGAGGGTCCAGGGTTGGGTCCAGGACAGAGTGACACTGAGGGAGCATCTCTGATCCTGAACACCTTGGATGGTGTGTGTGTGTGTGTGTACGTACATGTGTGTGTGTGTACACAACCTTCCTTCTATCCTTCCATACTTCAATTTCTTAGCCATGTAAAGTTCAGTGATTTAAGACAAAAATGGAGGCATCTCCAGTAATGCCAACATAACCTAGGTTCCTGTATTTACTATGTCGGGTACCACCTGTTAAATACCATCAGCCACAGCTGCTCATGTTTGTGGAGATCTCCTTCATGCCCAGCATGGATTAAGCGTTGCTGAGTCAGTGTGTCTCTTGCATAGCCCAGAGTAGGCCCGTTGGTGTGCCCTTCGCTCTGAGGAAATGACATCTCATGAGCCTGGGGGTGCTGAGCTGAGCACTCCCTTTGGGGAGTGGGACACCTTCAAACTCTTCTGCAAAGCCCTGTCCTGGGACAGGTGTCGTTTTAGTCCACATGCCCTGGCTGCACTCCAGGGCTGAACTTGCACTTCGGGGCCCTCAGAGTCCTGTGAATCTGATCACCCCTGTATTATCTGTCCCCATAGGTTGCAAGACTAGCGATTAGAGGAGAAGGAAAATATACATCAATGAATATCTTACTCTGTCCCCTCACAATGTCTGAATTCTTGTTAACAAGCCCATTTTACAGATGAGGGAGCTGAGGCTGAGAAGCAAACTAGCTTGTCTTAAGTCACACAGCCCTTTGCTGGGATTGGAGCCATCAGCTGAGATGCAAACAACCCTCAGAAATGCTGCTGTTCTCATTTTCTAGATGGAGAAGCAAGCCAGAGCTACAGTGTGTTTTGAATGGAGTTGTCCAGTTGCTTCTAGGGCTTTCCATCAGGCTGCTGCTCCAGGCCCCAAACAATCTCACAAGTGTCAGACATTTATCGGAGGAGGACATGACTGTGCATCAAGATCCTTAAAAGTCTGCGTCTCCTTCAATCTAACAGTTCTCTTCTTGGAACTTATCCTAAGGAGGTAGTAAAATGAGAATCCCCAGGCTATCCACACAAGACAGCACGATGGTGAGGTTGGAGCACGGCCTTCAAAGTCAGAAAGGCTTGGCCTGGAATGCCTGCTCACTGCTCACCAGCTTCGGGCCCACGGCTGCCCTTACTTAGCTTCTCTGATCTTCAGTTTCCCTAGGCAGAAAATGCGCATCATAGTACGCCTCCCTCACCAGCAGGTATGAATAACAGAGTGTATGAGTTCATGGCAGTAAAACACCAGGAAGAGTACCTGGTACACAGAGAGAGTGCTCGATAAACGTTCCTTACATGCAGTGATATTGTAAGAGCTAAAAAAGGAACCACCTCAATATCCAACAGTCAGGGATTAGCGGAAACTTTATACAATGACATGCATAGATCAATTTAAAATAAGTAGATGAACAGGAGGTGGGAAGATATTCACAATGTATTATTACGTGAAACGTTGCAAAATATATCTTGCTAGTTCAGTCTAATTTCATTTTCTTAATACACCAAAAAGGTCAAGGATATATTCTAAAGCAGTAGTTTTCAAATGGGTTCCCAGACCAGCAGCCTCAGGGTTCCAGCCACCTGGGACCATGTTAGGAATACAGATTCCTGGGCTTCACTCCAGACCTCCGGAGTCGGAAGCTCTGGGGGTGGGGCTGGCAGGCTGCATGTTAACAAGCCCGCCAGAGGATTTTCTGCGTGTTCAAATTTGAGAACCACTGGCTGATGGAAAGTGTTAATAGTGGCTGTGTGTGGGTCTTGAGAAATGGTAGGTGATTTTTAATTTTCATTTTACTTTATTTTCTAAACTTTTTGAAACAGTAAATGCATATTACTCATGTAATCAGGAAAAAAAAACACTCCAAAGATGTTTTTAAAATAAAATCATATTCCAGATTTGTCTTAATTCGTTGCAGCAGTGCTATGCTCAAGTTAAAAACACTCAGGATAAGCAACTTTTCTCCCCTTCTCCTGCAGGTGACTATTATCGGATACACATTTGGGATCCCCGATGTCATCATGGGCATTACTTTCCTGGCAGCAGGCACGAGTGTTCCAGACTGCATGGCCAGCCTGATTGTGGCAAGACAAGGTATGCATCGTGTCTCGGCCCCCACAGCCGTCAGCATCACCACGCAGGCCCCTCAGCCCTGCCCGAGTCGTAGTTCATGGAGCTTATGACTCGTATTGTTAAGTCTGGCCGTGGAGGAAACTGTGATGTCTGGAGAGCACATGTATCAGATTCCACCCAGGGGGAGAATATACCAAGATGAACTCCAGACCTCTAGAAGCATTTGCGTGTGTGGAACTGTATCAAAATGAACTTGTTCTGAAATCACCAACGTGAGCTTGAACAGAGCCAAAGCCCAGACTTCTGAGAGCAAATGAGGTAGTAGCAAGACATGTTCTGGTCCTAGGAAGGCAAAGCGGGCATGCCCTATACCTCCAGCTTTATGCCTGTGCTTCTTCAAGGTTCCTGAACGTGTATGTTTTGGTTTGTTCGGTGGGTTTCCTTTGGGGCTTACGGAGTGACACAGGTTAAACCCGATGAAGAGGCCTGTATGCGCTTAGATCACAGAACAAAAGAGCTGTAAAGAGCCAGCCTTTTTTTTTTTACTGCCCTTTTTCTGCAGGCGAGATGGTGTCTCTGCGTGGACTTCCACAGATCTCCCTCTTTAGATCAAAGTTTGAAAGTATTGGGGGACAGGGGGTGGGGCAAATAATGGAGTGAAATCTCTGAGGAGACAGGATAGCGGAGAAGCACCCAGAGAGAAAGTTGGCTTTGGAGAGAGAGAAAGGACATTTTCCAAGATAGGAGAGAGGGTCGGTCGGTCGGTCGGTCGGTCGGTCAGTTGGTCAGTTGGTCAGTTGGTCAGTCGGTGGGTGGGTCCGTGGGTCCTGAGAGATGAGTTGAGACAGCAAGAGTAGATGTGTGTTTGGCGGTAGGCTGGAGCCTTGCAGAGGACTGTGACCGTTGAGGACAGCAGCTGAGGGGAATGGAATTTAATAGAGTGACCTCTGGGTGGAGTGTATCCGTTTTGTGGGGGAGGGGGAAATTTCCCCTTTTTCTTTGTTCTTCTGGCTGGTCTAATAATCAGGTTGACATAAGACAGATGAGCAGGAGAAAATCACCAAATTTAATGATGAATGTACATATGGGGGTGCCATCGGAATAGGGGGCCCGAGTTGAAGCTTGTATGCCATCCTGAGCCGAGGAGAAAGGCAGGAGCTGGGGTCAGGGAAGGGGTGATATCGTTTGGGGCTCCAAAGGGGAAGAAAGCAATTCACACAGAGATGGAAAAGCAAATGTTGAGGAAACATATGTTTGCGAGGCCATCTTTAATGGACACAGAGAGGGCTTCGATCAAGCAGGCCTTGCTCGGTTCCTCCCTGCCTGTCACACACTAGGTCATTTTAAACTTTAGTTGTCCGTGATGATAGCTCCCTTGCTGGAGCAGATCCTCTCTCTCAGTTCTTTTAGGCAGTTAGTGGGGGGTCAGAGGTTTTCTCTGAGTCTTTTGTTTCTTGAAAATAACCAGCTTAAGATAATATCCCAGAAAAAGGCAAATTTTGGGGTGGCAAACTCGCTGCCCCTCAGTTTCCTAGGGCTATCATCATAAAAGTAACCACACCGAGTGGCTTAAAACAGCAACAGTGATTCTCTCACGGTTCTCGAGGCTGGAAGTCC
>NW_006494609.1:15818290-15823813 GCF_000325575.1 Pteropus alecto
CTTCTGGCCGTTGCCTGGAATTCACGGTGTTTCTTGGCTTGTGGCCGCATCGGTCCAGTCTCTGCCCACGTCTTTACATGGCGTTCTTCCTCTGCGCGCGTGTCCAAACGACCCTCTTAGAAGGACCCCAGTCACGGGAATCAGGCCCACCCGAACTCAGTACGACCTCATTTTAATTTGATTGTATCTGCAAAGACCCTATTTGCAGATAAGGTCACCATCAAAGGTTGGGCCCAAGGGGGCCCTTTTCAACCCAGGACAGTGACTAAAAGGAGAGGGAACAAGCACCAAGATCCCCGCTGACCCTTTAGTGGTGTGAACTTGGGTGGGATTCAGTCATACCAGCTCCAGCGACATGCAGATGAGAGGTGACAAGTCCATCTGGAGCTAGACCTGGCTGGGTGGACGTGATGGAAGGTCAAGGGGGCAAGAGAATGTGCAGCTTAAACGTCTGCCCTGGTGTCCAGGCTAGTGTGTGTGTTTGGGGGTCCGGGGGGTGCTAGAAGATTGAGGGCTGGAGGGGACCCCAGCGAGGTGAAAGAAGGGGCTCTGCAGGAACAAGGGACAGGGATTCTGAGGGAGGACGTCATCTCAGAGTGGCTACTGTTGAGTGTAGAAGCGAAGAAACCGAGCGAGGGTGAGGCAGGGGTGGGGGTGCAGAGTTGTCATAAGGGTGACACTGATGTCATTGACGGAGGATCCAACAGACATGACTAGAACACGGAGTTTCTCAATGGCAGAGGATCCAGAAACCGCTGTCCTGGGTCCACTGCACAAAGCGGGAGCCACGCAGGGTGCTCTAACCCGAGGTCCTGCATCCAAGGCTCCCTAAATCAGGCTCACAGCTTTAGGTGTGGTCCAGGCTGGCAGCATCGGACTTGTGGGGAGCCTGTGAGAAATGCAGATTCTCGGGCTCCACCCTGGGCCCCACCGAATGAGAATCCGGTTTTTAGCAAGACCCACAAGGGAGTCGTGTGCTCCTCAAGTGTGGGAAATGGTGCCATAGATTCCTCTGAGGGCAGCGCCTGTGCGAAATGGCAAGTCCGCCAGACCTGAGACGCTCTCCTCCCCGCTGCCTGCCGAGTCCTTGCTGCCTCCAGACCTGTCCGGAGAGCCCCGCCTCCTCGCCAGGGCCAATAGCTGAGCTGAAACAGTTGCCACGCCAGAGCCTGGGAGACTGGCAGGCAGGGTTCCCAGAGATGCCGCCCTAACGACGAAGCTGCCCAGATTTTGAGCAGCGCCTGGGGCAGGCAGCGGGGGAGAACGTGAGGCCCTGGAGGAAGGAGGCGTTATGTCCCGGAGGTTAGCGGATGACAGCAGGGCAGGAGGAGAAGGCGACCTGGCTATGTCAGGGGTGGTGCTCGGACGGAGACGAGTCCATTCTCCAGACGCTCCTCTGAGTTGCTATGGGCTTCTTAGCGACCAGAGCAATTTTACGGTCACAAGCATTTGGGTTTCAGGCTTGTTTGTCCCTTCCGCAAACCTTTGTATGTGTGCCAGAGGACGACAATCAGACCGAATTAGGGCTAAATGGCCAGGTTAGAACGGGTTTCAGCCAGCATGAGTCTTACCGGTAAAAGCTTGTTTTCAAACGAATACTCTTCAAGTTATTAGGTTCCTCAGGTAGGTGGCTGGCATGCTGTTGCATAATGGGGCGGGAAGGGGAAGATGATGACATGGCTCCCACCCTCAAAGACCCTTGTAGTCTGTTTGGGAGAAAAGAGTTCACTCTTTGTAAGCCACTGGGGCATAAGACCCAACACTCTGTCATTCAAACCAGGGAAATGGTACAATCGCCTGGGCCACAGCTACACGTCGTGGCTCGGTGTGAAGGACGCTGGACCACTCGCGAACTACATGACCTTAGGCACGTCCCAAGCCTTAGTTTCATCATCTGCCATGTGAGGACAATGCCCCCTCCCTCCCAGAGCAGCTGAGGGATGTTAAACGAGGTGAAGCACATAGTGGGCCCTCAGAAAACATCGGCTGACAAATCTGGCAGGGGAACTAGGAAAGGCCCTTTATTGGATCCCTAGGGCTGCTGTGACAAGGACCACACGCTGGGAGGCGCAAACGCCTGAAACTTACTCTCTGCCAGTTCTGGAGGCTGGGAGTCTGAGATCAAGGCAGAGCTGGTTCCTTCTGCGGACTCAGAGGAAGACTGTGCTGCAGGCCTCTCTCCCTGGCTTGTGGATGTTTGTCTTTATGTCCATGGGACATTCTCCCCGTGCTGTCTGTGTCCAAGTTTCCATTTTTACAAGGAAACCAGTCATCCTAGATAAGCACCCACCCTAATGACCTCATTTTGAGTATCTCTGTAAAGATCCTCTCTCTAAATAAGGTCACATTTGGGGGCCTTAGGGGTTAGGACTCCAACATGTGAATCTTGAGGGGGTTCCAGTTCAGCCCATACAGGCCCCCATAGACTTCATGAAGGGAGTGGGTCACAGACTCATAAAAGGATTTTAGAAACTTGAGGTTCACGAAGAAGGAATTCCTTCCTAAGGAATGGCAGTAATAGAACAATTACAGGAAAGGACGGTTTCTAGTGACCTGCTCCTAATGAGTAACACGTGTCTATTGTCCCCTCCAGGCCTTGGCGACATGGCGGTCTCTAATACCATAGGGAGCAACGTGTTCGACATCCTGGTGGGACTGGGCATACCGTGGGGCCTGCAGACCATGGTCATTAATCACGGGTCCACGGTGAGTTCCTCTCACCTTCTTAGTAAGCGTGACGGATGCCGGGAGTGGGCCTTTTATGGCCATGACAGTGGCATTGGCCCTGCTCCACCGAGGGCTGCAGAGGACACGCTGCCTGCTTTTCCTTGGCTCCCTGGCACCCACACTCTACAAAGGGTTCCAGAGTAGCCTGAGGGGTGCCTGTAGGGGGAAGCCCAGGCGTGCCCAGCACTCACGGGCGCTTGCCTCCCACAGCTCAGCTCACTGGCGTGCCCATCTCCTCCTGGTCCTTTTCTTCAGAGAAGCAGAGTCCAGGGACGTGGCCCTCCTCAGCCACACGCTCACCGTGACCACACCATTTGCTTTCCAAACGGGCAGGAATGACCAGGGCACCTTGGGCTCTCGGAATGAGTGGGCTCCAAAGGGCCCAGAAGTTCAGGGCACGTGTGTTTGTTTTTCCAGGTGAAGATCAACAGCCGAGGGCTGGTCTATTCTGTGGTGTTGCTGCTGGGCTCCGTGGCGCTCACCGTGAGTTTTTCCAATTCCGAAATGGAAGCCTCGCACACACTTCATTTCATCAGATTCTGCTGGGTCCCTTGTGTGTCTCTGAAAGCCCCTCTCGCAACCCCTGGCAGGGAAGGATAAAGCTGAGGAAGTAGAAAAATTCAGATACCCCCAGACTCGATCTGCGCCGAATGGGGACATGAGGGCCTGGCCTCAGGACTGGCACATAGTGCTGAGGCCCCCTTGCGCCCCGTGCCCAGGACTGTGCTCAGCTCTTTACCTCGCTTATTTGTTCAGTCCTTACAACCACCTTATCTTCCCATCTTGCAGAAGAAACCAAGGCTCAGGGGTTAAGTAATTCATCCGAGGTCACGGGGTTAGGCAACGGCAAAGCTGGGATCTGAACTCAGATTAGTCCATCTCCATAGGACCCATGACATTGCTCTGATGAGCTAACTATGATCCAGCTCATGGGGCACCTGCTCGACTCGGAGATGTGAAAGAAGGTCGTGAAGGGAAGTGTGGGAGAGTCTGGAAAGAATGTAGAAAGAGGATGTGCTCCAACCTGTCTACACAGAGAGAGAGACAGAGAGACAGAGACGGAGACAGAGACAGACACACAGAGAGAGAGACAGAGAGACAGAGACGGAGAGAGAGACAGAGGGAGAGAGAGAGACAAAGAGAGACAGAGGGAGAGACAGAGAGAGACAGAGGGAGAGACGTGGTCCAAGCTGATGTTTGCCAGATTTGGGGCCAACAGGAGCCTTGGCAGTATTTTTGAAGAGTGCTGAGAATAAAAAGTTCTGAAGCAAAGAGAGGACACAGCAGAAGACCCTCGCTGTCCCTGGAGAAGGCCTGGGCAGGGAGGACCTTGGTGCCTAGACTGAGATGGGAAGGGTCAGTTCCCTGAGGGCAGCTGCTGTGTGTCCCTGCAGTCCACGGGGCTGGCCCAGGGCCTCCATCTTCCATCGGACAAATCTAAAGCCTGCAGGGCTCACTCCGGTCAAACCAGAGACATGCCCGGCAGCAGCCGTCTGCTCTGCTCCACCTTTTGGAGAAAGTTCTGGGGCCCATTGTTTGTGTGTAGTTTTCCAGTAAACATGTCTCTTGGACTTCTCTGTACCTGAGCCCAGTCCTTGCTTTCTCTCCTTCCAGGTCCTCGGCATCCATCTAAACAAGTGGAGACTGGACCGGAAGCTGGGCATCTACGTATTGGTTCTCTATGCCATCTTCTTATGCTTCTCGATAATGATAGAGTTTAACGTCTTCACCTTTGTCAACTTGCCAATGTGTCGAGAAGATGACTAGAGCTGAGCCACAGCCCCGCTGGGAGCTGTTCCGGACACCGGCGCTGGCACCCTCCTTTCTCCCCCCTCCCCCACCACAGGTCTCTCCTGCGCCCACAGCCACAGTCTGTCCTTTTGTACACTGGAAGGAAGAGCCATCATGGTCGATGGTCACGGGCCAGGCTGCTGGGCGTCCTCCACTTCCTCCTGGTCTCCTGCCCAATGAAAGGCAAGATTCAGGGGCTGCTGTTGGAGCAGCTTTGCAGACCTCTGAGCTGCCCGCCACAGGATGTGTGTGTCACGTTTCCTGGACACCTTCGTCAGAAGGACATCTGTGTGAAGTTTGTCTTTCTGTTTCGCAGCATCCTCAGAAATGAGGTGGTCAGTGAATGTGAGTCCTCCCGGGGCGAGTGCAAAATAGGAACATTGTCCTTGAATGTCCCCTCTGGCCCAGAGGGTGTGAGTTCCTTAGGCAGCGTGTGCTGCTGAGAGCCTCTGACTTCTGCTGGAACTGCTCACGGTTTGGAGGGGCCAAGGCCTCGACCTGCTGGGGGTTCGAGGCCATGACGGCAGACAGTCCACCCCTTTTTTCTGGAAAAAAATTGGAAGAATGGAAACAGTTTTTCACAGCAGAAGAAAGAAAAAAAAAACAATATTCTTATCACTTTTATTGATGCATTCAGAGAATGAGCAATGAAATGTTAAAAATAAAATATCCTAAAAGATCATCATACTTGAAAAATATCATTCTATACATAAGGACCGTGATGGGGACCAAAAAAAGTAACACGGAAAACGAATCCTGTGTGTATCATGTTGCGTGGACACCAAGACGTTTGGTTTGGAATTTAGGGAAGAGCGAAAGACTAACATCCAAATGAGTGCTAACTCAGAGACGCAGTGGAGAGTGTAGTTTACAGCCTTACCTCCCAGACCTTCCATGCGATGCGACTGTCACTTTGGGTTTGTCATTTCTTTATGAATGCTCTGCTCTCAAAACCCTCCTGCTTAAAGACCCCATTGTTTGTACGCCCAACAAATTTCAAAGCCT
>NW_006494609.1:15823862-15829191 GCF_000325575.1 Pteropus alecto
CAAACACATTTCTCCCTGGTTAGCTGGAGGCAAGTACGAAAACCATAACTTGGAGTTTTTAGAGCTAAGTTTCTTGAACCTTATAGTTTGCTACACATGAAAGGCCAAGGATGGGAGGCTGATTAAAAAATAGAAAAATATTAAACCAGTTTTGACTGCTTCCTAGCTCTCAGATAGATATTAAAAAAGATTTATGAACACAAACCATTCGTGGTTTCTCAAAAGAAAGCACAATTAATTTTGTATAGAGGTTTTTTTTATTTTTTTAATGTTTCTATTGCAAAAGTCTATCAGATCTGATGCACTTTTAATATTGAGATATTTTGCACGGAAGGCTGTGTGAGAATTACCCGTGATGGTGTCAGGAAAGAAGGTTTTTAGCGATTCATCAGTGATCGGTCATTGGTGATGAGTCGAAATCCAATAGCTAATTCCTTCCTGAGACACAGAGGCTGTGACCCGAGATGCAGCTCGGGACTGTTCCCTTTAGGCCTCCGGAATCTCAGAAGGAGGAAGTGGTCCAGCTTGTGTCCTTTACGTTAGGGTGAGCCCGTGACGGGCCAGAATTCGTCATCAGACGTCTGGTCTGGAGCCACATCAGTGTTAGTAGCCACGCCGTGCGAAGGCTTCTCTTCTCGTTGCTCTACCTAGATACAGGGCTCAGTGGTCTTCGAGTTGAGGACAAATGTGATTTTCCTAAGAAGTTAGCTAAGTGGGAGGCTGGGGAGCCCATAGGCCATCAAGCTAAGCTTCAGACGCAAGGTGTTTCAGAGCCCTCGGGACACCGTGTCCTCTTAGCACACCTGGCCTGGTCCCCTCCGTCTCATACTCATCGGATTTCAGAGTGTGGTGTTGGTCTCTATCTTGAGTCTCAGAACCGCCTTATGGTGAAGTAGGGGATTATTCTCCCTGTTTAACAGAAAATTTAGTCTTGGAGAGGTCAAGTGTCTCTAGGTCATTCTTATGTCTAGTGAGGGGCTGAGTGGGGGCTAAGCTCCAGATCGTCACCCCTCCCAGCTCAGCCAATCCCGTGGGTCGGCCACCCTTGTGGGGAGGAGGGGGCAGATGTGGGTATGTTTTTGCCTTTGTGGTTTGTTTTCAATTCTTGAGTTAAAGCTTCATCAAATATTTAATTGACTCCTGGGTGTCCCAGCTCATATCCAAAAATCTATCCCCATTCAATGGTCCTATTTATTTTCTGATAAAAACCAAAAGATATTTTTAGCTGCAAGGCACAAGTCACATGGCCCCAGAGGATGTCCTCACTGGTGACGCTTTTCAGAATACGCGTGTAGCTTTCAGAGAACAACACACCCTAATTGCCCATCTCTTCCTCAGCAGAGTCCTTCTGAGATTATAAAGTATACTGCAGTTGTAGTTTGAGACTAAAAAATAATGTTTTTAATATGTAGAGCCCTGCTAGTTAATTCTCTTTTGACTTTAATGTGCCAATGTAACTTCTTCGAAGAAGCTATGCATTTATTGCATCTAAGAAACTATATATATACCATAGGTGAAAAATTCTCTTTTTAAAATATTTTTCCATCACAAGTTTAAAGAATTGCTTGATTAATTAGACCTTCATTTTAAAATAATGCTTTTATCACTACACAGGATAACTTCCTTTATTTTATTCCCAGAGCTAATTAGCACAGGGTAATTACACTGCTACAAAAATAGGCAATTAAAAAAAATTAATTTAGCTCTTCTGATTGGGGGCAGAAAGGAAAAGCGAGTCATTGCACTCAGAAAAATGTCTGTAGCAGCAGGAGCAGGGAGTTCCCGTTGATTTCTGGTTTGGAGTTTTCCCTGACCAGGCCAGGCGTGGTCAGCGGGGAAGGTGTGCGGTATCTTGAGAACCTGGCCCTGAGAAGAGAAGGTTCTGGGTCAGCTGTAGTGGGAAGCTAATGCTTCAGGGCACCAGGAGCAGGTCAGACTCGTCCCACCCCTACCCCTCCTGTTACCGGGAGTCAGCTTCTCATCTGCTGCTCTGTGCTTCTCATCCATATGCACAGACCTTGCCGCCCTTATGAATTTTCACCCGCTCATCTCCCGCGACCTGTTAGGGCTGTTTCTTGCTTCTGCCTGTCGGTCCCCGGTCTTTATGGACCTGAGCAGCTGACAAGGCATTAACCCTCCCGGAGGTAAACCAGGAGGGACGTGCCTGCACCTCGCTCTAGAGCAGTCCTGTAGACTCTTGACCAGAGACCCCCTCCTGGGCTCTCCAGGGTCTCTGTCCGGAGGGAAGAAACTGCCCTTCCTCCCTTTTGATGAGAATTTGTAAGTCTTACGGCATCAGCAGGAGCCCAGCACTCAGGGACACCTGCCTCATATACTGCCTGGGAATCCGGGAAGGGGGTGGGCGGCTGCCTTGCCTGACACCCTACTTTCCTCCTGGTATTTCTCTTCCCTGAATCCTAGCCCCACCCCCTTCCCCTTAAGGTAGGGGTGTACACAGGGGAGATGGACTGGGAGAGGATCTGTTCCTTCTCTCCTTCCCCAGGTGTGCAGCGGGGTCAAAGTGCTGGGACAGTGCGGGTTCTGCCGTGTTCGCAGACTTTCCCCCGGGAGTGGGCAGGAGGGAGCCAGAGCCCTAAAGCTGGGATCAGTGCTCCCCAGTGAGCCCTGGCCCCCTCCAGCCCTGACACTGAGTGGGCGCTTAGGGCCTGGGTGGTTCTCTTCTCTCCCACCCCCACCTCTCCTCCCCGCCTAGGCCATGTTCCTCCCTGGCTCGAAAAGACAACTGTGCTGCATGTGTGACAGGCTCCAGCTTGAATACACAAAAGAATTTGCCTGTTAGGAGGAAAATCCTCAGGAGATTGTTCCTGCGTGCTGTGATTTAAATATTCCTGGGTCTCTCTAATGCCCGCTGAACATGATTTCCATGAGACTCTTCCTCCCTTGGAGGCAGTTAGCAGATGCATCCAGGGCACCTGAGATGGTCCATGTCTCAGCAGCTTTGTGGCCATGTCGTGCCCATAGCAACTTGCAGAAATTTCTGAAAATGATGGCAGGAAGTCCATCATCCCCCACCCCAACCCCAGACCCAAAGTGCTGCCTCCCCAGCCCTTGTAGATTCACCCAGTATGAGCATTTTCTCTGGCTTTTCACTCTGTGGCTGAGTGAAGGAGCCCACCAACGTTGGGTAAATCATCCCCACGGTGGCAGTTTTGCGGGTAACAGGACAAGGGGGGTCTTTCCATGAGCCTCGCCCGCAAGGCA
Source organism: Pteropus alecto (assembly GCF_000325575.1). Lineage (NCBI taxonomy): Eukaryota > Metazoa > Chordata > Mammalia > Chiroptera > Pteropodidae > Pteropus > Pteropus alecto. Next base: position 15,827,085 of record NW_006494609.1, read on the forward strand.
AAGGACATGGATGGGTCACAGATTCTGTTGCTCATTTTGAGCCCAGCCTTTTGCCAATCTAGCTCGTTGGGGCCTCTTGGCTGTGCCTCAGAGAACATTCCCCAGTGGCACAGATTTTTAAAAGGCATTTAGGTGGTTGTATTTGCCTCTTAATAATGAAAACTGAATAGGGACTAGTTTTACAGTTAACTCCAGGCACGGTTGGCGGTGGGAGAATGTCCGGCCCGTCGCAGTGCTGCCCAGCCTGGAGGAAACGGGCGCCCGCATGAAATCGGGACATTCTGCTGCCACCTGTCAGAGCTGGTTTTTTTCCCAGCACAGCAGGGGAGCCAGATGAGTGATCTTAGAGCTCTGAAATTTTATGGCGATTTTTAAAATTCTAGCTTTTCAATGACAAATAGCTCCCATCTTCAATTCATATCTGCTCAATCCTCCCACACTGTCGGGGGCTGGTGGCCATGCTTCGTGTCACCTTTTACTTACGTCTGAGGCCTCTTGTCGCCTCTTAGAGTGTCAGTGTCCAGTCGTCGAGGCTGCATATCCGTCACATACTTCTAACAGGGCTGAGAACTTCCTCTCTAGTCTAGGAAAACATCCGCCGCCTGAATACCCTGGTACGGAACTGGGGACACTGGGAGGCAGCTGGAAATACCCACTGTACCTGTGTGGAAGTCTGGCCCTTGGTTGTGTAGCTTTTCCATCAGTTAGATTTACGCATCTGGTTTGGCTGCTCCTTGGTTAAAAGCTTAATGACAAATGCGGGCATAATCCATACCTATTCCCACTGTTGCCAGAATTCAAACAGTTGCTTTTTATGCAACATGTTGGTTCAGATTTTTCCATAGATGGAGGCCAAAGAAACCTTTAATCCTGGAGGAAGTATGTACCCTCCCTACCCCACCACTGGAAAACAATTTTTTTGAAGCGGTCGAGAGAGTATATGCAGCTTTTGGCTTCTAGTTGCATGGTTTGGTATGATCAGCCTTTGTGCATAAAAGGAGGGTCCCAGACAACAGAGCCCTCCCTACTCCCACTCCACTGTCCCCAGGTATCCAGGCGGGCACGCAGTCCCCTTCAACAGAAGGAGCGAGGCGTTTCCTCCCACTGAACATGACTGGGGTATGAGCAAGGCAGCTCTGTATTTCCAAATCAGATATTCTAATAGGTTTTTTCCTGCCCACTGGGGCACCCCTGCCCTCATCTCCAGAGGTGCCCTTCTGAGCCATAGACCACTTCCTGGAGCTTCCTCCATGTGGCTTGGACTAAGGATATTTGGGGACCCAATGGACAGAGCAGTGGCTGAGCTTCTGTGGCCAGCTCTCGGGGAGCCTCCTCAGGGAACTGCTATTCTGAGCGGCTGGATGTCCAGTTAAGAGCACACGCTTCTTGGCAGGGCGCCCTCTGCATGTGTCTTCCATCCAGCCGCTGCCAGCGGGGAGTGGTTGCTGGGTGTCTGAATACAAAGAGAGCCTTGATTACCTAGAGAGAGAGGAAAGAGGGCTGCCAGCCAGATGGGGCCAGGCCCGAAGGCCCTGCAAGAAAGGACTGAGCGAGGCAAGGCCAGGCAAATCCATCCCAGATGCCCAAGAGGCAGGCTGGGCACGGTTTCTGCAGGGCCATGCGAACTTTCTGAGGCCCGGCCATGACCTACCAAACAGCAGGCGAGTAGAATCAGAGGACTCTTGTGTCCAAAAAGAACCCCCCTTAAAAACAACCAAAATCTAGAACTTGTCACGCCACTTGAGTCCCCTGCTAGACTTTTCTGGCCTGCTGGGCTGAAGGCTACCATCTCTCTAATAGGCGAAGCAGGAGCAGTGAGTCAAAAAGTTGTAAATAATAAATATATTTATCCTGCTATTTATTTTTTCAACAACTGTGACCTCCTGCACTGTGAATGCTCTGTGATATGAGATTCTTAGTTTAATAAAACTGTCATTAATTTTGAATGAATTGATATTATCGGTTACGAAACACTGGCATGAGTTTATTTTTATTGTGAAGAAAAATCTAGAGTAAATATGAATTAAATCTTTATAAGAAATCTAGCAGTCAGTATTGTAATGCAATATATCAAGATCTGTACACTGTCAATAAAATAAATGAGCAC
>NW_006494609.1:15829207-15840591 GCF_000325575.1 Pteropus alecto
TTCCCTATATAGCTTCCATTTGTGTTCTAATAGACACATACATATTTGTATTTTTTCAAAGAATGATTTACACTGGAATAAGCCATTTGAAACCATTTATATTTGCCTATTGAGAAAAAAAATAAACTTCAAAAGGATGAGGGTTGGAGCTTTTTAATTATGATGATTGGTAATGAATGAAACAAAGCAGAAATCTCATAACTTAGCTAGTGTGAATGAGTCCAGAGTGACCCAACTCTTTCCTACCTCATCAGGAAGGCCCGCTTTCTGGGCAGGGGAACCGTGCACTCACACAGGGCCCCGCACTCAGAAGGGCTCCAGGCTCGGTTGTCGCCATCTTGAAATTCTTAATGCTTTTTGAAAGGGAAGCCCTATGTTTTTATTTTTGCACTGAGCCCTGCGAATTGCCTAGCAGGAATAAGTTTACACCATCACCTCTCATGTCATGAGACATCGAGATTAAAGGGAGAGGTTCTGGTTAATTCCTTTTCTGCAAGTGTCCTGAGCCTTAGCTGGTTCAGGGGCCACCACCTGCACATGCCCATGAATCACCTGGACATTTGATTAAAAAGCAGATTCTGGCTCAGCATGAATGGGATGGGGCCAAAGACGCTATATTTCTAGCAAGTTCTCAGGTGATGCCAGTGCTCCTGGTCCATTCTAAGCAGTGAATAGGTGAGTCCTACTCAAATTGTGACATGGGCACTTGCACGGTCTCACAAACTCAGTCTGCGACAAGATGAGTATCGAAACAGAAAAAAGTTTGGCAATACGATGAGTGATTTATGTCTGAACATGTTTTTCCATTGCATTTTTCTGATTATTTTTTATTATAAAAATCAGTCCACGATGAATTCGAATTTAAAAAAATATTTGTAGACGATCTTTCCCACAGGTTCTACTTTAGATAAGAAATTGTACTTTAGATGAAAATTAGTCTGAAACCCCTTTTGTTTAACTCTTTCCTGTTAAAGTCAGTCCATAATGTCTGAAGGACTTTGTCTTGGTAACTCCAGTCCAATAAGCTTTGTGGGTCCTGCAGCCATGTGCTCTTGGTTCTGAGCATCTCAGTGTCCCATAGTCCATCTGGCACCTCCTGGCTTACCAAGCCAGTGAAACACAGGACAGATATTGTCCTCGTTTCACAGATGGGAAAAATAGGGTACAGAGAGCAGACATGCTGTGCGCAGGATCTCAGCTACTCACCATGCCGGCCAGCCTGAGAAGCCACGTCTCTGTCCGCTGCCTAGGGTTGCCCAGATCAAACGAGGTAGTAGGTGTTGGGCTCTCCAGGACAGGACCAGGTTCATGGGCATGTGACCTATGCAGTCACAGAGCCCATGCTTAGAAGGTCCCACACTTGGAAGGGTCCTTTGGTGGTTTTAATGCTCTATTGTAGCCATCTTGAAATTTATAAACGTTTTGAGCATGGGGTTGTACATTTTCATTTGGCACTGGGTCCCACAAATCACATAGCCGGCCCAGGTCCCTGTGAGGACCATCCCCTGCACTGCCTGCATCTGAGGCTACTGGATGACACCCCTGGGTTGGGGGGACACCACACCTTCCTTTCTGGTCCTCAACATCACCTCGTCCAGCGCAGCATTAATTACTGGCAGCTGGATTGAACCCAAACTTTCTAAAGCACACCTCCAGGCACCCCTGTCAGGGGCAGGGCACATGGGGGAAGACACTGAAGAGCCCATGGAGCTGGGCAACTTGTTCTGCTCTTATAAAAACCAATAAAAAAAATTTTTTTGATTAGTCAATGAAGGGAAACTGACATTTATCACAAGCCTTTTACTCAACACTGTTAGCCATCTTCTATATAATCTTCACAAGCAGCTGGAGGGAGGTACGCCTCCACTGTCTTCCAGAAGAGGAAACTTGACCCCAGAGAGGCGAAGAAACTTGCCCAAGGTCGCACAGCAAGCAAGAGCGAAGCTGAGACCAGAACCGCACGACGTGGTTCCGATGCAGCCAGAGCACCCATTCCTCCAGCACCCAAACTCCTTCACAGCAGCTCTTGAAGGAAGTGAGTCCACACTGAGGAACGTTTTCACTCGCGGTCCCAAGAACCTCCTGCTGAGCGCACACCTGTCTGTGGACACTTCACTGAAATGACGACAGAAGCCCAGGCTGGGACCGTGGCGAAGGAGACCAGTGTGGGATCAGGTTTCCGCTCACACTGACCGACATATTGCCACCCAGTCTTTCTCATGAAGAAGCCTTGAGGACACCACACTTGATTTTCAGAGGAAGTAAATAACTCCAAAAGGGAGAAGTGAGAAATAAATCACAGCCTCAGCCCCAAGTCGTTATGGGACATCTTTTCCACCAAGCACACTATACGAAGAAGTGTAAGATACAGTCCATTGTCCTTGAGGCAAAAGAAGAATGAAAAGATTATCAATTACAGTACCTCTCAATGGTGGGCACTTGAGGTTTCTTAGGCAGTAATTCATTTTTCCTTGAGAGGTAAGTAGGCTACTACCTCCAGGCCTTCACTCACACTGTCACCTCCCCTTAGGACACCCTTCCTTATTTATACCTGTCAAAATCCTACTCGAGAAAACCTCCAAAGAGCAGTGGCTTAAACATGGTAGGATTTTACTTCTCTCTCACATGAAGGTGCTCAGTTCAGGCTGGTGTGGCACTCCACGGTGCTGGTGGCTCCGGCTCCTTATTATTGCTCTGTCTTCCTCGGGATATAGCCTCTGCCACAAAGCCTAAAATGGCCACCTCCCTTCATCCTGACTGCAGCCTCGTGAGACATCTTGAGTCAGACCCAACTAGTTAAGCTGTTCCCAAAATCCTTATCCCAGAAACTGTGCAAGAGAAAAAAAATAAAAAGAAGCTTATTGTTGTTTAAAGTTGTTAAATTTGGTGGGTAATTTACTATGCAGCAATGGATAAATAATATATCACGTATATAGGTTTTGGCCCATTTATTCAACCGAGCTGAGCCCCTGGACACACACGGAGGAATCAGACGTGGTTAAAGATTGCCTACCATAACACAAAGAGCTCCCGGAGGGACGGGGCAGAAGTCATGTTGTATGTGTCCTTGCCCTTAGAACTCTTTCCTCACCTTCACACACAGTAGGCTCACAGTGCCTGGCACATGGTAGGAGCTCTGCTTCCCAGAGAACAGCTTCAACCTCCTGGCTGGCCTTCTGGTAGATGAGCCAACTTGAAGATGATGAGCTGCTAATGTACAATTACCTGGCTTCTTGTCAAAAATGTGGATTTGTTCCCCAGAGGTCACTGCTTCAGTCTCTTTCCATTCTCTCATTCCATGTGCTGCCAAGAGGAAGGATATGATAACCAGGCAAGTGAGTCTTTCCCTGAGCCAGCTGCCTTTCCCTTGCCTGCAGCCAGGCCAGTATTAACGGTTGAGTCCTTCGCCACTCACCAATGGCTGCCTTTTCCTGTGCGCCTCCTTGTTCGTCCTTCATTTTGGGGGAGGGAGCAAAGAAAATGATCTTGAAGAATGATTCCCTCGAGTCGAATCTTTCTGAACCATATTGTCAGAGCAACTTGAATTATACCTATAACTCAAGGCCTTGTTTTCTTGAATTATAAAATATGCAATACTCTACTATAAATTCTACATAGCCAATTGATTTGCACACAATGCTTTTTTGCAAAACACTTGTATCTATAACCGACTTATGGTTGCAATTAATGAACAATAAGAATGTCATAGATTAACACATTTTGTTTACACGAATGGGTGCAACCAAAACAAAATAATAAAGACATTAGTCAGAACTTTACCCACTCATCGAGGACATGAATGACTTCTCTGCAGAATCGGACAAGAGTTTTTGAAAACCAGAAAAATATTTGCTTAACTTTTTGTGCTTTTCATAACAATGACCAAAGATATCACACACTTTTAAAAACAGTTTTTTTCAAGTATATTGACATACAATAAATATACATTCTTAAAGTTTGCAATTTGATTAATCCTAATATATGTAAATATCCATGAAACCATAACCACAATCAAGATAATGAGTATATCAATCAACCCCAAAGGTTTCCTCATGTATGGCCTTGTTTTTCCGGTCATTTCTAGGCATACATAGTGGACACTGTTGGTTATCTACCCAACATCCCTTCTATTCTTCCTTTTCAACAGAATCTTAATTTTGATTAAGTGTCAACCCCCCAATCTGAGTGGGGAAAGGTCACCTCCAAGCCCAGGACCAAGTGTGGATCCTAATTAAACTAAGCCAGTCGGAGCATGACATGCTCCTGGTGACTGGGCCAGGCGTGTGACCTAAGTTGGCCAATCACACTACGTAGACTTCTGTTCCATGCTTTGGAGAGAAGCTTTTCTCCTTTCTTGTGGGATGGACCAGAGAGCATGATTCCAATCGCCACTGGAAGCTGTCTGGGAACCACAGGAGAACTAGCCTGAGTGTGAAGTCAGCACTGAGGATGTCCGAGCAGAGAGGACCAACCTGAGTGACTGATAGCAGCTGAGTCCCTGATGGTTTTGCACCTGGGGCTGCCCCCATAGGCAGCTTCTAAGGTGGCTCCCAATGATCCCTGCCTCCTAGTCTTCACACCTTCAATCCCTTCCCCTTGAGTATAGACAGGACCTGTGACTTGTTTCTGATAGGACAGGGCAAGGCTGATGGGATGTCGCTTCTATGATTAGATTACATAAGGTTGTAACTTCTGTCTTGCTAGCTGATCTCTCAATCGACTTCTCAGCTTGCACACTTTGGTGAAGTAGCGGCCTTATTGGAGATTTCCATATGGCCAAGCACTGAAGATGGCCTCTGGCCAGCAGCCAGCACAAAACTGAGGGTCCTCAAGGGACTGAATCCTGCCACCTGCCATGTGAGTTTGAACGTGGATCCTTCTCTAGCTGAGCCTTCGGAAGTGACCCAGCCCTCACCAACCACTTGATTGCAGCCTGTTGCAAAGGCAACCATCGAAATTGTGCCAATACTCCAAACCCATAGACGCTAGAAGATAATAAATATGTTGTTTTAAGCCACTAAATCTGGGGGTAATTTGTTGCATAGCAACAGATAACTGAAGCACTAGGTTTCAAGTTATACAAGACAATCCAGTTCCCTTGTAGTCCATCCACTCGGAGTCAGAGTTTTCTGTCGTTTACACCTAAGAGGATCCTCCTGTGGCATGTCTCATCCCACGAGCATGAAATCTCCTAAAAGATGGGACTCACATAACCTCCCAGGGCCTCACTGGGGTCATAACTCGGTGGACTGGGAATTAAGGATGTTCTTGACCTTGATTTTAGCTCATCTTCTGACAACACAAAGCAGAGACAATCCTCACCGTGGCTCAGAACTCAGAAATGGAAGAGACTTTCTCTTTGGTTCCAAGTTGTTTTTATTTAGCCAACAAGAGCTTATTAAGTGCCTGCTGTTTGCAGAGTCCTCCACTGGGTATTGGTGGGAGGAATAAAGGAAAAAATTTAAAAGGAGGATGTATATTCTGCTCCCAAGGAGCCTGCAATCATGCTAAGGATAATGGAAGTATGAGAACAGGATAGTGTCTAGAAATATGTGACGAGTGCAGGTTAAGAGGGCACTGTAGTTGGGAGCAGACAGGCTTCTGGAATGGACCTTGAGTCAGAAGAACAAATGCAGCTGGCTTTCTGGGCAGGAGAGAGGTTCCCTGAGAAAGATCTTGGAAGCCTTGGGTTTCCGCTACAGGAATGGGCGGGGCTGGTCCAGGGGCAGTGGGACACCCGATAAGAAGCTTCCTGATAATTCAGGTTGGGGGCTGCTGTGGAAGCTTTGTGGGGTGTCTCCTCAGCTCATGAGCGCCCCCCCCCCACACACACCTGTCTCTCTGAGATTGCCTACTCCTCATGGCCAAGATTATCCTTCTAGAAAATTAGGAACTGAGGCCGAGACACGCAAACTTCACGTTTGGGGCTGGTCTGTCTGCAGAGACAAGGGAAGAAAGATAGAGATGTGAAGAAAGGTTGGTGAGGGAGAATCCCAGAGAGCGGAGCTGAAGGCAGCCTACGTGGTTCCAGGGAAGAGACTCCGCATTGATGCTTTAGAAATCTGAGACTGTCCTATAGAAATCCAGCTTTTCAGATTTGTTGTTGTTTTGTTTTTCTTGTAAGGCCTGTATGCCCAGGTCCTCATTCAGCTGGGCAGTTGCCGGTGAGAGCTGAGACAGGCTGTGGCTTTCTCCAGAGCCTGGTTCCCAGGTCACCCCAGCCCTGACCCAGCCGGTGCAGACATTTTGTTTCCCCACTGACCCCTGAAGATACTGATTGCTTTTGCAGTAATAAAGCTCCCTCCCACCCCCTCTTTTTAAAGATTTCTCCAAAGTAACAGGAAATGGAGACACGTGGACTTTGGGGGGTCAGAAGAAGATGGAAAAAACTGCAGAAAGGGCTGTTTTCTATATCTACTTCTGCAAACCAAACTATCCCAAACAGCAACCATTTTATTCTATTTCATGGTTTTACCAGTCAGGAATTCAGGCAGGGCCTGGCTAGTGATTCTCTTGCTCCATGTGACATTGAAAGAGGTATTTAGCTAGCAGATGGATTGGTCTAAAAGAGCCAAGATGGCTTCGCTTGCATGTCTGGTGCCTTGGCTGATTTGCCCAAGGTTCTCAGCCAGAGGCTGAGTAGGATATGAGCCTAGTTGGTCTGATTCCATAGCTTTGCCCTCCTGCAACTCCCCTCACCCCTTCTCCATATCCCAGGAAACTGACCCATAGGGACCCCACACCCATAGAGACTGACCAATGGGCTCCCACACTTTCTGGATCCAGCTGACTTTGGTGCTTGGAGGGCCCAGGGCAAAAAATTGGAGGGAGGGAGGAGAGCCAAAACATTTATTTTCCTGGTTATCTCCCTCGGGGTCACCATGAGCTGGCTATGTCCCCGAATGGGGGTTCCTGCCTTGCTCCTAAGCCCTAGTGGTCTTTCTACAGGACAGGACTCTGCTTCTGGGTCTGGTAACCACTCTCCGTGTTTGAGCTAAGGAAGGTAACAGGTCTGAGGGTAAAAGCACCCTGCCTTGTACTTCCGCATCTGCACATTTATTAAACTCTTCTCAAATTATCCTAATCAGAAATGCCGTTTGTTTCCTGTGAGATCTGACTGCTACCTGAAGGACCTTAGTCATAGTACAAATAAGAGCTAATGCGTATTGAATACTTGCTGTATGCCGGGCTCTGTTCTAAGCCCTTTCCCTGCATTAGCTCATGCAGCATTCACAGGCACCCTGTGAGGCAGGCACTATGAATATCCCATCTCACAGATGAGGAAACTGAGGCACAGAGAGGTGAAGTAAGCTTGCCTAAGGTTACGCAGCCTACGCAGCCATGAAGTGGCAGAGCTGGGATTCGAACCCCGGTGACTTTACTCAAGCCCCTGCTCTCATCAAATACTCTACATAGTAGGGGAATTTCTGTCGCAAAAACACGCTGTTTCCCCGAAGGCTCTTCTCTAACTCAGAGCATTTCTGTGGGGGAGGGGCGGGGAGGTTGAAAAGCAAGCCTGTGCTGTGAGACTTTTCAATAATTGTCCCCAGAAACTCCAGGGAGGCTAGGAGTCGACCTCATAAAAGTGACCTTCCCCTGAAAATTCCCACACTCCTCCTCACCTGTGTGGAGGGAGGAGGCAGCTGAGGAGCATGTGGACCCCAAGAGGACCCCAGACATGCAAACCAGCCTCTTATGCTTTGGGGCAATAAGCTGAAGAGTTTACCTTTCCATTCCTGTGGTCCCGCAACCATGGACATTCTCCGGACCCAGCAAGGAATGGAATATGGAGAGAGGGGCTGCAGTTAAGGAGAGCCTGAGCCTTTCGGTGACAACTAACAGCTGACTCAGATTGTGTCTGAGTTTTTAAAAAAAGAAAAGAAAAAAGGACTGTATTAGTTCTTGTAACTGAGATGTCTAATGGTGCAGCCAGCTTGAAGCATATCAGAATCTAGGCCTCAAAGGCTGTCACCAGGGCAGTCTCTCTCTGTATTCCTTTATTCCATCTTGACTTTCTTCTTGAGTACAATTTTACCACATGGTGGTCCTGCTAGCTATTGGGCTGCCCCAAGTTTATGCTGTCCCAGCTTAATGCCAGCTTGGAGTAGGGGGAAGATCACTGCCATCAAAAAGCCCCAGAGAAGGATCTTACTGGTCCAGCTTGGGTCCTATGCTCATCCATAAACCAATTGCTGTGCCCAGTAAGTGTAGGGCTCTGATTGGCCAGACCAGAATCATGTGTTCCCTCTCAAATAGGAGCAAGGGGTTGTTATCTCCACCTGAACTCAACTGGGGAGGAGTGCTCCATAAAGGAACATTGGCGATTGGGGTATTATTATCAACAAAGAAAGACAAGGGTAGAGGGAAGGAGCTTGCAGACCCAAATAGCAGTTACTTCCCAACAGGAGTCCTGAGAGAAGAGGCAGGTATGAGGACTTGGGAGTGAAATGGGGGACCCCGGAAGGGGGCTGAGGGCAAACTTGGCAGAGGCTACAACCAAGAGGGCCTGCTCGGATTTCTGGAATCTTGACAACCTCCCCTTCGGTCAGTTACTACTGTGGGGGAAGAAGAAACTTTCCTCTATCCTCCTAGGTTCTTTTGGTGGGTCTAATAATTAAATCTACAGGAGACAGATTTACAAGAGAAAATAACCAAATTTAATTACATACTTACGCATGGGAACCCCACGTGCACAAGAGTCAGAGACTCTGCACGTATGGGAGGTTCAGAGACAGAAAGGGAAAATGTGGTATATATGACATTCTGAGCCAAGGATAACCTTGGGGCTTCAAAGAGAAGAAAGTCATTGCAGGACGATAAGAAGAGTAGATATTCAGTAATTAGATGTTTGCCCTGTACTATGGAGAGATCAAAAAAGTTATCTCTAATAATCTCTTATTACGGGCAAGGCTTCTAATTTAAATTCTTCTAGGTAGTTTGGGGAGGGGTGGCCGAAGTTTCTCTTGAGCCCACAGGGTCTCAGTTGTCTTTTGCTCAAAATAATCACATACCAGAGAGGTACACCATTGGCGACTCGTTCTGAGCCCCTACACTAGCCGTAGGGTCATGCTGGGGCTTCCTTTCATGTTCTCGCCTGAAGAATTCTGTCTTCACAGAGCAGGTGAGCAGTGGGCCTTGTGGAGGCCTCTGTGGGGACATGGTGAGAGCCTTGGTGCTGGTCACAAGGAACCCAGGCTCTGAAAGGTTTGTCCTGAGTTTCTCAGCAGTGGCCCAGGGAGCTGAAGAAAACTCTCTTTTGGGGAGAACGTGGAAGAGTGGGGTTACTCACAATCCAGATCAGCCTCGAAAGGCCTGAAAGACTGTCTATCCAGGTGCGATAGTTGGACAGACCTTGTCTCTGAAGCCTGGGGAGGCCTGGGAGTGTCCAATGGGCTTGTTTTAGCAACAGCAAAGGGCTAATAATGGCAACCTGCAGCAGGCGCCACATTTGTACTCATCGCTTTTGCAGATGAGCGAGCTGAATTCCTAGGAGGTAACTTGTCTGAAGCTACTCAGCTGGAAGTTCCCTGGGGTTGGATTTGAATACAATTCTGTGCTCATAGCCTGTGTTTCTAAGCAGGGAGCTACAGTCCTCTCCAGGGAGATGTGGAGATGATTCCCATCCAGGGAGGGAAGAGTTTAGCCTCTGGAGGAAATGAAAGGTCGATGAGGCATGGTTATAAACTAATGAGGGGGCCTTCAGAAATCTGAGTTAAGCAGGAAGTGGGGTGGCTGGAGCAGTCAGGGTGGCCTCTCAGAGGCAACATTTTTTAAATAATAGTTTGCGATATAATTCCCATAACATACAATTCACCCACTTAAAGTGTACAATTCAACATTTTCAGTATAGTCCCAAAGTTGTGCAACCATCACCACAATCAATGTTAGAACATTGACTTCTCCCCCGAAAGAAACCCCGCAATCAGCAGCAGCTGTTCCTCATCCTCCCCTCTTCCCCCGGCCTTTAGCAAACACCAGTTTACTTTCTGTGTCCATAGATGTGCCTACTCTGAACATTTTATATAAATAGAATCCTACAATACGTGGTCATCTGTGACTGGCTTTTTTCACTTAGCGTGATGTTTTCCCAGTTCATTCACATTGTAGCATGTATCAGTACGTCATTCATTTTTATGGCCTAACAATGTTCCATTATATGGATATACCACATTTCGTTCATCGCTTCATGACTCGATGGACATTTGGGTTGTTTCCACTTTTTGACGATTAGGAATAATAATGCTACAATCACTCATGTACAAGGTATTAGGAATAATACTGCTAAAATCACTCATGTACAAGGTATCGTGTGAACCTATGTGTTCCTTTCTTTGGGGCGTACACCTAGGAGTAGAATTGCTGGGTCATGCGGTAACTCCATGTTTTACCTTTTGAGGAACTGCCAGATCGTTTTCCAAAGTGGCTGCACCACGGGACATTCCCACCAGGAGGCTGCGCTTTTAATGTGTGTCCAGATGGGGATTCTTTTCTAATTTCTGCCAGGTCAGTTCGGCGGAAAGGTTAGGAAAGGCGGGGAGGAGGGTGGGAGGAGAGAGCAGCAGGGGAGGGAGGACTCGTGAGGGTCCTGCCTGCACCTCAACTTACTGTGTGGCCTCAGAGAGTCACCTCCTCTCTTCACATCTTACAGTTTTCTTATCTATAAAATGAAGGCACTAGACCGGAATGTCTCCACGGGGGACCATTTGGGCTCCCAGAGACATTTAGTAATGGCTGGAGAAATGTTTAGTTATTACAAGGAGAGGATGATGCTACTGGTATCCAGAGGTTTGAGGCCAGGGATGCTGCTAATATCCTACAACGCACAGGACAGCTCCGACAACGAAGCATTATCTGGCCCCAAATGTCAGTAGCTGAGAAACTTGGCATTAGGTGGAGAGACTCCATAGTGTCCAGTCCTGCCCAGTCAATGGGAAATGCTCTGAGGGCAGCCCAGGCTCAGGAGGCATTTTCGAGTGCCCAGGCACTTAGAAAGGGGGTCTCCCGGTCCCACCGGGGTTGCCGTGGACTTTGTATTTGTGCGAGTTGACTGGCCTTCTCCCTCTGCTTCCATCTGGTTGTGGTACCCAGGATAGGTGAATTAGGTGCCTGGCTTGGCAGATGAACAGACTGTCTTGAGAGGTAGTGAGTTCCTCATCAGTGGAGACATCCAAGAGGAGGCAACGTGGCCACCTGTCAGGAACGTGGAGGAGGCGCCCGCTTCTGGTCTGGGGCTGCCCATGGGCGGGAGGCAAGGCTCTGCCTCCCTGTCCCGCGAGTGTCCTGCGCAGAGCTCTTGACCTCCCCACCTGCGGGTCGCGGTCACGGCCACGGCGGGCGAGAGCTGGGAGCGCCTGCCTTCCACCGCGACGCTTCTTCGCCGAGGT
>NW_006494609.1:15841071-15859905 GCF_000325575.1 Pteropus alecto
CGCCCCCTCCTCCCTGGGTGTCCCCGGACCCCAGTTCCTCCGTGTCCTGGCCGTCTCACCCCACTTCCCCACCCCACCCCCCACCCCGAGAGTGCTCGGAGCTCCGGGAGGAGCCCTGGCTGCGGGACCTCGGGGTGTCAGGCTGAGACGGAGCCCCTGGCTACCGCCAAGGCCAGACCCCGGTTCTGCGCGGAAGGGGGGCGGCTCTGGTGACTTGCAGGACCCGAAGATTTGGCTAAACTTTCAAGCCCAGAGGTCGCTCTCTGAAAAACCAGCCCTCGAAGTTTGGCGGCGTGGCGGGCGGGTGCAAGAAGGGCATCCCTACCTGTCAGAGCCGGGGCGCAGGGGCTGCGGACGTGGCTGGTCCCCGGGCTCCTGTCCCGCCTGAACTTTGGATGCAAATACCAGCGAGCGGCGCGTCTCTGGCCTCCCGCACCCACCGCTCTGCCTTTGTCCCCGCGCGTCCTCCCGCGTCGGCGCCGGGCAAGACGTGGGGTGGGTGGGGAGCCGGGGTCCCCGCAACTTCGGGCGCCCGCCGCCCGGCAGCTGACCAACCTGCCTAGACTGAGGACACACCGGAATCCCCTCCCCCGCTCCTCTGGCGGGTCCGGGGACCGTGACCTTCGGACCGGCCGTGGGCACGCCTGATGCTTGGGGAAGGACCAGGCGCGTTCCGGCTGAGCGTGGCCTGCGGCATCCCTGGGGAGAAGGCGCAGCTTGGAGGGCGTGCGTGAAGCCGAACCGGTTTACGAACGGGGGTTTCTAGTGTCTAATTTAATGTCCCCTGTCCCCTACCCCCACAGTGCTCTGAGCTTGCCCCGCCAGGGTCTCTTCCTCCCCCCTCCCAGCCCAGAGGGATTCCTGGGAGAGCTTCCAGGAGCGTCCAGTCCGCAGGCAGTTTCTTGGGAAAAACTCTTAGAACCTTTCTGGATGCCAAGGTTGATGGGCGCCTCTGGGAGCGCCATTCAGGGTTTTTGGTTTAAAAGTCCCGGGGCCTACTTCTGTGCTGGACACGCAGCCGCTACCTGGCCTCGCTCCGTGACCTCAGCTCGCAGGGCCTCGGTGGTTCGCTCTGCGAAACGGGAGGATTGGGCCGATCTTATGCAATCCCGAATTGGGGGGCAGTGGAGGTGACTGGCTCCCACTCTGGTGGGAGGGGTTGCTTGGAGGGCCCTTAAGTTCATTTAGATCTGAATGCTTCCCTTCTCCCCGCCCCACCCCCATCGCCGCCCCAGTCCGGAAATTCTACACGCATGTTTTCCCTTGGAAGTGACCTCTGGAAAGACAAATGCCATCCAGTGGGAGGAACCGGGAATTACTTTGGGGACAGGGCGCCCCAAGAACAAGTATCTGCCACACCCAATATTGCAGGGTAAAGCCTGCCAGGAGGTGTTTTATTTTATTTTTCTGGTGAGAAGAGGGGCTTTTTTTCTGGGAGGAAGGTATCCTGACCTTTCCAATTCCCATTTCCCCCCAGGGATGACCTAGCCTGACTCACTTCCTCTTCCCTTTCTTTGTTCATTATTGGGCCAGTTATTCAACATTTCTCTGCCTCAGTTTACTGACCTATAAAATGAGGGCAAGTAGTAGTAACTACTCCTTATGGTTGTTTTAAGGATTAAATGAGATAATGCATGAAGAGGATATTGCTCCTTTGCCTTAGGGTAAAAACTCTTATTGTTGGTATTATTGCTATCAATTTTTTTAGTGCAATCTCTCTGTTTGCCGGCAGTTTAACCTTGAACAAAAGACCTAGCCTTTGCCTCAGCTGTCGATGGGGTAATAATAACACCTACTGATAGGATTGTTACAAGGATTGGATGAGTTAACCAGCTCAGGCCTTCTTAGAGCAGTTCCTGGCCCATCCTGTTAAATGAATATTGGTCCGTTGCTGAAAATGCCGCTTTATTTAAGAGGATCTTTTGGATTGGAAGGGTTCCTAGACAGCATTTCATTTAACCTTGTACCTGGTACAGGAATACCTTTGACAACATTCCTGAAAGGTCCTTGCATACCTCCAGTGACAGAGCTCGCCGCCACTGCGCCAACCCTTCTGACGGGCAGATAGATATCTAAGAAAGGAATTCCCAAGCTTGAGTTGCGGCCTGCCTCCCTCTAACTTCTACCATTTGAGATGCTGTTCTCCCTCAGGAGCCCAACCCTTCTTGACTCTCAAGTGCTGGAAGGCAGTTCTCAGGTGCACCTCCCGCATCCCTTGTTCCCTGGGCTGCACACCTGCATTACAAGGATGATGAGGAGCAAGCATCTATGAGCTCCCCACCCCCACGCCACCCCCATACCCGGCTGGGTCCCGGGTCCTCGGTTGAGTTCGGCTGTCCACTCTTACCTCGCAAAGCCTCCTCTTTGCTGGCGGGAGATGGATATTGAGAGTTCAGACAGCTATGGGAATGTCACCCACTCTCACTCCCCAGGGGCTAGGATGGTGTCACCTGAGTGTCAGCTCCTCAGAATAGGAGTGTGAGGATCTTGGCAAGCAAGCTCTGTCTACTTGTTGAAGAAGTCGGCTGGAGAGAAAGAAAATGCAGACAGGCTGCTTATCAAGTGTCTGCATTAGATGGAGGCGGGGGGGCCCAGCATTAAACCAAACTCCTGCCTGCTTGCAGCTGGCATTCCTAGGAGAAGATGCAGAAAGGGATGTGGTTGACCTGTCGGGAACTGCGAGGCCCGCGAGGTTGGAGTGGCGTGTGGGAGATGAGGACAGGAGAAGGCTGGTCGGGTCGGGGAAGGCTTTGGGGACTGCTCTGAGGGAGCCAGGGGCCATGGGTGGGGTGCGCACAGGAGGGCGACCTGACTTGGTTTGGGGCTGTACTGAGGCCAGACAGGAGGGGAAATAGAAGCAGAAGCGGGGAAGCCCGCGGGCAGGTTACTGCCGTGGCGCGGGGGGGGAGAGGGCTGGTGGCCGGAACCGAGGGGGAGTGGAGATGTGAGAAGCTGGAGCCGCAGGAGGTGCTGGTGGATTGGAGGTGACGGGGGAGAGAGAGCGGCGTTGAGGATGACTCTGGCGAAGCCGTGACGGGTACGGGGCCGGATGCCGAACTCCGTGGAGGGTCCCTGAGTGCTCAGAGCCCACGCTTTCATATGTTGGATAAACTGAGGGTCTGCTTAAGATGCCATTTGAAAAAGGATTCCACTTTTGGAAAAAATGTCGTCATCACAGACCTAATTCAATCCCCTAATTTAATGACAAGGAGATGGAGACCCTCAAAGACGAAGTGCCTCAGCTGAGGTCTTGGGAGCTGGAGGTGGAGCTGGGTCTAGAACTCAGGGCCCCTAAGCCTGGGCCGTGCAAGGGGCCGCTTGGGCAAGGCCCCAGGATGTGGGAGAGCCCTGGCTTTCTGTCTCACGCCTGACCTAATGCAAGGGTCCCACTGAACGCCTTGAGGTGACCCACTCAACAACTCCAATGTCTAAGACAGAGGGTTCTTCCGAGGTGGGGCCCACCCAGAGCAGGAACCAGTGATGAATGCAGAGTCCCAGCTGCCAGCTCCAGCTCTGCCCACTGGCCTGGGCCTCCTTGCTTTCAGGGGCTAATGCTCCTAGGTGGTTCTGGTTGGCACTCAGCTGGGGGACCACCCCCTTCCAGACCTTAAGAGACTCTGGCCCATGGGCAATGGGGCATTACCTCAGCAGCTCACGCCTGTATTCCTGGGCCTTGAGAAGCCCCAGTGTACTCCCTGGGAAGCAGGAAGGAGTACAGGGCGTGGGGGCACGAAGCCTACTTGGGATGTGGGAGTCTCTGCACGCTTGTCCCCGCGGCCCTCCTTCCCATCTCCCCCACCACTGATAAGCCCTATCCTGGGCCTGGAGCCCCGTTTAGTGATCTTTTCTGAGGCAGCAAGTGTTGCAAGCTTAAAATGTTACAGGGACACCAGCATTTTAATCCAGGAGATCGAGAAATCAAACACAGAAGCCAGCCAGGAACAAATGTGACTTTTGAAGGGCGAGCCTCCCCGGAGCTCCATTTTGCAGACAGAGACCTGAGCGGCCCTGTGGTACCTCCCAGCCATGATGTCAGCGCAAAGGACAGGAAAGCGCACGTGGCAGACAACCACAGACGCCATCCTACCCGCCCCGCGCAGATTCCACTGTCACTAAGTGATTCCCCCTTGAGTGAGACTCATCCCCTCGGTCCCCTCAGCTCCCATCATCCAGGCAGGGACGATCGAGCAGAACCGGGTAGGCAGAAATGTGGAGGAGGGGACAGGCTCAGGGGAGAGAAGCACCTGAGCAAAGGCTTGGAGGTGAGAGAGTGTGGCGTGGGATCTGGAAGGGAGAGAGGGGGAGTCTGCACCCCATTATCAGGTAACGGGGTTTGAGGGAATGAGGAAGGCGAGCGTTGGCCTGGGAAAGACTGATGGAAAATGGCAAGAATAAGAAGGGGGAACCCACGGGGCCTACTCCAGGGGCTTGGGGGCATCTTTGTGCCTAAAAGAGCCCCGATATGGGGGAAGTGACTGAAAAAGAACCCAAACTTCTCATTGCCCCCCAATCGGCCCTCCATTACGGAGTTACCTCTAGAAGGGAGTGAGGGGCCAGGAGCCATCTTGTTCTTGGCAAGTCAGCTCACGGTGCTGCTCTGACAGCCAGCTCTAGAACTTTCATCTGATGCGGCTATTACCCTGAAACTGCAATTTATCTTACGACCTAGCGGTGTCCAAAACGTGGGTGTTTTCTTTAATAGTGGAGCTAAAGATGAAAACCGCAACTTTAATGACTTTTCTAAATTATCGATCTCTTCTCCATCCCCCCAACCCCCACCCCAAATAAGCCCCACTGGTGGTGTGAAAATCACAGAACGCAGCTGCTCCAGCTGCTATTGAGGTACCTCAGGCCAGGCAAGGAAAGATGAACATCCCTCCCATGGTCCCCTAATCACCTTTAGGTGCCATGATCTCATATTTAAAAGACCCCTCAAGAACTCCCTGCCCTCCATGTCCCACTCCAGTCCTGCATGAAGCCAGTGCACAGCTTCACTTTTTCCGTCCCTGACATGCAGAACTGCCGCAGCCTCCCCACCTTTGCCCACGATGCTGCCACCTCCTCCAGGAAGCCTTCCTTCCACACCAGTTCACAGATATTTCTCCTTTATGAATACTCAGAAAACTTTTGCATGAACTATTTATTTGCCTAGCAATTTTAGAGAAGCGAAAAACCCTTTAACATCATGCTTTGTTTAGATTATAAACTTCCAAATAAAAGCGATCAGATCTTTTAGCTTCATATCTTTCTGTCCTGCACACAGTTGGTACTCAATAAATGCTTGAGGATGCTGATAAACTAAATGGGATTTTAAAAATCACCTCACAGCCTTCTCTCTTGTGTCTCTCTTGTGAACTTCTGGAACTATTTGCAAGGTGGGGCCCCAGAGGAGTTGCCCAGGCCTGGGCGGCGAGGAACCCGGCTCCCCTTCTGCAGCGGGTGGCAAGCCCCCCGGGGCCACCGCAGCCCTCCCTCAGTCTGGAGCATGGAGGGTGGCCAGCCACCCAGGAAATTGAGTAGGGACCCAACATAGCCCCACTGCCTTCATTGTATCCTCCCCGGCTGAGCTCCCCTCGCTTCTCTGGGACAGAGGCTGGGAGAAGGTGAAGCCAGCTCACAAACGCATACTGCATTCTTGGCTGAAAGAATGGATTTTGCTGGATGTGCAGGTTCTGGGGGAACCCTGGCTGAGTCAGTGGGTCCCAAATGCCGGTCTGTGGTCCACTGAGAACCTAGGAAAGTAATGGTGTTGTTGTCGTTGTTGTGTGTGTGTGTGTGTGTGTGTGTGTGTGTGTGTGTGTGTGTGGTGGGCGTGGCATGCATATCAGCCAAGGCTGACGAACAATCTTTTCTGAGCAGAGCCGTCCTTCTTGCTGAGATTAGGTCTTATTGCCGTATGAAGCCTCTTTTCTTTTATGAAATGATTGGGTAAGTTGATGGAGACGGTTGGTTTTTAATGTCTTTTTGGCAAAATAAAAGGTTACCGAAGGAGAATCTGAGGAACAGTGCTCCAGTCCTTAAGTGGGATTTATCCGTTTTGTCCCCACGTCCCTGCACCGTCCTGTCCCTGCCATCTGCCTGGCAATTAGAGTCCGCCTAATTGTACCGTCCTGTGCGTCCTGTGCCGATCTGGAAGATGCTTGGGGACTTACTTGCTGTAGGGCATCAGTGGGACTGGAGGATATCTTTAAGGTCCCCTCTGGTGATTTGGGATTATAGTCTAGGAAGCAAGTTTCTTCCTCTCTGGGCCTCAGTTTCCCCATTGAAATGAACTCAGTGATCTGTTCGGTCTGACATTCAGTGATTCCCCGAGTTCCTGGCCAGCAGGCAGCAGAAGCTGGTATCCTAAAGCAACAGTTGACTCCAGGGGGTTGTAGCGCCATTCAGAGATGATGCAGCGCTCGTCCTCCTGAAGCCTGGAAGGGCAGCCTGTGGAACAGTCTAGAAAGTGCAGGTGTACTTTCATAAGAAACAAAGACCCAGAAAGGAGACTTCTGGGTCATTGCCCTGACTAAGTGCCTGGAGGGAACTGTGTTTTCACTGTTGCGGGTTTATTTTTGAAAAACTAGTTTTGAAAAAAAGTGTCGTTTTAGGGAGTCTGCTTTGGGGAAAGGCCCCTGGCTTCCTGGCAGAACTACCTGGCAGGCTGGATGGTGAGCTGGGAAGGTTACGGGAGAACAGCCTCTCTGGGTGTGCCTGGTCTGTGAGCGGGAGCCTCCTCTGGCCATTTGGTGAGGGAGCTGTTGGGATCTCGGACAGCCTCACGTGGTGTGGATCCTGCCTGTGAAGGCTGCTGCCGTCGGGGCAGGGGGAATGGGTACCAAGGGAAGGCCCTGCAAGGGAGGACCACACAGGCACCAAGCTGAAGGAAGGGGCTCCCTGCCAGGCGAGTGGGGCCTCCCCACAGCACACCCAGTGATGCCCCCAGAAGACCAGCCCATCCCTGTGTCCCTGTGCAGGCGGGGGCAGCTGAGGACACCGTGTGCCTCCTCCCACTGCGCGCACACACACACACACACACACACACACACACACACACACACTGTTATACTGTGAAACCAGCCCCTTCCCTCAGCCTGGGTGCCCACAGGGTGGCGGGGAGGGCCTTACTGACTCCCCACACCTGTGTGGCTGTCAGCCTTAGATCTTCGATAGAAGAACCTGGAAACCGCAGTCATGGCCATTGCCTCTGGCTCTCCCTGCCTGCCGGAAAACCCTGTGTGCAGCCTCAGGTACATCTCTCCACGGGGCGGGCGGGGGGCGGGTGGGGGTAGGGGGAAAGCGCTGGGAGGAGGCTACCCCAGGGCCTGAAACAGCTCTGGTGGTCAAGAACTTCGAAAGTGATGGCAAAGCCTCTCGCCTCCATCTTGCCAGCAGCTCCTCGGGAGGTCCCTGCCCCGGTCTGCACATGTCTGAAAGCATGAATCCGCTTGCTTTGAAATGTCGGTTCCCTTTCAGAAGAGAAGGCCTGGGGAGCGGTTGTGGTCAAGACCTGTCACTGGCTGTACACACCGCTGCAGCACACACTCAGGCCACATCCTATGGGGTAACTGCGCCAGGCTGAGGGCAAGGCCCCCTGCAGTCTCAGCCCCAGCCTGGGCACAGTGACAGCTTCCCCAGAAGCTGGCTCCACCCACAACCTGGAGCCCAGGGGAGCTAAGGAGGCCAGGGTGGGGCCTATGAGCCGGTTGGTGAGAGGCTGCCCTACTGGGCTCTCCTATGGGACATTTCCTTCCACAAAGGTGGCCCCCATTTTGTCGCTGTCTCTGGGATCTTTATCAAAGCCAAGAACTTTTTATTCTCTAGTTAAGAGATGGGACTTCAAAAGCCAAACACCAGCCTCACTCCATGACTGACATTCCATACGAGGTGTCAGGGCTGAACAAAGAGCCTGTTTTCTGAAGACGGAAAGAGGAGAATGGGAGGAGAGGGACAGCTCAGCAGAGGGAGAGGGGACCACATGGTCGCAGAGAACCCTCCCTCCTGCGCAGATTATCCCAGGACTCCACTGTTCCCCGGGTCAATAAGCATGCTTCTTCACCCACTTGCAGAAACAAAAGAAATGCAGGACTTTGCATCTGAAATGCAGTTTGGTGATCCCTGGTTAACAGAGCAAGCTGTCAAGGAGGAATTCACTGGGGACCTCTTTCCCCGACCTCCATGTCTCCAGCTTCCTTAATCTCAATCAGTGTCAGAGGTCGATACTGCAGATTTCTCTAGGGATACTGCAATTCAAACTGAGGACTTAGCTCTCTACCGATGGCAACCGATGACAGCATTTATTATGCTTGCCTCTTTCCGCTCTTGACATTTTTGACAGAGCATCCATCTAAAATACATTCATTGATTCTTTTCTCAATGAATGTCTTTCTCATGCATCCTCACCCACCCACCCATCCATCCATTTACCAAACATATTTTGGACGTGTAGGAGTTTACGGTTTACTAGGGAAAATAAGAGAAATATGCACATAATTAAAGTACAGGGCACTATATAAACATATGCTGAGGCTCCATTTACACTTGGCCGTGGTGAGCAGGAAGGACCCCCTGGCAGAGGTGGCATCTGAATTGGGTCTTGAAGGATGAGTAGGATTTTAATAGCTGGAATCAGGCATGTGCAGAGAAAGATATCTCAGATAGGAGAAAAGCACAATGCGGGGAAGTAGGGAATAACAAATTGTGTGTGGGAGCCCAGAAGGGCCTGGTTTGGGGACAGGGAAGAAGGTTCTGTGTGTGGTGGGTCTAGAAAGCTGTTGAGGCCCACCTGGCCGCAGGTGGAAGAGTTTGGGTTTTCTCATGGTGGTGAAGACCACAAGTCTGCTCTCCCACTCAGAGCGGGGCAATCCTGGGCAAGTCACTGCACCTGTATCTGCTAGGTCACCTTTCTCCTCCTCCTCTGCCAAGTGAAGACACAATCCCTGCCTCACAGAGTTGTTGCCATGGTTACATAAGAGGATGTTAGCTGTTTGGGCTGTGAGACCAGTTGGGGGCTGTTACTTGTATATGTCAGGGATGTGTGTGTGTTTGCGTGTGTGCACTGTTGATCTTCCAAAAATATATATATATACCTGAAAAAGTTCACACGCAGACCTACAAAAATAGTGAAATTTAAAATATCAAACATATTAACGTCTTTGAAGCTGTACCCAGTCCAGCTGCATGTTTACTGAATCTCGATCTTTGTATGCACAGTTTTGATCTGTGTGTACATGTTAATTTATGTTCCTCTTTTTTCACTGGGTGTTATTTCCTCTATGCGTCTCTACATGCCATACTGAGGACATATGTTACCTACCTACCATCTTTGGTGGCTTCATCATATTATGATCATTTTAATGATTGGAGTAAGTGGTAGACATGTGTCGACTTCTTTCCAAGTCCCCTCTATTTTAAATAAAGCTCCTGAACACTTTTGTGGTCTAAGATTTGGGACTATTTCCTTGAGATCTATCACCATCCTAAAGTATTTGAGTTCCACAGTGAGGCAGAGCCTGATGGTTGGCGCCTGAATTTTAGTTGGTATAAATTTTAGCTAAACACTTTTCATTTTCCTTGCAGCTAGATGTGGCTATGTGATTAAGTTCAGGACAGTGAAATATAAGTAAGGGGTGCAATTTGCTTGGATATGTCCTTAAAGAGAACAAATATCTCTTTCTCTTTCTTCTCTCTTTTGTTGTCTGGACTGCAGATGTAATGGCTGGAGTTGAAGCAGCCATTTTGGACTCAGACGTGAACTTAAGAATGGAAGCTATACAGGGTGTAGCAGCAATACAGTAAGGGTTCGAGACAGGTTGGAACATCATCCCAGCCATGTACTACTTATCCAGACTTTTATATGAAAGAGAAATACATAACTATCTTATTTAAATCACTGTTATAGTAGGTTTTCTGTCACTTTTAGGCAAACTTAATCCTAACTAACACAGAAAGTTTTATCTCTTGTCCCATAGCACCGGGTTATATGCCAGAAATACTAAAGCTGTGTTACCTGCTACCTGCAAGTTAGGGCTACCTGCAAGTTTATTTCCTAGTGGAGGTGGGAGAGGAGGAGAGAAGAGAGTCACTTTTGCAGTGACTAAGGCTCTTATTTCAAAGACTAGATGGCAAACATTTTTTGCACATTGGATGTTTGTGAGCTTTAGATTTTACTAGAAGCTTCAGACTGGTTATTCTGGTTCGAGCTCTGACTTTCAAATTCTGTGCTTTAACAGGGCTAAATATTGGTGGGCGTGGCCACCATGTCGCTTCCCTCAGCCTCAGTGTCCCCATCTGTGTGTTAGATGGAGAACTTTCCTGGGCTAGCCCTCCCTGGCTGATGTTCTGCAGCTCCTTCCGAGGCTAGGTCCCCCACCACGCTGGCACTAGAAAGGCTAGGGCTCGATCTGAACAGTGCCTGTGTCCCTGCTGGCTGCATTCATTCATTCATTCATTCACTGCCTCTTTATCAAGCACTTGCTGGGTACCAGGCCAGGTTTGCGATGACCACTGCCCACTGGAGGTCTTGAGTGGTCACTTTGCCTCTCTGCTTGGCCTTGGTCAAGGTTTGTCCTGATGTGTTTGGGTCTGGACTTCCCCATTCCAGGGATAGTACAGGCTCATTTGGAGCCTGTAAGAGCTTGCTCTGAGGTGCCCTCCCACAGCCCAAGATCACACCTGGGCATGGAGGGGTCCTTGGAGCTGCGTCCAAGAGGCCCATGGTGTGACCAGGGATTGAGCAGGGTGGGCTCTCTTGAGATGCTGAGCAAGTACCCCTTGAAGAGGTTTGAAAGACAGTCAGCGGTCTTCTTTCTACAGGGCAAAGCAGGCCTCATCCCTAACTCTAGCATCGTCAGATGTCAGAGATCAGTTTTGCTCTGTAGACCCCCTAATCCAGCCCCTGCTCACAGATGAGTCTGTGGCTAAGAGAGGGGAACTGGTTGGCCTGAGGTCTCATAGCTGGAGCCAGGCTCTTCCCAAGGTTCTGTGCAAATACCTAGGCCACTCCCATGCTTGAGGTACCAGAGACGGAAGGGACAGGCACTTCGGCCTTCACTGGCTGCCCCTCCCTCCAGCCTCTGGAAAGTACTGAGCTCTTCCCTGCCTCAGGGATTAAGCACACATGCCCCACCTCTACTCCTGCAAAAAGCCTTCCAGGCTATCAAGCCTCCAAGGCTGTTGCATACAGTTGTACAGGTTTTTCACTGCACAAAAGCACCTGGCTGAGAGAGAAGCAAAAGAGGCGACAGAAATTTCGTTCTCTTTCCAAGCTGTGTTTGATGTCAGGTGTGCGTGTGGGGAAGGTGAGGGGTTGCTGCAGGCTCGGTGTGCCTGACGTTTGCACTCTGTGTGGATGGGGGTGGATGGGATGCGCAGGAGAGGGGACCAACCAGCAGAGGCTCTTAGGCTATATCCTGAAGGCCAAGAGATTGAAACAAGTTTGTTCCTACGTTTTAAAAACTGATATATGTATTAGTTTCCTAGGACCACTATAAAAAGGTAGCACAAACTGGAACACTTAAACGACAGAAATTTATCCTCTCACAGTTCTGGTGGCTGGGAGTCCGAAGACAATGTGGCAGCTGGGCCGTGTTCCGTCTGAGACTCTGGGCGGAATCCTTCTTTGCCTCCTCCCCAGGCAATCAATCCTTAGGTCTCCTTGTCTTGCAGCTGCATCACCCCGTCTCTGCCTCCATTGTCACATGACTGTCTTCTCCCTGTGTGTCTGTCTCTCAGTTTCTTCTCTTCTTATAAGGACACCATCATATTGGATTAGGGCCCGCCCTACTCAGGCATGACCTCATTTTAACTAATTACATCTGCAAGGACCCTATTTCCATATAAGGTCACATTCTGAGGTCCTGGGGGTTAAGACTTAAACATATCTTTTCGGGAGACATAATTCAACCCTCAACAAGCTAAAATTTACATAGACTAAAATTCACCCTTCCGAGTGTACAGTTCTACCCATTTTGGCAAACAGAGACGGTTGTGTAACTACCACCACCATCAAGGTTTAGAACAGTTCCGCCCCCCTCCAAAATCCCCCTGTGCCCTTTGTAAGTCAGCCCCAAACCCTGGCAATCACTCATTCCTTCTTCGTCCTTACGTTCTGCCATGTGAATGCTGCCTTGCGGATCTGGCTCCTTTCACTTAGCTAAACACCACAGGGATCCGTGTGTGTGGCGCGTCTCAGTGTGGTGCGATGCATCGCAGTTTGTTTATCTGTTCGTCTGCGGAGGCACATTTGGGTTGTTTCCAGTTTTGGGTGATTACTACAGACGTTTGTGTGTAGGGTATAGATTTTTGCGTAGGGAACCACAGGGGCTGGCTTGCATTCAGGTCGCCGTGTGAAGAAGGGCATGGGGTGAGGGGGTCATGTGGGGAGGCCAGAAGGAGGCTGCTGCAAGAGTCTGGGCAGACGGTGATGGTGGCCTGGACTAGGGTCTTGGCAATGGGGATGGGAAGAAGTGAGCCCGCTGGGGTACATCCGAGGCAGAGGGGACAGAAGCACATGCTGGGTTGGGTGTGGGCCATAGTAGCAAAGAGGCCACCTTTGTTGCCTCCTGCTCGCTCGCCCTCCATCTCCCCAGGCTCCCCAGGATGGCTACCGTGTCTCTGTGTGGCTCTCTGGACATGTGGACGTTGAGAGGTGGAACAGTACAGCGTAGTGGTTAGGGATGTGGGCCCTGGAGCAAACTGTCAAGGGCGCACACTGCGTTCCGTGCCTCAGTGTGCTCATCTGTAAAACAGGGATGCTGATAATTCCTAACTCATAAAGCTATTGTATTACACTAGTCCATGGAAGGAGCTTGAACAGTCTGACACGTACTTGGTGTTTGGCCATGATCCACGATGCTGCGAAGGGCCCCCCGCTCCACACCCTCTTGTCTACTCCACTCGCCCCTTTAGCTGTGAGCCAGTTTGCGGGGCCTCTTGTGGCTCTGCGGGGCTGCGGATGCACCCTGATTGGACCCCTGTCCCAGGTCTACCCTCCCTGGCTGAGAGACCTTGAGCTGGCTCCTTGCCCCGTTTGATCATTGCTTCCTCCGTTCTCATGGAGCAGAGATACGGAGTCCCACTGTGTGCCAGGCTCTGAGCGGAGCAGCATGTGGCACAGCAGCCCGCACACAGTAGGCTCTTCATGACTGCGTGACCTGCTCATGACGCAGTGAAAGGAGGCCCAGGTGAGTGGCTCTCAGGTCACCCCCAGGTTTGGGGGCTGGTAGATAGAGGCTCCCCTATCTACCACAAATATCATCCTTCTCTTTCACTCTTGCCCTCCAAAATATATCTTCTGCCTTTGATAAGAACTAACCGAGGTGGCAGCCCAAGCAGCATCAGCAGCTAACTGGTCATTGGTGAGCTGGGCTCCACGGGGAGAGGTGTTGAGGGTCCTGGTTAAATGTCCAGAAGCTCCCAGTGTCTGATGGAGAGCCTCGCTCTGAGACCAGGATTCATGTACAGGTGGCCATGATTGGTGCCAGCCTAATGAAGGGACCGTCATTATCTACAGATTCAGTATTTGCAGATTTGTCTATTCGATAACATTTATTTGTTACCCCAAATCATAGTGCTTCAGGAGTCATTTGCAGACATGGCAGAGTGATAAAAAATTTGAATCTTCTGACATGCACCTGAGGCCACGGAAGGCCCCCCACGATCGGGGACAGAGCCAGGACCCGAATCCGATTTATCTGAGTCTAGAGCCTTTGTCCTTAGGCCCAGAACTCCCTGTGTTGCATCCCAAGGTTGCAGGGCCCTGCCGCTCCCCTGATCCAGGTACGCCGGCATCCTGGGACCCTCCCCTAACCTTCTGAGTGCCACTGAGGGGTGACATCCCACCCCGTCCCTTGTTTCTCCTTTGTCTTCTGCTGGCCAAGTCCCACCCTAGAACCCCTGTGCCTGGAGTCTCTGGGAGACGTTTTAACCTGGGTGGGAGGAGCACACCTGTCACGCCTCAACGCTGCTCCTGACAGCTCCTTACTCTCTCCTGATGCCGCCCAAAGTTAATGAGCCAGTGTCCTCACTTCCTCCAGCCTCTCGCTCTTGAAAACATAGCACCAGTGGCTTCCTTCACGCTAGGGCCTGAGTGTACACTGTAGAGTCTGACGGGGCAGGAGACATCCATGGTAACAGGGAACAAAAACCTAAAAGGGACGCTGCCCCGAGCGTGGGATTTCAGGCAGGGGCGGGCGCCCACCTTGTTTTGTGAGGCGGGCCTGGGCCCAGGAGGCTGCCCCTGACAAGCAGTGTGTGCGCATGACGGCTCATCCCCCAGTGGAGGAAATGTGGTCACCACAACTGTTAGGTGGGTTGCAGGGTGACTCAGTGTCACCAGGGGTGGGAGGAGTGTGACGCTGCAGTAGTTTCCTGCAAGGTGCAAGTCGAGCCTGGCGTCCGCAGCCTGTGCCCAGGGGAGGGCCGCTGCCAGGAACCGCACTTCGCGTGGCCCCTGAGCCGGCTCTGGGCCTGACCCCCAGCTCCAGTTTAGAAATGGGGGTTCACTTTGTCAAAGCATGCCCCACACAGCTATTGTCATGTGTTACCTTTCCAGCCACCCTCTGAAGTAGTGGGGTGTGAGTGTTGTTCCGAGAGCACTGAGGCCCAGAGAAGGAGGGACACTTGCCCAAGGACACACAGCAAGCCTGTGGAAGAGGTTAGCATAGACCTTGGCTCCCTTGCCAGGGCAAAGCGTCTTCTGACCAGTCGGAGATGCCCAGGATGAATAACATCCACGTTGACCATGTATCCAGCCACGGTTAAGCTCCTCGCGACAACCCTCTGGGGCCTGTACTGTTCTCAGTCTCATTTCGCAGACACTGAGAGGCCAGGCTCAGAGTGGAAGTCAGGCCCCCAGATGCCAAGGGCAAGGAAAAGAGAAACGTGAGCAGGGATCCAGCAGGGGGGGCCGGAGTGAGGGCCCGGAGGCCCCTTGCCTCCCCTGCAGGGGTGAGTCACGTCCACCACGAGGCTGCTGCTCTCCCCTCTCGCCTGTCCCTCTTCAGCCGCAGCGTCAGGTGGGGAGGAGAGAGCTGTGGTCTCCTTCCCTTTTCTCCCAGACGATGGGGAACCACTGAGTGAGCAACAGGCAGGGCCAGAGGCTGGGGTCACAGTGGGACATGTGGGCTGCCACAGTCACGGGTGCTCCTGGAGGGAGGGAGGCCAGTTGGGACAAGGGACACTTCTCCCCAGAGGCCTCTGAGCCTTCTGTTTCTGAGTGTGGTCCATCCCTGGGGAAGAGAAGGCAGCAGCAGTGGAAGGAAAGTGGGCAAGGCCTCCGGGGGCCCTGCAGAGTGAAGCCCAGGGAGGACCGGGCTGGGGTCCACGCGCAAAAGCCAAAAGCCCGACCTGAAAAGGGCCTTGACCTGCAGCCAGCCTCGTGGGGCAGCTCCTGAGGGGAACTGCGTACAAGCACCGGACCAGATGAGCCAGAGCAGAACCTCCTTTCCCAGAGTGATGGCTAATGGCGATGAGACTCTGTGCACCTACAGTTTTCCTTTTATCTTATTTCTTTTATTCTTTCTTCCTAATTAAAAACAAGCCCCACACAGAGTACACGAATTCACACACGCCGCAAAGATCGAAACGATATAAAATGTAATGTACTGGATGACGCAGTGCGTTAGCCACGAGCCGCACGTAGCTATTTCACAAAGCGAATTACTTAAAATGAAGTAACAGCCGCACTAGCCATGTTTCAAGCGCTCCGTGGCCACGGGCAGCTAATGGTGACCACACTGGATAGTGCAGACATAACACATTTGCATCATGGCACACAGTTCTTTTGGACACCACAGACTAGATCATAAATTGGGAAAAGCTTACCAGCTGAAAAATAATTTTGGGAATCAGTCTGATTCCTTTGGTCTTGTTTTATGTATTTACGTCTGTCTGGTTTCCACTTCTCCTTACACACAATCCTGTCTGATCCGCCCAGCTACTTGTCCCTATGGGTATGAGGGTGGTTTTTCCCCTTTTTTTCCAGATGAGGAAACTGAGGTCAGAGAAGGTAAATGGGCCACAGGTAAGGGGATTTTTGGAAAAAGGTTTGCTCCCTAGGGACGGAGGTCCTTCCCCCTTGGTTTGTCCGGGGTGGCTGAGGTACAGCCTGACGGGGGCTACCGTGATCTTGGAAGCTCCAGCAATTTCCATCATGTTGTCCGTGAGGGAGAGACCCAGACACACAAATCGAAGACTTGCTCCTAGACATCTATTCTTCCATCTTTATTGTTTCCCCTGTCATGGTCACCCATTATTTTCTGATTTTCATAATAGTACACACTCTGTGTAAAAGTTTGGAATGTACGGGCTGTAAAGAAGCAGAAAGAAACCACTTACTCCCGAAATGAACCACCACTGTTGGACCCACTGACATCCCCCGCTGGCAGAGCAGGAGCATTCCGGTTTCTCCACGTACCGCGTGTCTTCCCCGGTCCTCGGTGGTATTAGTCGTCGCGAGAGCCATTCTCATGGGCTCTTGCCGTTTTAATTACAGATTCCCTGCTTCCTCATGCAGTTGAGAATCTTCTCGTACGCTTGCCGTTCATTTGGATATCCTCTGTGTGATGGGCCAGTTCAAGACTCTTGCCCGTTTTTCTATTTGTTCTCTTGTGTTTTCCTTATTGGTGTGTAGAAGTTCCGTGTATAGTCTGGGTCTGAGCCCTTTGTTGGTTATGTGTGTTACAAATGTCTTCTCCCACTCAGGCCTTGACTTTCATTCTGTGAATGGTGTCTGGAGGAATTTTTGATGCAGATAAATTATCCGTCTTCTTTTAAGAGGTGTGTGTGTGTGTGTGTGTGTGTGTGTGTGTGTGTGTGTGTGTGTGTACTTAAACAGAAGACTCTTCCATCAGATTATGAAGATATTCTTTATTTTCTTCCAAAAGCCTTTTTGTTTTGCTTTTCACATTTACATCAGGACAGAGTCTTCCTAGAACAGATTTTTGAATAAGTTGTGGAAAAGGGGTCAAGTTTGTTTTTTTCCCATGTGGATACCCAGTTGTCTCAGCACATTATGTTGCAAAGACTGTCCATCCCTCAACGTCCTGCTGTGACCACACATAAATCAAGTGACTATTTCTGGACTATTCTAGTCCACTGACCTACGTGTCTGTCCCTGTACCAATACCACACCATCTTAATCACTGTAGCTTTATAGCAGGACTTAATATCTGGCAGACCAAATCCTACCCCCTTCTTCATGTTCGTCTTGGACATTCTTAGCCCTTTGCACCTCCATGTGCCTCTTCACAGAACACCTTTGGGATTTTCATTGAACTGATTCTGTAGACCAGTTTGTATAGAGTTCATACCTGGACAGTATTAAGTCTTCTACTCCATGAACAAGATCTACCCTTCCATTCCTTTAATGTCATATTGTACGTTTGTATTGTTTAATGTTTACTCTTATAAGCAGGCATCTGGAGAGTGGTTAAGAACATGAACTCGGAGACTGACAGGGTTCAAATCCCAGCTCTGCCACTTACTAATTCTGCAGCCTTAATGATCGGTTTAGCTTCTCTGGGTCTCAGTTCCCTCCCCACCCCCCGCCCTGTAAAATAAGAATGATAACCAGAGTTATCTCATAGGGTCGTTTTACAGGATGAACTTAGTGAGGATTTGGCAGAGTGGTTAAGAACATGACCTCGGAGACTGACAGGGTTCAAATCCCAGCTCTGCCACTTACTAATTCTGCAGCCTTAATGATCGGTTTAGCTTCTCTGGGTCTCAGTTCCCTCCCCACCCCCCGCCCTGTAAAATAAGAATGATAACCAGAGTTATCTCATAGGGTCGTTTTACAGGATGAACTTAGTGAATAGATGCAAAGCAGAGCAATGCCTAGCACTGAGGAAGTTCTGGAAACATTATTAATTGATTTCGAGTAGGTAATACATTCACAGGATTCAAGATAAAAATATAACTAAAGATAAAAGACATACACTGGAAAAGTTTTCCCAACTTTGTCCCCCATGTGCCTCTTCCCATGCCTGCCCCACTAGTTACTAGTTTCTTGTGTCTTCTTTATGCAAATACAAGTAATTCTTCTTTTTTTTTTTTCCCAACAAGGGAGCAGAGTGTGCTTCCTGTTCTGTACTTTTGTCACTTAATCGCATATCCTGGAATCCTTCCATGTCAGCGCACAGGGAACTTTCTCTTTCTTTTCTTTTTCTTTAGCAGTTATACATAGTATCCACTTACTTACCTGGTGCCTTTATGATGTACATTTAGGTTGTTTCCAATCTTTTCCCCATGAAGGACAGTCCTCCAATGAACCCAGTGAGTGCTTTTGTCCATGCATCATTTTGACAAGTGCAACTATATCTTTACAGATCTATTATCCCAGAGTACAGATTAGATTGAACATCTAAAATTGCTTTTTTTTTTTTGTAGGCCAAAAATGGTTGAATATTGACATTTTCATATAGTACTAATATTTCCTGAACCACTCCATCATTAAAAAATTTTTAATGAATGCCTATTTTGTACTCGGCCTGGGTACACAACAGTAGACATGACTAACACTGGAACATAGAGTTAGGACAGGGGAAGAGACAGGCATGTGACAAGCGGTATTGTTTACCATTTGATTTTTTCCAGTTTTGGACGACTGCAAGTCACATTGCAGTGAACATCTTTGTCCATTAAACTTTATTTGCATTTTACAAAAATATCTCTTTGAGAGAGATTCTAGAAGGGAAATGACTTACAATGTACAATCTTTGCCAAGACAAGAAAGAGTTCTCCAGATCTGCTGGTACAGAACCCAGCTCACTTCCACATCTGAAATGTCCTTAACGAGACCCTTTCTTTTTCAAAGTTCCAAATTGTTTTAATTATTATTATCATTATTAT
>NW_006494609.1:15859957-15869957 GCF_000325575.1 Pteropus alecto
TGCATAAGTGATAGAGGCACGTGGTTCAAATTCATATGGCACAAAAGGATGTAAGGTGAAGAGCCTTCCTACCACCCTTGCCCATCAGCCTCCCAGTCTCCCGCTCCCCGAGGCACCTACTTGGTCCTTGCAGAGATGGCCTCAGCTCATCTCAATGTACCTGTGTCACGTATGTGCACGGGGCCTGCCTGCTGCCCTTGATGACCTGGGTTCTTGTGTCCCTGCTGCCTCCAGCTTCAGTCCTGGCCAGAAACTGGTCCCCCAAATCCTGGCTTCCACAGTAGCCATCTCCATGTTCAATGAAGTTTCTAAGAATTTTTGGCGGGGGAGGGGGTGGGTAAGGGAGGGAAATGTCAGCTGCTCTTCCACTATATATGACTATTATTGTAATTATCATTATGATAAGTCTAGAGTAGTGCCTGGCCCATAGTATATGCTCAATCCATACTTACCGGATGAACGAATGAATACTAATAACATCACTGAATGTTTGCTATATGTAGGGCACTATCCTGAACTCTTAACAGCAATCCCACGAGGTGGTAGTGCTTATATTTATTTATTTGTATTTATTTATTTATTTCAAAAAATTATTTATTTTTTATGGTGACGCTGGTTAACGAAATCCAATAATTTTCAGCTGTCTTATATTTTCCATTTTAAATGAAAGGGAATCAAGGCAAAGAGAGGTTTAGTCACTTGCCAAGGTGACTAAGCTGGGATTCTAACCCAGGTCGTCTGGTTCCCAAGCCCATGCTTAAGCCACCAGTCGACACAGCCTTTGCCATCGCCGTCACTCGGGCCTGATCACACATAGCACTGGGGACAGCTTTACCAGCAGCTATGAGCTGGGTCTTGATGGGCGTAAACAGCCCTAGCCTAGGACTGGTGTTAGGGAGAAGCGGCCCGCGGCATGGGCAGGCAGTCAGGTTAGGTTGGATTCAAGGGGCTGGCTGACACAGTGAAAGAGTCTGGGACCCGTGAGCCAGGAGAGGTTACAGAGGGTGGAGCAACTCAGCCCAGGTTCGTAAGAGGCTGTGGGCATCCAGGGTGCTCGAGAGCATAGAGCGGCCAGGGCCAGAGGGCAGGCACAGGGAAGCTGTGAGCCAGCAATCAGCATTACTGAGAAATGGGGCCTGGGGCCAGGCCTGGCTCAGAAGGGCCCATAGCACCGAGGCTGGGTGGCTCCCACAGGCTCCTCCAGGATCCCAGTGGGGCTCAGTGTGGGCTGCTAGAACCCCTAAGGGACACTGGAGCACCCAGCAGTCAGCCTGGAAGGCAGGGCTAGGAGTTGGGCAATGCCTGACGTGAACCCAGAAGCAGCAGGCCTGCAGCACACACAGGTGTGGAAAGTTTGAAGGCCTTTGACCTGCTAGACCCCTTGATGTGGGCTGTGACGTGCAAACTGTGACAGCCTGACCTGTTCTTAGCACTTCCGGCGTCCGGAAGACCTGCTTAAGCTGACTTCCCCTCTAGAGGCTGTGGGCAGGGACCCACAGAGCCTAGTCCTGGGTGCCCTGAGACCAGCACCCCAAGGGTCAGAGGCCTTAAGCTGCCCCTCTGTGCCCCAGCTCATCATAGAAGGCCTTTTGGTTTCTGGATGAGGTGAAACTCGGGGAACTTTGTCGCAACAAGATATTCCCAACGCTGTCCTTGGAGCTCCAGGTGTCTGTGGGGACCCACCAAGGCCTCGTGCAGATATTTAGCCTGTGGAACTGGACGGGGGGCATTCGCCACATATTTGCACATTATACGTGTGAGAGAGTCTGATGCTGAAACCGGCTGCTTCTCTTCCATCCCCACGTGACCACCATGGTCAGCCTGGAGCTGTGTTTTTTGTCCTGAGTCTAGAAAAGACTGGGCCAGAGGTGGAACCAGGCAGCCGCGGTGGCTCAGCTTCCACACATCCAAGAAAAAGCATCTGGTGGATAGGAAGCCACAGAGAAGCTGGCTTGGCTGCCTGCCTGCCTTCTCTCAGGCTCTCCACTGGGGCAGAGCCAACCTGGCTTGGAAGAGAAGCCTTCAGGTGGCATCCAGCCAAGAGTCAGTTGAGTCACAGAATCATGGAATTCAGAGCGCTAGAAGGAGCCTTAGTCCTTGATCTGATCCATGCTCCGTAATGAGGAGCCCAGATTCTGCCTCTCTCTACTCCGGAGCCCGTGGCAGACATCAGCAGTAGATCCTAACATTCTTCCTCTGCCGAGGCTTCAGCATAAACATCTAGGCAGCTGCTGCCAAGCAGCGGGGTTCACATGGAAATTCAACCTACTTGCCATCCCAGATCTTGCCCAACCTTCTCATTTTACTGAAGAGGCTGCTAAACCTAGAGAGGGAAGGCGAGTTGCCCAAGGTCATGTAGCGAACGACAAAACTGGCCATGGTCTCTTGAGGCTGAGCTCAGTGCCATTTCCTTTACGTGATACCCGTTCTGATGCATACTGCCTTTCTGATGCCACTACTCACCTCATAAAATCTCCTCTCCCTTCATTTCCACGATGTGATCCCAACCTCAGCATCCAACAACTAAGTATTGGGATGGTCGAGAGGACTCGCATAGGGGAACATTAGAAGTAGAGGGCAGCCTTAAAATGCCAATGGCGTGCCGCAGCTGGTAGGCTCGCAAAGACCTATTGTTACATATTCAGGAATTTTGCAAGCTATTTGTTAAATCATCGATAGCTGATTCAACAAATAGTGGGAGTGTTGACGCCAAGGAAATCGATAATCACTACACGTCAGGACTTTTTTTTTTTTACTAGCACACCACTAATCCAAACCAAATGTTCCAACTGGTCTTTGGGTGAGCTGGCCCGCATCCAAACATTCCCAGGTCCTCCTCCCTTGCCAGCGAACTCCTTCCGTTCCCTACCCTGGGATCTAATGAGCCTCGGCTTCCTCCATGAACGGTCCCCAAGCCCTCCAGCTCATCTAGCTGTTACCATTTGTTAAGTGTCAGCGGCGTCTGGGTTCTTCCCTGACGCTGTTCCACTGGATCCTCACATGAGCTTTGATGTAGGTGGCAGTCTCCCAGTTTACAGAAGGGGACACTGAGGCACAGAGGGGTGCAGTGGCTGGACTTTGTTCATCACACAGGACCCGGGGAAGAGGAGTTCTCCCAGCCCCAGATGCCTGCTGCTGGCGTGGTCTACCCCTGCCAGCATCTTTATCTGCAATCGGGAACTCCAGGGACTCGCTCCCTCTGCCATCAGCTGCTACTCCTGTCCTGTGGCTGCCATAGGTCAGAGAAATGGCACCCGCGACTTTCTCTGGCTTGGCTCCGCTGTCAGAGGATCGTCCTAAAAGTCCCCTGGGGCCTGATTCTTTGGATGGACTCATCTTGGTTACCTTCCAACGCTGTTCTCAGGCTCCAGAACTGACTCTGAAACACCGAGAAAAGAATAGCTGGAGTCATTGCACTAGAAGCAGGAAGAAGCCTACGTGCCCGGAGACCACCCTGACTCGGTCTCCCCAGCTTGTGACATGCTCTGGGACCTGGGGGGAAGGCATGTGCACGTGGGTGTTTTGTTTTGTTTTTTAATTGAATATTTCAAGCATAGTGAAATCTAGGGGGAAACTTAGCAATGCCCTGAGTACCTACAATTCAGCTTTATTAAATCCTATCATTTTGCCATACTGCTTCAGATCTTTTAAAAATAAATAAATCATTATAGAACTGGCCAAACCTTCCATCACACCCCTCCCTGATCCCATTTTCCTCCTCCCCACTCAGAGGTGAACGCCCCCCTGAATTTTGTGTGTGTGCATCCACGAACAAGATGCAGAACTGGTGTGTATGTTTTTACACTTGATGTAAATGTTTTTCGTTCCTTCTGCAATTTGCTTATTGCACTCAATGCTAGATTTTTTTTTTTGTTTGATTTAAAAACCTTTTTCTTTTAGCTTTTACTTTTGACATAATTTCAGACTCACAGAAAAGTGGCAGGAATAGTCCAATGAATTCCTATATGTGCATGCCACCCAGATGCACCAAATATTAACATTTTGTCTCATCTGCTTGGTTTTTTTCTCTCTCTCTCTCTCTTTTATTTTTTCCCTGAACCTCGTGAGAAGAAGTAGCAGACACTATGCCTCTTTACTCCCATATATATCAGTTAGGATGTCTCAAACACAAGGACATTCGTGTACTAAAGTCAGTGCAAGGATCAAAATCAGGAAATTAGCATTTGTGCAATAAACAAGGTTTTGAGATTTAACTGTGTAGCGTGGGTTCCTGCCCTTTAGCAGCTGGGTGCTAGTCCAGGGTGAATGAGTCGCGACTTACTTACGCATTCCCTTACGGATGGACATTGGTTGTTCCCGTGTGCTCCTCAGTGTAAATGCTGCTGCTGTGGCCATCATCACTGTCCCCTTATGCCCCTGTGCATCCTAGGAGTGGGGCTGCTGGGGCCTGGGCTGCGGCATCCCCGTCACTTTTAGATTTTGACAGATCGCCTTCAGAGCAGGTGCAACTGTTTCCATTCTCAGGGGTGCATCCCCGTCACTTTTAGATTTTGACAGATCGCCTTCAGAGCAGGTGCAACTGTTTCCATTCTCCCTCCCACCCCCGCCGATGCTCCAGTGGCTTTTAGGGAGAACAATAGGTTCTCACCTAGCTCAGGCCATTTCTCACGTTGTTGCCATAGCAACGGGTGTTCCTGACAGAAACCGGGCATGACCACATACATGGTTACCCCAGCCAGAATAACCACCTAGTTGAGGTATTTTTATGTGCCAGACGCTGCCTGACACACGTGGCAGGCATTACCAGCTCCACTGTCCAGATGAGAAAGTGAGGCCTGCGGAGGTTAAATAGCTCGCCCGAGGTCACACGGCCAGGACGTGGCAGGGGTTCCAAAGGAGGCCGTGTGAGTCCTAGTTCTTTATCTTTGGGCCGCGCAGATGGTGTGAAATAAGCGCCAAGGCTCTGATTGTGCGTTCGCAGTGAGAGGGCGTTTGCTGAGAGGTCGATGTCTCTTCCTGTGACATCCCACACCTCCCCCCCGAACCTGCCCTTGTCTTTCTGGTTCCTTCCTCTCTGTGCAAAGGGAGTCATTTCATTGAGAAGCTATCAGCATGAAGAAAGGAGAGGATGGAGCGTGGGGAGCAGCTATGAGTGACTGTCCCCCTCACCCGGGAGTGACATGGCAGGGCATGGCCTCGGGGCCTCCAGGATCGGAGTCAAAGAACACTCCTCTCTGGGCCTCTGGACAGTCTTGTCCCAGCTTGAGGAAGAGGTGCCACTTCAAACAGGAGGAAGGGGCTTTGTCTGCTGCTACTCGTGCACCTCGTACAGAGTGGTCGGCCGGTCCCGTGGATCGCTGAAGCCACGCCCAGCCCCTGCTAGCTGGACAGCCCTGTCAGGCCAGGGACTAGGCCTCTCCATCCCAGTAGACCCCCTCGGTCTTGTTGAAGCTGGGAGATTGGCCTGCCCGAGGTCAGGATAGTGGCTGGGACAGAGATGACCTTTGCCCTGTCCTCCCCTTCCATACCATACAATCCCCAACCCCCACTCTGCATTCTCGCCAGGTCTGCACAAGGGGACTTCAGCTCTCCTCACGAGGAGGCATCATTGGAACTTACTGAGCTGCTTCCCTGCGGCAGACAGAGGTGGCCCAAAGCCAGTGCCCTCGTGAGCTGGGACACTTCCATACCTTCCTTCCAGACAGGCAGCATCCAGTGGGGCCGCGCCCCGCAAGCTGCCACCTCACCACTCAGATCCCACGGTGGGGGCGGCGTTCTTAGTCAGCGGAGATTCCCTCTTCTCACCCAGATTTCATAGGCTTGTGTGGGGGACGCACGTCCCAGGCCAGGGAGCCGTGGACACGCCATGCCAGTTTACTTCCGTCAGGGAGCTGGTGAGAAAATCTCCCAGATGAACTGGATGCTGAGGCCAGGCCCAGTCCCTGCAGCCCCAGGCCAGGGTTCTCCCGAGTGTCTGACCACATGGCAGCTGGGAAGGGCAGCCGGGGTGTCAGAGGCTGTCGGGGCTACTGACTAGAGCTGTGTGCTCTACTCCCCAGGAGCAGAAGGAAAACTAGCTGTGGACCGATCTCTCTCCCCGCTGGCGTTGCTCTAAAGTTTCTGAGGCTCATCATTTTGTGCCAACAGTGCCAGTAATACCCAAGCTACCTTTGCGGCGCCCTCGGCTGGAGTTTGGCTGCTGAGAGGGAGGCCGTGCGTGTTGGGGTCGCCTGCTCTGCCAGCAGATGACATACCCCGTGCCATGTGGGCTCAGTGACAGTCCCTGGGAGTCAGGGCTGACATGGCCAGGCTGTTCAATAACAGTAATCGTGGCGGTGAGACAAAGCCAGTCACAGTGCTGGCTCCGGGGGTCCCCACCTTTGCCATCCTGCTTGAGCCTGACAGCCCAGCCCTGAGCTCCATCATCAGCACAGGCATGTTACAGTCACAAGTCAGCATCCAGAGAGCTCGAGTCGCCCGAGGCCCAAAGTCAGCAGGGATGCAGGGTTAGGGGGCAGCTGCCTGGCTTCATTACGCTTCTTTGGCCTGGTCAGAGCAGGTGGCCGTGTCACTTTGTCCTTCAGGACTCTGTCGCTGCTGTGACCAGAGCAAGGCCCAAACTCCCCCAGGCTCAGCTGCTCTTTCTCTGACTTCTCGATCTGGCTGCGGCCCTTGGCACTTAGAGATTCCTCTCCAACCCTCAGATCCTTGTGGCTGCCAAGTCACCACTTAGGGGCCGTGTGCAAGGCTTTGTTACTTCTGCGCCGGCCCGCCCAGGGAGAAAGAAGAACAGTGAAACAGCTGGACAACTCCTGGAAAGCCACATCTTAAGAGCCTTTGGTTTAGTCTGAGTAGCCCGGATTGGCCTCCAGGGCAACTCCAGTTCTTATTGGTCTTTTCACCAGCACTAGCAGGGCTCAGATCCTCCAAGGGATGTGTTTCTGTGCCAAAAAAATTGACATCTTTCATGTCAAGCCATGTGGTTCCCAGGAACTTGAACTTATGGGTTATCTCTGGGGCCAGATGTTATCTTGGGTATATAAGCTGAGTGCAACACACAGACGTGTACCCCAGTCACTCTAATCAAATACGCAAATCAAATCTAAAATCAAGGCTACGAAGTGGGAGAATCGTAGCAGAAGAGGAAAAGAAGAATTTCGACTAGAAAAACAATAGTTAACATTTACTAGGTACTCGACGCACATCTCATTGAATTTTCCCAGTAACCTAATTAGGTAAAGATTATTATTATTTTTTTACAAATGCTTAAACTGAAGCCCAGAGAAGTAAAGTAACTGGCCAGAGATCACTCTGCCTGGATTCAAACGTAGAGCTTCTAGAACAGCAGGCAGGCTTCTTCTGACCGGGCCTTCAGGGGTGGGAAGAGCTTCATACCCAGTAGATTTCCGTAACAAGTTTTTACCATAAAAAAAAAAAATTGAAAGAATTTCTTAGTAAACACTCATATACCTACCACTTACTCTTAACATTTTTGTATATTTGCTTTATTACATATCTATCTTTCCTTCTATCTATCCGTAAATTCATCTGATTCTTTTTATTTTTTATTTTTTTCGCATTTCGAAGAAAGTTTTCGGGTGCCTCTTGCATATATTAGCATGCATATCATTAACTACAGTTCAATATTTATGGTTTTTTTTTCATTATTTATGGTAACATTGACATATGATAAAATGTGAGTACACATATCTAAGTGTACCATTTGAACTTCATATAAATAGATTCGTACAGTACGTAATTTTTGCAACTGGCTTATTTCACCCAGCATAATATTTTGAGGTTCATCCATATGGTCGTGTGTATCTGTAGTGCCTGTTTATTGCTACTATTCCATTGTGTGAGGGACCACTGTCTGTTCATCCATTCTCCTACCGATGGGCCCCTGGACCAGTTTGGGGCTATTATGAGTAAAGTTGCTAAGAACATTCACGTACGGGTCTTTCTGTGGACATACACTTTCATTTCTCTGGGGTTTATACCCAGGTGTGAAATGGCTGGGCCAGAGGGGAGGCATATGTTTAGGTTTATAAAAAAACTGCCTTTTTCCAAAGTGGTCGTACCAATTTACATTCTCACCAGCAATGCACGAGAGTTCCCATTGCTTCCGTCCTCATCCTGTAATGCTGGCACGCTTTTCACTTTAGCCATGCTAGTGGTTGGGTCGTGGTATCTCATGCGGTTTTAATTTGCATTTCCCTAATGACTAATCATGTTAATTACTCTCTCACCTGCTTAGCGGCCTTGTGTATGTCTTCTTCTTTGAGGAATCTTCAAATCGTGTGCCCATTTTAAGGCTCCAGAATGCTTACAGGGACGCCTGCCTTGCCCCTCTCTGCCCTCACCTGGATGCCCCAGGCTTCCTCAAGGCTGCTCCTGGGCCGATAACTCAAGGCCTTAACCATTCTGTATGTCTGGAATCTCTTCTCGCTCATCACCATCTAATGTACTCTAGGTCACTCATTCACCTCGTCCATCACCTGACTCCTCCCCTAGAAGTTTTTTTGGTTTTGTTTTTTTGTTTATTTTTTAACCATTTTGTTCTAACCCAGGGCCTAGAATAACATCTGGCACCTGCAGACCCTCAGAACATATTCATAGTATGAACGAATGTAAGGCAAATCCCCTCATTTCTCCCAGAGCCTGTTGGTTGGATCATGGCTTTGGTTCTGGAAAAGAAAACAAGACCTTCGTCCCAAAAGCCCAGGTGCCATCTAGAGCCACCAGCAAATGACGGAGTCTTCCAGGCCACCCCCTGCCTATTACACAGATGAGGAAACTGAGACCCTGAGTGGGAATGGACCTGCCCAGGTGTAAGCCTACTTAGTGGCAGAGGAATTAAGAACTGATGCCATTAGAATCACGACTGGCCCCTGGGGAAGGCCCCTGGCCAAGCCAGGAGACTTGAGGATGTTCGCAAAGCCTTTTGGTGCAGAAGACATTTTTGGTTTTCAAGGGGCCTTAGAGGAACCTGATGGGCCCCAGAGTGTTATTTTCTGGGTAATTCTGGCCTCTATCGATTAAACTTCTTTCCCGGAGGAGATGCTGCGACCACATCTCAGGGCCTAGGAAGAGGTTATATCAGCATCAGCTGGGCTGGCCCGTCCTTGAGCTCTAAATGAGACCCACTGGGCCGCAATTCCACAGCCTGCAGACATCCATGGGGCTGCCCTGCTGCCCTTCCCAGCGCCAGGGTGCCCGTAAGCTCCTGGGACATTCTGTTGTCCTGGCGACCCAGCACAGCCTTCTGTGTGGACCCAGAGGGCAAATTCACAAGCCCCGTGTGCACACACAGTGTCCGTGAGACAGCGGCTTCTCCGAGGGTTTGGGAGTGGGGGCGTCACCACCCCCTCCCATCCCGGTTTAGTCCCCTGACATTGGCGTCTCTCTCCTCACAACACACCTCTCTAGTCAGGTTTCTGCCAAATCAGCAGTTTAATATAGCACAGCTCTGCTAAGCCGGTTTAATCCCACCACCCAGAGAAACAGAACCACCGTCTGGATCCCATCCTCCCTTTGGAAAAAGCTGTTTCCTCATCAGGACTTCTGGGTCCAGTTGCCCTCTGACCTCCCTCATCCCCCACCCCCAGCAAGTGGTTCCACTCTCCTAGGCCTTTAACAGGGCTAATTTGGGCTCAACCCTCCCCCAGGCAGCTCCTTACAGCAAACACCACCCCATCCCTGGTGCCCTGGGCAGCATCACGGGACACGGGGCAGAAGAGGCACCAGCTACACCTTCCTGGATGTATAACTCTCCCCTCCTGTCTGATTAAGGTGTTCGCCCCTGCTGATACCCTGAGAGATTTGGTTTTCGAGGGGGCTTAGAGGAACCTGATGGGCCCCAGAGTGCTTATTTTCTGGGTAATTCTGGCCTCTATCGATTTATCTTCTTTCCCAGAGGAGATGCTGCAACCACATCTCAGGGCCTAGGAAGAGGTTATGTCAGCATCAGCTGGGCCGGTGCTTCTCAGGCAGAATGCAAACAGACCACACAGTGCACCCCCCAAACCCCCCAACCCGC
>NW_006494609.1:15870007-15882474 GCF_000325575.1 Pteropus alecto
CTCAAACTGGACCTCTACTTTAGTTCTGTTGCTTCTTAGGCCTGTGATTCTCCTCTTGCTCCACCCTGATCTGTTACATCCTCATCCTGGGGTGTTTGGGGAGCGGGGAGGGCGGAGAGTGTTGACTGGGACGAGGCACAAGGGAGCCTTCTGGAAATCGTGTCTCGGCACATCTCATAGAAATATAATGCAAGCCGCATACGTAGTTTCACGTTTTCTGGTAGCCACATTAAAAAAGTGAAAAGAAATAGGTGAAATTAATTTTAATAATGTTTTCGTGAACCCAATATATCCAAACTATTACCATCTCAGCATGTGATTAATGTAAAATATTGCTAATGAGCTATTTTACAGTCTCTTTTTTCACATCGAGTCTTTGAACTCCCGTGCGTATATTACACTCGCATCATGCCTCGATTCCGACATCCCACTTTTTAAGTGTTCATTACAGCACTGAACAGCACGGTTCTCTATCTTGGGGTGGGTGGTAGTCACACGGGTGTAGACATATGTAAAATTTTGTCTAGCTGTGTGCCAGAGGCTTGTGCATGGCACTGTGAGTAAGTTACACTCCCTTTAAAGAGTTTTTTAAAAATCCTCTTCAGAGCTCTGCTCAAACGCCCTCGTGTCCCCCTGAAGCCTCCCTGGGCTGGAAAACCTCTACATGCGTCACACTGTGCTTCTGTTACATTCATTCCAGTCTTGTGCTTTGGCTGGTTGTTTCTGTGTATGTCCAAACGATTTTATTATAAGCGCCGTCAGGTGAAGATGGTGATTTGTTCTTTTTTTTTTTTTTAAACTCCCCAAAGGGCCACCGGCTTCATAGATGCTAAATAAGTAAGCTCAGTTGAATCGAACCCCCGTTGGCTCTACACCCCTCTCCGCAGGGCTGCAGGATGGACTGATCATTTGATTCTGTTCCCAGTCTTGTTCCAGACATTGACAAAGGAGAGGGAGAGGAAGAGGAGGAGGAAGATGGCACGGGGCCGTGTCTGCCGGTCACTCCCAAGAACTGCCTGCCTCGCCGGGGCATCAGCATCCTGGAGAAGCTCATCAAAACGTGCCCCGTGTGGCTGCAGCTGGGCCTGGGCCAGGCAGAGACAGCCAGGATCCTGCACCGGGAGGCGATTGGGGTAAGTCGGGGTCTCTTCATTTCGTGGCCGCTGGGCAGGTAACAGCCACAAGGAGCTGCTTAGCACCCCCACCCACGGAAGTGGATCCCGTTTGCTTACCTTTCCCAGGTGTATCGGCTTTTCAACCAGGGTGGTTTTCCCAGGATGCAGGAGCGGGGGATGTGGTGGCAAGGCTGGTTTCTGCTTTGGAGACCAGGTGTCCCCACTGGACAGCAGGGCAAATGTGGCTGGCATGGGCTTTCTGGACATTTTGAGAACTCAGCCAGGCATCCTGGGACTAGAAAATATCAGAACCAGGGGGACCTAGGAAATCATTTTCTACTCCCCTGTTTTACATGTGAAAACAAGGGGGCGTGTGATGGGGTCGAAAGATTTTTTGGAGTCGGGCTCTGTGAGGTGGGCAAGTGGCTTAAATTTTCTGAGTCTCACTTTTCTCACTTTGAAATGAGACCATTGGCAGCATCTTCCTCCCAGTAGTGTAAGCGTTCACTGGAGATGGGTGGGTAGATAAGGAGCAGTGAGTCAGAGCTCACCAAATGCCACCCCACCTCACCCCACCCCACCCCAGCCCACGCTTATTCTCTTACATGCTGCTTCCTTTAAAAAAAAAAAATAGTTAATTTGTTTAATTATAAAAGTGATGCACATATGTGTTCATTGTAAAAAAAAAAAAAAAAGTCAAGCTGAGCAGAAGTGACGAAGTAAAAAGTAAAACATCTTATCAAGGTCTTTGCCGACTGCTTTTCACCTAACCCACTTCCCACAAGTCTTTTTGTGTTTGTTTTTCACAAGGTGAAATTCACGTGACATAACGTTAGCCATTCTAAAGCGCAGGATTTAGTACATTCAGTATTGTGTAGCCGCCACCTCTATGTTCTTGTAAAATATGTCATCACCAGAATGATAAAACCCCTTGCCCGTAAAGTAGTCACTCCCCTCCCCGCTTCCCCGGGCCTCTGGCAGCCATCGTCTGCTCCCAGAAGTCATTTTTGCTAGAATGCATGATGTGCCTCTCCAGCCCTTTTCTGTGCAGAGTCCCATATCTGTGACAGCGAGCATTCGCTAAGCATTCACGATGTCCTGGCACTCGTCTAAGTCCTTCAGTGAATTAGCACAATTTATCCTCACAGCAGCCCTCTGGGGTAGGAATTACTATTACGCCCATTTTACAGATGAGGTAACCGAGATACAAAAGAGATACAAAGTTGAGTGACCCCCCCGCCCCCGCCCCACCAGGTGACACAGCTAGCGAGTGCCCCAGCTGGAATTTGAACCCAGGCGGTATGGGTGCACCTGCGTCGTAT
Organism: Pteropus alecto; assembly: GCF_000325575.1. Classification (NCBI taxonomy): domain Eukaryota; kingdom Metazoa; phylum Chordata; class Mammalia; order Chiroptera; family Pteropodidae; genus Pteropus; species Pteropus alecto. Next base: position 15,872,445 of record NW_006494609.1, read on the forward strand.
TGTACCCATGTTTTATTTGACACAGATGGATTTGTATCTTTCAGCCATTGGGCCTTTTTGCTGGTCTCACCAGTGTGGCATGGAGTCGTACACTGTGTCTGGGGAACAGTCCAGGCTCATGAACACAAGGGGCTCAGTTGGTCTGTTGTACCTGAAAACTGGAATTGCTAGAACTTACGGGGCCTCCAGCAAAGTCCGAGCCTCCCTTTGCCACAGGCCCCTGCCATAGGGAATGGGGACGGAGAGGCCTGAAGGCCCAGCAGAGCCCTGCCCGAGACCAGGGGAGGCCTCCTTTGGGTAGCGAGAGAGGCGCCCGGTGAGCCAGCCCAGCCTCAGAACCAGGCTGAGCCTGGGGGTCCACAGATGGACTCCAGGGGGTACACAGGGAGGTTGTAGTCCTCAAGAAAACAAGATGCTATTCTTCCCACCCAAAGGTTTTCAGTTTCCAGCGGTCTTAGGGCTTCAGAGCAGATGATGAAACTGTGTAGCAAATAAAATTTGGATTCATGCTATTCTTCCCACCAAAAGGTTTTCAGTTTTGAACGGTCTTAGGGCTTCAGAGCAGATGATGAAACTGTGTAGCAAATAAAATTTGGATTCACGTCGGCACTCCCAGCCTCGGCCTGGCCGGTCGGTCGTCCACTCCCTATTAGGTTCTGACGGGATCAATCACCTTCCCACCCCTCCTGGGAGGATGCAGCTCAAAAGTGGACCCAAGGGCAAGGTCCACGGAGCAAGGGGGCCATTTTCTGGACCTTTCTTGGTCAAGGAGGGGCATGTCCTGGGCACGTGTATAGCTAGGAGTGGATCAGACAGTGAGGACCTGTGCAGAGAGTAGGCAGGTGGATCTCTGGGGCAAGCTGGGCTGGGTGTAAGCCATGCCCGCTTCGTCAAAGGGTCAGTCCTTTCTTCAAACAGTGTAAGATAAGCCCAACTCAAAATAGGCACAGTGGTTTTACATGGAGGATGCTTATTAATGCCAGGCCCTGGTCCAAATGCTGTATGAGCGTCATGTCGTTTAATCCTCGCATTAACCCTTTGGAGCAGACTCTGCTATTATCCCAGAGAGCGAAAGTGAAGCTGAGACGCGTCCTACTTCGGGCTTCCCCAGAAGCAGACCTAAGACCAGGATCTGAGTGCAAGTGGTTTACTTGGGAGGTAACTCACAGGGGAAACCAGATGGGGAAGGGAAGGCAGCTGATGGAAGGTGTGTGACCGTGAACGTTACCCCTGCAGGCAGGTGGAGCTGAATCCTGCTGGGCACCGTGGGAGCCAGTGTAGAATACATATCTCAGGGTTTTATCACTGAGGGTGCAGGTGCTGGTATCATCCACCAACTCTTGGCAGCCATTGGTCCAAGGTTTGGGATGTGAGGATTCATGTTCCAGCACCTCCTCTCTGCCCTGAGTATGAGAAGACCTGACTCTGGCCAGAAACAGCCTGTGGGCAAAGAGAATGCTGAGCCGTGGGGTGACTGGGCGGACCTCCCGGAGGAGGCAGATGCTAAGCTGGGCTGTTCAGGATGGATGGGCAGGATTTGGATGCCCTGGGGAGCTGAGAGGGTCTGTTGGAGATGGCACGGCACAGGCCGAGCCCCTGAAGTGAGCGCGAGCTGGGCTGGGGCACACAGGGACGGAAGGCTGACCGGAGGAACTGGACCCAACCAGGTCGCTGGAGGGCAGGACCACGCTTCATTCCTCAACCTCGTGACGCCAGTGTCCACGCAGGCCTGGGCACAGAGGAGGTCTGGCTCTGATTGTTCATTGAACAAGTAAATAGAGGATGGCAGGGAGGGTGGGGCTGGTCCTGGGGAGCTGACGGAGCTAAGCCAGGTTGTTCAGCACCTTCGTGGGACATGAGGCAGAGACCACAGGGCATGGTTCATTTTCCAGGTGAGCACACGTTAGAGCCGGGCTTTAACCACAATCCCAGCCTCAGTGGCTGCAAGAGGCCCAGGGACCCCTTCATTCTTCTGCAGTCCAGGGGCTGAGGATAGAAAACAGAAAACTTCAGGCTGGGTCCTGAGGTGGCGCCCTTGTCCAGGGCCTTGAATCTGATCCCGAGAGTGAGGCTGCTGTAAAGACCAAAGTTGACTTCACGGAAGGAGGCCAGCCAGGCCCTTCCCCCTGCTGCCCACTCACTGCCCCCTCAGAGGCCGCCGGTGCTGGGTCAGCCCCGAGGACAACAGAATCGGAGCAGGTGCACCTTCTGTTACCTCCCCCACCCTCCCCATCGGCTTGTATTTTCAGGCAGAAGCAAAGCCCTAAGCTCATGCTCTGATTAAAAGATTGGCCAACTTTTACCTAAAGTTGCCTTTTGCATGATCTTATTGATCCTCGCAGTGATTTCTCTCAGGCAGGTGTTATTAGTGTCCCCATTTCCAGGTAAGGAAATGAAGACACAGAGAAGGTAGCTCACTTGCCTGAAGTCACAGAGCTGGTAAGAGCAGAGTCTGCGTGGTGTGATCTTCAGGGATGCTGCATAATGTCTCCCCCACAGAACTGTCTGAAATTCCACCAGTGCAATGGCTTCACTGTGTTTGTAAAGATACAGACACCGGGTGGCCCCCAGGCTGGGAGAGCTCATAGAGTCTTCGCAGATCACCTGGACCCACCCCTCCTGGCACCAATGAGAGACAGTGCTTCATTGTGTCCGGGGCCAATGGTCAAGAGACTGGGGATCCAGACCTTTCATCCTAAATATCTATGTGACTTTGACCTTGACCATGTCCCGCCCGCTCCATCACACCCCATCTCCCCTCCCTGTAGCCTGCTTCTCTGATAAGGCGTTGGGAACATATCGGCCCATTTTTGATTTGTGTGTATCCAGAAACAAGGCGATTAAAAAGCCACCTTTATTCATTCCATACCCAAGCAGTGTTTTTGTTTATTTTATTTTAGAAGTTTTAGACTTACAGAAAAGTTGCAAAGATGGTACAGAGAGTCCCTTCAGCCAGTTTCTCCATTGTTAATGTCCAACATTTGTAGAGCTCACTTGTCTGAGTTAATGAACCTACATCGATACATGAGTATCATCTAAAGCCCATACTTTACTCAGCTTCCCTTGGTTTGTCCTTTTTCTGTCCCAGGATCTCATCCAGGGCGCCATATTACATTTAGTCATCTTGTCTCTTTAGACCCCTCTTGGCTGTGACAGTTTTTCAGACGATCTTTGTTTCTGACCACCTTGACAGTTTCAAGGACTGGTCAGGTATTTTATAGAATGTCCCTCAGCCGGGATTGTTCGGATGGTTAGACCGGGGTTATCGGTTTCGGGGGGAAGACCACGGAGGCGAAGTGCCTTTCTCATTACATCGTACCACAGGTACATACTGTCAACAGACTTCCCGCCATTGATGTTGACCTTGGTCACCGGGCCGAGGCTGTGTTTGTCAGGTTCCTCCACGAAGAAAGTTACTCCTTTCCTCCCCTTTCCACATTGTTCTCTTTGGTAGGAAGTCACTATGCACAGCCCGCAGCTCGAGAGTGGGGAGTCATACTCCACCTCTTTGACTGAGTATGCACGTAAATTATTTGGAATTCTTCTGCACAAGAAATCTGCCTCTTCCCTCATTTATTGACTTATTCAGTCATTTACTTATATCAATAAGGACTCATAGATATTTATTTTATGCTTTGGGTTATAATCCAATACTACTATAATTATTTAGTTGCGTAGATTGTTCCAACTTTGGCTACCGGGAGCTCTTTGAGTTGGCTCCCATGTCCCTTTGACATACCCCCATCACTGTGTGTGTGTTTTGTTTGATTGTTTGATTTTTCTTACACTAGAAGACACTCCACCTTGTCTTGTATATTTCCTGCCCCCATCCTAGAATCAGCCATTTCTCCAAGACGCTTTGTTCCTTTTATTGGAGAATAATATTAGAAACCATGATCCGGGAACTATGTGTGTTCATTGCTTACTGGAGTGTCATTGCTTCTAGGCCAAAAGGTGGTTTTTAATGAAAAAAACTTCGTATAAGATTGCTTTTTGTAGTCGGGGATTAGCTCAAGAGTGGCAGGATCCTGAGATATGATATGGACCAGCTATGGAGGTGGTTCGAGGCACCTTCCCCAGGTATGAGCCTAAGGAATACCAATCCTATCCCATATTAGTTTGGCGAAAGCATCATGAAGCCCCTCTTTTGCCCCTTTGGGGGGCAGGGCCGGGGGAGAGGTGCAGTCTACAGTTCTTGCAGGTCTGCTGTGTGCAGGACGGTGCAGGCTCTCCATGTGAGAGTAAGAAAGTTCAACTCCGACGGTGAGGAGCCCGCCCTGAGTAATACTCAGTGGCGACACGGGCTTCGAACCCACCGACTGCCTGCCTTCGAGGGCTTTGCACAGCTCCAAGTCTTGGCTCATCTCTAGAAATGCTGATTTCCTTGGTTTGGAGTGGGGCTCAGGCTTCAGTATGTTTTAAAGCTGCCTAGGTGGTTCTGGTGTAGAGCCAGGATAGAGAAATTCTCTATGCCATGGCACAACTATATCGTAGGTGATGGGACAGCGGGCCACGTGTGTCCAGAGTGCGCTGCAGCCACTGGGCCACCGACTTCCTCTGTCATGGCAGCCTCTACACTAGTGGTCTCTGGGAAGAACTGGCCGCTTCTGTTCCTGCCCTAATGGGCATGATTGGAAAATTTCCCCCAAGCAACTGGAAAATAGTCCTAAAATAACAAAAGTGGAAAATGCAGACAGCTCGGGATTGTCCCGGCCAAAAATGGAGTGTAAAAACAAAACTATCCAGTAGGGGAAAAAAAAAAAAAAAACTACCCATTTCTAGTGTTTAGTTTGGGGATTTTATGTATTTATTTGGAGAGGAGGAAGGGAGGGCAGAGGCTGCATACTTCTCTCCCTGAGCATATTCAGTCCCAGCCGTTAGTGAAATCAGCTGGTCTTTCCAAACCCAGCCCCGGCTGAAGGTAGACAGAGAGGCTCCATGACCGACTGTCCCAGCCTCCTGGATTGCAATTACTTATCCATGAAACTAAGCTTTGTGCAAGCCTCTTGGGATCTGGGAAAGACCCCAGGGCAGTGATGCTGAGGGAGTGTCTTCTAGAAGGAAGGAGCCCTGGAACTTTCAGCCCCTGCCCCACCCCAATAGATTGGAAAAGTCATCTCAGAGAGGGGAAGTGACTTACCAAAGGACACAGCAAACCAGGGTCAGAAATAGGAGGGACACGAACTGTCTCCCTCACAGACAGTGCTTTGACTGCTAACCCACTGTCGATTTTTTTTGGAGGTGGCGGGGGTTGGACTCTTGGAGTGGGCATGCCCCCCGTCAGTTTGTACAATCGTGGGGAAAGGGTTCTTCTGTTTTCTGAGGGCTCCTCATCCAGTGCATTGGGAGAACTGACGAGAGCGGGAGGGAAAAGAGAGAGCAGAAAGAGCGGGCCGACTCGGACGACGCTTTTCCCATAGGGGAGAGAGGTCGAGTGAGGACGCAGGGCACAGCAAGGTCTGTTGATGGCCTGGCTAATCGGGGAAGTGGCGGATAGGGGGCCTCGCCGTGGGCATGACCGTGAACTTCTCCATTTGTAATAATCCTGGGTTGCCCATAGGCGAGTGTCCTGGAGGTGGACGAAGAAGGCCCCGATGCCTGGACGTGTCACCTCATGCTCCCCCGCTGCTCGTCTTGAGCTAATCTGTTCACTCAGGGCTGAGGTCCCAAGCCGCCGATGACGGTGTTTCTCCTTGTCCGGGGCTCCTGCTGCCCCACCGTGTTGCCTTTCTGACTCACGAAGCCATCACAAACAACTGAGGATAGGAATGCTACCTCTACAGTAGGGTGCTCTTCACCACTTGTCCCCAGGGCTCTGAGTGAGGCAGGTAGTGGGGCACCGGGGAAGGGAGGCGCCCTGTACTGAGTGCTTATTATATAGTAGGCACTCTACTGAAGTCATCTGTGCAGTTCTTCCAATAATCCTTTGAGGCAGTGGGTCATCTGGGAATGCTTTTTCCTTCAAGTAACAACAAACCCAACCTATGGTAACTTCCCTAGCAGCCTAAACGATAGGCTACTATTGTTTACCCAGTGAGGAATCTGGAGGTTGGGGCCCAGAGCTAATTTGGCAGCTCAGTGATGTTTTCAGGACCCAGGTCTTTTGCCCCATCTTCAAGGTGTTGGCTTTTTGTCCTTAGGTTTGTCACCTCATGGTAACAAAATGGCAGCTGCTGCTCCAGCCATCTCATCCATTCAAAGGCAAGAGGTCAGAGACAAAAGGCTTTCTTCTCCTAGGCTCAGCCTTTTTGTCAGGGAACAAATGTTTTTCTAGATGGCTTCTTGGCCACCCCTAACAGTGAGGCAGGCTGGGAAAGGGGGCGAATGGCGCGGGGGGCAGAATAACTGTGATCGGCTTTGATCAAACATGATTCATCTCCTGAGGCAGGGAACAATGTTCCCAGGTCCGAACTGGGGTCAGTTAGTAAGGAAAGAGGGGACTGGTTCTTGGGGAGCTAACTCTTAGTGACTATCACAGGCGGGAGCTATTATGATCCCATTTTGCAGAGGAAGCAGCAGTCCCAGAGAGGCCCCACAGCTAGGCAGCTAAGGACTGAACTCAAAGTCGGGCTCCAGAGCCTGCAGGCTAACGTCTTAAAAGGAAAGGCCCCAGGGCCCAGCATTCTGGATCTTCCCCTCCCCCACTGTTTTCTCCCCTGCACAGAGGATAAACTAGTCCAAATCCCAGGGAGGAGTTGCTGCGAGGGATCTAAAACCTCCACCTGGTGGCTGGCATATGGCACGTGCTTAGTTGACACTTGTGGTTCGATTGGGTTGGAAGACAGGTACTGCAATGGTCACAACCCTGGCCTGAAGGTCCTTGGCTTTGCACGCTTGTCCCGGCTCAGCCGCTAACAAGCGATGGGACCGCAGAAGGTCTTTTTGTACCTGGGTCTTTCTTTGGATGGAGTGAGGAGCTGGGCACATCACTGGCTTTGAACCTCACCCCCCAAGCTCTGGGGGCCCCTCAGCAGTACCTCATAGAAGGAAGGGAGGAGGGGGTACCCAAAGGATGAGGCCTCATATTCATATATCCCATGGCTATGCCATTACCTACTGTTGCATAACAAACCACTTCACGATTCAGTGGCTTCGAGCAGTCACCATTTGATTTGCTCACGATTCTGGAGGTCAGCAATTTGGGCGGCATTCTGCTGAGCGATGTCTTCTGCTGGTCTCTCCGAGGGTCAGTCACATAGCTGCAGTGATCTGGCAGCGTGACTAGAGCTGGCTGGCCTGAGATGGCCTCACCGACGTGTCTGGCGTTTGGTGCCAGCTGTTGGCCGGGCCATCCGACTCCAGCAGGCTCGCTCAGGCGTCTTCACATGAGAGCTATGGTCCTAAAGGGCCAGCATGGATGCTGGCGTGCCTCTTAAGGCCTGGGCCCAGAACTCCCCAGTGTCACTCCTGCTGCATTCTTTTGGTCAAAGCGAGTCTCAGGGCCGCCCTTCCCGGGGTGGGGAAGTAGACTCTACCTTTGAGTAGGAAATGCTGCCAAGGGTTTGTGGCCATTTTTAACCTACCATATAGCAAATGGTCTTTGAGTCCTTTTTTCCTATCTCTTCGTTTGAATACAGATCCACAATAATGATCTTATTAATAATTATCATTTGTCGATCGTGAGATTAGGCATATAAAATCTTAGCATGTGGTTTAGTGCTCAGTAAATGCTAGCAGTCTGTAATAATAAACATTATTAGTTAAGTGCATACTCTGTGCCAGGCATTTTATATACATGATCAGCAATTCTCACAGCAACTCTGAAGGGCAGATATGACTATTCTCATGCTCAGGTGAGGATATTGAGACCAAGAGAAGTAAAAGTAACTTGCCCCTGGAGCCACAGCTAGTAAGCGGCAGAGCCGGGATGTGAGTCCCACTCCATCTCTAAAAAGCTAGCTCAGGCAACAGAAAGAGAAGCAAGGGGAGGCTTGGAGAATTCGCACCCTTGGGGAACGGAACCCTCAAGGGTGTTGGAGAAGGAGTTCTGGGCGGCCCACCCAATGCTTTAGGCCTCGTGCACTCACCTGCCACAACTATTATGGGAAGCATCTCCTTGGAGGATAACAATGAACACCCGGTGAGGGTGGGGCTGGGGGAGGGGAAAGACAGCTCACACAGATGGTCTTCCTCCCAGCACTGACCTCGGCTGTACTGTGCAGGGTTTAAGCACAGAGATTCACCATGACCCAGAATGCTTTGCAGGAGTCACTACCTGCCTCAATCTCTGCAGTTTGCTGCACAGAGACAGTTTGTGAGGTGCTGCCTGTGGGTACTTCCTAGAAGGGACCATGTGACAAACTGAGCAGCTACTCCCTCGAGGGGGAAGGCAGAACAGGCCATCTTATTCTGAAGGATAGTGGCCGGGGTTCTGCCCACAGCAGGCACCTACCCTCCCAGCATGTGGGCAGGAAGGGTCAGAGGACTCCTCTAGCCTTCCTCCCCACCCTCACTAACAACCTCTGCCACCTCTGCACCTTCTACCCCCGGTGCCTTATCCTGGCTTATCGGATAAGAGCCCCAAGACTTGGCCATGGCAGAGAAAGTGCTACATGGGCCTTTGTGGTCATAGCGAATGGGGGAGGTGTTGCGCATTCAGAACTGGGGACTCGTCAGAATTCAGCTTGGGGGGCTTTCCGCCCCCGTCCACACCTCGCCATCCAATGAGCAGATGACACAGACACGACGCCAGGAGATGAACGAGATGCTCACGCCGACTCCCGGGGCTGCCTCCTGCTTCTGCACTTCCCGTCAGCTTGGCCTTGCGTCTGACCCCCCTGTGCCCTGAGCCTTCCTTCATCCATCAGAGAGAACAGTGTAGCAGCGAGGGTGATGCCCGTGTCAGGTGCCTGGGCCAGAGCGCAGCCGGCAGCCACTCTCCCGTGTCAGGTAGAGCGCAGCCGGCAGCCACTCTTTGAATTTGTGGCTCCTTACTGTCAGCTGAACCACTCTGCCAAGGAAAAATCCCTCCTGATTCTTTTCCACAAAAGCGCATGTAGTAGACTGATCTCCAGTTCTGGATGGAGCCTGACCCTGGGAGACCAAAGAACAAAAACCAGCTGTGAGCTGATGGGTGGAGGGCGGAGGGGACAAATGAAGAATGAATCCTTAGCCTCTGCAGAGACCCGCTCATCCCGTGGGTGCTTCCCTACGCTCAAATATCTCAAGTCCCTCTTCCAGCATTGAGGGGCAGGGCTTTGGTTTCATGTCTTGTTTCTGCTGGGCGATCCTACGTGTTGTTATCCCATTTACAGATCAGAGCACTGAGGCTCAGGGAAGCCACGGAATTACCCAGGGCCACAGAGCTCATCACTGGCTGCTCAGGGCCCTCTGGGAGCCTGAGAAGACATACAGATTGTGACAGATCGTGACTCTCCCCAGCTGGAGTCCTGTCCGAGGGTTCTGGTCTTCGTTCTTTCTCTCTGTGGAACATGAGGGCAGAGAACAGGGTCGATGTCTCAGCATAGTGAAGAAATCCAGAAAGTTACGAGTCAACTAGATGGCAGGGTGGCATCGAGGGAGGTTGCTGAGGATGACAACCGTGATTTGTTCTTGTAGTCACGTTTGGGAGAGTTCAGTGGGCAGACCATAGAGTCAAGGAAGAAAGCGACTGTCAGAGTAAGAAATACATCTTGTGCTGTGGCCTGGCCCTCCATGGGTCTCTCTCTCTCTCTCTCTCTCTCTCTCTAGATACATCTTGTGCTGTGGCCTGGCCCTCCATGGGTGTCTCTCTCTCTTTCTCTCTCTCTCTCTCTCTCTCTCTCTCTCTCTCTCTCTCTCTCTCCCCGACAAAAAGTCTATTCTTATTATAGACATCCTTATTATTTTCTATTTTATACTTAAATTTTATTTTGAAAAAAAAATAGTTGGTGGTATTTGCACTAATGGGTCATGATACACAGTTTGAAAGCACTGCCTTCCTTCCTGTGCCATTCCTCACACTCCAGGATGAGGCAGAGCAGCTCGGCCATGTGTATCTGCTTCTGAACAAGTGACCTGCGCAGGTGTCCCCCCGCCACACGTACACCAC
>NW_006494609.1:15883563-15908637 GCF_000325575.1 Pteropus alecto
ACACACACACACTCCCTCACACACTGCTGGTTCTCACCGTTTTGGTGGGCAGGAGGTAGCTCAGCCTTGGACCTCTGAAGAAGAGGCAAAGTGACCTAATTTTTTGAAAGACAGTGTGTTACTGGGGCCAGTTCAGGTTCGGGTGCCTGCATCAGTTCAGGGATGTTGCAGTTGAAAGCAGGGCCAGGCTGTGTTGGGAGCCCAGGTCTGGCCTCTGAGCGAGGTCCCCTGCGGAGGGCCCTCTTCCAGGCTGGGCACCTCTGCAGGCAACATCCCACCTGCCTCTCGTTTCGGCCTCCAGAAGCCTCCCGCCCATCCTCCCCTGTCCACTCCAGGTTCTCATGCTTTCTCCACCCTGCCGAGATCCAGGGGCAGGGCTGGTAAACTCATTTCCAACCATGGTTCACTGAGGTTCAGTGACTAATGGATTCGCTGTGTCACTGCTCCCAAGGGGACAGGCACTGTCACGGAGAGCAAAACCTTAAGCCAAGGGTCCCGCCCTCTGTGGGCCTGGTGGATGGGTTGTTTGTTGAGTGCTCAGGATCTAGGGTCAAAGGGCCTGAGTTCAAATCCTAGCACCAGCCTTTATTAACCCTGTGGTCTTAGGCATTACTTACTCTCTCTACCTCAGTTTCCCCCTCTGTAAAACGGGGATAACAGTAGCACCCCCTCATAGCTTTAATAAGAGATTAAGTTGGAATCTAAGGAACTGGTGTTAGGGCTTGGGGCAGACTAGGGAAGCAATATGTGTTAACTGTTAATATCAATAATAACAATATTATAATATTTCGTTAACAATGGTGATAACGTTGTATGAACAATCCTAATAATGAAGCAATATGATAAAAAAAAATAATAACAATGGCAGAGAATTTGGGGCATCACCGAGGAGCGGTAGAATAGTATGCCTCACTGGGGAGAGGGAGGAAAGGCCAGCTCGGTGCTTCCCCAGAGCCTCTCACATCTGGGGCCATGTCCTCAGGGATGTCCCAGTGACCCTCCACTCACCCTTCAAAGCCTCAGCAGCTTTGGCCAGGCTCCTGGGTTGCCAAACTCCATTCCAGGTGCTTGGGGCCTGAGTGGGAGAAGCTTAGACTCCAGGCCAAGGGCAAGGGGACACTGTGACCAAGTCCTCTCTCAGGAAAGGAAGGAGTGGTGACCCTGCCCTGGCCGAGGGACATCACCTCCCCCTCCCCCAGGGGAAGCTGTAGAGATTCCAGAAGGTGTCCGTCATCACCCGGAAGGGGGGATGAGCTAGGGTGGGGCCAGGGGAGAGTATCAAAGGAAGTTTTAAAACCCTAGAGTTTGAAAGGAAGCAGGGTCCCCTCGCCCCCATGGTGGTGAGGGAAGGGCGCTTCCCCTGGGGGGCCACCATGGGCGTGAAAACTGTGGAGTCACAGCCCCCCTCCCTGAGCTGAACCACCGACAGGGCAGAAGTAGGAGTCGGGGCTGTAAGGACGCCAGCCCCGGTGCACTAGTCTGCTAAAATGAGGTCTCTGGACCTCCAGGAGGAGCAGAGTCCCCCACCGGAAGGGACTGTGTGCAGGGAGGGCTGAGTGGGGTGGACATCTCAAGCATGGACACCGGCATCTGGGGCCGAATGCCAGCTCTGCCCCGTACAGCTATCCTGGGGGCCAAGCCCACTCTGGTATTTACTCAGTCATCACACCAGCCCAAGGAGAGGGATGACGTTAGGGTCCGAGAGTGCCTCCGTTTCTTCATCTGTCAAGTGGGGATAACAACAAAACACGTCAGAGGGTTATCGAGAGGATGGAACAAGTGAATATATGCAAAGTGTTCATTCCTGTTACAGAGAAAGCTCTATATTGATTATTAGGCTATTTTTATTTCTGCGGGGGGAAAAAAAGAGTGTGAATTGACTAATCTGTGACTGTTTCCATCAGCCTCCCTCAGAGCGTACGTGGGGTGTGAGTTGAAGTTCAGCCTGATTCTCAATCATTAGAGCTTTTCTGAGCGTGGACCCTGGACCACCGCCCGTATCGGCTGATTCCGGATGCCCCCGCCGAGCCGGCATCTCGGAGGTGGGACACAGGAGTCTGCATTTTAAATGCCCCTTGCCTACAGCTCAGAATTCTTTGGGAAACGTCGAATTAGTTGAACCCCTTCCATGGGAAAATGACAAATGGAGTCTCAGGAGCCAGGGGACTTGGGCCAGGTGACAACTGGCTCTTGGGGCAGACTCCCCAGTTCTCCTGAGGGATGCTACATTGCCCACCCTGCCTCTTTGTTTCTGGAACATTCCAGATGACTTCTCATCTCGCCGCTGTCCTTCTCACCTCCACCCAAATCTTCGATTCATAGAGTCCCCACCGGCTTCTGTTGCAGACATTCCTCGTCCGCCGAGATGGCAGCTTGAAGCACCTGGTGCTCTGTGTCCACTTCCCTTCCCCGAAGGAGAGCTCGCCCAAAGTGCTCCAGTACGCCATCAAAGAAGAAAAATCAAGTAAGTGCTCGTCTTTCTGCTCTGGCCTCCGACCCCACAGCAGCAGCAGCAGCAGCAGATGCTACACCCCTAACCACAGACACGCCTGTCAGGCTGGAGGGGTTTAAAATTAGAAGAAGGGGGAAAGCTCTCAGTGTGCCGAAGCGGTTTTGACCAGGTTTGTTTTGAACCGGGTTTATCATGTGGAGTTGGTATGAGTTTCCGCTCACCCATGCCACTGCTTGTTGGCTTTGCTTCCTCGTGGCTGCTGTGAAGTTCCTTCCAATTGGCTCGGGCTGGAGAGAGGGAAGAAATGGAGAGGAAATGTCCAGGCCCCTGGATCCTAGTGGCAGCTCAGCACACACTGAAACCATGACGTGGGACAAGTCACTTAACCTCTCTGACCGTCTGGTTTCCCATCTGTCAAATGGACATAGCAGTCACTTCCTGCCTGTATGCCCTTTGTGAGGGTCAAATGGGCAAGCCTTTTGATAGACACAAAGCCTGTGTCTGTATGGGGCTGCCAGGAGCGGGCCTGTACTTCAGTGGGAAAAGCGTTTGGGGGCCCCCCCCCCAAATCAAGGGCGGGTTTGTACTGATACGCAGTGAAAGGGCTTGGGCTCGCCACCCCCATGGGCCATGCCAGGTGTTAGAAGAATCTGAAGACTATTCTAGCTAGGCACTTAGGTCCCTTATAGATGGATCTAGGGCACGTGGTAAGCTTTCTACTCTTGGTCAGCAACATGGTAATAACGGTCAAAGAATAGAAGATATTTATTAAGTACTATATGTATATGATATAAATATATTTACATAATTATATGTTATATAATTTATATTTACATAATTAAATATTACATGTTTTTAAAATATTTATTAATTATTTAGAATACTTGTTTCTTAAGTGATACTTACACCTGACACTGAGAAAGTACAAAGATGAGTAAGACAGAGTCTGGGCTCAAGGGCCTCCCAGTCTAATTGGAAGGTGGAAGACATGGTGGTGGGAGAAACAGACATCAACACCTGCTGTGCAGTGTGACAGGTGTGACGTCAAAGGGACCCTGGGCCAAGGGGCACAGAAGATGAATACTTGTTTCTTAAGTGATACTTACACCTGACACTGAGAAAGTACAAAGATGAGTAAGACAGAGTCTGGGCTCAAGGGCCTCCCAGTCTAATTGGAAGGAGGAAGACATGGTGGTGGGAGAAACAGACATCAACACCTGCTGTGCAGTGTGACAGGTGTGACGTCAAAGGGACCCTGGGCCAAGGGGCACAGAAGATGCAGATGTGAAATCAACTCAAAAAGAGTCTGGAGACTTTGGCTAGAAATAAATGATAAGGATTTATTCAAGAGTCATAAAATCTGCAGACTGGAAACACAGCTGGGCAAAAACCCAGGTGTGTTCCCAAGAAGAAAGAAAACTTGGGTTGTTATATTATAAAGCACATTCTTGAGAATCATCAGTCCTGCATTCTTGGCCCTAGGACTGATCCAGGACAGTTATCGGTCAGATGTCAGTGGTCTGGAAGTCTGATCACATTCCGTGGTCAGGATAATGGATGTCAGTGGATGTCAGGTGGTCTGGATACGTGAGTCCTTCACAGGGTAATCAGAAGGTTATCTGGAGGTCTGGTATATGTGCAGATGCATATCCAGGTGTTGACGCAGAACCAGAAAGTTCAGACGTTTGAGTTCCCAGGCGAGTTAGAACAAGAATAGAATCATTTCCTCAGGCCTCAACCTACCTGGTTTTAGTAATTTAGCAGCTTGACTAGGTGACTGCATTTTATTTCTTCACTCTATTCCTCACAGATCATCATGGGATTCCGGGAGGGTGTCAAAGGGGAGGGAACACAGGCTGGGTCCTGAAGGGTTAGTGTATTAGTTCAATTAAAGGCTAATTTTCTAGCTCAGGAGGTACAGGAGAAAGTGAAAGCAAAGACAGGTTTCTGCTCTCGCCGTAAGGGGCCTTTCTATAGAGACCCGGGCTCAGGAAGAATGAGTAAAACACGATTCACGCGCTTCTGTATTCGACAGACAGTTATTAAGTATCTGCTCTGTGTCAGGTGCTGTTCCACCGCTGGGGACACAGCAGGATCAAAACACAGTCCCTGACTCTCAGGGCTTACATTCCAGGGGAGGGAGGAGGTGGGAAACAAGGAAACAACATAGGGTGACTGTCAAACGGAGAGTCGGACTATGGAGAACAGGGAAGCAGGATCAGCCACAAAAAGCGTAATGGCTTAAACCCAGAGGAGGCTACTTTCCCACTCACGTGCGAGATTCCAGGTCATCACGGAAGGCTCCTTCAGGGCCCCTGGCTGATGGATGGAGGCTCTGCCACTTTGAACTAGCAGCTTCCAGTTTCCTATGGTTGACACTCAGGCCAACGTGCTGGAAGGGGAAAGAACGAGGAGGGGGCTCACGGGCAGGTCTCACCAAGGCCTGCGCTCACATTCCAGTGTCTAGAACTCGGTCATATGACCTTGGGCACCGGGCCCCTGCAACGAGGGTGATAACGGTGCCTCCCTCAGAGGGCGCTGGAAGGAGTTAGCGTGTCTAACGTGCTTAGGACAGGGAGCCCCTCTTCACGTGCTGGATGGGATGCTGCCCAACTCATGAATGGCTCAATAAAGCCAATTAGATATTTAAACTAAAAAATTAATAAAGTGCTTAGGACAGTACTCAGGGCATAATAGGATGTTAGAATAGTGTTTGTTGATGTTTTTGTTGTTAACCCTCCTGCAGGATTAAACCAAAATGGGGAGTAGACTAAGCCTACACACATGGTGCCGAGGTCCTGGGTAAATCCCAGCTGAGCACGTGGGCCTGCCTTGTAGTCTCTCATGGGAAGAGGGAGCCACCAACCTCCTGAGTCCTCCTGTGGCTATGGTGGCTGCAGCGGGAGGCAGCCTGAGAAGGAAGTGGGCAAGGGAAAGGCCCAGGGCCTGGAACTGGGGCCTTTTGTTGGGGTTCCCCACACAGGGCTGAAGCCAAGGAAGGAGACAAGGGGATCCCCCAAAACTGGGTGGTCAGCCTCATCTTTGGCCCCACTCTGTTTTGAACAAGAAAGACTCACCTGGACCAGCGCTATGCGTCAGTATGCTTGGGCTGTTCTCTAGTTTCTTGTTCAGAGTTTCTTTGAAAACCCCCAACCGGTCAGCTCGGACTGGTTATGCCACAATAACAAACAATCCTAACCTACAGTGGCTTGCACGCAGACCATGCGTGCACACACAGCACTGCACACAAAATGGCGTGAGTGTATTTTTCATTCACGTTACCTGTCAGCTGAGGTTCTTTATAAGAACATCTTTACTCTGCAATCCAGGCTGAAAGAACGGCACCCATTTGGGGGTAGAGGGGAAGGAAAGAGATGGCAGAATTCCACGATGGCTCTCAAAGCCTCAGAGGTGGCAGGTCTCACATCCACTCACATCTCCTTGGCCAAAACAGGTCAGATGGCCAGGCCAGATACCAGTGGAATGGGAAGTATTATCCTCCTGCCGGCGTATGACCAGCAGGGAGAGGTAGCAACGATTTTGAACAAGTGTTACCATCTACTGCATGCCCGCCCTCTCTCTGAGCTGCACTCGGGTGATAAGAAGGCTTTGCAATGAGTGTCTGGGTCACCACTCAGCCTCAGCAGGGACCCTCAGAGGCTAGATATGGGGGTGGGGAGTGGAAGGGCAGAGAACCAGCGGAAGAGACATTGAAGCACAAAGGAGCAGGACACAAGATAAGTAGAGGCTAAGCCAGCTTCTGGGCTGCAGTCCTGCCCTTTATGGTTCAAATTAACCACCCGGCCAGGGGACACTAGCTACTTTTTCATTAATCTGTACCCTCAAGACAGTGACAATGACATATTCTGCCGGATGCTAAAACACACACACACACGCGCACACACACACACACACACACACAGTTGGCCTTGTCTCTAGAACAGGAACTAAGAGACAGCGGCTGATGGTGCGGTCTGGCCCCTACAGGAAGTGACTGCTGGGCACTCAGTCTGAGCCACTGGCCCCTAGTTTCCAGGGCAGCCCCGCTTCATCCCCTGCTTGTTCCCTACGACCCGGGATGACCCTGGTTTGGGAAAGGCTGGTCTGTCTCAATTAGGACGTCTTCTTCTTGCCCTGAGCGCATCTCCCACTCTCACGCCTGTGGTTTTAGGCCCAGAAGTTGAAGCTGATGGATACACTTGTACTTGAGAATGGAGCCCACCTCATGGGCACGTTCGGTGAACATCGTACTGGTTGGTGATGATGGCGATCACCACTGGACCAGGGGGACCTTTTAAAGCAAGGAGGGGGAAATTCTAGATGAGTCCTCCTGGGAGTGGAGATCTGTATGTATGGGCGGTTCAGAGCATCACCCAGAATGCCTGTGCGGTCCACAGGGGAAGTTTGCATCAGTGCCCTTGAGTGCGACCTTTTCAGCAACTGACCCATTATCCTAGAGTGAGATTTAACCTGCATGTGGATCAAAATGTGTTCAGTCCAGAAAAAGGTATGGAATGATTATCATTCAAGTCAGGGCTTGTATGGAGAGGCAGCTCTTGATCTTTTATGGGGGACGGGGTGAGCAGCATCACTTCGTGGTGACTTTGGCACTCTCGTCAATGCAAATCTCTTTTGAGAGCATAAGCTTTGGAAGGGCAGACAGTTCTAGATCAATATCTGTCTCTGTCACCTCGTGACATCAGACAAGTTACTTAACTTCTCCGTGCTTCAGTTTCCTCGTCTGCAACAAAGCTGTTGGAGGATGGATGAGTGAATACTTGTAGAGACGTGGGATAGTATTGCCTGGTATGCGGGAAGGACCGAGTTTGTAATAGGAAATCGTGTTTGGTTTTTGTTCCATTCCTGGCACAGAGCTCCCCAAACCCTTGGAATTTCCTGAGTGATAAGAAAGATAAAGGTATCTTGATATTCATAACGAGTCCCTTTCAACCACACCTGAGTTTATGTTAATGGCACTGAAGGATGAGGACCGGATGCTGGGGGCACCAACCATGTGATTAGAGGGTTGGAAATTTCAGTCTCACCCCGCTGAGCTCTAGGAGGGGAGAGGGACTGGAGGTTGAAGCAATCGCTAATGAACGATTTAATCAACCACGCCTATGTCATGCAGCCTCCATAAAAGCCCAGAGGGACGGGGTTCAGAGAGCTTCCAGGCTGGTGAACACACGGAGACACAGGAAGAGTAGCACTCAGAGACTGCGCGGGGAGCTCTGCGCCCTTCCCATTCACCTTGCCCCACGTGTCACTTCCACCTGGCTGTTCCCGAGTTACATCCTTTAAGTAAACTGATGATCCAGTTCATAGGTCTTCCTCTGAATTCTGTGAGCCACTCTAGCAAATTAATTGAACCCAAGAAGGGGGCCGTTGGAACCTCCAATCTGTAGCCGCTTGGTCATAAGTCCAGGTGACCACCTGGACTCGCCATTGGCATCTAAAGAGCTGGGGGGAAGCCTTGTAGGACTGAACCTTTAACCTGCAGGGTCTGACACTATCTCCCGGGAGATAATTTCAGAATTGAGTTGAATTGGAGCACCCCCAGCTAGTGTCAGAGAGTTGCTTTTGGGGTGGGGGCGGGGGACACATACACACCCGTTGGAACCGATGTCAGAATTGGAGTAACTCTCGAATATCATAGTGTTGTCTCCTGGATGAAATGAAGGCATTTCTGTGGAAAAGCCACCACAGTGTCTGAGTGTGGTGAGCACTCAGTAAACACGAGTGGTTATAATTTGCTATGGGGATAGTGTAACACACAACTTATACCTCAAAACCATCATTTCCTGAAACGCCTTGTTCCTGAGAACTCCTCTTAGAAGTTGATGTCTTTTTATCTCACATTGGGTATTACCCATGGAGGTTTTGGCCAAAAACTTACCACAGTTTGTTTCTGTTTTCAGTAATTCCCTTGTCAACCTCCAAAATCAGAGTTGGCCCAGGAGAAAAAAATACGTCGTTGGATAATTTAACTCTAAGAAATTTATGATCAAACTTCGGTGAATTCCTTTGTTTTTATAAATAGATTTTGAATCATAGTGGTCTATATAGTTTTTAGCTTTCCTTTTTTCGCTTAAATATTTTATAATGAGCTTTCTCCATGTTATCGAACATTTTAAAGTTTTCGTTACCAATTGAATACAGGCATACCTCGTTTTATGGTGCTTCACTTTATTGAGCTTTGCAGATCTTGCGTTTTATTTTTACAAGTTGAAGGTTTGTGGCAACCCTGCATTAAGCGAGTCGATTGGCGCCATTTTTCCAGTCTTCCAAGGCTTAGATGATGGGTAGTGTATTTTAGCAATAACGTATTTTTTAAATTAAGGTACATATATTGCTTTTTTAGACATGATGCTGTTGCATACTCAAGAGGCTACAGTCTAGTGTAAACATAGCCTTAGTATGCCCTGGGAAACCAAACCTGCAGCATCTCCAAGGTATGTGTGTGGGTGCTGAATGGCTTCTGAAGGAAGACGCGTACGACCAGCTCTGTAAGACAGGGCCCCTGCCATTGGATTGGTGGGGGAGATAGACACATATGCATTTAACCAAAAATGCAAGCCAGACTGTCGTAAGTGCTAGAACAGGTGTACACTTCGGGGCATTAAAACCGATTACTTTCAAAAAAAAATAAATAAAAATAAAAAACTGATTACTTTCGACTGTGGGAAATCAAGCTAGGCCTCCTTAGGTCTAGGAGGATGGGAAATCGCTGTGAGAAAGAGAAAATGGTGACAAGGCCTGTTCAGCTGAGCAGGAAGCTTGCCTCAGGCCCAGAGACAGGAAGGAGAAATCGGGCCAGTGTGGGCGGGCGCAGGTAGTTGGAAGTAGAATCCAAGATGAGGCTGGGAAAGTAGGATTCGGCCAGGTCACAAAGGGCCCTGACGACCACTCCAAGGTGTTAGGGGTTCAGTTTGCAGGTCATAGGAAGGCATGAAAAGATTTTGAGCAGGAAGTGGCCCAGTGAGATTGGTGCTTTAGGAGAGAGCCCGGCTGTGTGGGTGATGGATGGCGCAGTCGACTGTGCCAGAAACAGGACAGAGGAAGAAGAGGGAGGGGTGAGAGACCTGCCAGAAGTAAAGAAAGCCTTGATGGCTGCCCGGGAACTGGGCCTGGGGAGCAGTGAGGCCGCTGTCCGTAGTGGGGGCCGCCCTATCAGTGGATGAGGCCTCGCGAGAAGGCAGAGGTGTGGCATTGTGTCTTTGGGAAGCGTGAACACAGGAGCCGGGAGTTTGTTTTGCCCGTGAGGACACAGAGCACAGGAGATTTTGACGGAGATGGGAGAGAGATCCAGAACACAGAGGTAAGAGAAAGGGGGAGAATAGGGAAATGATTTCGTGGGGGTGGGGGTGGGGCTGGGGATTGTCATGCCAGCACCAGGCCCAAGTGGGTGGCCTCAGCCTGTGTCTGCAGTGATTGCCACCTTCAGGCGCTTTGCAACTTCAGAAAACATGTCTAAGGGGAAATAGTCCAGTTCAGCTGTTTCAGAGAACCAGAGGCCTCACATAGCCGCCCCTCTTTTGGAGGTAATACAGAGGGGTCAGAGTCCAGGCCCCAGTATTTCCTGGGGTTCCTGTCACAGGAGAGCACTAGGTGTGGCTCATCCTAGCTCAGGGTTTGCATGTGAGACTCCTCACTTCCTTTCCAGCTGTTTCTGCCTCCCTCTCCCACCCTCCATGCAAACCTGCTCTCTGGAAATTAATTCTCTAGCTGATAAACAGATTTATACTCACATGTGAAAGACTACCACCACCATAAAGTGGTTCTCTAGACCGTGAGGGCGTGCATCTCAATAGGAGGGAAAATTAACAGTGCCTGACGTTACAGTGATGGACTGTCAGGCATCAGCCAGAAAAGAGTGGGAGTTAGTTTGTCCTGAAATAGCAGAGGAGGGGGTGCCTGGCCTATCTAAGGTTCATCCTGACGGCCTACATCCTCCCTGTGCCCACTGCCCACCCAGCCCCTCTGACTTCTCCACGAGGCTACTTAGGTGGACAGTGAAATGTCATGATGCATCACTTGCCTGCTCTTGCCTGTTTGGGGCAATTTCCCCCAGGTCATCACCGTGTGGAGGGCCCCCTAGAAGAGTGATAATCCCTGCACCCCCATCTGGAACTGCCCTGTTCCCTTTCTCTCTCCGCCTTTACACTCACCAACTTCATCCATCCTCTGCGCCTGTGCTTGGGTGTCTCCCCATTCTTCGTGGCCTGTCAGATCTCATCCTTCGTTGTCTGCTTCATATTTTCACCTCTCCTTTCCCCACTGGCTGGAAGCTTCTAAGGGTAGAGTGTGTCTGATACGATATCTGTGGCCCGCATGGCCTAGCAGAGGGCCGGGCATATAGCACGAGTTCAGCAGACACTGTGCCACTGATCAGCTGGTTCATAACACCTCGCACTTGAGCAGAGACAGCCTGGTCTGGAAGGACCGAGAGGGTGGCTTGGAAGCCAAGGGGCCCTGGTCCAGATCTCACTCCTTTGCATTCATCGGCTGTGAAGTGCCCTCTACCTCGCTGGTTTTCTCGACTGCAAAATGGGCTCATCATCATAGTGATGACATATGGCAGGAGCTCACAAAAAGCTAACTGCCTCTCCCCTTTCCCCGCCTGCCCACCTTTCCCGTGAGCCTGGGGCTTATCAAGCTAGAAAACCTGGCCTCATATTCAGCTCTGCTGCTTAACGAACCCTGGGAACTAAATCAATGCAAGTTGTCTGACTCCTGGGCCTCACGTTCATCCACCACAAATGGGGTTAATGATGCATCCAAGGAAATTGGTATGAGGAACAGACAATTAAACATCTGTGAACATACCGAAAACCTGGCAGAAATACAACAGCGAGCTGAACACTGCTGCATGCAATGCATTCATCCGCTCACGTATATATGTAGCTAGCATCTATGAAGCCCTTGGTCGTGATAAACCCAGTTTCTATTCTAAAAAGGCTCACTTGGGTAGCTCAGGGGATTGGAGCAAAAGTGAAAAAAAAAGAAAAGCCAAGTGCATCTGAAGTGCATTGTGGCTCCCACGTCCCTGTGCGGAGGCCCAGAAAAAAAAAGCTTTGGGGTTTTTTGGTTGTTGTTTTTTTTTTACCAAAATAGGAAGCCGATTGCTACCCCTGAGCACCTCTGGAGCACCTCTCAGATTTATTTTGCTCTGTAAGTTCCCAGGTGCTCCCTACCTGGCAGACAGAACAGCAGCATTCAGCCCAGTGTCAGCGTGTGTGAAGCCATGGGTGAGTGCCGATGAATTGGCTCCTAACGTGGCTTCCCCATAACTTGCTATGTGACCTTAGCAAGTCACTCAATGTCTCTGGCCCTCCTAGGAGAAGGGGCCCTTGACCTCACTTGGCAAGAGATGGATACAAAATGCCTTGGAAGGATAAAGGCCCACACAGAGAGAAGGCACTATTCATTAGCCTGACCCCAGGTGTCCCAAGCCTCTTGCCACAGCTGAGGAAAATGCAGGTTGCTCAGTGTTCGGGCAGCCCAGCTGGCCTCCTGGGAAGTCGCATTATTATGCCTGTCCCACTGACTTCTCCTTTCTGCCCAAACTACTTAAGGAAGCAGTCAGAGATGAGACCTTCTGGAAAGTTCTGTAGAAATGGACTGATGTCTTGGTGGTTCTTTGTGTCCATCTCCCCTTATCTGTCAAGAATCAATGAATAATCTGTGCTGCTTTTATCTTGTTGCCTACGTTTTGACATTTGACATGCTTTTGCTGTCTTGGCCTTTGTTTTCACAGTGGAAATTTTTAAGGAACTTGCCTCAGTGGAACTTCCCTTGCTGAGATACTCCTTTCCCTTTAATGTAGTCATTGTTCCCCATCCAGTGCTGACCCAGGCATCCTGCGGGTGAGACCCAGTTCCCCAATAACTAGGCCCTACCCATAAAATAGGCCCCCAGTTATCGAGGACTCGCTGTGTACCAGGCACGGGGTGAGCTTTCATGAAAGCCGTTCCACTCGTCGTCCCCACAGCCCCAAGCAGGTGCTGGGACCCCCATGTTGCAGCTGAGGAAATTGTGCCCAGGACTGGAAATGGGGTTGAATTCGGCTGTGGACTCCGCATCCAAAGTGCCTTCACCTGGGCCAGGTGGTTTCATGGCTTGTGTCCGTGGTTCTCATATATGTGTCTTTCCAAATCAGGGGAGGTGGAAGCCGCCAAGAGGGAGGCAGAGCAGACAGTCATCAAGTATGCATAAGAACTCTGGGATTAGCCTCAGAATCCGAGGCCTAAGCTAAGATTAGACCCAAGTGCTTTCTATTCATTGCGAAGAACAGAGCTGGACAGAAGGGGACGAGGTGGTTTCAGCAAGCACAGCCGTGGTGAGGAGGGGGTGGGGTCCCTCAGCGGGGTCACCTGAGTTCCAGGACTCTTGACAGTTCTGCCTCTTGATGACCGTCTGAAAGTGGGTTTATCTCTGAGCCGCGGTTTTGGTGGCATGATGGAGCCGGCTCTTTCCAGCCCATCTCTCCCCCAATCAGCATGGCGGGAGTATTTACACTATGGAAACTGGCAAATGCTGCAAAATCGGGGCTTCTTGGCTCTGGACGGCCTGTTGACAAATATGCACCAGCACGCCACTGCTGTTTCCTCGTCTACGACGGGACGGTAATGCCCGCCTTGCAGAACCATGGGAGGCGACGTGTATGTGAACATCTTGCAAACTAAAGCGCGATCTGTGTGTGTGTGTGTGTGTGTGTGTGTGTGTGTGTGTGTGTGTGTGTGTAGATATAATGTGTGTATTGCTATGGACTTGTTATAATTCTTCCATGAAAAGCTGCATTTTCAGAGAAAAGGTGGGAGCTGCTGTATCTGCAGAAATAGGAAATAAGTTGGAATCAAGAAGTGGTATGACAGATGTAGCATGGACTCTCAGAGAAATCACATGGTTAAGAGAGACTGTAAGCTGATCATGGGATAACATTTGCGATCACGAGGTACCTCCTAGAAGCCTGAGAAGCTCCTTCTTACGGGCTTCGGGGTCCCAAGGACCAAAGCCCTGTCGGTCATTAAGAAGACACAGTTAAGCATTTCGCATAGCTTTCTTTGGGAAAAGCCAGTGGCAGTGGCTGTAGTAGACAGAGCCAACAGACGGCAGACCTGGATTTGAAGCCTGTCATTGCCTGATTGAACTGAGACAAGCGCCTGAGCCTTTTCCAGCTCAGTTTCCTCATCTGTAACGTACGGGCTCGGGGAGACCCGTGTCTCACGTAAACCCTGTGTTGGATTTGTCTTGGCTCACGTAAACCCTGTGTTGGATTTGTGTTGGTTCTGCTGTCTCTCCCGGGCTCCCGCAGAACCCCATTTCACAGCACCGTCTCTGGCTTCTGGGTGGACCCCTCGTTCTCAGAATGTGGCTCAGGAGTTGGCAAAAGAAGCTCCCTCTATGCGGCCCAGCCGAGAATGTTCTCCATGTGCCTCTTCTTCTATTGAGATATGATGCAAAATATTTACTCAGAACTTGCAGTGCCCAGACCTTAGCTGGGTACAGCAAGAGCCTAAGGAAGTAGGATACTAATCGCGATCATTTTTTAAAGCATTTTATATGAATTCACTCATTTAATCTGCATATCAGCCCTAGGATAAACACTATCATGTGGCAGGTTAAAGATGGCTGTATTTTCTTTGACATTTTCTCATAAAGAGGTGAAGGCTGTGTCCTCTCTCTTTGACTCTGGGCCAGCCTGGGACTGCTTTGACAATAGAATAAGGCAAAAGTGACACTATGTCAGGTCCATGTGTACCTTTTAAGAAAACTGGCAGCTTCTGCTTGGACTCTGGGAGGCGTGAGTTGCCGTGTAAGAAGTTGGATGACTCTGAGACCACTATACCGAGAGACCACCTGGAGAGTCCCAAGAGGGCTCAGCTGACTCTAGCTTCCCAGCTGTTCCTTCTAAGTCACCAGGCATGGATGAAGGCTTCTGGACCCTCTGGACCAGAACAATCCCCAGCTAAATCCTGCGAAGTGACCTAGTCAGTGCCTTGAGGAGCAGAAGAATCTCCTAGCTGAGCCTTGCACGGTTTCTGAAACTCTGTGCCCTTGACGTCTGGAGCCGGATCATTCTTGGCTGTGGGGGCCGTCCTGTGCACTGTAGGACACTTAGCAGCATCCCTGGCCTCTGCTCACTAGAGTCTCAGTACTATCACCTTCCTCCTGCCCCCCACCCAGATGTGACAACCTAAAATGTCTCAATGCACTGCCAGATGTGCCCTAGGGGACAAACTTGCTCCTGGATGAGAACACTACTTAGGACTCTGCTGTCCAGTGCAGCAGCCGCGAGGCACACGGGGATACTGAACGCTTGCGATGTAGTGAGTCTGAATTAAGACGTGCTGTTGGTGTAAAATACATACCAGAAAACCAGTGTGAAAAGAAGAACATGAAGTGTCTTGTTAGTAATGTTTAATATTTATGGTTTGTTGAGATGATAATATTGGGTGAAATAGAATCTTTTATTAAGATTGATTTCCCCTGTTTGTGTTTACTTTTCCTAATGCGACTGAGAAAATTTAAAATTGCACATGTGGCTCTCGTTATATTTCTACTGGACAGCAGGGTCTAGAGCAGCGGTCCCCAACTTTTCTGGCGCCAGGGACTGGTGCTCCTATGAGAATCTAATGCCTAATGATCTGAGGTGGAGCTGAGGCAGTGATGCTAGCGCTGGGGAGCGGCTGCAAATACAGATGAAGCTTCGCTCACTAGCCTGCTGCTCACCTCCTGCTGTGCGGCCCGGTTCCTAACAGGCCACAGACTGGTACCGGCCCGCGGCCCGGGGAATTGGGGACCCCTGCTCTAGAGGACCAGCTGCCCAGCTGCAGTCAGGCTCACTTAAGGTGACATTCTAATTAGGGACCAGCTACCCAGCTGCAGTCAGGCTCACTTAAGGTGACATTCTGGCATCATTACTTTCTGGCTCTATGACCCTTGGTAAGTCACTTAACCTCTCTGGGCCTCACAGCTCCTAAGTGGTGGTCACGTTCTTCTAAACCTCAAATAAAAGTTCCCAAACTCTGGCATGGGACAAACTCTGTGAGATCCTGAAGATGAAGTTGGGTTGTTTTCTGGGCTCTCAGGGCTGTTCTCACCATCAGGCGGTGTCCCGGGTCACTTCCCTTTCCTGTTCCTACTCCCCAGGAGAGCAAAGTGTTTCTGCACGAATGGTACAGCCAAAGACACCTCCTCGCCGAGGCCACGTGAGCAGAAGAGCAGGTGGATTGTTTTCCCAGACTAGTAATTTGTTCCCTGTGGGTAATTCGGTCCCCCATGGGGGTAGGGATGGCAGATGGGAGTGACAGGCCTTTGCTCAGTGTGCCTTCTCCCCAACACCTCTCTGTCTGTTTGTGCTTTATTCAGTCTCCCTGACACTTGGCGATTCACTCATCTGATGTCTCCCCTTCTGTTTTGGCACCTGAACCTAAAATAGTTCCCAGGCAAAGTCCTGTCTGCATTGTGACAGTTCATTCTGTAGTCCTCATCTATACATTGCTAAATATGGAAGCACACCAGCCAAGAAAAAGAAAATTTATTACAGCTTGAGCAGTGTGGTGGCAGCAGCTGCAGATGTGACTGCCAACATGGGGGTCAGAGACAATGCTTGCGACAGCGGCGAACCCCATTAAGCATACGGCATGATCTGGGCCAGGTCCCGGCTCTCAGGGCTTGCGGAGGTGGAACCAGGAGTCTGCCCCTGGTCAGGCCTGTCCAGGTTCGGGCTCTGCCTGGAGCGAGAACAAGAGCTCGCCCCACTCTGTGCTCTAGTCCTTATATGGCTGGGCAACAAGGCTGCCCAAAGAACGCAGGGGACCTGCTGCCCAGCAGCCTGGTTGTACTTCTCACTTCTGGAAGCTCCTGCTGTCTGCTGGAATCAGCAACTCCAGAAGGCCAGGCCAGCAACTCCAGAAGGCCAGGCCTTCCTCCTGGCAGGCAAGGGGCTGCGCCCCCATTCCACAGGTGAGGCGGCGGCACTGCAGCATCGTCTCAAAGCAAGTGGGTGCCAGAGCTGGGCCTGGAACCATGGGGTCCCCCGGACTCCAGAGAAATTCCTGCTCTCCCCACTTTTACTGCTGGGAACAGGGGAAATCGTTTTCGTCTGTTGTAGAAAGTTGGGCCTTTGGCTGGGCCTGATGAGAGTAGCAAACAGTCCCTTTTCCATCTCAGCACAAAATGTCCAGGTGTGGTTCTCACGGCAACCGTGGTGTCACCGGCAGTAGTGGGTCTCACCAGCAAAAAGGCAACTGTGACCTTCCTAGTGAAGCAAGAACCGGGGGGTCTGGGGGGCAGGGGGCATATGGAAGAGTGGCCTTCAGGTGCCCCTCCTTCCTGCTCCCTAGCCCCTGGCACATCGGCTTTTTGTCCTCAAGGTTTGCGCTCCTGGCCTCTCCTGGCAGGGACCTAGCTTGGTCATCTAGTGCCTTTTTTTAGGAAAGGGGATCAGAATCCACTAGAGTTGGACTTCCAACCCATTCTGGGTCAGAGGTTTCAGGGAAGGGTGACTCAGCAGTGTCACATAAGGCTTTGGTGTAGGGCCACTTCTTGGAACCACCCAAATTCCCCTCAGCCAGGTATGATGGCATTTTTTCCCCCGAGAATGAGTCCACCTCTGAGACTCCACCTCTCCTGCCAACACATGGTCCTTTCTGCCTCCTTCTGGAGACTCGTCCTTCTTGGACTTACTGTTCATTCCTTAAACAAGCCTATTGAGGCCTTGCTTCATGCATGGTTTTTCCCTAGATAAAATCAATTCGTGCTTTTCCCATTATTCCCACCCAAGCAAATTTTTAGTCATTGAAAGAGAATGAGCTTGTTGTTTGAACCTCTAGCCCATTGTTAGGAAGGAGTTCCAAACAATCCCATGGCCAGACCGCTGGTGAATTCCCTATCGCCCTTCAAACTGTGAGACTTCCTCTTAATTTCGATGTCCGTTGCCCCTTTATTTCTACAGACTATGAGAATAAGAAATCTTTGTCGATGAGTAATTACATAATGAAAATGTCCGGGCTAAAAAGGAATTCTGACCCAGCCCTTTAAAGCAGGGCCATAACTGGATATTTATTAACAACTCCCGTTGTCGATGGAAGTGTGTTTAACAGCAGTGTCTTGGGTTAACAAGGCCATCTGCTAACAGGAAGAATTGGGTTTGCGTTTCTCAAGTCAGCGTTCGCGTCACAGTCTTAATAGCCCTTGACAAAGTGTATTCCCTGTTTTCATGTAATGATCTTTTCCTCATCAAAGCCCAGCGCCAGACTTAGGTGAATAAATGTTCATCTTTTATTTGTTCTCAGAGGCCAGCCAGACCCTACTGAAGGTACATGTCAATTGCCATTCTCTGCTCCGAGTGAATATGATATATAAGGTTTTCTTTTGCCAAATTCACTTACCACAATCGTTGGGAATTTGTCGTCATTAAAACCAGGCGTGTCTGAAGTTTACCTTGACACCATCCAGGAAGAAACTATCTATTAAGGGAATCAATAGTGTCAATAAGACTGCAGAGGGGACTTTGGCCTAGATTAGAGTAATAATTGGTTAAAGGCCCATCATAATTAATTATAACAATAGATACTGCCAAATACAAATAAGAGTTGACTGTTAATTACAGCAGGTTGGAAATAACCCTACTGAATCATTTACACAACACCAGCTGAGTGCTTACTCTTTTGAAGACAAACTTGGACAGCATTCATTTTTTTCATCCTTAAAATAAATGCTTGAAAGACCCTATTAAGAGGATGAAAAGACAAATTACAAACTGGGAGAAAATATTTTCGAATCACACATCTGACAAAGGCCTTATATCAAGAATAAGAACTCTCAAAACTCAACATTAAAGACAAGTAATACAATTAAAAACGGGCAAAGGATCCGAATAGACATTTTTCCAAAGAACATACGCAAATGGCCAATAAGCACATGAAAAGATGCTCAACATCCCTAATCATTAGGGAAATGCAGATCAAAACCACAATGAAATATCACCTGGCACCCACTAGGATGGCTGTAATAAAAAAGACAATGACAAGTGTCGTCAGGGGGCAGAGAAATTGGAGCCCTCGTACATCACTAATGAGAATATAAAATGGAGCGGTCGCTTTGAAAAAGTTTGGCAGTTTCTTAAACATGTAGTTACTGGATCTCCCAGCAATTCTACTTCTAGATATGTACCCAAGAGAAATGAAAACTTATGTCTACACAAAGACTTGTACACAGATGTTCATCAACATTATTTGTAGTAGCCAAAAAGTGAAAACAATCCAAATATCTATCAGCGATGACTGGATAAACAAAAAGTGATATGTCCATATAATAGAATATTATTCAGCCATAAATAAAACAAAAGTACTGACCCATACTACAGCATGGACGAACACTGAGACTATTATCTGAATAGAAGAAGCCAGACACAGAGGACCACATATTGTATGATCATGTCCAGAATAGGCAAATCGGTATGGACAGAAAGTAAATCAGTGGTTGCCAGGAGCTAGGAGGAGGGAGGACGGGAAAGTGGCTGCTAATGGGTCCAGGGTTTCTTTTTGGGATGATGAAAATGTTCTGCAATTGATTATGATGATGGTTGCACAACTCCGTGAATATGGTAAAACCATTGAATTGTGCACTTTAAATTGGTGAATTGTACGGTATGTGACACTCTTAATAAAGTGATTTTTTTAAAACCTCAACATTAAAAAAAACAACAACATCCAATTAAGAAATGAGCAAAAGACATGAACAGATGTTTCACCAACAAGGATATACAGATAGCAAATAACCACATAAAAAGATGTTCAACATCTTTTCAAAATCCAAATTAGAAAAACGCAATCTAAAGCCACAATGAGACATCACCCTACACCTACTGGAATGGGTAAAATAAAACATAGTGAAACCGCCTAATTGGCGAGCATGGAGGGAAACTGGATCACCCCTACATTGCTGGTGGGAAAGTACGATGGTAGGCCACGCTGGAAAGTGGCGTGGCCGTTCCTTTGAGCAATAATGCTGGACTTCTCATATGACCCAGCGTGGCACTCACAGCCATTTATCCCAGAGAAAGGAAAGCGTATTTTCACACGGAAACTCGTACACAAATGTTCACAGCAGCTGGATGTGTCATAACTCAAAACTGGAAATTTCCCCAGACATCCTTCAATCTAACAGTCAAGCAAACGTTGCTACATCCAGGTCATAGACCACTACTCAGCACTAAAGAGGAGGGGGTGATTAACTCACTCAACAACCTGGATGACCCTCGAGAAAATTATGCTGAGTAAAGAAAGCCGGTCTCAAAGGATATACCGCATGATTCCATTTATAAGACAACCGTGAAATAACATAATCAGAGAGATGAACAGATTAGCGGTTGCCAGGGCCTGGGGTTGGGGAGCGGTGGCTGTGGTTTTAAAGGGGGAGCACAGGGAGGCTTGGTACAGTAATACCTTGATTGTGGTGGCGATTACAGGCGGCCACACATGGGATCTAACTCCCAGCACCGTACGAACACACACACGTGCACGAGCACATGGGAAGCCGGTACCTCAGTCTCCTGGTTTCGATATTGTCTTCTAGTTACACACGGTGATATTACTGTTATAATCGAATCAATATTTGAGAGCCAGCAAAGTGCTAAGCACCATGCCTGGCGCGGGAGGTAACCATGGAGAACGCGAGATACACACCGTCTCTGTCCTCAGTAGTTCGTTCGTATTATTGAGTGATAAAATGGAATTTCTTTCCTTTTAAATCTACTAGCTTTCAGTTCTTCATGGATATTTCATTTTGACATTGGGATTGTAAATGCCAGAAGCCGTTCTGGCATATGTGCACCTGGCATCTTTACCCTGTCCTGACTCAGCCTTGACGGTGAGTCATAAGGTGAAAGGTTTCCTCTTCTGCAGGCAGAGGCAGAATCCCACTGTTGTCACTTGTTGTCACCTCAGGATGTGCCAGGTGTGGCTGGCAGGTACCTGTTCTCTCTCTTCACCCTTTGAAGAGAAAAATGGTTAGAAAGGGTCTGGCTTTTGCTGAGGAACCCTGAAGACTGTACACAGTACAGGGGTCGCTGTTTGAGCTTTTCAAAGGTGACCTGCTGGAACTGGCATCTGTGCTGGGAGGAGCCAGCTGTCTAGGTCCCTGCCTCGAGCTGCTGCCAAGGGCAGAGCTGGCACTGGACGTTCCCGAAGCTCTTTCTGAAGCTGGCTTAGGCAGGTAAGAGGCAATAAATGGCGTGGGGGTTTGTCACCTGTGCCTGGCACGGCTGTGAGCAAATTCTAAAGCAGCATGAGTTGAGAGGACACTGGAACCCAGTTGGCTTTAGAGAAAAGTTTACAGAGAACTTTAGAAAATTAGAGAAAAGTTTAGAGAATCTTAATAGTTTCTCCACTTACAGAACTCACAGATGCTCATTTTAAAAAATCCGAGAAAAAAAACATAATACAGGCAGTGAAATTCAGTCCACTCTGTGTGTGTGCATTTTTCTTTTTTTAATTTCATCGAGATGTATTCATATAACATATTCTGTATTATAAATTCACCCATTTAAAGCCTTCGGTGTATTCAGTCATATCACCATAGTCAATTTAAGAGCCTTTTCATCAACTCAGAAAAGAAACCTGTGTTGCACAATGTGAATGTACTTGATGCTACTAACTGTATACTTAAAAATGGTTAAAATGCCAAATTTTATGTTTTTTTACAGTTTACTACATTGAAAAAATAGAAACGTCACACCCTTTAGAAGTATCGCCCCCTATCTCCTTTCTTCCAGCCCTTAGCGACCTCTAATGTACCCCTAAGGCCTCTGTGCATTTGGTCCACTCTTGATTCTGGCACCAGAAGGCCCAGTCAGCCCAGGTGTCCTTCTCGGAGCTCTCCTTATGTGCCTGGCACAGCGTGTACTGTGCTGGGTGCTGAGGGCCATTCAGATCGGAACCAAGCCCTGGCATGCAGGAGCTCCCCATCTCCCTATGAGGGAGCCTTGGTGTGAAGGGTTGCAATTCCCACCGTCAGTACAGGGGATATGTGGGCAGGTGGCTGGGGCTGGGGAAGAAGAGATCTAAAGAAACAAACTTGAGCTTTGACCTTTGCATGGGATTTAGAAAAATCTATAGTTTTAACAAAGGTGATCAGCCACTATGTCTAGAACCGTGCTGCCCCCCACTCCACCCTGCAAAATGAATGAGCCCTGGTCCCTGCACCCTAGGAGCGTACTGGCAAAGAGACGGTGGGGTAAACGAAGTCTAAAAGAAATATGGGTTTTCTATAAAGTGCCAGAGAGCACAGAAGTGGGAGTGACGGACTTTATCTTAAAGGTTCATCTGTGCTGTGCAAAGCTCAGACGGTGTCTCCATGGCAAGGGAAAGCTGCTAATGGTTGAGCAGGTCTGGTCGAAGGCCAGGCTTTCTGCGTGCATCACCACTAACGCTCCTTGAGGGATTCGCGAGGAAGGTCTTTGAGTTCCCATTTCACAGATGGAGGGGCCTCTCTACCTCTCGTGGCTACAGGAGGTCTTTTCCGTCCCAGGCTCCCTTGACCAGTCTGTGCAGCTTCTTAAGGAGAGAGTCGGTGATGCACCAAATGCCAGCACTAGATGGCGCTGTGGGCCGCCCCACCGCTATTAATTCACAGAGGGTGCTGATTCCACGGGCGGATTCTCAGACGTGGGTCATTTGTGGGCATCTGCAGAGTACCTTCCGTGCTATGACCTACTACTTATTTTCCTTTAAACTCCCTTAAAACTTTTTAAATATCTGTCTAATGGGAAACCATTATCTCTGCCATAAATCGAATAATGTAAACTTTCTTCAAAAATCACGTTAACTGTTTAGAACAGTGCCAAGTCTATAGAAAGAAGGCAAATATAAAAATAAAGCTATTCAAACAAAACCTGTTGGTTTGACACCCTGCAGCTGTCTCATAGACCACCAACACTGGAATGCTGTCCTGGGCTTCGAAAACCGGACGGCAGGCTGATGTCACCTGCCTGCACAGTGGTTAGGATCAGAAGGACTCCTTTCCTTTGCAGGTAGAGGAACTGAGGTTCTTGGAGGAGAAGGGACATAGTCACGCTGTTGCTCTCAGGGTCAGAGCCAGGCCTGGGGCTGGGCCCTGCCTCCCCCTCCACCACATGGACACTAGAAGGCCTTCAGGACGTTGAAACTGAAGTGTGATGCACACATGTGTCTCAGCCCCTCTGGTGCCTGAGAAAGTCACTGTGGGGGTCCCCAGTGCAGGGAGCATCCTTATGGAGCGTACGGAGCCCTGGGGTGAGAGTCAAGAGCCATGGGGGTTGTTGGCAGCCAAGACCACTGATGAGCAACTAGCTCAGCTTCTCGAGGTCCCTTGCCCTGAGGGTCCGAGGCAGGGCATAGCATGGTGCCACATTCTCTGGTCAGCGCACCCCCAGCTTCAGTGACTGACTGCCACATCCTGGCATCCTCCGAGGATGCGATCTTGGGCAGATACTTTGATCCCTCTTGTCAGAGCTGGAAAACACTGAGGTCACCCTCACCCTTAGGTTACCCATGCAGCCAAATCAAATGAGGTTCTAAGAGGCCGTATGGGGCCAAGGATCAGTGGCACTAGTTCAGCACCCCTGGACCTGTGAACCTCACAGAGGCCAAGACAAAAATGGGCAACATTCCTCTCACTGGCCCCTCACAACTGTCAAGTTGAGATGACCCCGATCAAATTAAGTTTCATTCTGCTTTTATGATCTAGAGGCTTCTATGTTATTTTGCCCAAAATGATAAGTGTGTGTTAAGATAACACCAGCGGCTACAGAGATAGTCCCCCTAAGATCTCAGTGGATTGATGCCACACGAGTTCATTTCTCACTTCCCCATGACAGTCCAATTGACAGCTGACGTGTATGCAGCTGCGGCAAGCCAGGCATTGCAGTAATGAGTGGGTAGACATGTACCTCTTCCTTCCCTCTGCAAGGACACTCATCCAAGGCCTTTGTCATCTCTCCTCAGTATTGTACCTGGAAGGCTCCGTTCTTGTGTTTGAGGACATCTTCAGACTGATCGCGTTCTACTGTGTCAGTAGGTGAGTAGGCTTGGCCCCACAGGTGGGCAACTGGTTGCAACAGACATGCATAGCAACCTTGGGTGGGGGCAGAGAGTCACGGGGAAGCCCCCAGAAGGAAGGGTGCAGCCCACAGGATGCAGACAGAGGGGATAGTCCCTGGCTTTGTCCTGGTAACCGTGAAGGGAGGTGCTGGTTCTGCGCTTTCTCAGACCTGCCTGTAAGGACCCCTCTACCACCACTGCCCCTTGGCTCAC
Source organism: Pteropus alecto (assembly GCF_000325575.1). Lineage (NCBI taxonomy): Eukaryota > Metazoa > Chordata > Mammalia > Chiroptera > Pteropodidae > Pteropus > Pteropus alecto. The sequence goes on from NW_006494609.1 coordinate 15,907,315, forward strand.
TGCCCATCATCCCAGCTTCCCGCGTTCAGGTTTCCAGGCCAGTATGGAGTCCTGCGTGGACCTGATGTGACCCACTGCAGGGCTTATAGAAGGAACTTCCTGTAGGGGCAGCAGGAAGCGCTGATCCCCTCCGTGGGAGAGAGAGAGCTTCTGATCGTTACACAGCTGCTGGGTGGAGCGGGCGTCTGGTAACCACCCTCAGAGCTGCTCCACTTACTCAGAACCGGTTGCAGGTCAACAGGAATTTAAAACTACATTTTGGTGCTAGAAGCCAACAGCTGAAGCTACAGGGTTTTGACAAGGGCTGGCTAGAGGCTGCGGAGGATGTCGTGGGGTCCGGGGCTCCAGGCCCACTTCCTCCTGCTTCAGAGACCATCCTTGCTGCCTCTGATGAAAACCACACTCAACCCAGAACACCGCCCTTGCCTACCAGGACCCTTCTGGGCCGTGTGGGCAGGACAGATGGTGCTGCTAATACCAGTTGCTAACAGCTGCTGCCTAGTGAGGGTTCTCCAGGTCCACAGCACTAAGCGTTCTTATTACCATTACCTTTTTAAATCTTGCAAACAATTCCATGAGGTAAATGCTCCTGTTATTCCCATTTTCTAGATGAGGAAACTAACACAGAGAAGTAACTTGCTCAAGGTCTCACAGCTAGTGAATGGCAGAGTGGAGTTTCAAAGTAGATAAAGCTCCAAGGTCCATAATCTTTGCTACAACCTCCCCACTGTGCACATCCTGCAATAATTCTGACGGCCCAGCATGTCCCTCTAGCCCACAAGGCAAAGCATGAGAGACCCCTGGCCCTTTGTAAATTACAACATATCAGACTCTCCAGGAGACAGGCCTCTCTTGTTCTGAAACATTTTTACCTTAGTAAAAGGTGCCTAGCATTGTGTTTAGCACATTCTAGGTGCTTTGAATGAATGAATGAACGAATGAATGAATGATGACATAATTGCAGAGCACAGAACTTGAGCAAGTTACTTAACCTCTCTGAGTGTCAATTCTCCCTTCTGTAAAATGGGAATGATAATACCCGTTAGAGAGATGCTGGAGGGGAAAATAAGATGAAGCACACTGCCCGACACCCAGTAGGCGCTCTGGTTCTGTTTCCACGGGTTGGGCCATTGGAGGGTGAGCTGGGGTAACAAATTCATCGTGCAGGGAGATCTGGGGCCGTGGTCACTGGGCTCACACTGTCACCCCCAGTCCTCCCTCCTATGGCTGGAGGTTCTCCCCATTCCAGAAAAGCAGGTGCCTGTTCACCTGCCCTCAAATGCTCAGGGAACCCACAAAGCCACAGGGCACAGAGCCTGGCAT
>NW_006494609.1:15908679-15916846 GCF_000325575.1 Pteropus alecto
CTGAGGAATGAGGATATATCTCCTCATTTATAAGCCTGTCTGCAAACCAGGGCTGCAGAGCTGCTCCTAGAGAAAGGACAGTAATAGCTTAGCTGGGGGTCTCCTAGAAGCAGACTTTGAGAAAAGGATTCACGTGCAGGTGACACTAAAGGACTTGCCCCTGCAGAGGAAGCAACAAGGGAGTGGGGGGCAGGATGGGGACAGGAAAGAAGCCCAGCAAGGATGTGATTATAGGGGCCATCCCAGCCTCAGCCCAACCCTGTGGGCAGCGCTGGACTGCAAAGGGGACCTCGGAGTCGGCTGCCCTAAGACCACAGGGCTGGGCTTTTGTACCAGCCAGCTCCCAGGGTATACTCAGGCATTTGTGGCTCTCCATAGGGCCAGCAGGGCAGGCGGTGAGGCTCCAGCATGGCAGGACAGGCCTCTGAGGATCACGGGTGCCAGCCCTCAGGAGCAAACCCCACAGAGGCTGGGTGGTGGGTGCGCTGGTGAAGGCTGGGTGGCTCAGTAGCAGTGACTGTGGCGACCAGCTCCTGTTGACAAGGTGTCTGTGTTGAGTGAGGCTTTGTGGGGTGCGCTGCCCGCAGTTTTTTTTGACCCTACAGAATAGGTCCTACTGGGGAGCCATTCTCAGACTCGCTTCATGAGGCAGATGACCCCTCCCCGGGGTATGCCGAGATTCAGACTCCAAGATCTTTGTAACGGGCTTAGCAGAGCGCTTGGCACAAAGCAAGCACCCCAGACACAAGCATGTTCTTATTGCTGTTGTAGATGAGGAAATTGAGGTGCGAGCTGCCTCATTTTGCCCAGCTGAGTTCTTAGCCAGATCTGAACCCAAGTGTGTCTGACTCCTGAACCCGCACAGTGTACGGGGCCTGAGGCCAGCCGATGTGTGAGCTGCTCCGCTCCAGCCCCGCCCTTCCACACACAGAAGGCCAGGCAAAGAAGGGCAGAAGAGAATCCTAGGTAGAGGAAACAGCCTGGCAGTGGGAAAGCTATGGCAGCCCAGGGGGGCTTCACGGGGAGAACCGAACATATGGGTGCGAGATAAGATGCTTCGAAGGCCCCGAAGGCCGTGCCCAGGAGCTATGGGGACTTCCTCCTGCAGGTGCCTGAGCTCTGCCGCTGCTCACAGTCAGACTGCACTTCAGCAGGGTGACAGGGCTGCAGAGGGTGGCCAGATTGAAGCAAGGGGAGAGTAGAGACCAGCCTGGGCCGCTGCAGCCCTCAAGGCCCTCTGTGGAGGCGGCATCCCAGGCAGTGGATGGGAGAACCGAGAAGGGTGGGGCAGCCACTCTAGGGATGCGTGGGGGATGGGAGGACACCTGGAGAAGCCAGGCTCCTACCCTGGGCTACAGAAGGATGACCATCCTTGATGATTTGGGAGTGCTGACTATGCTCTAGGCACTCTGCTGTGCCCCTTACGAGGTTCGAGGTTCGTGAGTTCTGATTCTCAGCACACCCTGGGTCAGGAGTCGATAGCCTTGCAAGGGGGGTATAATTAACCAAAATGAGGAAGGAAGGGAGGAGCCTCTTGGGCCTGCCCTTTCTATGAGGCATCTAGGCATCAAACGCTGTGACTAAGCTGCTACCTTCCTCCTGGCAGGAGGAGGGGGTGTGGGCTTGTCCTTTTTGCCTTTGAAGAAAGTTTTTATCACCATCTGGAGCTGCCTCCCCAGCCACCTCAGCCAGGAGCCACCGTCTTGCTTTTGGATGGTCCTGGTGAGCGGGGCAGAGGGAAGGAACCTCACTCTGCTGCTCAGAGACCTTGAGAAGTGCCCTTGACTCATTCTCCTGGAAGGAGGAAGAGACACACGAGCTCCCACTGGGTGCAGGTCGGTGGCGTTTTCTATACCCCAGCTCATTTAATTCTCAAAACAACCCTATAAGAGGGCATCGCCTCCCCACTGTCAGACCGGGAGATGGAAGTGACACCATTCTGGCATGGCATAGCCAGGTTTTTAGCCCGGTCTGTGGATTCTAAAGTCCAGGTTGGTTTTCTCTGTCTTTCTCCCTCTCTTTCACTTAAAATATAAATATGCCCAAATGAATTCATGCTCCGCCATCTCCAATGGTTGACTTGCAAAACCCCAAAAGTCACCCAGAATCTATGAGGAGATGGAGCTGAGGAGGCCATCGGTATCAAGGGGGTTCAGATATTGCTCTCTTAGGCCTGGCCTTCCATCTTGGAAGTACTCTGCAAGTCACCCCAAAACTACAGGACCTATGGACTGCCAGGCCCCCTTAGAAAACTAGCCCGTGCCAAAGAATTACATAGTGTTTTTCAATCTGTGGGTCACAACCTATTAGGAGGTGTTGTATAAAACAAAAATATATTTGCTCTTTGTTCAGATTCCTAACACAGAACTGCTAAAATCTTAGAATTTCCTGAGTGATGAGTGTTGCTCGTTATTCAGAATGAGCCCTCTCGAATCACACCTGAGTTTATGAGTTTATGCTAAGAGGTGACACAGATAGGGCCTCTAGATAGCCTCAGGATGGGGCTGGTCACCTGGAGGACCAGATAACTAGAAGGCTGGAACTGCTGACCCCGCCCGCTGACCCCCCAGATGAATGCACGGAGCTGCTGGGAGGGTGGCAAAGCTCCACATCCCTTTCCCGAGACCTCGCCTGTGTGCCAACTCCACCAGGCTGTTCCTGAGTTGCTTCCTTTACAATAAACCAGTAAATGTCAGCAAAGTGTTTCCCTAAATTCTGAGAGCCATTCTAGCAAACTGTCGGACCTGAGGAGGGGCTCATGGGAAGCCCTGGTTTATAGCCGGCCGATCAGAGTACAGGTGGCCTGGGATTTGCAATGGGCAGCTGAGCTGGCGACAGTCTGCTGGGACTGAGTCCTTAACCTGCGAGGTCTGCACTAACTCTAGGCAGTTAGCAACAGAACTGAATTAACTTGAACGCCCCAGAGGGGGTCATAAAATCAGGTGAGGGGGTCATGACTGGCTCTTTTTTCGTGAAAAATTATACTAGACTACAAAAAAAAAAAAACAGCATGCGTCTCAGGTAGCTGGAGTAAGCCTTGTTGTGCTAAACTCTTGTTTTAGTTGTGCGTGTGTGAGGCGTGTGCACTGCATCATGATGCCAAGTGTGTTTCTCACTGGCTGTCATGGTCCGAAGTTTGAAAAACACCACGAGAACAGAAACCTCCAGGGAGGGGCATTTGCACCCTGGAGTGTGTCAAGCCGACCCAGCAGAGTGTGTGTGTGTGTGTGTGTGTGTGTGTGTGTGTGTGTGCGTGTGCATGCGCGCGGGGGGCGGGGGTGGGGAGGTGTTAGAATACTTATTCTAAAAATTCCATTTTAAAACTTCCTATTTTTGTGAATATGTTTTGTTGAACTTGATAGTTTATAAGGAAATATATACATAATACATATCTGGAGAGGTGCTTAAGTTTTGTTTTTATCGATAACTTTTGCTTTGGGGGCCATGAACCCCACCCAAGGCTGCATCCGTCAGGATCCCCTTGAGAGCTATTTAAAAATGTGGAATCCATCTATGGCCATGCTACCCTGAACGAACCCAATCCCATCTGATCTTAGAAGCTAAGCAGGGTCAGGCCTGGTTAGTACTTGGATGAGGGACCACCTAGGAAGACCAGGTGCTGTAGGCATAAAAAAATTGAAAAAATAAGGGATTGAAAGCTGACAAAGTCTTTGCAATCTGTGAGATTAACCAAGGGTTGCTTCTCATAAAAAAAAAAAAAAAGGATTCCTGGCCCCCCCCAGACCCAACACTGGGCACTCCTGGGTGTGTATCTGGAATTTACATTTTCAGCAGCATCCCTAGGGGATTCTGATCCAGAATTAGTTAGTTAATTAATACAAAGGTATTAATGCTTACCCTTAGGGTAGCTGTGATATAGTAATACTACTACTACTACTACTACTACTACTACTACTAATAATAATAATAATAATAATAATACCATGTGATGAAAGGCCTTTAAGCACCCAGCCCAGCACCTGGCACATAGTAGATGCCTAATAAACACCCCCATCCTGTGCGTGCTTTCCCTTGGATTGGAAGGGGCGGAGCCTGGGTGAAATGCTGAATTGGGTGATGCAGGGGGAGCAGAGATGGACGAAGCCCTTAAATACCACTGGGTCCTGGAGAAGGGGGAGGCCCATGGCCCGGCCTTGAAGGATGTGAGGAATCTAAATAGGCACGGATTGGGGGACATGGGGGACGTTCCATCGATGCAGAGCTCAGAGGTGGGAGTGAGCAGGACACATTCACTGTGGGAAACCCAGCAGGACACTGGGAGGCCCCTGAGTTCGAAGGCAGGATCTCTGATGGGCAGAAGTGGGGAGCAGGCTGGAGAGCAAGAGCAGGGGCCAGGCTGGGGAAGGCCCTGGATGCTGGGGTTCCAGGCTGGGGAGTGATCCGCGGCCCCTCACTGCAGTGTCTTGAGCAGCAGACCGAGGAGGTGGGTGAGGGGGTGTCGGAGATTGTCCTGGTGGCGGGGGAAGGGCGTCAGGTGAGCTGAGTACCCCTGCTGGCCATCGCAATATACTGGGACCAGAAAACCATTGGAAACCCTGCTGGCAGGCCAGCCAGCCAACCAGGCAGCGCCGAGATAAACTCTGCCACCCTTCAGAATTAGAGATGGGGGTAGTGCTCGTGGGGCAGGGCCTGAGGCACGGGTGGAGCGCTGACAGCCAGTCCAGTCTGGGTCTGGGCCTGGCCTGCCTGAAGACTCTGACCCAGGACCCTGGAGGCCTCAGGTTCACGGGGAGAGGGGAGAATCGTTTAACTTTGACATTGAAAGAAAATGCAAAGATCGGTGGGCCAACCCCACCTATCAACAGTGGGGAAGCCCAAGGCCCCACCCTAGGAACTCGAAAAAGGGCCCAGAATCTTGGGCCACCCTCTTCCATTCTGCTCTTCCGTAAACAGAAGTGTCTCTCCACCATGAAAGCACTTCCCTCAGAGGAGGTGGCACCCCGAAATGCCTCACGAGCCTGTATGGTGAGCTGAGGTGGCCTGGGAAGCTCACTGCCAGCCCACATCAGGCGGCCTGGCCCTGCCGTCCCCTAGTCCAGGTCCTGAAGTTCGTAGGAGTCCGCTAAGCAAATCCTCTCGAGCCTCAGTGGTGTGCGCTGAGCACTGTGGGGACATCGGGGACCTGAAGACCTCCTCCCAGGAGCTCCCAAGGCTCACACGGTGTTAACGGTGTTAACGGGGAGGAGAGAAGCTCTCTGCGCAGCTCAGTGTGGCGCGGTGCGGGTCGGGGGCAGGAGAGAGTGGGTTACTCTCTCTACCAAGAATAGTGCCTTTGGTGGAGGCTTCCCCAGGCCGGAACAACCCAGGAAGAGCCATGACCCCCCATTCCCATGGAGGGTCCCTGGCATCTCTGGGTCCTTGGGGCTGGCACCTGGATCCTTCTGGATGCTCCCTCAGCCTCAGGGCACTGCCCCTTCACCCCAGAGAAGTCTCTAGTCTGGGCAGAGACCCCCAGCAGGATTACTGGGGTTCTTCCTCTAAGGGCTGTGGGGCCAGGAAAAGGACACACGGATGCCTCCCCAGACGTGACCTCCCGCCCCTCATGTCTCCACAGAGATTTACTGCCCTTCCCGCTGAGGCTGCCACAGGCCATCCTTGAGGCCAGCAGCTTCGCAGACCTCAAGACCATCTCCAACCTGGGCCTGGGTAAGTACTCTCCCCTGGAGTCAGGGGACGTGTCAAGGCTCAAGGAAATGGGGCCCTAGAGCTGCCCCTGCTCCCCACCTGTGCAGGCATGGCCCCTCAGGCTGAGACCAAGCTGGATTCTGAGTCCCAGCTCCCAGGGGACCACCCACACCCCAGCCCCAGGCTACTAAGCCAGCACTTCAGGGAGATTCAAAGTGGCACCTTTTAACAGCTGCCCAGGGGGTCTGATGCATGACCTCCTTGGGTCTGAGGGAGCTGGGGCTGGTCAGGGCCACGGTGGCTGATCTATTGTTAGGGCAGGGCTCCGGGAGAGGCAGAACCGAATGCCAGGGTCCTTAGCGGAGGCCAGAGAGGCAGATGCCAGCAGCTGCCCCAGCCCGGTTCCACTCTTGTCAGAAGGAGAAGTGTGAACATGACTATGACCATGAACTGAAGTGAGCTCCCCGCAACCTTCTCCCCAACGCCGCCGCCTGCCTCCTGCCCCCTGCCCAACCAACTGACCGGAAGGACAGCCCACCTTGCCCCTTATCCCTCTGACGTTCTGAGGGATGAAGAGAGGAGAGGGGAAAAGAAGGAGAAGAAAAGACAAGAACACTTCTGGTCCCAGCCCGTCTGTCCACATAACAGTGGAAGCGCCTCGTTTCCTGGGCCCCGCCTGTCGGGCTTCGCTGAGTGCTTTGCAGTGGCGAAAGCAGCCAGCGCTGACCTCTTGCTAGGGCCTCGCCACGCTGGCCCTTGGGAAGCCAGGCCAGCCACCTCTCAGGGCTCCAGCTCCTAGGCAGAGGCAGGCTGTGTTGATAAACGACATAGTTAATCCATAAGTCTTTATCGAGACTGAACTGCTCATGGGACCCTGCCCTACACGCGGCTGAGCACGGTGCCCAGAACAGGGGATGCCCGGCTCACCAGTGCTGGTCGAGTGGAAGAAGCAATGAGCGAGTGGGCAGGGCCGGGTCGTGGAGGAAGGTAAGGGCAGACCTGGGATCAGAGAAGACACCCCCTAGTTCCCAGGCCAGGCTGCCGCCCACCACCCAGAGCGGGCTCTGAACAGCACTGCCAGAGAGGCCACAGGGAGCTCGTGGGTGGAGATGAGGAAGGGGGAGTCGTCCAGACCTTGGGGTATCACTTAATGAGACCCGCCTGCGTTACCTGCACTGACTTGTCAAATCTTCAACCGGCCCCATAAAGCAGGTTCTATTGTAATCCCCACTTTACGACAGGGGACATTGAGGCAAAAGAGGTCAAGTAACACGTCCAGTATCGCGCAGCCCGTGGCTGAGCTGGGATCCGAACCAGGCGGTTTAGCCCCGGTGCCGCCCCCTCTCTCTCTCTTACACCCCCTTAACTCTTCACCCCGCCTCTCGTGGGGCTGATTTGCCCGGTTTATAAACTTGAAGACCAGTTTTCATTTGATATCGGAAATAAACGCTGAACTTCACCCCCAGATATTTCAGTCGTTGGGCTCTTACCCTCCCCAAAGTTTGACTGTAGCATGGGTGACAGTTTTGTAACTCACACAGTCCAAATGATGCCCCTGCCCTACCCTGAGGTCTCCAAGGGCAAGGATGACACTCTCATTACACTGTCTTGCGTAATCCTTGTGTCTCCATTTTAAAGATAAAATATCAAGTCTTAGCACGGCTAAGAAACTTGTCAAGGTGCCCCAGGCGAGGAAAGATCAAAGCCGGGACAGCACCTTGGCTTTCTGGCTCCAGGCAGAGCCCCTCTCCTGCCCCTCGGCTGCAGCTCATGACCTTCTCAGTGGTCTTTGCAAGAACAGGCAGTGTTGAGGCCCAAGTGTGTAGCATGAGACGGATGGGCTCAGTCTGAGGAGGCCGACCTCTGAGGGGAGGGTTGGTTTGCAGCAAGCAGCTTTGGCCCTGCTGTGGGGTTCAGGCAGGCATCCCTGGGACATTCCTTTCTGGAGGAGACAAGCCCTTCTGTCCTGGGAGAGCTTGACCTCAGGCACGATGAAGTGGGGGGGAGGGAAGATGCCGTCTGGGAAGCCAGTGGCAGGCAGTTCAGAATCCTCTGTGAGCGCTCACTTCCCGGAGACGGGGATTTAAGTAAAACCCCTTAGGGACTCTGCAGCTTAGGAACCAGAGAGTTCTGATCAGACCTGATGTCCCCAAGGGCTGAAGGACATAAAGTGAGGTCCATCAAAGTAGCTCTTCTTCCCTGGTTCGGTCCATCCCCGGAATAGGTGGAAACTAGATCTGAGAGGGCAGAGGCCAGAGGCCTTGGCTCTGACGCGTGCGGGCCTGGGCCTTGCCAACCTTCCCCTGCAGTCCAGATAATAAATATGCAACGGGCAGCGTTTGCCAAGGGCCAGGACGCACGGGCACTGTGCCCGGCATGTCATGTATTGTTCTAGGCAGGGCGCTCTTGTGGCAGAGAACTGAAACTGGCGTAGATAAAAGAGGATTTAGTGGAAAGACACTAGAGAATCTCCCAGAAACGGAGCAGAAGTCAGCCGAGCTGTGCAGGGAGCAGCATCTGT
>NW_006494609.1:15916888-15920490 GCF_000325575.1 Pteropus alecto
GTCCCCGTTAACCCCAGGTTCCTGTCCCCCCGACTCCTCCACTGGCCAGGCTCTGACTCCCGCATCCCCACCTTCTGCTTTTGCAATTGCAGTAAGTTTATGAGGCACGTGACACCTATCGCAAGTGTTAGCAATGTTATTTTTCTGGCCCTTTTTACAAAGCGAACAGAATGTAATAAACATTCGAAGAGTTGCACAAGCCCTACCGTTCAGATGCAGATGTGAGGTCGCTGAAGCAGAGCTGTTCGATTTACAAGCTCAGCACCGCATGACAGCCCAGAAGTTCACTCGTGAGCTGAGCTGTCTCCACGGTGTCTGGAATACTTTGCTGGATTCTCTCCTCCCCTCCCTGTCCTGACACGAGCCGGGCTCTCTAAGGGTGAAAGCTTTTGCCCCCGGGACCTGCCCAGCCCAGGCCCTCTGAGGATTGTAGGAGCTGACACCTGGCAAGAGGTGTCCCCAGCCGAGGCGCAGGAGGCCATAGAGCCAGCGAAACCCTCCTCAGTCTGAGGGCAGCACAGAGGCATTGAAGGCAGGGACCCTTGGGGGAATGGCAGCAGCCGAGCCAAGGCCTGGCACAGGGCCATCGGACACAGATGCCCACAGCTTTGCCAATCACTAGAATTGCATAACAGTATTCTGCTTTTCCTCTGGCCTTGGCATTCTTCAGGCTGCAAAGAAAGTGACCTACTTCCTGGACCCCACCCCCCCGCCTTTTTTTCTTTTTTTTTTTGAGCATAAAGCCCTGCAGTGCCATTATGATTCCCTAACAAGCCTCCAGACCCCAAAGTGCAGCCCCTCAGATCTCAGCTTCCCCCACCCCTCAGAGCGGCATTGGCTTTGAGGCCTCTGCCTTACCAGGATGCAACCATCAGGGCTGTCTTTGGGACGGGGAGCAGTTTCTAGTCACGCAGGCTGAGCCCAAAGCCGAGGCGTGGGAAACGTGTTGTTGTTGTTGTTGTTGTTGTTGTTGTTGTTGTTATTGTTGTTGCTGTTGTTTTAATCTGTGCATGACAGGCCCACCCTGCCATACTGAGGTCCATCCAACTGGTCGATCCACTGAGGGAGCTCCATGCCCCCCTTGTGCCTTCCTCCTCTCATTCTCTCGTCTCTTCATTCTCTTGCCTTTAGACTAACTCCCGAGGTTCAGGTTGCCCCCACCTCGCCATCAACACTAACCTTGCCTGTGACCCACAATCGAGGGCCTACTATGTGCCCTGCCTGGTGCCACAAGGAGGAGAATGCACCCGGGACGGGGCCGGTAGCTTCCCACAAAAGCCAAGTGCAGGGCCCCGGCGATGGTAAAGGACAGATCGGCTGTGTGACTCCCCGCCCCGTTCCAGCACTCTATGTCCTCGGAATGGTAAAGGGCAGCTCGGCTGTGTGGCGGGGAAGCCTGGAGACTCCCCGCCCCGTTCCAGCACTCTATGTCCTCGGGTAGTGGCTGTGATGTACACAGAGCTTTGCAAATTGGAAAGAGTCATATGGAAGCTCGTCATCCTTGTATCCTTGTTATTCTGGAGGCAGCTGGCTGTGACACTCAGAATGCCAGACACAAGGTCTCTGCCCAGGACAGGGCTGAGCCATGAGCCCCGAGGTCCGTCTCAGAGGGGGATGCACGTGGCTCACTTTCAGTCAGTTTCTCGGCAGCCCATGGTCCTAGGATTGCACCCCGACCACCTTGACTGGGTCATTGACCCCCTGGCCAGCAAGGGGACAGGTGCTCGCATCGCTGAGAATATCCATCCTTAGCGCAGACATGCACACGCTGCCCTTGGCCATCTTGTGTCATCTTGTGTCAAGAGCCTGTTGTGTTCTAACCACATCCCCAGTTCTGGGGTGCACACCACCCTCCACTCACTCACGCTGGCAGAGCAACCGAGATGGGAAGTGTCGCAAGTTCCGATGAAGGAAGGCCGCATAGCCAGCACAGCGGCCGAACGTACAGCCTTTAGAGCTAGTCAGTCCGACCTGGTTCAAATCCCAGCTCCTTTACTCACCAACCCAGTGACCTTGGACAAGCTCTTTACTCTCTCTGGGTCTCTATCTTCATCTGTATTATGGGAACAATATCAGAACTTATACCAAAGACCTGTGGTCAGAGATCAGTGAGAGGATCCACGGAAAGCAAGGCGCCCGCCCGGCCAGAGCTCAGTGCATGTTTGCTCTTGTTATTGTCCTGGGCGTTATTTTTCGTAGTAAGGAGCTCTGGGTGTGAGTCTAGAGTCCTGGCTCCATCACTAACGACGGGTCTCTAAAATTCACAGGCTGAACAAGACCTGGGCTCGCTGCTTGAGTGAGCTCAGAGTGGCTGACGGGCAACGAAATTGTTCTCAAAACATTGTGCCCTGTGCCCTTTTTGGAAAGTCCTGAGCTTCCATCACATTCTCCACAGGGCTTGGTACCCGGAACTTAAACACTCCTGAGCTAGTCGACCCCCAATGTCCTTTCAGCTTGGATGTTTCGTGCCCCTCGCCCAGGACAGCCTGGCGCTAACCAGCGATGCCTGGATCGGGCAGACTTGCTTTGGTGGCTGCAGCCATGGGCTGGGTCCAGGAGGGCTAGGTTAGGAGAAAGGCATGAGCTCAGCCGTACAGGAGACCCGGCTTTCTGACACACACACACACACGCACGCACGTACACACGCACGCACGCACACACACACACGCACGCACACACACACGCACACACACACTGGGGGCATGGGGCAGCTTCCTATGTTAACGAGATGGGCCACAGTCAGAATCGTTATGCAGTGGACAGGGATTCCCCCCTGGGAGGGTCAGGCCTGAGCTCAGCAGCCACAGCCCATACGCTTGTTCTGCCTCCAGAGAACTGCAGCGGCCACAACGAGCCCCACGCACCTTCCCCGTTGGGACCCCATTCTAAGGATGACTAGACGGAGGCCTAGAATAGTCAAGGGACATGCCCCAGAGCACCCAACTGGTCAGCTGCGGAACTCTGGGCTTTCTGTCCCCTCCACGGTGGGCCCTCACACACAAAGGGACAGAGCTGAAGCGGAGCCTGGCCCCACCGCAGCCTGGCCCCACCCCGGCACTGCACGGAGGATCTCATGGGGCGTCCCCTCTTGAGGCAGGAAGTGGTGGAAGAGGCCTAAAACAGTCCAAGGGGGGAAAACAGCTCCGGGAGCAGTGAAGTAAGAGCTGCGATGGCCCTCCCATGGCCCTACCCCCCTCCCGCCAGCTCCGAGACTGACTGCTTCTTCCTATCTTCTTCCCACAGGCTTCTGGGACTCCTCACTGAACTCCCGGCGAGCAGGTGGGAGCCCGGCGGAGCCCCAGAGAGACCCCGCCCCCGGAGCGCCCACACCCTCCACCCTCAGGTCTGCGTCCCATTACGAAAACTGCTCCTGTGAAATCGAACTCACCGTCGGAAATGACCGCCTGTGGTTTGTGAACCCTATCTTCATCGAGGACTGTGCCAGCGCCCTGCCCGCCGACCTGCCACCCCCTGGAAGCTGCCCCTCGCACCCGTTGCCTCCCACCTCTGACGCTACCTCACCCACCTCCAAGTGGGCCCCTCGACGCCCAGCGCCCCCTCCCCCATCGGCCCCTCCTCATCCCCCCAGCCCTGCCCGACCT
>NW_006494609.1:15920628-15921871 GCF_000325575.1 Pteropus alecto
GCTCCAGCTCTGGCCAGTCCTCTGCCCAGTTCTTCCCCAGTGGCTGCTCCCCCACTTCCAGAGGCTCTTCCTCCTGTAGCCCCAGCACCTGCCCCTCACCTGCCGCCCCATGCCCCAGGCCCCCAAGACCATCCAAGCCAGCCGCCCATGACAGCCTGCGAGAGGCTCCCATGCCCCCCCACAGGCCTGGGCCCCCTCAGGGAGGAAGAGATGAAGCCGGGGGCAGCCCCCGGCCCCCTCCAGCAGGCCCTCGTCCCTCCAGGGCCAGGGAAAAAGGGCCTTCCCGCTGCTCCTCCCAGGCGCCGAGTTTCCGAGAAGGTCTCTCTGGAGGACCAGAGTGTGGGGCAGGTAGACAAGGGCGTGACAACAGAGGCGGACCAACTGGGTCTCTCCAGGGCTTCCCTGCTCAGCCTGCCTCCCCAGGGGACCTCAGACAGTCCTGGGGACAGGCCTCAGAGGACCACAGAGCAAGGCCAGGAAGCAGTGGCCAAAGCCAGTGATCTGGGCAGCCTGCCAGAGTTACCGAGGAAGAGCCGGCAACCCCCAGTCCCGCCTCCTAGGAAAAAACGGATTTCCCGGCAACTGGCCTTCGTCCTCCCAAGCCCCTTAGAGAGCGCCGAGCTGTCTGCGGAGCAGGTGGCCCCTGAGAAACCCACCCCCAGCCCACCCAGGGAAGACCATAGCCCTGCCTCCCAAGCTGGGACTCAGAGCCTGCAAGCCAAGGCTGGCGCCCGACCCCACAGCACTTCGGAGTTCAAGGGCTCCCTAGCCTCCCTCTCAGACAGTGTGGGAGGACCTGCCTCAGCCACAGATCAAGACTCCTACTCAACCAGCAGCACGGAGGAGGAGCTGGAGCACTTCAACAGCCCCAGTGTGAAGAAGAAACCCTCCATGATCCTGGGCAAGGCACGGCACCGCCTGAGCCTTGTGAGCTTCACCAGCGTCTTCCAGGCCTTTCTGTCCAATGACCGCAAGCTGTACAAGAAGGTGGTGGAGCTGGCCCAGGACAAGGCCTCATACTTCGGCAACCTGGTGCAGGACTACAAAGTCTACAGCCTGGAGATGATGGCGCGCCAGACCTCCAGCACCGAGATGCTGCAGGAGATTCGCACCATGATGACCCAGCTCAAGAGCTACCTGCTGCAGAGCACAGAGCTCAAGGCGCTGGTGGACCCTGCCCTGCACTCCGAGGAGGAGCTGGGTCAGTCCTGGGCATGGATGTGGGGGGGCGGGAGGGAGGAGG
>NW_006494609.1:15922378-15961656 GCF_000325575.1 Pteropus alecto
CCTGCTAGCCGCTCACCTCCTTCTGCGCAGTTCAGTTCCTAACAGTTGCTGGGGTTGGGGCCCCCTGCACTAGATGATCAGGGTACCTCTTGGATAAGATGATATGTGGACAGTGAAGAGATAAGCCATGTGAATAGCTGTGAAGTGACTTCTCCAGGCAAAAGGAACAGCAGGTGCAAAGGCCCTGAGACAGGAGTAGACCTGGCAGGTAGTGGAGCTGTAAGGGGGACAGTGTGTCTGGAGCAGCATGAGCGGAAGGATGCAAGCAATAGTGAGTGGGAGGGGTCACAGGGACAGGTCACAGAGGGACCTCGAAGGGCTCAGGGAAGACTTTGGCTTCTATTGTCCATGGGATGGGAGCCATTGGAGGGTTCTGAGCACAAGAATGTCACGGTCAAACATGCCATAACAGGATTACGCTGGTTTCTGTGTTGAGAATGGGCTAGAAGGGGCCAGAGCAAGAGACTTCTAACAAAACTGAAGCCAGAGAGGATGGTAGCCCAAGCCAAGGGGGTAGCCTTGGAAGTGGTGAGAAGTCAGGCTCTGGATATACTGTATCCTTGAGACAAGAGTCGAGTGGATTTGGAGATGGAGAGGGAGACATCAAGAACAATCCCGCCAAACATTTCCTGGGCACCCGGGCGTTCCACGTACGGCTGCACAAGTTGGACACTGCACAGCTGCCATGTGAACAGTGCCCTCTGAAATCATGTTCTAGTAGGTGGCCCTGTGAGAGTTTCATCCGTGCCAGGCTCTGTGAAAGGGGTTAGGATACGATGTATCAGCCCAAGGGCTTCTGCGCCAGCGTCTTCTCAGAGCGGCTTTCTGTTGAATGTGCTACACTGTCTCGGGTGTCAGACTGCAGGGTGTAACCACTGGGCTATGAGGATGTCTTCCCAGGGATCAGAAGATGGGGGTCAGGCATCGAGCCCCGGTGGCAGGATCCCTGCCGCTGATGTCCTCACCCTCCCATTCTCCCCCTCCTACAGAAGCGATCGTAGAGTCCGCCTTGTACAAGTGCGTCCTGAAGCCCCTGAAAGAAGCCATCAACTCGTGCCTGCGTGAGATCCACAGCAAGGATGGCTCGCTGCAACAGCTCAAGGAGAACCAGCTGGTGATCCTGGCCACCACCACCACCGACCTGGGCGTGACCACCAGCGTGCCGGAGGTGCCCGTCATGGAGAAGATCCTGCAGAAGTTTGCCAGCATGCACAAGGCCTACTCGCCCGAAAAGAAGATCTCCATCCTGCTCAAGACCTGTAAGCTCATCTACGACTCCATGGCCCTCGGCCACCCAGGTAGGCGGGCAGCCGGAGGGGGCTGGGCTGGGGGCTCTCTCCAGGCTGCGTTGTTGTGTGGGTCTGTGACTCCTCCCTGCCATGGCCTCCAGAGCCTCGGGAAGACACGAGCGAAGGAGGAGGCCCGTGGTTGGCTGGCGGCAGGCAAGGAAGCCAGCCCATACCGCGCCTTGGTGTGAACTATGAAAAGGCGCTGTATTAGTTTCCCAGGGCGGCTGGAGCAAAGTACCACAAATCAGGCGACTTCAATAACAGAAATTTATTCTCTCACAGTTCTGGAGTCTGGAAGTTGGAAGCAAGGTGTCAGCAGGGTCGCGCCCCCTCTGAGGACTGTAGGGAATGATGTGTGCCAGGCCTCTCTCTCAGCTTCTGGTAGTTCCTTGGCTGGTGGCAGCACAAGTCCAGTCTTCACATGACACTTCCCCCGTGAGCATGTCTGCCTCCAAGTGTTCCCTTTCTGTAAAGGCATCGGTCATATTGGATCAGGGGCCCGCCCTACTCTGGTGTGACCTCATCTTAACTAATTATATCTGCAACCACTCTATTTCCGAATGAGGTCACATTCCAAGGTCCTAAGGGTTAAGACTTCAACATATGAATTTTGGAGGCAGCCAATTCACCCCATAACAGCCACCTAAATCAGTTAGCATGTAGTATTGCTCACCAGTTAGTGAGGCTGGCCTGGTCAGGTAGGCCTGAGCCTACCTGGGTCATCTCGTGGCTCTGTGGCCAGAGTAGGTTGTTTGGAGGCCAGCTGGTCTAGGGTGGCCTTGCTCAGACATTGAGTGATTGTCTGGCTGTTGACGGGTCTGAAATGGGAATGCCTGGGCCATGGCTTTCTCATTCTCTGGCGGGTTAGCCCAGGCTCGGGCCCATGGCAGGAGCTGGTGGTCCAGGAGCACCCCTTGAACTGGCATGATTCACTGACTTAGTTCACTGACTTGTTTAGTCGCAAGGGCAGCCCAGAACCGAGGGGCGAGAAACGAGACTTCCTTTCTTGGTGGGAAGAGCTGCAAAGTCACATTGCCAGGGGTGCACATGTAAGGAAGGAGATCATTGGGAACTATTTATATTCCATTTATCACAACACTGCTCCAAGCCGACAGGGACAGGCATTGCTGCATCATGATGCCCACCTTAGCAAACAGTGTGCTGGCTGGATGGGATCCCCCAGTCACCCCTTTCAATTGGATGCCCTCGTGCAGTAAGCAACCTGTGTAACTGTGCGTGACAGCCATGGTAACGGAGAGTGGCAGGATCATTATCTGTATAGCCACACGGTCGTGGGTTCAAATTTTTGATTTGTCACTTACTTACCTGTGTGACCATGAATGATTTACTGAACCAAAGGCCCAGTTTCCTCACGGGAGGAAGCTGTTTTACAAAAAGGGGAAACTAAGACTCCTGATGGCTCCGAAGTCTCACTCAGTCAAGTCACTCGTGAATATTGGAAACAAGAGATGTAAAATGACCTCAATGCACAGCACCTAGTAGGCTCATTGGTGGCTGTTTTAGAACGAGAAGGGTTCTCTCCACCTCCCTTGGGGATGGGCAGGCCGACAGAAAGCATTGTTAGTAGGTGACTGGACCTGGAGGACGCTGCAAGTTCCCCTCACCCTGGAAAAGCTCCCCTCACAGACCTTCCCGAGCTGAACCTCCAGTGTGGGGAATCGCTTCTCCTGGGTCCTGCTAGGACTTGGGGTGAAGTCACGGCCAAGGGCTCTACAGGCCCTGAGACGTAGCAGGGAGAAGCTTTGGGCCTGAAAAAGGCAATTGCATTCTCACAGAGTCCCAGTTTGCTCAGAAAGCTCAGCGTTCCCGGGATTTGAAGTTCCTGGCGGTAACTTCAAACACAATGATTTTGCTGACAGTGGATTTGCATATGAAAACCCGGAGAGCAGGGAATGGGGGAGGAATGGCTAATTTTGAGAGAAGGAAAAGAAAGGCAGTTCCTTGAGAGGGCATGCCCGACACCGGGTGCGAAAGAAAGGAGCGGAACAGGGCTGAGTTTCCCCATCCTCGGTGGAGCGGGGCTGGGTCTCTGCTGATGCAGAAGCCGATCCCAGGCGGGAGAACCTGAGCCCAGAGATTCAGGGGAGGGGAAGGCTTTTGTATAAAAATTCCCCATCAGGAACAGATGGGATTCTCACCAAGGAACAGACAGCATGTTCTCCTCCTGGTGCTGGGTGAGCGCTGGACTGTGTGAGTCCAGTGGCTCCCAATCTCGCCACTGCCCGTGGCAGGCCAGGGCTGCCCCACCTGGAGCCTCCCTTTCTTCACCTGGGAGGAAGCTGGTTCTGCAGAGAAGAGCAGGGGCTTTGGGATTTGTTTGCAGGCCTGGGTTTGAACTTTCATCGCCTTCAGCGCAGGGGGTGGAGGGAATACAGAAAACGCCTGAGTGGGGTAGGCCCCGAGAGGCACCTCCTTTCCAGAGCCACCATCTTCTCACTTTTAAGATGCGGCTGGGAAGGTCTTTTTCAGTGCTATTTTGAGGATCAGATGCCACCAAGTATGTGTGTGGGTGTCCAGTGGATATTAGGGTGCTAGAACGGCTGCGTTTCCAAGAACATAGAGGCTGAACGCACTCAGAGGTTTCCACGCCGGGTTCCCGGAGGCACCCCAGGGGACACCAAAGGGACACAGGCAGGCTGGGCCCCACGCTGGCTTCACCCCAGACAACTCTGCTTGTCCCTGTTTGACATAGTTTTCCACTATGGGATTTTGTGTGAAATAACCAGTTTTGCTGCTAAATTTTTTGGTGTGTTTTTTTTTTTTTTAACTTTTCATTTAGAAATAATTTCAGACTTCAAAAACTTGAGGAATAGCAATAGTAGATTAATAGGGGGACATCATATATCCTTTGTAGATTATTAATATCTTACCCATTTGCTTTATCATTTATGCCATCTCTGTACATACTTTTTTTTTTTTTTTTCCTGAATCATGTGAGGGGAAGTTACATACATCTTGGCCCTTGATCCCTAAGCCCTTTTCTAAGACGGGGGCATTCTCCTACAGAACTACAGTTAAGTTGTTCCCTTCGTAAATTTACACCGATATAACATTTTTATCTAACCCACCATCAGCATTCCAAGTTGTTACTTATTTCTTTCTGGCATTTCTTTCTCTAAGTGAGGATCCAGTCAAGGGTCAGGTATTATATTTAGTTGTCATATGTCTTCAGCTCTTTTAATTTGGAACATTTCTAAGCGTTTCTTTGTCTTTTATGACCCCGCCCCCCACTTTTTTTTTCACTTTAATGAAAGTTCCTCATTTTGTGTTTGTCAGATATTTCCTCACGATGAGATTGAGGTTATGCATTTTCAACCAGGTCTTGACTGACTCTTAAATTCTCCTCTGACTTTGACATTCAGCGGTCTGAGGACCAGACCCTTACCACCAAGCATTTAGCTCATACCTCCCTGCTGTCGGACGTTTCTAGTGGCTTGCTAAAGTGTGGTCTGTGACCACCAGTGCTGCAAAGCCCTGGGCAGACCTCCAGCTCGGATCCTGCCTACCTCCTCTCTAAGCAGAAAACAACCCTTCCCTCCCGCCCACCCTGCCCAGTCCCCTCACCTCCAGGGAAGAAGTGATCCCACTGCATGAAGCTGGCAGCAGTAACCATGGTACCCCCATGGCCCACTTGAGGCAAAGATAAATTAGGGCCTGGCTGCTGGTGAGACCTGTTGGAACAGTGCGCAAAGGGTTAAACTTGGAGACACAAGACCTGAGGTAACTGGCCAGGCCATCTTTTCCAGAAAGGTAGTTGCTATTAATGCCCATGATACAGACGGACCAGGATTCAAACCTAGAAATTTCTCATTCTAAAGTTGTGTGCTTTTATCACTATACCAAGCAGCTAACCTAGAAACAGATCCCAAGGTTTCTAAATCACCATCAAGTGCTTCCTCCAGCAAAGCAAGTTTAGGGCCCTGGGTCAGGCAGAGTAGGAGTTCACGGACACAATGGCGTTGGATACACTTGGCCCTCCATCCTGCAGCCAGGAGGAGATTGGGTTTCTCATGGACATCATGAAGCCCAGTGACACCAGTTAGAACTTCTAGAATCATGTCTCCCATTACTTCGACAAACGGGTTTTTCCCACCTCTTCAATGTCTAAGACCAGACCTCCAGGGCTGGCCCTGCTCTTGGGGAGAAACAGATTCAAGCCTAAGGACTTCGCCCTAAGATGGAAGGGCAGAAAGAAAGGAGGAATGCAGTGTGTGCAAACGTGAGATTCTTTCTAAAAGAATGTGAAGAACCTTCTTCTAACACAGACAAAGAGCAGGCAAGATCCAAGAGACAGTGAAGACCACCCACCCGCCTTTTTCTGTTCCTTCAATAATCTGTGTAAATACCCAACACTATACTTCAAGAAATGGAACCTGACTCCTGACCCCAGGGTACAGGTGATTGGATGTGGGGGCCTAAGAGGTAGTCTCAGAGTCCCAGCATCCCTCAGACCTCTTGCCGTCTACCTCCCTGACAGAGACCACACAGTCAGCTAGGAATATGCAGCTGGTTCAGGTAGAGGCTGAGAGTTGGATGGAAGAAGGAAACTCAAGGGAGACCCCAGGAGCATAGAACAAAAGGCCGGTGACATTAACCGGAGGTGGAGAGGACAGAGAGAAGTCAGGCCTCTTTGGTTTTTAAAAAAATCTATGTCAAAAAATCTAAACGAATTTCTGGTGATAAATGTCAACCGTGTTTATCGTTGAAAAAATGATTAGTATTTCAGTGGGTTTCTTTCTGGTGTTTTTGAAATAGATCTAGATAGGTAGCTATATAGGTAATTAGTTAAGGAAATACTTGCAGCTAAATACTTGCAGTAACAGATAAACCCTGCACTCTCTAACTTGATAGAAGTTCATTTCTCACTCATGTAAGTCCAGTCGAATGGAGAAGGGTTGGGGGTGGGGGAGGAAGCTCTGTTCCATAGAGTCATTCAGGGACCCAGGCTGAAGGAGAATTCTAGGTGTCCCTGGACAATGACATTCAGATAACAGAGAGAGAAGGGGACGCACATCTGGGCCAAGCCTGAAAGTAAAGCACAAGCTTCCTTTTATACCCCACAACAGAAATGGGCTTCAGGCCCTCTGAGATGTCATGTTCTGAGGATTCAAAGACCCTCTCGTCTTGCATAATAACCACGTCTAACTTTTCTCACGCACCTATAACCCAGCAGGCACCATGCTAATCATTTCCACCTGTCTTGTTGAACTCTCACAACCACCCGCAAGGTGTGGACACTCTTGTTATCCCCATTTTATAGCCAAGGAAACAGGCTCAGCGAGGTCAAGTAGCATGCGCAGGTGAATAGTAGACCTGAGACTTGGATCTAGGGCCTGTGCTGAACTATTCCACTCTTCTGCCTGTCCAGGGCGACCTGGGGTCAGAGGTGACCTCAGAGGAGGCAGGGCCATGTCCTGGGCAGCCCCATGCCTTCCTAGCCAGGCTGGGACTTTTGGCTTCAGGTCCCTGAGCCCACAGCCTACGTAGCTGGCTGGCTGGCTTGCGGGCTGAGCTCTCCGAAGAGGAACCCAGGGAGCTGGAGTGATTTCCTCAGGGATGTGGCATTGTACAAAGCAGAACTGAGACTGAAGCAGAGTCTGCACAAAGTGCAAACAGCCAAAAAGGGCAGCTTTGGGGGCTCAGTGGGAGAGAAGGGTGGCTTCCCGTCTCACGTCAGCCACAGACTGCAAGAACTCTAACCAGCCATTTCTCCTCCCCAGGCTCCAGCTCCTTCACCTATGTGGCTGGGAGCTGCACAGTGGTTTCCAAACCAGTACCGGGGAGCTTTCTAGAAGCCTCAGACATAGCCAGAGGCCATCTTGCAGGGGGAATGTGGGGGAGAGGAAACAGCAGGCCAGCCCCGCTGCCCCTATCATGAATCAGCCAGAGAAGCCAGCTTTTATATAAAATACCCCTTTACAAAAGACTTCTACTGCCAAAGTAAATTTAAGACCTCCTGTTCTCGATGTTCTCTGCTTCCTGGCATCCTGTTTTTATCAAATAGTTCCGTTTATTCAACAAACATTTATTGACAATATGGATATTGACAGAAAAACCCAGTCCCTGTTTTTAAGATGGTCACAGTTCAAGTGGAAAAACAGCATTAAACAAGCAATCACCACACAGAGTAATAAATGCTATGTATTTAGTCATCTAGCAAATATATTTATTCAACGGCTACCACAGGCCAGACACTGTTAGGGCGTTGTACCATAAGGTCCCTGCCCCCATAAAGCTTCCATTCTTCTGGGGAGAGACGGGTAATACACAAGGAAACAGAAATACAAAATATATTATCAGATGCTAAAATATGCTACTAGGTTAGACAAACCAGCGTAGGAGTCTGGGGAGTTGGCTGTCTGGGTTGGGAGCTCAGGGGGGCCCCTCTGAGTTAATGTATAATGTTTGTTTTTACATTCTGCAATGATGGGGCCAGGGAAACCCATTTTAAGGGCATTGAACCTAGTTAGTAGGGAGTAGGGTCCTTGGTTATGATTTCCTAGAGGAAGGAAGTGGCTTCAAGTGGGAATCATGGTGGAGGGTGAGGGCAAAGCAGATCACAGTTATCAGCCTGGTGCTGCCCCAGGATTGTTGAATCAGTAAGAGCCCTGTCAACCCATTTGGAGAGGAAGTTATGATAAGACGATAGACCCTACCTCTAGATCAGGGGTCTGCAAACTACACCCTGCAGGCCGACTGTGGCCTGCCACCTGATTTTGTAAAGTTTTATGGAAACAGCCACATCCATTCATTTACACAGTGTCTATGGCTACTTTCGTTACAATGGCTGGAGTGAGTAATTGAGATAGAGACCATGTGGCCCCCAGAACTAAAAATATTTCCTATCTGACCTTTTACAGAAAAAATTGCCAATTCTTTTAGATAATGCTTTCTAGAAGATAAAACCTTATTTTCAATCCATCCATCCATTTGATGCTCACAATGCCCTCCGTGACAGAATTTTATCATTAACCCACATTTTCAGATAAGAAAACTGAGGGTCAGAATGAGGAGCCTCAGATCACTCAGCTAGTTAATTGGCAGAATTGGGAGGGGGGGGTCTCCTAACCCAGTGTTCCTCAATTTGCATGACCCACATGAGCACACTTCAGCTCATTTTTATCAGAGCTCTCCTCCAAAATCTCTTAGCCGATGAAACACACTTACAGCCCCCAGCCAAGCTCTTTAAAATGTGATCAGCTCCCCACATCCCTACAGATGGAAACATAGGCCTTGGGCAAGAAAGAAAGCAGAAATCACCAGGAAATGCAGGCTGCAGCCCAGCAGAGCTTCCAGGGCACAGCCTGGCGGACGCAATCTCTGATCCACAAAAGATATTCCGATCACAGTAGAATTCTTTTGCAACTATGCCCCAGTGTCCCAGTGGCACCGCCTGAGGCCCCACTATGTGCAGGGCTGAGCCCCGGCTTAGGCTCCTGGCTTCATGGGAAGGAGAATGCAGCCATAACTGCCCCCGGGATATGGGCTGGGAGCTGGTGCACGTAAATGTTGCTTGAGCTTGTCGCTGTCTAGTCAGAGAGCCTGAGTGGGCATTTCTCACCCACATCAAGGAAAAGAGACCCAGATTCTAGTCTCAGCTCCACTACTGACCAGCTGTGGGTCTTGGAGCAAAATTCTCCCATCTCTGAGCCTCAGTTTTCCCACAATAAGGTTGGATTTGATGAATCCAAGGCCACTGGTGTGCCAAGTCAGCTCATACCAGCTCATGAGAACTAATTGTGTGCATCTCTTCCTTACTCCATATTCATGTTAGTAGAAGCGGAAGTGGAGCATTGTGGAAATATTTAAGCCATGGAAATGGGCAAACACTACAAATCAGAGCTTATGTTTTGCTTTGAAGAGCCACTTGTTTGGCATTTCCCAGCACACTACTGTCTACAACCCAAAGCAGACCCTAATATCCTTGACCATGGCCCCAATCCTGTGCAGAACAGAGTGGTGCCCAGTGGGAACACATATGGGGCTCAGTTCAGTCCACTGTCCTCATCCTATGTCCCAAGCCCTGTGCTGGGGGCTGGAAAGGGACTGAGGGTAGGGCGTCAGGGAGACAGAGGTGCAAAGAGGTTAAGTGACTTGCCCACAAGCCCACACAGCCTCCATCCCTACTGTTAGAGATCTCACAGTCCGAGGAAAAGAGAAGGCTCTGAAATAGTCCAGGCGTACAGGAGCTGGAACAGAAGCCACCTAACTGTGCCTGAGGATGTGGAGAGGACAAGGAGAAGTTAGTAAGAGAAAAGCAGGAAGGGTACACCAGGCAGAGGGAAGAATGTGTGCACAGGCATAGAGGGAACGCACCTGTGGAGTTCAGGGAATGGCCCATGATTCAGCGCAGTGGAACATTACGTGAGAGGGCGATGGAGGTAGAATGTCATTCTGTGTTGGAAGCTGCAGAGTGTAGAGTATGCACTAGTAGCTGGGGAAGTTCAGGAGAGCTTCGTGGAGGAGGTGGAACTTGAAGGAAGAGTGTCGAAGTAGCAGGAACGTGGGATTGTACGTGGAAAAAAGTTAAATTCAAGTCTTGATTTGCCACATCCTACCCACGTGACCTTAGGCAAGAAGCTTAACTTGCCTGGGACTCGCTCTCCTCATCTGTGAAGTACACACGATGAATCTAATACAGCTCGCAGAGTTGTTTTAGGAATTCATTGATATGTTTATAAAATATGCTTTGTATTTTTATAGAGTCACACAACTGCTGGTACTCTGTGAGAGATGGAAGGCTCGGGCCTATGGAAGGCAAGGGAAGGGCTTGCCAGGTAGGTGGGTGTGGCAAAAACCAAGGGGCAGGAACACAGGTGATCTATTCTGAGGCCAGACAGTGGTTGGAGGAGAGCAGAGTCAATCATGCTGGACAGGTGTCTATGGGCCCAGTTGTGGAAGGCCTTGAACATCGCAATAAGAGATCTAGACTTGATTCTCTAGACAATAGGGAGCGATTCATGGTTCTTGAGAAGAGACATAGCATGATCAGAGCTGTATTCCCAGGAGATGAGTTAATAGACAGCATAGATCAAAGGACAGAGACCCTGCTGGGAGGGCAGGACGGGCAAAAGCAAAGGATGAGTGCAGGAAGCAGTCAGAAGGAAGATTCACCTGGTCTCTGGCCAGACTAGACACAGAGGACAGGGAACCCCAGAGGAAGAGGGGCACTCCTAGGCCTTGTACCTTGGGACTTGAGGGGAAGTGGGCTCCTTAATGGAAGTGGGGAGGTCCCAGCAAGGGTTTCCAGAAAAAGGTGACACACACTTTGGCTTGGCCCCTGATTATGGACTCGGAGGCCTTGCTGGGAGCTCAGCATCCATCCATGCATGCATCCAAGCATTCATCCATTCACTCAGCGCCGTACCATGCTCTGTGTGATGCACTGGGAAGATGGAGAGGAGGTGCTCATGGGTAGGTGGAAGGACAGACACGGGAGCCTCCTGCAGTAGGGTGACTGGACACAACATGGTGGTAGCCAAGGAGATGGGCCCCAAAGCCCTTTCTGAGAGTCAGCCAAGATTCTCAAGAAGAGCATGAGAATAAGAAGAAAGAGATAAAGGACTTGCCATCCCCAAAGGCACAGAGCCCCCCATGGCTCCATCTCTACATCCTCAAACCTAGGACCTGAGCTGGACCATCCTTCTGGCTGGAAGTCACTGTCCCCTTAAGCAGGGTTTCTCAACTTGGCACGATAGACATTTTTGGGCTGAATAATTCCTTATTGTGGAAGGCTGTCCTGTGCATTGTAGGAGATGTAGCAGCATCCCTAGCCTCGATGCCCGGAGTACCACCACCCTAGTTGTGACAACCAAAAAAGTGACTCCAGACGTTGCCAAATGGCCCCTCAAAGGCAGAATCACCCTAGTTGAGAACCACTGCTCAAAAGCAAATTAACTGGCCTGATTGTATCTCTTAGTGAGCTATTAATATAATACCACCCCCCCCAAAAAAAGGTGACGTTCCTGGAAGCAGATTAAAAATTCAATCAGCTGTAAACCAGTGCATGAATTATAGGTGAATTCCAAAAGGCACGGGCAGGACTTTGTTTCAAAAAATTAAATCATCAACATGAAAAACAACTCCAAGAACAAAAGAATCTTTCTCCAGGAACAATTTAGTCATGTCTCAGGCTTATAAAGATTTTTTTAAGAAGTCTTTCTCCAAAACTGGTTAATTCTGTACAAGGCAGACAGACCCAAGAACCTTGAAACAAATCATCAGAGCCTTAGACCACAGAGCTGGGAAAAGAATGGGTATTCTTCTTTGGTGAGTGTGCCCATGGGAGCATTGCAGGAGCACTCCACGTGAATCATTTCGTAGAATTCTCACCGAAACCCCACAGGAGTTCACGTTATCTGTGTCGGTTCTCACATGACAAGAAATATAGGCTCAGAGAGGTAAAGCAATTAGCCCAAGGTCACACATCTACTAAGTAGTGTGCTGGGACCCATACTACGGGATGTCTGACTCTGCTTTTCAGTGCTGTACGTCACCCAGCCCTTCAGCCTGTTCATTTTACAGGTGGGAAAACAGGCCACTTGAGAAAGGAGAACATAGATGTCAGATGTCAGTAATAGCCCACCTTTCCTTAGCACTTTATGGGTCCAGATCACTTTCATATTCTTTTTCTCATTTTATTCTCTCAAAACCCTGACAGGCCATCAAGGCCAGTGTACTGGCCCCATTTTGCAGATGCAGAAACTGAGGAAAGCAGACCACAGGCATTGTGTCCTCTGGAAAACCAACCAAGGATGAGTGGCTATGTGGAGACACACGAGTCCACCCAGAGCCCACTGAGACAGTGCTGGTTTGCGCTTTTTGGGGGTGTGGCCCAGCACCCTGTGAGGGCACCCACCTATCCAGACATGGGCAGTGGGAAACTAATTCCTCCAGAGGGGCTGCGAAATTCAACCTTGAACTCCCACCTCTTGTCGAAGCTCTCTCACACTCTATTTTTTTCTTGCATCTTCCTGCTCTCCACTGGAATCCAGAAAAATCAGATCTGAGGGACACAGTGATTATAAGAGGGTTTTAGTGAGTGATCGAATGAATGAATGAATGAATGAATGAGCAGGTGTGTCGTGGCCTGGCTGTTCAGACCATCAACTGGAAGCTCTTTCTACTAGGATTTGCAGCTCACGTTCGATGGAAGCAGGTATGTCATGGCCTGGCTGTTCAGACCATCAACTGGAAGCGCTTTCTACTAGGATTTGCAGCTCACGTTCGATGGAAGTATAGCTTAGGGTATAACTTAAAACACACACACACACACACACACACACATAGTTTAGGGTATAACTTAAAACACACACACACACGCACACACATCCATGATTTCAACAAAACTGAATTTATTTCACTCTCACGTACCAGCGTAGGCTGATACGACACTTCATTTCTCCAAGATCCATAGAGACCCAGGCTCCTCTCTTGTCATTCCACCATCACCAATGTTTTCTCCATCCACATGCTCCTCCCCTTTAAGGGCATGGCCTAGAAGCTGAGCACATCACTTCCTTCTCGAATAGCATTTGCGAGAACTTGGATATGTGGCTGTACTTAGCTGCAAGGGAAGCTGGGAAATGCAAGTCTTTCATTTGGGTGGCCATGTCCCAGCTTAAAGTCAGTTCTGTTACTATGAAAATAAAGAGAGACTGGACAGTGGGGGTCGGGGCGGGGGAGGAAAGCAGTCTCCAGCAGCCATTCAGGCTGGAATGAGGCTGAGCAGCTAAAGAACACAAGACCCTCCCTGGAGGGTCCTCCATGACCCCAGAATCACAGTCCCTGGCGTGGCTAATGGCTTTAGACTGGGAGGGTCCTGAGGGCTGGGAACCAGCTCTGCCTCACTTCCTTTGTACATGACCTCACACTAGTGCCCACTTGGCTTAGCTGCCATTTACCAAGCATTCGCTACGCACCATTCACTGCCCTAAGAACCAGCAGTGAGGCCAGATTTGGGTGAAGTGAGTGAAGCACTGGCCTCAGATGCAAAAAACTCAGTAATCAAGAAAAATTATATATGTGTGCGCATGTGTATTTTACATGTCTACTGTAAGTATTATATATAGATATGCGCATTTTAAAAAAACCATAGTGATCTTTAGCATAATTGCATAAGCAAAACTGCTCTAATTACAGAGTATTTTTATCACCCTGAAAGAAACTCTGTACCTGTTAGCAGTCACTCCCCACCCCCTCTACTTCTTTCTCTATGGATTTGCTTATCCTGGACATTTTATATACATAGAATCACACGATATGCACAACATGCAGTCTTTTGTGATTTGCTTCTTCAATTTAGTGTAACGATTTCAAGGTTTATCAACGTCGTGGCCCTTTTTGCCACCAGATAGGTTTCCACTGTCTGTTCATCCACCAGCTGAGGACCATTTTTGCTGTTTCCACGCGTGGGCTATTCTGAGTACTGCTGCTATGAACATTTCCGTACACGTCTTTGTGTGAACACGTTTTCATTTCTCTTGGGTATGTAAGTAGGAGTAGACCCACCGGGTCAAAGGTTAAGACATCATATTTTAATACAATATTTTAAAAAATAAAAGTTAGTGCCAAAAAATCTGTGTCATTTTAAGTGAAGACAGGCTATTATTGTCTGTTTTATGACCCTGCATTATTATGCAATGGGAACAGTCATCTCCAGTCAGCTGGTGGTTCCTGGGCTCGTGCATGTTTGCGTGTTTATGAGGACAGACGATGGAAAGCAAGCAGATCGTTGACACGGGGTTTGATAGTCATGTTTTTTTCTTCTGAGCGTTCATTAACTTTTTCCACTTGGTTCAAAGTGTGAGGGGATATTTTGATAAGTAGCTATAGGAGCATACATTTCTCCTTTGCCACAGGCCCCACTATGGCTCGACGAAGCACTGACCACCCACGTCATTTCATTTTATCCTCAAACCTCCACCTCATTCTCCAACCTCTCTGCCAAGGTTAGAGGAGGGAAGGACCTTCCCAGGGTCCGCAGCTACTGAACGAGAGAGCTAGGATTCGAACCCAGGCCCGAGGCCAGATGCCTAGCTCTTCACGGCTGTCCCTCTTATGACTTCGTGATGTGTTTGGCCGAGGGAGAGTCTCTGAAGCTCTCTGAACCTCGGCTTCTTCTTCGGTAGGTGGGCAAAACAATACCTACTTTACATAGTTGTTATAAGGAACAGATGTGAACACGCAGAGTTCACTATGAAATCTGCCTTTCTTCCCTAGCAGCGCTTGCCTTGAGCTGCGTCTCGAGACAGTGAAATGAATCGCTAAGTGATGTGCTGTAGGAACCCACCAATCATGTTCTCCAAATGAAGCCACATGTGAACGCTTTATTTTAGCCCTAAGGGTCAGAAAAATAATTTGGTTCCCCCAAGAAACAGGTACATTTTCTTCTCATGGACAATTAGAAGATGTAACTGAGTGTGTTTTCTGCTTTGCTTTGGCCACCAGGAAACTCAGAGCCAAATTTATGGCACCAAAGGATTAGTTGTGTGAGTTCTCGCTTATTTGTGGTTTTTTTTTTCCTGTGGTGCACAGTTTCTCTTGTCATTTATATTTGTCCTGATGTTTACATTTTTATTTAGGTTTTACTGTTTCATCATGCATTTCCTGATAGTCTCCTAAATCCTTGGTAAAACATGCAAAATAGAAATACAGTTTTTGAATGAACTCTGCATTGCTTGGCATGTATTTGAGCTGATTATTAGCCTCACTCAAGACACAAAGGGCAGCATCTCGGTCTGGGCCAGCTGGGGCCAAGCCGGGCTGCGTACCCTCCAGCTGAGTCAGACACCTTTGTCTGAGCCCTGGTCGCCCTTTGGTGAGAGGAAGTGAGAAATGAGTTGGGGACCCTGGTGGCCATTTCTCACTATGCAAAGCTGCTCGGTCACGCTTTCAATGTCCCCGGCGTGCTTGCATGGGCATGCTAAGAGGCCAACTAGGGATGCCGGGAGGACTCTTGTCCTCGAGGTACAATCTTTGATTGTGTGTTGCCATAGGTCAGTCTTCAGAGCCAAGCTGGGAAGGCATCTTGTAGGCCTGCCTTCCCCTTCTTCTCTTCCCCAAAGCATCTGTTCCTGTCAGGAGGCTCTGAGTCCTGTGAACACCTCCCACAAAAGAAGAAGTGATGAGTTCTTCCTTTCAGAGGCCTATATGTTTTAAAAGAAACCCTCAGGAACAGGCACTGCTTAGCCCAAAGGAACAAAGGCTGAATGGTGGAATTTCTGATTTTCTGTTTTATAGGTAGAGAGAGAGATGTGTGGTTAAAAGGGACAGAGAACCTCCCCAGGAGACATCAAAGTTAGACAGCTACTTCTGGGCGGGTCCATGAATAAGTGTGATGTGAACTTGGCTGTCAAGCCAGCGGCAAGAGGCATTGAGGGAAAAGAGCTGAGAAAGAGGAAGGGCCTGGGTCTTGCCCACCCCAGCAGAGGGCACTTTTCTCAGTTCCTTCTTCCTAAACCCAGAATGTGTCACAGGCCACCCCAAGTAGTCAGATTCCAGGGTCGCCTCCATCCTAGTAATCATGAGAAAGCAAGAAGGTTCTTCTTCCTCGAGTGACCACCAACCCTTCTCCTGGACAGAGAATAGCTCACGAGGAGAGCCTCACACTCACCACCTCTGCCTCCTTCCTTCCTCCTCCCAGGCAAGTCCTACGGGGCCGATGACTTCCTGCCCGTGCTCATGTATGTGCTGGCCCGCAGCAACCTCACGGAGATGCTCCTCAGCGTGGAATACGTGATGGAGCTCATGGACCCCGCGCTGCAGCTGGGGGAGGGTGAGTCGCCGTCCCAGGCCCATCGCCCGCCACCCACTCAGGCATACCAGGGGTACCCTGCATAGCCCAAAGCAAACCTCCTGGATGCCAGACTCCCCTGAGCCCTGGGGACACAACACAGGGCCCCACACAGGCCCTGTGCTGGGGAAGCTCACAGACTAGCAGGGGAGCTGGCCGGTAAAGAACCATGTCCCCGCTGCTGACATGTGCTGAAATGGTGGCAAGCCCAGAGCGTGTAGGAGCATGTTACCTGGGCTGTGCAGTCAGGGAAGGCTTCTAGAAAAGGTGACACCTGAGCTGAGCATTGAAGGATGAGAAGGAACCAGTCGGGTAAAGAAGAGGGAAAGGCATTTTCCACAGAGGGAGCAGCAGTTTTGAGCAGCAGAAAAGACAAGACTGAGCTGGCGGGCGGTGCCCACGGGGAGTCTGAGCAGGAAGTGGGGGTCAGTCCTCAGGCCGGGGTGGCCTGGGGACTCTCAGCCCCCTGGCTCGTCGAGCCCTGGGCCAGGTCCCTTGACAGAGGCAGAGGTTACTGCTATGGGTAAATGCAGGGGTGCGGCCTGCTCTGCCCACCCTCAGTTTCCCTTCCCCTTTCCTCTTATCCACTCCCCCTCCCCACTTAGCCTCAGTCACCCCTCCGCCAAAAATCTCTGAGATGCAGCCAGACAAGGTACTGGCTCTGAGAGAGCCCCAAGTCGTCCTCTAAGACGTCAGCCTCAAAGAACAAAGGAGACTCTCAGGCCCTGAGTGGCCTCTTTGGGCTTTGTGGTTCTTAAGATAAACCGCCCCTCTTTGCATCTGTTTGCATTTTTAGCACCTATCAGTCTCTGGGGTGACAGTTCTGTGAGTTCTTAGAAGCTCAGGGGAGCGTGTAAAGCCGTGAAGTTTACTGTCACATAGAACTCCGGCTTGTGCCCTGGGACCTCCAAAGCTATTTTTTCTCCTCACTAGTTAAAATTTTCCTGCTGTTAGAACAACCTGTCTTCCAGAAGGTGTTGCAATTCAGGAGCAGCCTGGCTTTCTTCAGCAGTGATTACCAGCCACCCAGTACATCCACCCGTCCATTTATCTATCCATCCACCCATCCATCCATTCATCTGCCCATCTATCTATCTACCCGCCTACCCACCCATCCATCCATCCATTCACCCATTCATCTCTCCATCCAGTAGCAACTCAGTGAGCCCCTACTGTGTGCCAGGCCCCATGCCAGGCACTTGGGCTATAGGGCAAGGCAAGACCACGGGGGCTGATAGTCTCATGAACATGAATGAATGCCTCGTTCTGTACCCCACACTTTGGGGTCTCCACCAAGTCTTCATGGGCCTCTGCCTTAGTTTCCCCAGCCTTGAGCATGCACATTTTACGTGTCAAAAATTACCATAACTAGAATAAGATACTAGTAATAAACCAGAGGAAAGTGTCCTCACAAATCAGCACACCTAGAATTAAGAGCCTTGATATGTAAAATGTTCTTACAAATCAACAAGAAAAGCATTAAGACTTAATAAGTACCTGGGCAAAAGCCATGTACAGATATTCATTCAATAGATATGCACTGAGCTCCTGCTTCATGCCAGGGATAGCAGGTCCCTTTTCTCATGGAGTCTCATTACAGTGTGGTGGGGGGAGGGGCTGCGGTGGCGGGCAGCGGGGAGGGTCAGAACTTTAACAGATTAAACAAGCGAGCAAACAAGATCATTTCACATCTGGTCACATCTGGCAAATGTCGAGAATACAGGAGGTAAGCTGGTGGGATGGAGCAGAGGGGCAGGACAGAGCTCAGATGACCAAGGGAGTCCTGAGCACAGAGCACAGAGCACAGACGACTTCCTCATTACTCTTTCTCCGTTTTCCAAATTTGCCACAGTGGGCATGTGTTGCTCATCTTCCTGGAAATAAGTCATTTACAAATCCTGTTAAAGGACCAGGCCTGGCCCCACAGGGTTGTGGCAGAGCCTTAGAGAGCATGGGGCTCTGCGGATGGGCCCTGCAGCGGCAGCCATGCCCTGGCTGTTGTGACACCTACTGTGTCCTCGGCCTGAATCTTTGTGGCTAAATGGAGCTCCGGGCCAGGCACAGGGGCTGAGCAGAAACGGGATGGGAACATCGTTGGCCCTACTACTCTCTCCTTGCGGAACTGCATCCCCCACCCCAATCCTGCCATAGCATCTTGGCTTCCTTCTTCCTGTTCCCGAAGACTATGGGGTTCAGCTGGGCAAGATGAGGTCCTTCAGGCAGGAGCACTGGTCTATTCTGGGCTATAACAAGTGTTTTTGAGACAAGCGAAAGTACAAATAAATACATAAAGGACCTTAAACAGTTCACAGGGCCTGACCCAAGGCTGCCTCCATAACCTGCTGCCTGCCCTTCTTTAGTCTTAATGAGACCCCCCACCTCTGGCCCCATGCAGGTATTTCAAAGGAATCAGTGGAGTGTTTGATGGGAGTGAGATTCGGGCGGGACAGAGTCTCACCAGCCTGCCACACACCGCCCCTCCCGGCAGCGCTGCCCACAGACAGCAGTGTCAGACCCTGCCCATGGAGACCAGGGGACAAACCTCACACCAAGCCGCACACACCAGGAGGGGGGATGGTTTGCATGGGTGCCTCCCTGCACCCCTCTTTGTTCCGAGTCCGACAGCCGGGGTGTGAAGTCACCACACCCAGGTCAGGCCCAGCCTCACAGGTGTCAGCCTCCGGTTATGAAATGACTTAGGGTCTCCAGCTTGGGCAGGGGGTCCCACCCTTCAAGTCTGCCAGGTGGCAGACCTCCATCTAGAAGCATCTGGGCCCAAGGACAGAGGGACAGAGAGCGGGTGGGGGGGGCGGTTCCTTCGTCTCCCCAGCTTCACCCTCCTGTACTGGCTGGGTGATGGCACACAGGGTGCTCCGTCACCAAAGTCCCTGAGATGCATCTAGAGGGGGAGGGGCAGGGGAGGCAGTGTCTCTGCTGGCCAGGCCTTGCCCCTGGTCCTCTGTAGAGCTCAAAGCCTCCTGGGATGGGTGCGGGCCCTCGGGGAGTCTCCATTCTTGAAGACTCTGTTGCTCGAATCTAAGAGGAGAACGAACATAGGATGTAGTAAAAAGAGCAGGATGGAGACTGGATTTCTGTCCCAGTTCTGCCTCTGATTGGCTAGAGACCTTGGGCAAGTCGCTTAACCTCTCTGACTTGGGAAAGGGGAGGTGTTGGGCTAGATTTGGGGTTTCCAAACTGTCTGGGCACTCTAGTGTTCTGCAGAGGTAGCTAAGGGCAGGACGGGAATGAAGCTGGGCTCTTTCCTCCTGTGTTTCGCAGTTCGTATGAATGAACAATTTTGCATTCAACAAAAGCTCATGAGCCAGATTCCAGAATCTATGTACTTCGGGACCTTCATGATCTTCCCACCGGTTCCATGTGCTTTAATTTGGCAAAGGACCAGGGACAGGGTCCCATGTTCTTCACAGCAAGCATATTGTGTGCGAGAGGTCAGCGTAGAGCAGAAGTAGAGAGGGCCAGAATGTTGGGCTGATGAGACCCCAGCCCGCTTCTAGCCTCTCTCTGCAGCTCCCACCACCCTGGGTAATTATGGAGTCGATGGGATACCCAGGCTGCGCTGGGCACCTGGCTGGAGCCAGCTCAAAATCTGAGCCTCTCCTGGAAGCACCCTCAAGGACTCCTTCTCCATGCCCGCTGACAGCTGGCCATGCTGGGCTAATATCTTAACAGGGGCAGTGAGTTTTTCCCATCAACATACAACTCTACCCAGAGAAAACAACCAGCTCCGAACCTCACAGCGGGAGGAATCGCCTGCCACCTAGTGGTCCTGGCAGACACTACAGAGCCCTAAGTCAAAGGGAAGTTGCAGAAAGGACCACGTGGGCTGTGAAAAAGCAGGGCTTGAGCAGGAGGCCTGAGCTGCTAAGGCTTGGAGCTCCTCCCCTTCTTCTCAGAGGGTGAGAAGCCCCAGAGCACCACCCACAGGTCACCTAACCGCCATGCATTACTCACAGGTTACTAAACTACACGTCACACGTATTCACTTTACTTACCTTTCACAATGACATTATGAGATTTGCAGATGAGGAGAGGGAGGCTAAAGAGATCACAGAGCTGGCTGCTGAAGGGCGAAGACCTAGATCCTGCTCTCTAACTCCAAATCTGTACTCTTGATCGGTGCCCTGCACTCACCCCCAGGGAGGCTAAAGAGGAGACACGATGACAGGTGGGAAACAGGACCGTCGAGGTATGCCAAGTAGAGGACTGGGACTCTTGGGCGGCAAGGCCTGGAGGCACCAGCAAAAGCTTCCGAGCACACATGGGCTCTGAGCTTGGCTAGAAAAGGAGATACATGCAGGAGTGGTTTATTGGCCCTTCTCAGATAAGCCAAATTCCATGT
Organism: Pteropus alecto; assembly: GCF_000325575.1. Lineage (NCBI taxonomy): Eukaryota > Metazoa > Chordata > Mammalia > Chiroptera > Pteropodidae > Pteropus > Pteropus alecto. The sequence continues at coordinate 15,942,843 of NW_006494609.1, forward strand.
TGGCCTTGATTACATATATATATGTTTTAATGTCTCTTTCTGATATTGCTATGAAAGGGTGAGTGATCTTGTGAACATAAACTCCTTTACCTTACCTCCGACTGACCTCTGCCAGGGTGTGAATTTTCCCATAGTGATCATGGAATTTATAAGTATAGGTAGGCAGCTTCATCCAATGTAAGTTAGGAATGCTTGAAGCTGCAAATAACCCATGATGTAACTAACTAGTAGTAGTTTAAATCAGAGTGAGGGGCTGCTTTGTCTCTTGCATCAAGCAATCCTGATGTACTAATGAAAGTTTTTAGCCCTGCCATCAGGAAATTGTGGACCCAGCTCTTTCTATTATTCTTTAGAATATAAGCCTTTGTCTTTGTACCTGTCACCTCTGATCACAAAACAGCTGCCGTGCCTCTGGGCTCACCTCTGTGTTCCAGGCAGGAGGAAAGGGATAAGCAAAAACAGGAAGGAACATATCGACTGATTCTGCTCCTTTCAAAAGGCTTTCCTGGAAGCCCCACCCAGGGATTTCCACTTATATCTAAGTAGCAGAATGGGGTCTCCTGCCCTCTACTCTGAGCTGCAAGGGAGTCTGGGAAATTAACATTTTTAGTTAAGCGTTACTTCACCCCCAAAAATGTAGAGTTCAGTAGAGTTAGGAAGAAAGAGAAGATGGGATTTGGGTGGGTCGCTAGGAAAATCAGCCTCATTTCATTGTCCTGACACATAAAAGGCTGGGGAGCGAGGCCTGGGAGGGAACCTCATGGAAGTCACCCTCCCTCTCCCTAAAGTGAAGGGGCTCAGCGAGGCTGGTGCTTCTCAAACAGTTTAACCAAAGCCCTGAACGAGCAAAGGAGAATGGACTTGTAAGCATCCATGCACATTATCATCCTTTATCTTAAAATCCTTTATCTTAAAATGCTTGCAGCTTCAAGCATTCCTAACTTAAAATATAAATTTTTCAGTCTAAATTATCTCAAAGCTTAAAATCACTTTAGGAAACATTAGGTATTAAGAATATACATGAATTACTTTAAGAAGGTAAAAAAGATGGAGACATGAACGATTCAAGTTTACTTTAAATCTTTTTAAATTGTGTATGATAGTATAACCATAATTAAAATTTTATCTACATCTTCTAAAAGTTATTTTTAGAATATGGTATATACATCAGTATGTATGCTTATATAGCTGTGTAGAAATACATACAGTGAGCAGTCTCCTCCCCACCCTTATCTCCCAGCCACCCCTTTCCCCACCCTAAAGACATCCATGATTATCAGTTTCTTGGGTATCTTTTAAAATGTAAAACGCCATTTTAAAAATAAGCAAGAGTTCCTTCCCAAAGGGCAGCCATTGAGCAGAGAGTCTGACAGCTCCGGGCTGGACTTCAGGAAGCTCGCAAGGCTGTGGGGAGGGCTCCGGCTGAAGTTCGTAGGTGACAGAGCTGCATGGGTGTCCACAGCAGCCGCGGTGGGTGGAGCTTAGAGCGGTGGGCGGGGCGGACCGAACTGGAGCTGGCTCCCTCCCTTTGCGGGTGGGAGTCCTAGTTCAGCCCGCACACCCTTGTCACCGCAGGTTCCTACTATCTGACCACCACTTACGGGGCCCTGGAGCACATCAAGAACTACGACAAGATCACGGTGACCCGACAGCTGAGTGTGGAGGTGCAAGACTCCATCCACCGCTGGGAGCGCCGGCGCACGCTCAACAAGGCTCGGGCCTCCCGCTCCTCCGTGCAGGTGACGCCAGGGACAGAGGATGAGAGGGGACCATGCCCCAGATACCATCCCCACTGGCCGCTGACTGGCCGTTCTGGCTGGCCACCCAGTGTCTGCTAGTGTGTGCCTAGCCCTGGGGGGCCTAGGAAAGTATCACCAGGCGTTGGTGTTCTGTTGGGCAGACAAGACAGAGATAGGAGGCATGAGACTTCTTTCCGACATTCCTAAGCACCCACTATGTCCTAGCGCTCTGCTAGGGCTGGCGACGTGGACATAAGTCGTGCCAGTCCCACTTTGGGGGAGCCCATGAGCTGATCCACAGCCTTACCCATCGGTCCCTGGACAAACGCAGCAGCTGCCGAGGTCCCCCTGCCCCTAGCCTGGCCCCTGCAGTCCAGCCTCCAGTCCCTCTCAACTCTCTATAAAATCTCAGTATTCACTGACGGCCAGAATCCTGGCTCCTCCACCACTCCCATCATCCCATACCCTCAGGCTGCATCAAATCAAGCTACCCTAATTCCCCAAACATGCTGAGTTCAACTCCCTCTGCCCATGCTGGTCCATCTCTCCTTCACTGGCTGCCACCTGTCCATCCTCTTTATTCCCTGACCCCTTCCTCCACCTGACCCACCCCCCCACCTGTCTCTGTGTTTCCTGCTGCTACTGTCCCCACTGCAGCATGTATCACACCATATTGTAACCATCTATGTATGAAGATGTCCTAGGAGAGAAGGCTGATGGCTCACATGTCTCGGGAGCCCCAAGCCCAGGGCCTAGGACAGAGTGGAACTGGGGTGTGTGCAGATTGGAGGGAGTTAGGACAGTGAGCCAAGCAGTGATCCAGAGATGTAAATAGCTGTGCAGACTCACTTCCCTGACACCCAGAGCACACTGGGCTTGACCCTAATCCTGGGTTTCAAGATGGCCCATCTGCAATGGGCAGAGCCCAGGCCTGGGAAGTAAGAGGCTCAAGGTCTGGACCCAGCTGAGTACTAGCTTACTGTGTGACCCTGAGCAGTCCCTGCCCCTCTCTGGGACTCAGTTTCCCTATCAGCACAGGGGGGCTGTAGACTAGATGTGCTTTGCATCCCCAGAACATGTTCTAGACTGCCAAGCTGATGCCCCCCTCCTCGAATCCATGGTGTCTTGATAATGTTTAGTAAAAAGCTCTAATTTTAGCTTTTGTTGATTCCCATGGTATAAATACTCCCACCGCAGCTGGTTGCAAGCCACTAACCTGGCACCACTGAGCCTGGAATTGGGAAGACACATACACAGTTGGCTTTCTCAAGCTGGAATATGGGCGTTCTTGGTTCAAGCCTGCCCCAGGCATTCATTGCTTCTGGTTTCCACCCTGTGGCTTCGCAATGCTGAGCCAGACAGAGCATCGGTGTCTCCCACTGGGGAGGCGAAGCTAGGGAGAAAGTCCTAGGATCAGAGATGAGGAGCCCTTCAGCATTATTTCTGGGGTTTGGGGAAGGCAGCCCCCTCCCAGTGCCTCTTATGCACTCCATGCCCTAAGCCCCATCCTTCCCTGGGAGTAAAAGCCCAGAGCCTGACAGTCATCAGTAGGTATAAAGGGCTCTAGGGAGGCCTAATGGAAGACAAGGAGATCACAGGCAGCCACTAAGACCCAGGGGAGTGGGCTGGGCTTCTCTTCCTGGAAAAAGGGGGTGATCCCAGTAAAGCTCTTGACAGGGAGCCTGGCACCTCAGGTGCGCTCCCCAGTCCACAGCGTTATCATCATCACCATGGTGAGAAGGCTGTGCTGTTATCATCCTTCCACAAGGGGGCAACCCCGCACACAGCACTTCCTACCCGCCCTCACGGCACCGGAGCAGTTTTGTATGCTTACAGCCCATGGTGTAAGAACTGGTGTTATCCCAGTTTACAGTTGAGGAAATAGAGGTTCAGAGAGGTCCAGGTCGCGCAGGGACTGGAGAGCTCGTCCTTCCACCGTATGATCCTCCGTCCCGGGCTGGTAAAGGGCACTGACGTGTATACGAGTGCTCCCATCCCCAGCCCCGCAGGCATCGCCTCATCCCTGCCCACCAGGCTCCTGCAGTCCCCCTCACCACCTTTCAGACCCAGATCCCCTCCCCCTTCCACCGAGCCTTTCCCATGCCAGTCCCTGCCCTCCAGCTCCTCCTCAGAGCCCCTCCCCACCCTTAGGCTCTTCCAGCCCTAAAGGCGGAACTGTTCCTCCTGCCTCTGCATCCCCAGCTGAACCATGGGGTGCTGGGACTGGCATCTGCCCCCGATTTTATTTATGCCGCCCTCCCTGCCCCGCGTTGCGGTACGGGGTGCAGGAGGACTCGAGAAGGCAGAGATGATGAAGTGACGAATAAATGCTGGCGAGCTCATAAACTGACCACCAGGAGGCGCTCTCACTCCTCGTTGACAAGACAAAGCTATTGACTCACCCAGAATGTTCAGCCCCATTGAGAAGTGAGGCTCAGAGATGGAAAGGCCCTGCCTTAGGTCACAAAACAGGGTCAGCTGCAGGTGCCCTGACTTCCAGCCTCATGACCGCTCCTGCAATCCTCTCTCTACAGAGAGGGGCCTGGGGCCCAGAGAGGAAAAGGACTTAAGCAGGGTCAGCTACAGGTGCTCTGACTTCCAGCCTCACGACCGTTCCTGCAATCCTCTCTCTATTAGAGGGGCCTGGGGCCCAGAGAGGAAAAGGACTTATCCAAGGCCATTCAGTCTTTACCTCTGCCCAAGCTCCCACTGTTGGGGTGCAGGTGAGACAGAATGTCCCCTTGGCCCGCCAGTGACGCCACCCCCTGCATCTCACCCCGCAGGACTTCATCTGCGTGTCGTACCTGGAGCCCGAGCAGCAGTCACGGACGCTGGCGTCACGGGCAGACACCCTGGCGGAGGCGCTGTGCGCACAGTGCGCGGACAAGTTCGAGGTGGCGCGGCCCCAGGACCACCGGCTCTTCGTGCTGGTGGACGGGCGACGCTTCCAGCTGGCGGACGAGGCGCTGCCGCACCGCATCAAGAACTATCTGCTGCGGAGTGAGCCCAAGCGCGACTTCCATTTCGTGTACCGGCCCCAGAACAGCGGCGGGGACAGCGGGGACCCGCCCTGCCTCGTGGTGCGGGAACCCAACTTCCTGTGAAGCCAGGGCCACTGCAGCCCCTCAACGGCAGTGTTTACCGAGACTGGCTGGGGAAGAAGCAGGCGGACTGGGCTCACACTTGCACACCCTCACACTCACACTCAGCTGCACCCCTCATACATGCAGGAGCCCCACATCTGACCACACACACTCCCAGCATGGACGCCCCCACGTCACACATGCTCGCAACCCACTGAGCATGCCTAGACCAACATGACAGGACCGTTGTGAACATGACGCAAAGCAGTGGCCCAGCATGCTTCCTGAAGGAGGGGCGGCACCGAGAGGCCAAGTTATTTGTTAGCCAGAAAGGGAAACTGAGGCTCAGAGAAGGAACGTACTCACCAGCCATTTGCAGCAAAAGAGCCCAATCCTGTCTAGGGCCATGCCGCCCTGAACACGCTGGTTTTCTAATCTCGGAAGCTAAGCAGGGTCTGGCTGGTTAGTACTTGGTTAGGAGACCATCTAGGAAGACCAGGTGCTGAAGGTATAAAAAAAAAAAAGCACAATTCTGGCGCCTATTCACACACAGCCCCTCAGATCGGTCCCTCTGTGTTTCCCAGCACATGCCCAGGAAGAACTTAGCTTCCCCAGACCTGTCCTCAGGAGGAGTGACCTGGCCACAGCCTACTCCCTACTCACCCCTCCTCCCCTGCGCCCCCAACATGGAGCTGTGACATTTTAGGTGCACCTAGAATCTCAGGAACATCTCTCAGGGTGTGTGTTGGAGATGGGCCCACCCCCCACCCCCCCGAATCCGGGCACTGGAGCCTGCCCTCAGATACCAGCATCCACAGTCCCCCCTCCGCCACTCCGGAACCCTTCCAGAAGCAGCCCGACGTAGGATGAGACTGCCACATGATGAAGCCAGCTCCACAGCTATATGGACGAGCCCAGGCTTGGCTACACGGGACACTGACAGGGCCCTTTCCCTGGTGGACACACCCCAGGGCCATGGCAATTGTGGCAAGAGGCGCTGTGTGGAGAGAGTTTAATAAAAGCCCTTTTGAAAATGGCATCTCCTTTTCTCAAGAGGCCGAAGCTCTGCTCAGCCAGCCAGGACCCCATTAACAGCCTAAACCCCTTCCCAGGTGAGGTTCAGAAGTCGCCCTCCTTTGCACTGAGGGCCCTGTCTTTTGGCAGAGTTTGCAGTGTACCTCCTGCCCTTCTCAACGCCCAGGGCCCTGGCCCCTGTCTGTCCCTCAGCCTAGCCATCTCCCGTGTCCTCGCCATCCTTGGTTCCCATCATATCCACCTCTGGATTATTTCCAGAACAGTCTCTCACCTTCCTGCCTCTGCTACCTATCCCAAAACTACCACCCCCTGTATTCTTTGCCTGGTCAAACATGTATGCATCCTTCCAAACCCATCTCCTCCAGGAAGGCTTCTCTGACTTCCTGGGCTGGCCAGCTAGTCCTTGTCCACATTCCCACAGCCCCCTGGGCTCATCCCTCTCCCAAGAAATCCCACTGAATTGTGGTTGTCTCTGATACTTCTGCCTCCTCCACCAGATTTGGACCATTCACGTCTGTGTCCTCAGCATTGATTATAAATGTGTGTTTGCTGGATACCTGCCAATGTCAACACTCTTCCAAGCCTGGATGGCAGTGAGCAGAGTGCCCAGGGGAGGTCGGCTAGACTACCGGCATTAAACTTCTGGGCATCATCGACCACTCAGGCAGTCGACAGACGCCTGTCAGACTCTGGCTCCAGGCCAGCCTTCTATGAGATGAGGAGTGTGTTCCAGATACAGTGAGCCCTGGAGGACTTTTCAGACTGGGGGTGGGGAGACTCGGGGTGGGGGAGGTAGGCAGTGTAACAGACATGAGAAAATGAGCAAATACCCAGAAGCTGAGGGCAGCCAACCATGATCCCAGGTTGTCCTCCCTGCCTTCCCCCTCCATCCCCCATGAAGACTCTGTCCCTTTCCTGAGCATCCAGGGCTCCCTGAAGCCCTGAGCCCAGCTGGCCACACAGCCATGTGCCCCAAGCTGTAAGGCAAGGTGCCCACTGCCTCCCACAAGGCCTGAGACTAGAGGGGAAAGTCAAAAGGAGATCTAGTTACCCAAGTACCGTCTTGCCCAGGTGGGACCCAAGCGTGGGGTGAGGTGGGATTCAGAGGGTGGATTGGGCACCAAGCCTGGAAGGGGGCAGAGTCAGCCACTGAGTTTGGGCCATTGTCAAAACACCACATGTGCGTGTGTCGTGTGTATGTGAGTGTGTGTACCAGGCCCACCATCCTGAAGCCAATTCTGAGGCCCACCCATCAGGAGAGACCAGAAAACAAGAGAGCTGGGGCCACCTGAAGCTCCTGTCATCTGGGTGCCTCTGCCCCAGGGAGGGGTGGTTGACAGGACGACCTCAGGTGTCAGGGCATGATGTAGGGCCACGAGACAGGGCATCACGCACGCTGAGCCGTCCACAGTGCCTGGCGCTATGAGCAAGCCCCCTGCATGATTTTATTTAACCTGTACAGCAGCCCCTTGAAGGAGGCATCTATGGATGAAATGGGAGAAAGAGGGTGTGCCAGTCTGTTTGGACCACGACAAAAAGCCACAGACTGGGGACTTCAACAAAAGGAATGGATTTTCTCACCGTTCTGGAGGCTGAAAGTCTGAGACGAAGGTGTCGGCAGGGTTGCTTTGTCCTCAGCTCACAAATGGCCGCCCCTCGCTGTGTCCTCACAGGGCCTCTTCTCTGTGCACGAGCAGCTCTGGTGTTTCTCCCTCTTCTTATAAGGACATCAATCCTATTGAATTAGGGCCCACCCTTCCGACCTCATGTCAATTAATCACCTCTTTAAAGGCCCCGTCTCCAAATACAGTCACATTTTGACGTACTGAGGGTTAGAGCTTCAACATATGAACTTCGGGGGACACAATTCAGCCCATATCAGGGAGTGACTGACTCACCCAAGGTCATGGAGCTGCTCAGAAGCCAAAGTGAAGTTTGAACTCAGGCCAAGTGACCCCCAAATCTAGGGCTCTTTTCCTTGCCCCCCACACAGCAACCTCAGCGACCTGTTTGTAGAAAAGCAAAGTCAGATGAGCCTTGCCTGTCGGGCCCCAGCCCTGGGTGGACTTTGCGGAGGCAGCAGCCATGGCCGAGCATCACAGAGCTGAAGTGCCCAAGAGACCCCAGATGCTGCTGAGCAGGCCTGGCTTCTCCACAGGCCCACGCAAGGGGTCAGGAGTCCAGAGCTCTGTGTGTGTGTGTGTGTGTGTGTGTATGAGCGCGCGTGCTCATGCTTAGCACATATGCAAATATATGTGTGTGTCCAAGGGTGACAGGCTGTCCATATGACAAGGACTTATCTGTGTCCCCTCCCTGGGGACAAGGACCACAGGCTGTCCATATGACAAGGACATAGCTGTGTCCCCTCCCTGGGGACACAGATAAGTCCATAGGACAAGGACTTATCTGTGTTCCCTCCCTGAGGACACAGATAAGTCCATAGGACAAGGACTTATCTGTGTCCCCTCCCTGGCATTTGCCTCCCCCTCCCACCTTGGCTCCTCCTTCCCTCTGCTTGTACCTGGCCTACAGCTTGAGTCTGGGGCTGGGGCTAGGGCCAGCAGTGCTGAGAGAAGACACCCAGCAAGTCTGCAGAGAAATGGGCATGCCCTCACCTCTCCGTGCTGCTCCTCCATCCCCATGCCTGGTCGTGTCCCATGCCTGGCCGTGTCCCATGCCTGGCCGTGTCCCATGCTTGGCCTTGTCCCAAGCCTAGCTGTGTCCCCTGCCTGGCTGTGACAGCTGGGTGTGAAGTCCTGCCCATCAGGAAAAGTCTCTGGCCCTGAAGGTGCCTGGCGCATGATGGCCTCACAACACCTTAATGTGGTGTACCCGGTTCGTCCCAGTTATGAGCAAGTTTCTGCTGGGAGTACGGGGGACCGGCCTGCAGATGAGCTGGGCAAAGAATAGTAGTGGCCCTGAGGGAGAGCAGAGACGGCAAGAGGAGGGGAAGGTCCCCGTGTGAAGGTGGACATCCTTTATTCTCCCGTCCCAGTCACGGACAAGCCTGCCGTGCCCACTCGGTGGCCTGAGGCCATGTCTGGAAGGCCTGACACACATTTGCAGACGTGGCCACTATGTATGTTCTCAGTTGGCCAGAATCCTGGACTGGAACTGCCTCCTGCTCCATGGTGTCCTCTGAGGTGGCGAAAGTGGGGAACAGCTGTGGCAGAAACCAGGCCTGTCCTTCTCAGGAAAGTCACGCAGACCACGGCGTTGGGAAGGAAAGTGCTGACTCACGGCGGTGGCTTTCCCTCTTCCCCAGATGTCAACACTATTTGCTAGGAAACGCTGATTTCCGAGAAAGGCTCTCCAGGAATCATCTCTCTGCAGCCCACGCAGCCCAGAGCCAAAAAGGAAACTCCGAAATCTGCTTGGCTTCAAAGTCAGGAGACCTGCTCAGTGGGAGGGTGGAAAGAGCCTCCCCTCGCAGCCTGAGACCTGGACTCCAGGCCCGCTGCGAGCACCTCGCATAACGTCTCTGAGCCACCCATTCCCCGTTCTTAAAATGACAGTGACTCTGCCCCGATTCCTCGGGCCCATGCACGGATCATACAAGCTCCTGGGCGGGGGCGGGCAGGGGAAGCCCCGGATCTTTTTGAAAAGGTAAATAAACTCGGGGTTAGCACCTACGGGCAAGGAAGTTGTTCACTGCCGCACGGCCAAGAGGATGAGTGGGACCAAATCCCAGTCTGGGCGCCACTTGGCAAGGCCTACAGCCCGGCACGGGACCGTGTCCACCCGAAAGAAGGGACGCCTTTTCCACATCTCTGCGAAGGCGCTAGATGGTCTACAGGGAGCACAGGTGAACTCACATGCAGGGGGTGCTGAGCCAGGTGCGTATTCTCAGTTTAATGGGACCCGTGTGATAACAGCAGCAGGCGTGGGATGCTAGGGGGGCCTGAGGGAGTGAAAGATATGGAACCCGCCTGGAGGAACAAAGAGGGCTTTCTGCAGACAGGGGTGCCGAGCCAGGACTTGAAGGATGAGGAGTTAGCCAAGGGCAGGAGGAACAAGAAGAATCTCCGCAAGGCTAGGACACGGCGCTCCATGGGTCTCTCGTATTTCTCCATGTCTGGTGAAGAGTGGTTGATACTCTTAGAAAGACAGCTGGCTTTTGTTCCAGCTGTCTGTTTAAGAGTATTTGAATAGCCTTGGAAGATATCGTTTCTCCTTCCTGGGAAGAGGGCAGATTGTTTTGTTTGTTTGTTTGTTTTCCTGACCAGAATAATAAAATAATGTCTCATCTTGGAAGACAGTGTCTCACTACCAGGGTGAACACTGGGCAGGTTTGCTAGCAGCCTTCTTTAAAAAGGGCAGGAGTTTTCTAAACTTGAGGCTTCTCGGCCTGGCCCAGATTCACTGTGCGCTCGGCATCCACCTGGGCCCACCCCCACATCACCCTGAGGGCACTTGGCGGGCAGGGAGAGTCCAGGCAAACATGAAGCTCATGCGGCCTGCGTGCTAGGAGTAATACAGTTCTTCTTCACCGTCCCGGGAGTCTCAGACCTCGGCCAATACCTATGACACTGTGGCAAGTGACCTCGTCAGCTTGCAAGTGGGGTAAAATCTTAGACTCCTGACAGTTCTTGACGAGGAAGATGGAAGAAAGTGAAAAATCACAGAAAAATGAAATCGAAGTTGCTGTCTGCAGAGTAACCGGTCATTTCAAGATGGCTTGAACGTGAAGCCTAAGGCAAGGACTAGCGGGAGATGAGGCCGAAGGGGCCGGCCAGGCCAGGGCCTGAGTGGTCCTGGTTGGCAGCAGAAGGAGCTGGAAGTTCTCCACCTACGTGGAACAGAATTGGAGGCAGAGGGGATCTACTGAAGCCTGCCGTGGACATCTAGGGGAGAGGAGGTGAGGTCTGAAATGGAGAAGGGGAACAGGGACGGGAGGAAGAGTTAAACTAGAGAAGGGCTGGGGAAGGAAAACCGGCAGAATGTGGTCCAGGGTGTGGTCGGAGGGTGTGAAGCCGAGGAAGGATCCTGGAAGGGCTACGGGATTCCGGCTGGGACGTGGTGGTGGAGGGCTGTGCCACCAGCTGAGACGGAGGGGAACACAGGCTTGAGACGGGCCAGACTGCATCAGCTTTGGGCGTGGGGGTGTGAGGTGCATGCAGGACACCAAGTGGTGGTGGAGGCACAGATGTGGGGGTTATCGCCCCTGCTGCCAGGCTGACTCAGGCAGAGACTCAGTCAGGGTCAAGTGATCTGAAAGCATGGGGCCTGAGGACAGGGGGCGGGGAGAACGGGGGTTCTGCCTTTGAGAAGCATCCAGTCTGCACTCCCGGTCCTCCTGGCTCGCTTGCTGACCATCTCCCCTGAAAGGCGGCGGCCCCCTCAACTGACCTAATTACATCTCATAAGTGAAGTGAGTGACCAATTAAAACATACGAAAAAAAAGACGAGTCCCCAAAACAGCTCAAAGATACAATCTACTATTTCTAAAGGAGCTTGGAAACATGAAGAAAATGATACAAGATGTGAAAGAACAACCTGAATCAGAATTAGAAAGAAAGAAAAAAAAAAACTCGGAAATGAGGTAACAGAACTTAGGAAAATATTAGAAAGAAAAGAAGTAATCATTTAAGAAATGAAGACTAAGCTAGGAGGAACAGAAGACCAAAGAAACACAACCGAAAATGCATTAATAGGACAAGAATATGAAAAAAAGGAAAGAAAAAACTTAGCAGAAAAGAAACGAAGCATACCAAACCATGATCCATGAAAGTAACATTGATAAGTCAGACTTTACGAAAGTTTAAAACTTCCATTCTACAAATAAAAATGAGAAGATAAGCCACGGACTGGGAGAACATATTTGCGAAACATGTATCTGATAAAGGACTTGTATCCCAAATGTACAAAGAACTCTTAAAACTCAACAGTAAGAAAACAAATGACCCAATTTAAAAATGGGGAAAAAATTCAGACAGACACCTCAGCAAAGAAGATGTACAAATAAGCACATGAAAAGATGCTCGTGATTTTCCGTTAGGAATAATAAATGAAAACAACAAAGTATCATTTACACACCTGTTAGAATGGCTAACATCCAAAAAACTGACAAATGCTGGTGAGAAGGCAGAGCAAGAACTCTCGTTCACTGCTAGTGTAAATGCGAAATAGTACAGTCACTTTGAAAAACAGTTTGGCCGTTTCTTACAAAGCTAAACCATATAATCTTTACCATACGATCCAGTAATCACTCTTCTAGGTATCCACACAACCAATCTGAAGATATATGTCCGCACAAAGACCTACATATGACTGTTTATAGCAGCTTTATTCGTAATCACCAAAACCTGGAAGCAGCCAAGAGGTCCTTCATAACAAATTATGGTACATCCATATAATGGAATTCAGCGGTAAAAAGAAACGAGCTATCAAACCACAAAAATACATGAATGGACCTTAAATGGACCTTAAATGCATGTTGCTAAGCAAAAGAAGCCACTCTGAACAGATTACATGTTATACGATTCAAATTATATGACATTCTGGAAAAGACAAAAATGTGGAGACAGTAAAATGATCAATGATTGCCAAGGGGAAGGGGGAGATGGGAGGGGCGAACCGGTGAAATGGGATTTTTAGGGCAGTGAAACTATTCTGTATGAAAGTATAATGGTAGATACGTGACATTCTGCATTTGCCAAAACCGTAGACATTCACAGCTTCGGAAACGAGAGGCATCTGTAAAAACAAAGGCAGAGGGAACTGCATATGACTGTGTCTAGTTGGTTCCCCACGGGGAAGAATTCTGATACTGCTCTGCAAGTCACTACCAATTTCCTAAATGGGTAGTGGTTGGTGGGAGGCACACTTCTCCCTGTTAGAGCGGGGTTTATAAATAAGAAAGAGGAGGAGGCCAGAATGATCCACGTGGTTAAGAGTTGGAGACATCAGTGTGAACTTATGTTTAGCTTAATATAGATACAAATGGTCACATCGAGAAATGTGTGTAGATATGTATATACACTTGGGTTAGTTCGCACACATATACTTACTTGCTCTCCCAGCTGAGAGGGTCTGGAAGAAGCAACCAGCACATCTAAATGCCCAGCTCTGGGTTTCTAATACAATTGTCTAGTAAAAGCAGCCAGGATTCCTTGGAGAAATGGCTGATGCTAGGGCTGGGGCAGGAAATATCCAAGATAAGCCTGGAGCATCGTGTGATGACAGAAAGTAAGAAAGTGCTGGGAAAAAAACCAAACTTATATTAATGAGGAATATGTCAAATGGACACAGGAGTCAAGTAAAAAAAGAAGCTCCTAATGGCTTCTTTATGTAATAATTTGGGCAACAAAATAAAGTACGGGATTATAACCCAAAGTATAAAATAAATATTCCTCGGTCCATACAGATATAAATGATTAAATAGATTAATAAGCAAAAGAGAAGAGACGAATTACACACACAAAAGAATTCCAAATAGTTTATGTGGACACTCCTCTCTCAAACCCCACTCCTGAGATGTGGGCTGTGCATGGTGAGTTCCTTCCAAAGAGTGTGGAAAAGGGAGAGAAAGAGTCCTTTACAGTGGAGAAACCTGACAAACACCACCTCAGCCAGGCGATCAAGGTCAACATGGCCACCGAGAAGTCATTCTGATAGTATCTACCTTTGGCGTATGATGAAAATGGCACTTCATTTCTGTGATCTTTATAACAAAACCCATAACCCCAGTCTAATCATGAGAAGAACATCAGACAAATCCCAATGAAGGGACATTCTACAAAATACCAGAGTAGTATGCCTCAAAACTGTCAAGGCCAACAAACTAAGGAAACTCTGAGAAATTGTCACAACCAAGAGGAGCCTAAGGCGACTATGACAAGTAAATGTGACATGGGGTCCTGGGACAGAAAAGGGACAGTAGGTTAACACTAAGGAAAGCCAAATGAAGGGCGGACTTTAGTTAATGATAACGTGGCAATATTTTTTCATGAATTATAACAAATGTACCACACAAATGTAAGATGTTAATAATAAAAGAAACTAAGTGTGGGACATATGAGAACGCTCCGTACTAATTTCCTGATATTTCTGGAAATCGGAAACTGTTGTAAAAAATAAAGTCTATTAAACAAAGAAATGAAGGGATAAAAAGGATTTGAGTGATGGATAATAAAGAGAGGAAAGGCAATAGAATATACAGACCACATGTGTGGACATAGGTTCCCTCGAGAGGAAAATCACAGCAAGAGAACACGCAAATGCAGGATTCTAATGTAAGAAAACCTTTCTGGTATTAAAAATATTTTTTTGAAATAATTATGTATGTTCAAGAGCATGCTTTGTACCTCAGAATACAAACCCAGAATGACCAACACCAAAATGCATTCTAGTAAAATTACTAGACATTTAAGGAAAGCATGAACCAAGTATTTTACACCCAGCAAAATTGCCATTTCACATACGAAGGGCACAGGAAAACTGATATCAACATGCGAGGACTCAGGAAGGATTGGTCTCATGAGCTCTTCCTGAGGAATCTTCTAGAGGACACGCTTCAGAACTCCTCAATGACTAGAGACACATCAACAAAAGCACTAGCGATATTAAATATATAGTGACTGATACAACTAAATCTAAATGAGGGTTGAAAAAAAGAGAGAGTATAGTATGCCATGGCTATGTGATCTAACAGTGTAGATATAGTTCGACCATTTAAAAAATGGAGAATGGGGATGGCATCTACAAAGAAAAATTTTCAGTAATTATAATCGTTAAAGACAGTATCAGTAGTATTAGAGATACTTTAATTGTTTCATCCCGTGTCCTTGAGAACCAGCATTCTTGGTGTGGAAGAAAAGAGACATAGTAGATAGAAGAGGTTAACTAAAAATTTGGTAATCTAGAATTTGAATTGGACATACCAATATGAACCGATGAGGTATTTTACCACATGAATATATAATTTATATACACGCGTATATATGTATATAATATTTCGCCTGCCTCTATTCACTGAAAAGGTCAACTAAAAATTCGCTAATCCAGAACTTGAATTGGACATAACAATATGAACTGATGAGGTATTTTATCACATGTATATATAATTTACATACATGCGTATATATATATATAATATTTCGCCTGCCTCTATTCACTGAAAAGACCTAGAAACAATATCAAAGCAGTAGCAATGAGCACTTCCAGCACTCAGATTGTTGTCTTGAAATACCACTTCTCATACAAAGAAACCAGGATTTCTTGGAGAAATAGCTGGTCCCAGCTTTGGGACAGGAAATGTATAAGATGAGAGTGGAATACTTTGATATACCAGATAGGAAGGAAGCTATTGAAGTTTACTAGGGTCATGTCAAAGGGGCATCAAAGTCAACCCAGAAGACTCCATCAGCCAAAAAGGGCACTTTGAGCTTCAATAAAGAAGTGCAATGGATCGAAACTCATTCGATACGTTTAAAGCCATGAGTTCAAAATGATATTTAGGAAGCTGACTGGGTCACCTTTTGAGGAAGGAAAAAAAAACAATTCCAAAAACAAGGTAAATAAGAGGACAGAATTGAGAATTTTTCCTGCCTTTCCTCCATGAGCTACGCCAATGAGTACAGCAAGTAAGGGGAAGTGATTCCTTGTAAAGTGTTCCAGCTAATAAATGGAAACAAATCGATGGAACTAGAATTTCACCAGTTTGCAACTTCCCAGTGAATTAATGGGTCTGGGCATTGAGCATCAACAACTGCTAACATCAAAAAAGGAACAAAACCCAGCCACGGTGTGCCTCCTCATTAAAGAGCATGCCACACTTCTAACCGCACCAGAAAGATCAGACCAAGCTCTGCTCAAGTCTCTGGATCCAGCTGCAGATTTGGAAGAGACATGGGGTCAGAAACACATGCTGAAAGGTACCATGAGGATGCAATCAGCAAAACCCAGACTGACAACTCCACAGATAAACAGCCTGGGTTCTTCGACAGAAACTGGAAGGAAAAGAGATGGGAAGGAAACCTACCAATTAAAGGCTGAAGAGGCAGTATTTTTTTTTTTAAGTAGGCAAGACTAGTGTCTAGGGATGCACTTACGATAAAACCACAAAGAACATAAGGAGAGTGATTACTTTTGGGAGAAGGGATGCTGCAACTCGGATGAAGCACAGGGAGGGGCTTCTGGGGTGGCCGGTGTGATGGTTAATTTTATGTGTCAATTTGGCTGGGCCACAGTGCCCAGGTATTCGGTCAAGCATTATTCTGGGTATTGCTGTGAAGGTGTTTTTTCGATGATATTAACTGAAATCAGTAGACTCTGAGCAGATTACCCTCCACATGGTGGGTGGGCCGCATCCAATCAGTTGAAGGCCTTAAGAGACAAAACTGATCTCCCCAGATCAAGAAGGAAGTCTACCAGCAGACAGCCTTTGGACTTGAACTGCATCTCCTCCCTGGGTCTCCAGCTTGCAATTTTGGACTTAACAAGTCTCCACGATCGCGTGAGCCAATTTCTTAAGATAAATCTCTCTATATATATGTATACACGTCCTGTTGGTTTTCTCTCAAGAACCTTGACTAACACAGGTGTAAAGTTCTCTTTTTTGACCTGAGTGGTAGTCACAAAGGTGTTCACCTTATAATTCATTAAGCAATACACTTGTTTGGTATGGTTTTTAATACATTTTATTTTATAATAAAAAGCTAAAAAATAAACTATAATTTGTATACAGGTATGTAAGCATGTAGAAAGGGGATGCTAATGATGAATACCAAACTGACATGTGCAATGTCTAAGGAAGAAAGAAACGGCCACATTTTGCCTGGAATGTTTCTGTGTTATGTGTCTCTCGTGCCGGAAAAGCGTGTTTGTACGCTTTGGATATAATTAGAAAAAAAATTCTGGTCCTAGTTGTGACATACATATAAAGATCACCCTTATTAGAAATCTAATAGAAAATGGCTTAAGAGCCCATTTCTCTGGGGAGGGGGGCGGTGTTGAACCCTAGGAAGAGAAAAAAATCAAAGCATTGTGACTTATGAAATTGTCATTTATGTAAGAAATGAAACAGCTGCTATTATCATTTAGAACCATGAATATTCATGTTTCTATACTTGTTAAATAGGTAAATAGACTTTTATCCTACAGGGAGGACAAATAAAGAGAAGCAGGATCAAGAAGGTAGTTAACAGTTCTAGAAAAAACAGCTTTTACCATTTGTATTTTGAGGCCTTTTAAGATACTCTCTCTTTAAAAATTCTAGTTTTCAGTATTTGCATTTCTTTATCAGCCAGCCCTGGGGGTTGCCCATTGTTGAGCATTAGTGATAAAACATGAAGTAACTTTACTGTACTTGTTACTTAAAACCTAGAACACTAAAAATCTGTAGGACAAAACAATTTAACCTAAAGTCATACCAGGACAACCTTTCTGAGAAAGAAAATCTGTTCATGCTGCTAAAAAGAAATCAGCGTATTAGAAACACGCGTGTCGCCCTTGAATTTGTCACAGACATAACCCAATTTGCCAGTATCTCACCATTTATCCCATTCAACTTCAGACTTCAAAGGCATCAATTGTCGTTAAATCAGATTTCACTACTGAAGACCGGTCTAAGTGTTGCATTTAGTGTCACTTTTTCTCTTCACTGTCTCTCTAGCTATCTAAACAGTCGTCTAGCTATGTAGCTTTTTAAAACACAGCTTTCTTGAAATATAATGAGCAAGCCACGTAATTACATTTATGTGTACAATTCGATGGTTTTTATATATTCAGATTTGTACAATCACCACCACAATCAATTTTAGAACACTTTCATCACCTCGAAAGGCATCCTCATATCCATTAGCAGTCACTATCTCCCCATTCCCTTTTAACGCTCACCTACTTCGTTTTTATAGATTTGCTTATTCGGGACACTAGATATCAATGGAATCACGTGCAGTCTTTTGTGATGGGCTTCTCTCACATGGTTAATGTTGCAGCATGTATCAGTGCTCCATTCCTGTGTACTGCTGCATGATATTCCATTGCATGGACGTGGGTAGCGTTACTCTTACGTGCCTTTAGCAAACCCATCCTCAGTACCTCCCCACCAAGGGAAACAAAGGCAAATAAGGCAGCCCTTTGCCCTCCAGGAGCTGAGATGACCCTCTCCTCCCACCATGGTGTAAGAGATGTAAAGAAAATGCAGACAGACAGGAGAGAGGAGGAAGTTAAGGAAGTTCAAGTGATGCAGGACAGGGCGCATTTCCACAAGTGACGGGAGACCAAGCCTGCACCGAGAGAAGAGGGTCCTTTGGTGGAGAGTGTAGAAAGAATTCAACACACGCGCCAAAGTTAGAGTCAAAAGGAAAGTTTATTAGAAAAGGGGGAACACTCCAGAGACAGAGAGCATGGTCTCTCAGAGGCAGAGTGAGAGGGACCAAGAGAGATGTGGAGAGACAGCGAGTTAGGGAGCTGAGTGTTTAGGGAACCGTTTATGCATCATTTTTTAGAATCTGGGAGTTATAGTGTAAAAGACTTTGATATGGACATACAGTGCGGAAGGGGAATAGTATGTAGCGTGAAAAGCTAAGATTACGTAGAGTGAAGAGCATGCTGGCATTTCCCAGCCCTTAATCCTTCGGTTTCCCAGGGTTTTAGCCATAGGGAATGACCCTTGGTTCCTGTTTCCCCTTCACAGGTGTGGGGAATGGGTTGTTAGTAATCCAGCAGAAGTCTGTGTTCTTCAGGTGTCTTTGCTCTGAGCATCCTCCCGGCGGGCTGATCGGCACATTGCAATCTCTGAATGTGGCTTTATGAATTATTTTAATTCTCTTGCCTCCTCCCTATATTACAAGGAAGGAACGGCACTTTCAGACAGACTTGTCAGATGGAGGGAAAGGCACCCTGGGGCCAGAGGAAGAGCAGGAAGTAACGGCGCAGGAGGCTGAAAAGTCCAAGGAGAGCGGCGGCCGGCACAGCTGCTGGAAGGGAAGAGGGGGAGGGGCCAGGAGACTA
>NW_006494609.1:15962007-15969988 GCF_000325575.1 Pteropus alecto
TACACGACGAAATCAGGGGCCCGACATTCAGACTCTGATTCAGTTACGATCTTTATTTTTTAAGACTTAACCTTATTGTTGAATAAAATACAAAAGCAATCAAAAATTATATTATTTTCTAAAAATAGCTTTCCATTTGGGGCTTATGTCGTCCCCTTTCAATAAAATCATTCCGAAGACTTAAGAGGTTCCAGCTTCAAATTGCTCACAGCAGAGATTCTTTCACTGGTAACAGAAGCCCCCCCATGACATTCTTCTTCCTTAAAACAAATGGGCAAAAATACCCTCTTAAGAATCAAACAGACCTTTCCCAACACAGAGCCTGACCCAGGCACATCTGTAGTTTTTCAGAGCATCACGCAGGACCCGCAGGAGACCGGGGAAGGAGGGCAAGGTGAGCAAGCCCAGCGGCGGGCCTGGAGCGTGAGCCCAGGAGGGCCCGGAGCTGCTGGGCTTGGTTTCCGTTTCGCTGCCCCCTCTTCAGTCTCTGATTAGCACACATTCTTAGGGACGTGCTCACACTTGGAAAAGCATCAAGAAGGCAGCGTTTCAGTAGTAACCGAGGCACACCTGGTCCATGGATGATTTTATTCTGTAAGAAACAGGAACAAGTTGCTGAACCATGTCAACTCGGAAGAAACTAAGACAAAAATACCCCAACATGGAACAGGCAGTCGTTTGTGAAAGACCCACCCCACGATTATCACTGAGAACGCATCTGTTTTGAATTCCTCCACAGTCAGAGGTCGTAGCTAGCAGAAGATTAACTGTCCACCTGCAGAAAAGGTCAGCAGTGTGTGCTGCTTCCTTCTGCTCACAGAATGACACTGACCCTTCAAATGCCATGTACTGATTTACCTGTCAATTGGATAAGGTTTTTCACAAAGGTTGACCAGCACGTACAAATGTCTCAAAGCATACTCGTACTGGAGGAAAACAGAACAAAAGACACAATCAAACATCACCATTTCACCTTACAATCAACTCCTAACTTGGGAATATCCCACTTTTGTGGTTGCAGAGATAAAGCATCTCAACCAGTGGCTCTTGACCTTTCGATAATCCGATAAGATTTATGAGCCGTCTCCCCTCCATCCCGAAAATGCACCTGTGCATGGGAGCCGGCCTCCAAGAGTGCTCTGAGCCCCAGGTTAGGACTCCTGAGAACCCTCATGGCCCTGCCCCCCTACTTTGCACCTCCCTTGGCCGTGAGGCTTTTGGTTCTGGGAGGTACCCGCTGATGACGGAGACGGGTGGTAACCGAATGCCAAACACAAATCATAACAGAGAAGACCAAAATAACTGGGGATGTTTATCTTGGGGGGAAAAAAAAAAAATTTCAGGGCAATCTGAGCACTCTGGTGAGGAGGAAGGAAGACTGTGTGTGATTCCAGAGGGCACAAGAGTAACCCCAGGGAATGAGGTATTTATTAAATAAAGTAAGTCCTTGGGTAAAGAGATGGAAAAATAAAATCGAGAGCATCCTAACAACGGAGGGGGCTAAGTGCCCAGGAAGCCACCCATGGAAGCAGCCAAGCACGACACGTATCGCAGCCCACCAGAGCTTTCCACAACGACAGAAGCGTGCTACGAAATCCTCCAGTTCAGTGGCCGCTAGCCACATGTGGCTACTGGACACTTGAAGTGCGGTTAGCACAGACAAAGAACTAAGCTTTAAATTTTACTTCATTTTAATTAACTTAGATTTGATTTAAGTAGCCGCATGAGGCTAGTGAGTACCGTAATGAACACAGCTCTGAAGCAGGAGCTGGCACACTTTTTATGTAAAAATATTCACAGTAGTAAATATTTCATTCTTTGAGGGCTGTATGAACTACTCAATGCTGCTGCAGTATGAAAGCAGCCAGAGACACTGCCACTGAGTAGAGCGTGGGTCTGTTCCAATAACAAGCCTGTTTATAAAAACAGGCTAGCGGGGCACGGGGAGGCGCCGATGGGCTGTGGGCAGGCCTTGGTCTGTGGGCCAGTTTGCTGACGCTTTTCTACAAGGATCCAAGTATCACGCAGGACCGACCAAACAGGAGGCTTTTTAGGCACCTTCTAACCTTGACATTCTCCACCTGCAGAAAATTGGAAATTTCCTCTCCTACATAGGAAAAGCCTGACTTCGACAGTAAATCTTGGGGAAGAGTCAGAACCAACTCTAAAGGGAGAAAAACCTGTATGGCTGCTGTGAGGGGTGGGGTGTGACAGAGACAGAAAAAATGTGAAGAGAATGGCAGCTGAGTCATCCGTGACTGGTAACCTCCCATCCCCCGGGACAACTAGAAGCGTGTCTAGGGCCAGGATTTATGGTCAGTGAAGTTGGCCAACCTTCTTCCTCTCGCCCCTGTCAAAGGCCTTTGAATGAACCTGGATAGAACCTTCCACAAGGTCACGCATCTGATGTGATTTCCAGTGGACAATATTAATTTGGCTTTTGGGTTTAAAACAGCAGGGAAAGGCCACATCGGCCCACGGAAGCTGGGGAGCAGGAGCTGGCAGCCCCCCGGGCCTGGGCTTACCGTGGAGGAGTGCCAGTTGAAGCAGGACGTGCGGAAATGGGTCACGGCTGCCTGGTAGCAGTCGTGGGCGGTGAGTGGGGCTCTCTGCGACAGCAGCCTCCTTGCCTCGTCATCAGACCTCGTGAGCAAGGAGACAATCTTTTGCACTGACTTCTCAATGACATGTCTGGTCTGTGAAGAAAAGCATCTTTTTGAAATGCAGCCTCTCCTGGAACACCGGATGGGTGAGAAGCATCTCTTCACGCAGCACCGCCCCAGGAGATTAAAATGGATGCCGACAGGTGCATCCCGCAGCAGGCAAAAGATGTGCCCGCGAAGTTTCTGTGACAGCAAGAAAACTTCAGAAACACTGTGCCTTTGGGGGATCTCCTGGCACGATGGAAACATTTACATCTAAACCCCTGCAGTGCAGGCATGACCCGCTCTGAGGATGGGGGCACGGGTGGGTGGGGGGGTGGGACCGAAGTAGACAGCTGTCCCATGAATAGTGCTTATGTGTTTGCAGACATCTTTGTCCATTACAGAAACCAGCAAACGGTCACACAGAGAGACACAAAGGGAGACACTGTTTTCCCCACAGATGATGAAAACCAGCATCATATTGAGGGACTTGCTCCTTCATTAACCAAAATTTACGATCAAGTCCTCCGACCATCCCAGCTCGGGTATGTTTCATCCACGTCTGACTGCTGCGAAGTCTCACCGCCCACTGTGTGTCAGACTATTGGTTCTCAGTGTGTGGTGGTCCAGAACCACGGGTGTCCCCCGGACCGCGCAGGACACCATGAGGTCCCCCCTTTCCCAACCATATAAACTGTGAAGCTGAGTTTTCTTCGTTACTTCAGGCAGAACAGAGCCCCACAGAGTGGATGCAGAAGCAGGTAGCAGGACCTCGCTGTCTTCCATAACGCTGGGCAGAAAAGAGATGTAAAGCAAGGCCACTCTTCTCGCCAAAATTGTATTTTAGAAAATGGTTATTTTTCATAAAAAAAAATACGCTAATACAGGACGGGTTTATTACTGTCATTTCTAAATGAGTTATTTTTTAAATCTCAATGTCCATTTTTAATGCAGGAAATCTTGATATAACCCACATAATAAACGAGCTCTTTGGGATGACTAATTTGAAGAGTGTAAAAAGGTCCAAGGTGAAAAGTATGAGGACTGCTGTACCACACTGTGGCACCATCAGAAGAATGTCCTGGTTAACAGAGAACTATAGCATAAGAGACTCTGTCAGGATTACTAGATATATGAACGTGAAACAAATCACACAGATTTTTTTATCTTTCCCAGAAAACTCAGGACATATTCTAGTACATCAATCCCTGTGCTGTGCTGATTAGGGGACAGAGCGAGCTTTGTTAGAGGGACAGTCAACCTCCACCCAGCATCCCAATGAGTGATCTGCGGATGGTTCTAGCAGCACAGCTGTGATTTGTCAAGTAATTCTACAGATTCCAAACAAACTGATGAGCTACTGAAAACGGACTCAGGGATCATAAATGATAACTCAAGCAATTTAAGAATTTTAGGCTATGACTATGATTTCCTAAGGCAGTAGAAATTTTTTGTGGATTGGACTTTTTTTTAACATAATTAGCTAATAATGCACCAAACGGCAAAATAAAAAAATGCCTTCTAATAAACTAAGTATGAAAGAAAAAACTGCCCATATGCCATGGCCTCTTGGCAGAATATAAGAAATTCCTCTGCTCCCTGCTACTAGAGAGGTCAAGGTCAATTTATTAATGACCAAAGATAAGCACTGTTCCATTCACTCACTTCTATTTACAGAGAGCACAAAGGCCACTTTTCTCTCCCACATTCTCCTGTGTGGCAGGCAAAGGGGTGACTCCCGCGTTCCGTCATCTGGCTCCAGCCACAGTGGATAAAGTCAGGAGGCAGAGACTGAGCTCGCAAGGTTGAGACCACCGCTTACCTCCAGATGCTTGTGGATCTCCTCGACAAGACGCCTGGACTCCTGCAGGTCATTGGTGTACATCAGTTTCCTCTTCATGATCATGAGGGGCACCTCGGGGCTTGGAGTGAGGTCAAGGTGCTGGACTGGGGGTAGGGAGATGGGAGAGCTGGCTTTGTGTCTCATACCCTGAAACTGCATCAGCTTCATGGTAGAGATGGACTGAGTGGGGAAGAGAGAGAGAGAGAAAGCCGGTGTGAATGGGAAGAGCAGACACGCCAAATGCACCCTGGGTCCTGGAGGCTCACAGTTCGCTCCACATGCTTTCAGGACCACCGAAGGCCCACATGGCAGTCTGAAAACACGTGCCAGCAGTGGGCGAGGCAACACATTTGAGCACCTGAAATCCACCAGTGACGAACTTCGCAAATGCCTGGCACCCCTCGCAGCGGAACGGCTGCTCCCTCACGTGTGAAAGGCGACTGAAAGCTCCTCCACGGCCGTGTGCACGGTGGACCTGAGTGGCCGCAGCCAGCGGTGACCCTAGGTTGTACTCAGCCACCACACTCATCACCTGTCCCTAATGACCAGCACCAGGAAGGTGCGAAGCATCTGTCCAGGCTAGAGCTGAGCTCTGGGTCCACTGACGGGCAGAGCTAAAGCCACAGAGGTGTCACCTAGGGCCCAAGCTTTCAGCCACCTGCTGCGGCCCTGCCCAGATGGCCTTGATAAATGTGCCCATTTAACCACCTGGGCCCCTTCTGGACCTGGCTGGAGGAGGAAAAGTCTTTAATTTACAGCCAAAGGGTAAAGGTAACATCCTGCCACTTGCAGCGGGGCAGGACCCTGGAGAATCCAAGAGGTGGGCTTCTATGAGGACAAGCCATGGAAGTCGGAGACGCTTTCAACTCTAACTGCTCACTGCGCACCTAGCCTGCATTCAGTGTTTGCAATGCACGACCTCACCAACACTAGGGCTCTGGCCGTGGAGGAAGCGGGGACCCAGAGAGGTTCGGTAGCTTCCCCAGGGTCTCACGACTTCCCGAGTTTGAACCTAGCACGGTCTGATGCCAAAGCCCGAACAGGGTCCCCGGGATGGAGTGGCCACGAGAGGCAGAGCCAACCCTGCCTTGGCCATTTCTCACCCGGATCCCATTTCTCTTCACTGAGAGATAAACATTCCAGGCGAGTCAGCCGGGGACTCAAGGAACTGACCACGCGTGCAAGGCTCCCCTACTCACCTTGTTGCCATACTGCATGACGTGGCTGGTGTTGGTGTGGGACTTTACCAGCTGGTACTGCCTGTGGAGCGTCTCTTTGGTCAAGTCCTCCTGCGAAAATATAAACAGCAAAGTCCTCCGACCATCAGAGGCTGATGGTTAAGCCTCAGCTAAACAGCCAGTGCCCTGAAGGCTCACCACGTCAGAGTCTTCCATCCAGTTGACACTGTACCAGTCCCCCAGGTACGTGGACCTCTTCTCATCATAGTAACAGGCGTAGGATGACTCGTCGGAATTGGCGGCAGTAGTTGCATAAACTATGAGGAATTAAAGACACCTTTTAGTCACATTTTACTCTCTGCTGTGGGTTCCACTAGAAGCTTGGGTCTTCCTTCTTTCCTAGTGCAATCAAAGCGTGCTGCCTGTAGTCAGCCGGGGAGGGCGGGAGACATCACTATAGCCAGCACTGTTCACTTAGTTACAATAATGACATGTGGAAGGAAGAGAAGCCAACTAATAGACACTTTCTGCAGCAATAAGCAAGCACGCATGCTTATTAGGACAGTAAGCCATTTTGGAATAATGCTGCAAGGTTTTAACAGCTCTGGTGACTTAATTTTGGAGAAAGTTAACATTTATTGAAGAAATTGTAAAATCGGCTGAACCTATGCAATAGCTACCATTTACTTTCTAGCCACCATGGGCTCTGAATTGTGCTGGACAGATGTCAGCCCTTAAAATGATAAGCAAACAAACCGGTACCATCTTTATCCCCATTTTACGTGTGGGAATAACTAACTAAGGCTAAGTCACCTGCCCCAGATCAGGGAGCCAATAAGCAACATATCGCAAAGGACCAAGGCTGGTCCAAAGGCTATGATTCTGGACTTCAGGAGCTTTACTAGAACCTGGAAGAGCATGGAGAAGCTCACATACAGATCCCTGATTCTCTGGCCAATAACCCTGGAGGAGTAGAGGAAGCCCAGAGCTGCCCACACCTACCTCCCCACTTCTACACACCAGGCTGCCAAGGGCCCTGCTATGTGGAGCACTTGGTTCTTCATGCTCAGCATGAGCAGCTGCACCTCTGACTGACGCGCTCGCCTAGCCTGGCTCAGAGGCCAGGGCTCCCACCACCTACCATTGATGTTGGTGGGCAGGTGGCTCATCATGGACCCAGACTCACAGGCTTCGATGTAGAACACCATCTGAGAGGCGAACGAGACAGGTGGACTCACACCCGGGCCAGGCAGACCTCTCGCCAGTGCTACTCTGGCTCTGCCCACTCTCCACCCATTCTGGAGTCTTTCACTTTTGCTTTGGGAGACAGCCTGGCTGTAAGAGGCTGTTGCCAGAAGCTACAGAAGCTGTTGTCATACAAACCAGAAGGACTCGAACTTATTCATCGCTAATAGAATAAAATGATCTATTAGCTAGAATAATGCAGAGAAAAGGGAGCCTCGGATGATGCCGAGGAAAATTGTTTCGCTGTCCAGCACACAGGAAGACGTGCCGGCATGCAGGCCACTTCTCCACGTGACCATCACGTACACGCCCGAGCTATGTAGTTTCTATAAAGGGAGCCGCGGGGCGAGTGAGAGCCAAAGCAAAAATAAGATGGTGGTACTTCCTCTCCCAACTGCCCCGAACCGGTGACAGCCCTAGAAATGTTAGTCCTCAAAGTGTGGTCTCTGGACCAGCCGCTTCAGCATCAACTCAGAAAGGCAAATTCTCAGGCTTCTCCCCAGACCCCTGAGTCAAACTCTGAGGGTGGGACCTCCACTCTGTGTGGTGATGAGGTCACCAGTGATTCTGATCTAATGGCTGAAGCCCCAGAATCAGAAAAGGTTAATCTGAGAAACCAGACTGATCAAAAAGACACCCCTTCCAAAAAACACAGCCAATCTCACCCCACCCCCACGGCTACCCCAAATGCTGACGTTACCTTTTGGTACATTTTGTGTTTATGCATGTAATGGATGGTCTGAT
Source organism: Pteropus alecto (assembly GCF_000325575.1). Taxonomy (NCBI): domain Eukaryota; kingdom Metazoa; phylum Chordata; class Mammalia; order Chiroptera; family Pteropodidae; genus Pteropus; species Pteropus alecto. Next base: position 15,969,663 of record NW_006494609.1, read on the forward strand.
TCAGTTCCTTTACGTGAAGCTGAAAGGTAAGAATACTGACATTCAGATCAGGACCTCGAGAGAACCCATTCGCTGGTACCCACTAATAAAGTCCTGATGATGCTTTATAAATTCTTATGTACCGATCCTTGTAAATAATCAGAGTGAACAGCACTATCCCAGAATGTCATCTCAACGGTTTCACTCGCATATTTAAAAAGGGGAGGGCCATGTGCTTCCTTAGTCACCACTGTGTCCAGAGCATTTGGAGACTCAGCGTTCTACTACTGTGTCAAGTGCAATGCTCCCAAGTCCTGAGACAGCCACCAACGCTGGGACATCAAGAG
>NW_006494609.1:15970049-15989631 GCF_000325575.1 Pteropus alecto
TGTGTCCCGCAGGACACTCACGTGCCACACATCCCACCTCGTAGGACATTAGAAACCCACGTCGCAGATTCGACGTCCCCACTGAGGTTTTGTTTTCCATTCTCCTAGTTTGTCTTTATAATTTAAAAACAAAAACAAAAAAACAAAAACCAACTCACGTCATCATTAGGGAAAGCCAGCAGTCCAGTAGCTCCATGATCGGTGAAATAAATGAACACGTGATCCTGGGGGCCGCTGCCAAGACAGAAGGACAGACGAGAGTCAAAGTCAACCGTTTCCTGTTTCTATTTCTCCTTCCGTGTCTCTGAAAAGTTGCCTTTCTCAGAAAACTAAGAAGATGGTTAAGGATTACAGTCTCCCAATCAGGTACGAAGGGGAACACGAGGGGCTGTTCCTTCTGCTCCCGCTGAGTGTGACTGAGTCACAAGGCAGATCCTAGGGCCTCGGAGCTCTGGATTATGGCCAAGGAGGAGGAGAGGCCTTTGCTGGGGAGCTGGTCAGACAGACCAGGTACGATTTGGAGACTGGCGTCCTTGGGTGACAAGGCCTTGTCTCAGCCAGCCACACTCTCCAAGTAGATCTCCCCTAAATGAGGAAGGGAGCCAGGACACACAGCCGAGCAGGGCCTTGCAGCAGCTCCGACTCCCACTCCAGGACCCTCAGCCTGCACAACCCGGGATGCCCACCTGCCCTGCCCACCCTCACCAGGGCTTCCACTCAGAGGGCACAAGGCTGCAGAGATGTGATAACTCACTTGGAACCAGTCTGGTGCATCCCACACGGATGCCCATCTCTGCTCTAACTCACACGAACTTACTTGTCTCCCCTCTAGCTCGAGAGAAACAGCACCATTTGCCAAGTACCTGAGATTCTCTGAAGGTCTGCTATTAAAGACCCTAGCACAGGTAAAAATGCTACATAAAGTGATGCTGAATGAGACATCTCCAACCCACAGCTGGTGAGGCAAGCACTGGGGTTAGTTCTTCCCGAAATGAAGGTTAAGCTCTGCACTTATGAATGTGCCCCTCCCCACTGCGCTGATCAGAGCACAGGGCTGGTGGCCAGCCAGGGCCCTGCAACCTGACCAGCCAGAGGGCTTCTTGCCTGTCTCAATGTGTTCCACGGGTAGTGGAATGTACCAGCACCAGGATCCACGGACACGACAAAAAGCAGTGGCTTTAAGTGATGGGGAACCTTTCATTAAGAACAATGAGGGACCCCTGGATCATAGGGTTAATTCAGTACAGAAATGGGCTGCCAAATGAAGCCTTCAACCCCATGTGGCCTGAATCAAGTCAGGACAGAGCTCCTCAGTCAGCCATGTTTCATGGGTAAACAGCCCAGAAGCCAAGAACGATGCTTGTTTAAATTCTCCATGCTGGGGTGCCAGGTCATACAGAAACATGTGATGGCCATAAAGCACCCATTACCTCTTCAAGACCTTTCCAGATCCTTTGCCTTTCACTGCTTCTTCATCACCTCTCAACACAGCAAGAAAATTTTGTGGGGTGACGTCCTACAAAGAATTGGGAGGTGAAATCAGATACAGCTGTCATTTCAAATCAGAGCATTTGCGGAGCCTGTAGCAGGCCCAGGCCACCAGACCAGAAACCTCCAAGGCTTAACAGCAAGCACTTTAAAACCAAGAAGGACTCAAATCAAGCTCAATGTTTCTGGGGCACGTGCAAGACCTCTTCTCAAATATCACATTGTCCTGGGCTGATGGCAACTCAGAGAGGCTGCCATTCCTTCCTGACCATCACAAAGTCCAGGTACAGAAACCCAAAGATGCTGGTCGGTGGGAACAAGCAGCAGAGAAAGAGTATATCGCCTCAAGGGTACAGCAAAGAGGGGCAAACGTCAGTGCTGGGTCCCTCCCCTCTGCATCCAGCTTCCTGCCTACAAGGCCAAGTCCCAAGGACATCCTATGTCCTTAAAGGTGATTTTGTAAATTGATACCCGATCATTAAAAAAGGCAATACAAAAAAGCAGAAAAGAAAAAAAATCACCCAAAATCCTACCACTTAGATTCCAGACATTTCCTTATATAACTATATAGAAACGATTGTATATTGCATCCATGTCACATGTACGATGTGTTCGATTTAACTGTACTTGAATTTAAAAGAGAAAACTGAAACTGAAAGAATTGCTAACTTCAGATAAAACATTTATCACCAAGAATATTAATTCTTAAAAGAACCCTCTGACTAGTGGTTACCAGAAGAAACGGGGGAGGGAGAGAGGGAAAATAAAAAAATAAAATGTTAAAAAAAAAAAAAGATCCTTCTGATATTAAAGAAAAAGAGACTATGAAAACTAAGAGGCTGAAGTCATTACGGTGTTTTTAAAAATGTGTCAATTTATATAGCCTCAATCCACTGGGAGGGATATAATAATTTAGTAGCGATATACGATAATAATAATTAATGAAAAACCATCTGGGCAAAATCCAGAGATGCTTGGCACAGGGCTTGTGCTGAGAAAAAAAGAGCCCAGATATTCTAGAATCCGATACACAGCATTACCTCATGAAAATCGGGTAGTGGAATGTACCAAAAGAAATTTATTAGCAAAAGAAATGTATCATCAGGTTTAAAGTATAAGAAGACTGGAAACTCAAGATTGGCAGACTACAACTTCTAACTTTATTCTCTTATTTTCCTCTGCTTCCTTTTAGATCTCTCAGAAATTACTCCTCGAGCACAAATATTAATCCAAACATGAAACAATGACCAGAAGTCAGTGTGGTGAGGTTCTGATTCTAGAAATGCACAAAAGAGGGGAAAGTCATCCTGGGCATGAAAATGACCCCGCCGCCACCTCACCTCGCCGGTGTAGTCCTTCAGGACTCCCGTGTACACGTCCGAGCCGTTGGGCCTGTTGATCACAATACCCGGCGTGGGATTGCTGAAAACCAAAAGACATGGCTGAAGCACAAGGTCGGACACATCTCTGAAATCTCTCTTCAAAAATGGGCGAGTTATGTATAAAAAGAATAATCGACCATGTCTGTCAAAGACATTGCTCGCTGCCCGAACGTTCACCAAGGGCTGGCGGCTTTAGTAGCTGGGGGATTGCGGGCATCCCACACATTGCGGGCAGGTGCATGAAGGGCTGAGTTCCCACAGTCAGGACCAGGACTGGAACTTTGGCAGGTGCGCCTGGCCTCCTGCGGGGAACCACACAGCATCCTGGGGACAAGACCTCACGAAGAGATCTCTCAGAGCAAAACTGCTTGCAGAAAAATGCAGGACAGAAGACGAGACTTTAATACAAGAGCTGAGGCATTAAAGCTCGGAATGGATGATGAGCTGTCCTGTGACCACGGTGCGGGGCAGTACCCTTCGAGAGGGCCACAGCAGGGTGACCCAGGGGCCAGGGAGACGGGCGCTGGTTAAGTCTGGTACCCATAGCTGCCGTTTCTGATCTCCTCAAGAAATCAGATAAGCAGGCATGAGAGAAGTATTTGTAAAATTAAAGTTGGTGAATAATAACAGTAAATAGATACTCAAAGGGTGGTGGGGTCCAACCTACAAACCAGCCTTCTTGGAACAGGCTGCAGAGGTGTCCCCCCTGTGCTGTCCACTGTTTGGGGGCAGGAGCAAGCACCGTAGAACTCCATGATGATTCTCCAAGCTGAGAGGAACTCATGCTTTCAACCCTTCCGAAGCACCAGCCCAAAACACCCACCAGCGCCCAATGCCCGTGCCTCTGCCACTGCCAGGTGTCCGAGTTATGTCCAAGGCTCTACAAGAAGCAACCCCGTGGAAGCTCATCTACGAGTCTGTTCACACCCGAACGTCAGGCCACTGATAGATAAGGCCTCCCGTGAGTCTACACGCATTTTTTTAAGAAATGCCCTGGAGCTCTTCGCCACCAGGCTGAAAGTGCTCTGTACTCACTCCTCGGAGTTGGCGATATCATCATACATCATCACCACGATCTGCTCATCAGGGATCCCGTTGCGGTGAACTATCTGGTAGGCGTGGCACGCGTCTGCCTGGGAGAAATGATTTCGCCAAGTGTTAAGACGATGCCCAGAAGGAGCAACAGGTTCTTTCTTGTGGACAGCGTGCTGTGAAGCTTCGGTCAGGTCTTCAACTTATTTTAAAACATACATTTATATTCTTTCAACTCAAGTTGTAACCACCCTCCCCCCAAGCATCCAAGTTCTTATTCATCAGGCAATTAACACTGATGTAGACTACACACAGACACACACACACACACACACGCGCGCGCGCACGCATTCCCGAGCATCCAAGCTCTTATTCATCAGGCGATTAACACTGATGTAGACTACACACACACAGACACACACACACACACACACGCGCGCGCGCACGCACGCACGCCACCACCACCGCATCTACAGGTAACAATGGCTTTTGAGTAAAAATCAGTATTCTGTCGCTTTAATCTATCCCTAGGATGAAAGTGGAAGTGAGCAAACACACTCACCTGCTAGCCTAAGTGACAAAGCATCCTATAATTTATTAGTCCTGTCAGAAGGCAGGTTCATTAAAAAGACAACAGGAATAAATCTAACAAAAGAAGCACAACACTTACACACTGAAAATTATAAAATATTGCTAAGAGAAATTTAAAAAGAGCTAAGTAAACAGAGAGACATCTCGAATTCGTGGATCAGAAGACAATACTATTAAATTATTTTTTAAAAATCAGGTGGGTTTTTTTTTTTTTGCAAAAATTGACAACATGATCCTAAAATTTTAATGAAATCACTAAAGACCTAGAACAGCCAAAAAAAAAAAAAAAACTGAAAAAGAAGAAAAAGTTAGAGGACTTTTACTTCCCTATTTCAAAACTACTCAGGGGAAAGAAAAGAATTTCAACAAATGGTGCTGGGAAAATCTGGATATCTACATGCAAAAAAAGATGAACATAAGCCCTCACTTCACACCATACACAAAGGTTAACTCAAAATGGGTCACAGACTTAAATGTGAGGGCTAAAACAAAACTTGTGCATGATAACTTAGAAGAAAATCTTTTGGACCTTGAGTTATAACTACAAAGATGTTATAGGTGACACCCAAAACATGGTCTATAAAAGAAAAAAATTTTGATAAATTGGACATAATCAAAATTAAAAACTTTAGTACTTCAAACCTACCATTAAGAAAATGAAAAGACAAGCAACAGGGTAAGGGAAAATATATGCAAAACACATATCTGATGTAGGACTTGTATCCAGAATATGCGAAAAACTCTTAATAAGACAATCAACCCAATCAAAAATAGATAAAAGATTTGAATAAACATTTCACTTAAGAAGACATATGAATAACTAATAAGCACATAAAAAGATCCTCAGTAAAATTAGTTATTAGTGAAATATAAGTTAAAACCACAAAGAGATACCACTTCGCAGCCAGACGGACAATAATAGGTGCTGGTGAGAACGTGGAGGAACGGGGACTTCCGATCACGGTTTGAGGGGATGCAAAATGGTGCAGCCACTTTCGAAAACAATTTAACAGTTTTCGAGAAGTTAAACATAAAATTTACCATAAGACCCAGCAATTCCACCCTTATGTATCTGCCTGTGAGAAAAAAAGATTTTATCCACACAAAGACTTGCACATAAGTGTTCTTAGCAGCACTGTTCATAACAGGCAAAAAATGGAAACAACTCGAATGTCCGCCCACTGGTAAACAGACCAACAAAATGTAGCCCATCCATACGATTTCATACTCTTTGGCAATAAAAAGGGATAGAGTCCGACACATGCTATGTCCCAGATAAACCTCAAACACATGATGCTAACAGAAGCCAAGCACAAAAGACCCACGTACCATATGCCTCCGTTTATGTGAAATGCTCAGAAGCGGCTCTTGTAGAGGGACAGGAAGCGCACTGGTGGTGGCCTGGGCCTGGGGCTGGGCCCAAAGGAAACGTTCGAAACTGATTTATGGCGATGTCTGCACAAGTTACTAAAAAACCATGGAGCTGTACACTCGAAACAGGTGCATGACATGCGATATGCAGAATAAGCTTCGATTAAGCTATGTATTTGGGAGCGGGCAGGTTCGGCACGCCCCGGGTGGGCGCTGCCCCGCACTGTTTGGCCTCCTCGCCACCACCTTGACGCAAAGGTGCTCTTCTCCCCACTCTCGCAGGTGGGGACGAGCTCGGACAGGGCCCGGCGCTCCACTCCAAGCCTCGCGCCCTCCTGCGCAAATGGCGGTCTCAAAGTCACGTCGCGCTTCTCTCCGAGGTCCTTGGAAGCACTTCGCTGCCTTAACCTCGTTAACTCACGAGGGTTCTTTGTCAGAGTCGAGTGTTTACTGGCACTCGAAACAAATAAAAGGAGGGTTAAGCCAAGTCACATCATTTGGAAATGGTGCTGAAGGCGACTTGGATCACTTCCCTTGAACATACCTGACCTCAACGCATTTTTCCCCTTAACAACAGGAAAGCCATACGCAGTAACATTTGAGAGGAGGGTATTGAGCAAGACTTTACCCTCGGGACACCCCAACAGAGACTGCTGTGGCTCAACTTGTTTCGTCGCTTCTGTCAGGAGTTCTGACAGCCTTACTGACGCATCCCGTGATTTCCTGCTGCAGGCGGCTTTCCTGACGAGGCAGTTCCTGCCACCTCCATCTCAGGCCAACCGTCAGCGAAATGAGAACAATCGGCTTGGAACGAAGGCCAGGGGAAACGGCACGCTCCGGTCTCGGTCACTGTGAGGGGGTCCACTTTCGAGCCAGGAAGGAGCTGAGAGGGGGTTCTCATGGTCTGTTCACCTGACAGGTGGGCGCATAGTATCTCCTCCTGACACGTGCTCTGAGTGCTCTCTCACGGTCTGTTCCCCTGACAGGTGCATAGTATCTCCTCCTGACACGTGCTCTGAGTGCTGCCAAGGTGAGGCCCAGGCTCAGCGGCTTTTATAGGGGGACCTCACTGAGTGCCCCCACCAACCTCGCATCTTCCAGAGGGAATGAGAGGTGTAGAGTGAGATTACGTAATCCGTCCAAACTAATACAGCAAGGAAGTGGAGAGCAGGCATGACACCTGAGGTCTGTGCAAGTCCGAAGCCCACATTCTTTCCTGACCCTGCGCTGCCTCTGGCCAGTACAAGGCCAGCCCTCTAACTGCATCCCCAACTCAGGCCCCCTCTGCCCTCCCTCTGTCCTAATCCCTTCCCACCATGCCCTCTTTAAAAGTGTGTTCTTTTCTTTTTAATATAAGTGATACTTTGCAACAACGTGGATTAACCTCAAAACATGCAAAGTGAAGAAGCCAGACACAAAAGAGATGTTATATGATTCTGTTTATATCACGTTTCTAGAGAAGGCAAAACAATAGAGACAGGAAGCAGATCCAAGGCTGAACGGTGCTAGGACAAGAGCAGGGACTGACTGCAACAGGCATGAAGGAACTCTCTAGAATGATGGAAGTATCCTAAAACTGGACTGTGGTGATGTCTGCACCACTGTATGAATTTACTAAAAATCGCTTAACTATATAATTATAATAGGTGGATTGTACAACATGTAAACTTATGCCTCGATAAAGCTGTTTTTAAAAAGTGGTAATTGCACATTTTTAAAATACGTAAAACGAAAGATGGCCTTTCAGAAACCTGATGACCCTGACACCTGACCCTCCATCATTGCATCTCTTCCTTCCAACTCCCTCGTGTGCCAGTTCTAGGCTTCTCTCCCTCTGCCTCCGCTGAAACCTGCCTACCCGCCTCCTCCAGGCACCCAGGACACAGATGCTCTTAAAGCCTTCCCAAGAGGAGGTGGCAGCCCCACTTCTCCCCACTACCACCCCGAGTGCCAGGCCAGCGGAGGACAGCGGGGTCAGCATTCTCACAGCTCCTCACCCCTCCTGCCGCCCGCCAACCACCCCTGCCCTCCTGACAACACACCGAATGACTGTCCCCTTTAGAGCGCCACTGCCTAGCAAGCAACCCGAACCCCTCCCCCCACCCCTAGTAACACCTGGCTCACACCTGCCTCTCCTCCCAACTCCTGTCATCCTCCCAAGTCCTGATGGCCTGTGAGACAGTGAACTTCACCTTCGATCTACTTCAACGACCATTCCCACTGCCCAACCCAGGTCTTCCTTCTCCACGTGCGCAAATCTCTCCATCCCGAAAGAGACCCCCCTCCAGCCCCACTCCTCCCCTGGTGACTTACTTCCCTTTCCCTTCACAAGCCCATTGGGAGACAGACTGTCCAGCTGTCACCATGTGCTGCCTGCCCTTCGGGACCCCTCCCTCTTTCCTCCACTCACCCCGGTCTGGCTTCCACGCCACCATCACAGGAATCCACCCTCACCAGGCCTTACCAGCCCCACACTCAGGCCACTGGACACAGAATGTCCCACCAGCGTCGCCTCAGACCAAGCCCCTCTCTGTCACCCATGAATTCCAGCCCGAAATGGAACACTGAGAAACCAAATTCCGTCAAGATGAAACGGCATTTAAATAACCAGCACAATGCATAGAAAAGCACTTAGCAATGATTAATCCTGCCTAGCATATTGATCTTCCCTAAACAAAAGAAATTTGTGATCATGAGTGCTGTGTGAGTCCATGGAAAATGTAAGCCTGTACAAAAAAGTAAGTTTAAAGTCTGCATAGGTTCTAGAGGCAAAGTCCTTTCAAATGCTCTTTCAATGATTAGCCTCCAAAATCAATAAAGCAAATGTTGGCAGCTGGCTGGAACAGAACCAAGCCAGCAGGGATACAGGCTGAGGTCAGCGATGACTCAGCACATGTGTTTCCTCTGGGCATGGCCTCCGCACTGTCACCCTCTCTTATTTAAAGACAAATATGTCAGTCTGTGGCGTTTCTTTTGCCTTGTTTCCCTTTATTCTATTTTGGTATTAAGCACTTTACCCTCAGGGGAACTAGCAACACTTCAGGAAAAAGAAGTGCGTTTTCTGGGTGCAAAGAGCAATTGGATACCGGTATTTAATAATGTTTAACCACTATATTTAAAAGTTGGTTGTATAAAAACCAGGGTGGCTGCTGAATCAGTCTGTTGACTACTGGTGACCTGTACTGAATCCCTCATCTTTCTAACTCGTGGTTAGAGAGGGAGGAAAAGGCCGAGGCTGAGCACCCACCTGCTCGCGTTGCTCCTGTGGACAGGGGTCAGGTCGGTGGTTAAGTATTCAAAGGAAAACGGGTCATTTCCCCATGACAACAACTTTGTAATCGAGCCGAACTTCCTATTCAGCTAGCATACAAAAACCATTCAAGAAATAACTCATGCAATCATCGTCAAGTTTCGAGCTAGCAGGTGTGCATCTCAATCGACCCCCCTTACTTAACAGATAGGAAAACCGACACCCTGGGAGGGACACGTGGGTGAGGAGGCACAGCCAGAACGTCGGGAACACAGACTCCAGGCCCGCGCTGTCCAATACGGCAGCCGCTGACCACACACGGCGGTGAGCACGTCAAACGTGGCCAGTCTGGGCCGAAGGCACCGTGAATGCAAACACACACTGGGTTTCAACGACTTAGTACCAAAAGCAGAACGTAAGGGATCTTATTACCAACTTTTAATACTGATTACAAGTGAAATGGTAACAGTTTGGATATTGTGGGTAAAATAAAATGGATACTAATTTCACCTACGTTTTTTACTTTTTAAAAATGTGGCTGCTAGAAAATGTACCATGACACATGTGTCGGTCCTCTCGAACGGTGCTGCTCCAGAGCCTAGTGGCCCGTATTTGGATCCAGGCCACTTGCCGCACGCGCCTGACCCTTTTATGTAGCCTGACGTTTTTAAGGTTCATCCATGCTGTAGCCTGTCTCAGCGCTCATTCTTTTTTATGGCGAAGTAACACCCCCTTGTATGGAGAGACCACATTTTGTTTATCGGCTCATCAGCTGATGGACATCTGGACTATGTCCACCTTTTGGCAATTATGAGTAATACTGCTATGATCATTCGAGCATGAATTTTTGTGTGAGCATGTGTTCGTTTCCCTTGGGTGTATACCTAGCAGTGATCTGGTAACTCTACGTTTAACCATTTGAGGACCTGCCGGACTGTTTCCCAAAGCAGCTGCACCATGTCAAAATCCCAGCAGAAAGGTGCACTTTTAATGTATTTGTGGATGTGGGTTCTTTTCTAAATTCTGCCAGGCTGATTTGGCAGAAATGCCAGAAAAGACGGGGAGGACGATGCGAGGGGAGAGCAGCTGGGCGGAGGCAGGGAAAGCAAAGTGGTCTCGTGAGGCTCTAACCGGAGCCCCAGGCTTCGGTCCCAGCTGTACCTCAACTGCTGTGTGGCCACAGGCAAGTCACTTCCTCTCCTTAACTTTCAGTTTCCTTAACTAGAAAGTGGAGTCTCAACTAGAGACATCGGACAAAAGCTGGAGACACGTTTGGTTGTTACAGTGGGGTGGGTGGTGCTCCCGATTTCTAGTGGGTAGAGGTCGAGGATGCTGCTAAAAATCCTACAATGCACATGACAGCACCTCCCCTCCACCCCAAGAATTATCTGGCCCCAAATGTCAACAGCACTAAGGCTGAACATTTTGCATTAGATTGAGGTACCCCATAGGAGCCATTTTGAGGAACTGCCAGACTGCAGTACCACTTTATAATGCCCCCAGCAACATATGCGGGTTCCCGTTTCTCCACATCCTCAGCAACACACACATTTTTTTGCCAGCCTACTAGGACTGTAAATGGCTTTTTAAAAAGTCGGTCCTATTAACGACGTCCAGGATGGTTTACAGAATGTCCGTGCCATAAAGAGAAAGATTCGTCGTTTTCTTACCTGGTGCCTGTAATTGTACCAGCCATTTGAACCGGCGACGATGACCACCCAGTGCTTGCCCCCATCCTCAGGATCATCCATGGGGACAGCACTAGCTCCCAGGACCAAGCTGAGGACCACAACTACTTCCCAAATCATTCTGCGCCTTGGAGTTCAACTGCAGACACCTGGGAAGAATAAAGCACAGTCAAGCAAAAAAAGAAACGACAAGAACAGAAGACTATTGTTGGTCCCTCAGAAAACATCACAGTAAATGGGTCAAAAGATAAGACCATTTAGTCACCAGACAGAACATGCTGAGGATAAAAATGCCGGCAGAGCAGAATTTTATTTTTAGCCCTGCTGCCCCTTCCTTGGGTGGAGCAAGGGGAACCTTTTAAAGTTTTTGTCACAACTGAGACTACATCAGATAAAGTTCATCAACAAAATTCACCGTGTTAGAAAAACTTCTACCACACGCTATGAACTATTTGCAAGAAAAGAATATACATGTAACGTATGCACAGGAAAATGTAGAAGGCAGACATAAAAATGTAACGATAGTTATTGCTGGGTGGTAGGTACGATTAAGCATGATTTTCTTTTCCATATTTGTCTCTTTTTACTACAATTAATGTATATTATTTATACAGTAAAGCTTGTCAAAATTCAATATGTGTTCACTATAAACCCTGAGGGGCAATTTATAAGTTCATGAGCGAGCTATCTGGATAAGCAACAAACACTGGCAGCCCAAATTAATGTCTTTGAATAACACTTACAACCCACTTACATGTATTTTGTGTAACAGGCAGGGCAGGTATTTTAATTTTTATATTATAAGAAGGTGCAGTTGAAGCAAGAATGGTGACTTGTCTGGACAGTCAGCTCTGGCCAGAGACCAGAACCCACGCCTTCTGAATCCCTGGTCAGCCTTTCTGCATCTCAAGACTATTCTCTCTTTTTTTTTACACCTGGTATTCCTAGGTGGTCTCCCATCCAAGTACTAACCAGGCCTGACCCTGCTTAGCTTCCTAGATCAGACAAGATTGGGCACATTCAGGGTGGCATGGCCGTAGACAAGATTATTCTTAATGAACTATATTCCCAATTTTATACTCCATTGCCAAAACTTTCAATAAATTTTGAAGCACCAGAGGGACTAAGGCTGAGTCAGATTCTGCCCTGTGTCCTGAATATGTTATTCTAAAAAGATAATATTCCTGTGACAGAAGCCAGGCCTGTCACCCCGAGATAAGAGGAAAACAGTCTTCGAGGTGTAAGAACACAGAGCAGAACAGTCTGCAAGGCTGACCTCTGCCTCTGATGCCATTTGGCAAAACAGTGTTCATTCACTCATTCCCTTATTCATTCACTCATTCATTCACCCACTCAGCCAGAGCCTCCTAAACAACGCCCTGCCAGACAATGTGCTAACTGCTAGGGAAGGCAGAAGCCTCTGTCCTCACGGAGCACGCCGCCAGCTAAGGCATGAACCACCTCTATGCCTGAGAAACCATCCTCGGCACTGGGCCAAACACTGGGCTAAAACTCAAAAAGGTGGATTTTCCCCCATAAGTGATAAAACAGGAAACCCTGAGTCTGCTAAAAGTTTAAAAACGTAGGAGCACCTTAGGCCAGTGCTTCTCCTACTTGACCATGTACCCAGATCCCTGGGGTCTTGTTAGAATGCAGATTCTGATTTGTAGGCCTGGCAAGGCCTGAGATTCTGCATTTCTGACAAGCACCAGGTGACGCCCAGGTCTACTGAACTGAGCCTCTTTCTGATCCCTGACGGCTCTAGTCCACACTGCCCAGAAGCTTGCATGCCGACGCTGCTCCTTTCAAGAACCCGGTTCCTAATCTATAAACTAAGTTGGTGCCAGATCCAGGTTTCTTTAGCCCCACTAGAGGTCTACGGATGGATGGGTCACTGCAGTAAGGGGTCCCAGATTTGTTTTTAAGATTATCCTTAAACGGCCAAGTCTTCTGGTTTGTCTGGCTTTTGTGTTTTAGTATGGTGCATGACAGACATCAGGGAACAGAACAGACAGATGACAGCAGCCGGCTGGCTACCACAGGGACTGCCCTGGTCTGTTGATGTGTTCTCATCTGCCTGGGGAAGCTCTCCCAAGTCTGCCAGACCTGGCCCGGGCTCCCCGTGAGGCTGGGAGGTTAACAACAGAAGATGCAGTTATACAAACGTAAGAAGAAGCAACAGTGAGATCGGGCAAGAGAGAGCCAAGGAGCAAAAGCACCCCTGTCCCCAGAGCTCCCCAGAAGCCCCCACACAGGAAGTGGGACAGTGGCTACCAAGGTGACCCACCCAGTAGCTCTTCAATTCTCAGCTCGCCCCATAGCCTCCTGGCTGCAACTAAGCCTCCCTGAGAAGCCTTCCCAGGTCAGCTAACTTTTTGTGGAAAGGCCTGGACAGTCAGTATTTCAAGCTTTGTAGGTCATTCCATCTCTGTCACAACTATTCAGCTCTCCCATTGTCCTGTGTAAGCAGCCAGAGACAACCTGTAAACCAATGGACATGGCTAAATTCCGGTAAAACAGGCGGTCTCTTTGGTCCTCCCTAGGGAGTGAGCATGTGGCCTCGGCCCACATGACAGGTACAGCCTGGCTGGATTTTATTACCTGTCATCAACAATCATTAAACAGGCTCCCTGGTCTGCACACCAGTCTCTTCTGGGTTTGGTTCACGCGACTTAATCCTGAAGACCTATTCCTCCGGAGGCAGTGGTGTGTGACTTCTACCTTTCATACGTAGGGACAAAAAGAATACATAAAATACTAGAACCAAACGGTTGGCCTGACTATGAACAATAGACTCAACACCAGCAGCTAAACTGCCTAAATTAGCAAACAACACAACAGGCACTGGAAAAGTACTGCCAGGTTAGTTTTAGATATTCAAGTTTATCTTTCACTCTTCTATTAATTATACTAGCGAGTTACTCCCCAATGAGAGAAAGCGCCCTATAAATACAGGGATATTTTCCTAGTTAGCGTTTGGCGATGGTCTCCTTTATCCTTTTTTCTTATAGACAGAGTGTGTGTCCTCGATAATGGAAAGTTAAAAGCCTCACAGTATGGCATTGATGAGAAAATCCCACTTAAAAACCCATATACCGATGCTATCTGGGGAAACGAATTAGGGCCTGGGGTGAACATGAGACGTGAGGACGACGATCGTGCATCACCCTCAGCGACAAACACGTCTCAAAGCAGCTGGCCTCGGATGGCAATTTCCTGATCAGCAATATTCTCAACCAAGTCACGAAAACATCCTGCCATCTGCCGATTATTCTTGTTTTATCAAAGGGAAAAATTCATGAAGAAAAAGTAAACAATTCCTGTTAAACTAGCTCATGAGGATCACTGTGCTTGCAGTCCACCTACCGTCTGCCCAGCGAACAGGGCCTGAGCACCCACTGGGTGCCCGCAGGCACCGAATGGGGAACCACGTAGACAAAACCCTTCACTGAGTTGACATTCTAGTGTCGGATCATTAAAATATACAGGTCATCAGGTGGTAATGAGCGCCAGGGAGAAATACAAGGCAGGAGAGGCAGACCTGGTAGGAGTGCTGGGTGTCATTTTCAAAAGAGTAAGATCTTAAGGAGGTGAAGAAGCCTGCCCGTTTATAACAGGAAAACACTGAAAGTAACATAAACGGTCATCTGCAGGGACTGTCTAGTTAATTCATGGTACATCCTTACAGTGGGGTACTGTGAAGCCTTTAAAAAGAGTAAGGCAGATTTCAATGAAAGATCTCCGAGATGTACTGTTAGGGAATATGTGTCTAGTTGGCTAACCTTGTGCGGGGAGAAAATGACACAGACGGCTGATGCGCTCACCAGGGTAGAGAAGAAAGCCTCCCCGAGAGTGACACGTGTCGGCATGTTGCACAGGGTGGGAAAGTGGGATGTCTGTGGCTATGCGGAGCAGGATATTTGAGCCACTTTACAAAGGCCTCACAACAGCCTTGAGCCAGTCTCATGACTCCCTTCAGACATTTGAGAAAACTGTGGCTCAGAGGTATAGAAACTTACTGGAAAGTGGCACTGCTGGTAAGTGACACAGATCTGACTCCAAAGGCTCCTTTTTCCACTACACTAACTCGCTTGTCACAAGAGTTGTTTATGCGAACGTCTGGGAGGCCCCGTAACCACACCTGGGGCCCAGGCACAGAGCGGGCCTCCCGTTTCCTCCAGCAGGACACCCATTGCGCTCTCTAGCACCCTACTATCCTAAGGCACTTGCAGGCCATCTGTATAAAGAGCTCTCCATCAAAGGGAACCCAGTCCACACAAAGGCAAGGTCAACAGACAAGCCTTTAGGAAAGACTTTCCCCAGTCTCCAATGACCGGTCTTTTGCTGTTCCCACTTGGTCCTGTGGCCCTCTCAGGTCACCGGGATGCACTAGATCAGGTGATTCAACTGAAGAAGTCTGCTTGACTTCAAGAAGTTCAATCCACTGGGAGGTCTGGAGCAGAGTAACCATTCAAGATAAACTGTCACCAACAGTACAAGAAATAAGGTCACGGTCACATGACCATCTACGTAGCAGAGTCAAGTTCAAACCCAGGTCTGACACCCAAACCCACACTTTAACCATCGTCAGGTGTGACTTTTCACTGCCAGCTCTGATTTGCCACTGCCTCTGGGTTAGAAACAGCTAAACGTCAAAGTCAAATGAGACAGTGACATCTGAAAAAAGCCTTCCAAACCTGAAGGTCTTTGATCTCACTCTCTGCTCTCCAGAGGTTTACAATAAAATCATCACGCAAGTGGTCCCTGGCTGACAACATGCAAGAGAAACAAGGACAGGTGTCAAGGACCCCGCTTCCCTGACCAAACTTGAGTCGAGCTCCTCTGAATCCTATTCCTAACTAATCCTTAGCCTGCTGAGCCCAGTTTTAGCAAAAATCCTGCGAGAATCCCCCACTTTCGATACCTAATCAAGTTCCTCTTAATAATTTTCCAGCCACTGACCCTCTTACTCTGTGCATAAGTCCCAGATGTCCTTGCTGTATTTGGAGTTGAGCTCAGTTCTACACTCGTCTCTCTCCCTTAATGAAATAGCAGAAATACAGTAAAATCTGGCTGCTGTTTTTAACAAGTGTCCAGTGTAATTTCTCATTAATTCAAGACTCATAACTACTACCTCAGGGGAGACTCGAATTTCTGTGCCTTAATTGTCCATCTGTGAAATGAGATGGTAGAACTAAATTATTAAGGGCCCATTCAGTCCTCCAATCCTTTGGTTTCCTATTTAAAGAGTGGAATTAAAATTCAACTGAATCTTATCTTGACTCTCAAATGAAAAATGTATTCTGTTCAGGTTAATTATCAATTTTTGTTCCTACAGGGAAAATTTCTGATTCAGTGGCAAACTAATGTAGTGGATTCTACATTAGAGCATATTCTTCAAGGTTATCTAATATCTAAAAATTCTCTGTGACCTTTTTTTACAACTCTGTAAACTGTGGATAACAGCAATGCAAATAATCCTTGTCTTTATCCCATCAAGTGGAGGTTTGGCCGACTTCCTCCCAATATAGGAAAAAAAAAAACCTGGTTTTGCCCCCCTTTTGCACATTCATTTCACTATTTCTGACCCAGAAATGTGTCTGTATTTTAACAGCTCCTTTGAACTGGTCATAACACCTAAGTTTCCTCATTAACGAGTTAAATATAATCATTAAACATTTGTTCATTTTTGTATCTGTATAGAGTGACGACTTTACCTTTTTAAAAAAGTTAGCTTTTAACATTACAAAAGGTGTAAGCAACTAATTGTATTTCAAAATAGACAGAGTCAAAAATTCATTTTTAAAATCTACTAATGGTTAGAAGAAGTTAAGAATCTAGCAAAGTAAAACTGACCTATGTATGGTTCATGGTTTTTCCCTATTTATTTTCACTGCTTATTTGGGCCTTGAATATCTTTCATGCAAATTACTATTTTTGAAACCTGGTATCAATATAGTTTGTAGCCTTTTCCCAAAAATCATTTTGAGAAAAGGCTACAAACTAGAGATTAGTTAAATTTTGTTACAATTTATGTTTCAAGAAATTGAAGGATAGACAATGAAATACAGAAAGGTACAAAGTACAACATAAAACAACTGTTACCTATCACCCAGTCCATCAACTGTTAATATTTTTAAAATCTGTTACGTCTCTTTCCCCATAAAACAATTATAACATTATAGATGAAACTTTTCTCCCAGGTCCTGTCCCATTCTCCCCACACTGCAAGATAATTGCTATGGTAAGTTAGCATTTTTCTGCCATCAATTTATTATACTTTTAAAGAACATGTATATCTATGTATAAACAGTTCCCTACTAATGGACATTTAGGCTATTTCCATCTTTTCATCATTATAAACAATATTGCAATCAACATCCTAATACTCCTTGTATACAAATGTCTGGTTCTCTAGGCTACTTCCTAGAAGTGGCACCACTGGGTCTTAAGATATTCCTATTTTGCTAGTAGCTATGCTGGTCTAAGGTACACTTCCACTAGTAGCGAATCCTTTTCTCAAATACCTATCATCTCTTGGTAGTATTGAATTTTATCACTTCTCATTTGATGGAAATAAAGTAGTCTAACTATGGGTTTAATCAGCATTTCCTGAATTACGAGGAAATTTGAGTCTTATATGTTTAATCACTCCGATTTCAACACCCTTGATACATGTGACGATTTCCCCACCATAAACTGGGATTCGAATGAGTTTACAAAGCCACCTCCGCAGTTTTAAAAAACAAACAAACCAAAAAAAAAAAAACAAAAACACATGCTGGTCACTTCCTTATAGGTTGGAAAACTCAAATGATAAAGTTCACTTCAATATACTTTTTACTCAACAACAGTGGGTATGGTGTATTCCACCTCCTTAACGGTTGGCAGGTTTCTTCTCCTCCCCCCTCCCTTCCCACTCCAATTCTCTTTAAAACCCTCAGCAATCCTCTTGGGAATTACTGCAAGGAGCTCCCTAATATGGCCTCTCTCCAATACTTTTCCACACTACAGGACAAAACCCAGCTCTCTTACAGCAGCAGAGGAAGCCCTGCAAGATTAACCTCTCTACCTTCATGGCTCATGAAATCCAACACCCACAGGAAATCCCTTGGTCGACCCAAGTCTCCAGACTCCACCTCCAAAACCCTCCTTCTTTCCATGCCTTCGCCGTGCTGTTTCCCAATCGAAACCTTCTTCTCCTCCTTCATCTCACTAGCTCCCGCCCACCCCTCAAACTCCATTCCAGCATCCCCTTCTCGGAGAAGTTCAGCACAGCGTTAGGAGCTGTCCCTGTGCAAACCTGTACCCTAGGCCCTGAAACACTGGCATAGTTCACTGGAGAGTGCCTCTCTATGAAATAATTCCAGCTCAAAAAGCTTAGTCAGGCTCAATAAATGTTTGCTAACTAATGCGGCCTTACCGTTTTTAGAAAATCGGATTACTCCACTCACTACATACCACAGGTCAAGTCTCAAACCCTGGGAATTTATTTTCATCTTTAAAACGAAGCACCTGACACCAAGGTCCTTCTTCCGACCACCAGATTCTACAATTCGTGGCATGGAATAACCCTTGTGGGTATAACCTCAACTCTAAAGAGTTAGGGGCAGGAGACAAATCCAACTCACTTTCACTTCGATCGATGTGACTCATCCTGTAACTCCCACCAGCTCAAGCCTCTGAGAACTAGAGGTTCCCTGACTTCTCAGATGGAATGTTTCTAAAAGTTTGGGCAATTTTACTGTTGCCTTTTAACAGCCCTCCCCTCTAGGCTACGGAGAACCGACTGGAGAAAGGTGCAATGCTCTTCACTAGAAGCACCACGGGTCTGCTCTACTCTTAGATTGTGAAGGTCGGAACCGAGCCCCACATCCTGCCTGGCCCCCCTCGGCTGTGGGACCTCAGCAGACGCCCTCTCCTCTCGTGCCTGTTTGTCCCTGCGCTGGGAGGAGCCTGGGCCTCCAGCCAGAGCACGCGCAACAAAAGAGAGCCCACCGCCACCCCACAGGATGGCGGCCTGAGAGGTCACAGGGTTTCCTTGGGGATCCATCGGTTCCCGAAATTCTCCTCCGTAGGGTGAGAAACGATTACCCAGAAAGTGCCGGGGGATCTGAAATTCCCGGCCGTGAGGCCGAGGGCCTCGGCACAGGCTCTACGCTGACCCTGGACATTACCTGCGGCGGGGGGTCGCGGCAGCGGCGGCGGCCAAGACCGTGGGAACCCCTCGCGGCGCGCAGCCTCAGACGGACCGAGCCCGAGTACCGCGCTGCAGAGATTGCGGCGCGGCGCCCTCCGCTCCCTCTTAGGGACCGACTGCGCCGCGGTGATTGGTGAAGCTTCGGGGCGGGGCGTCTGCGAAAGCCAATGGGAGGCGGGGACGAGCTCGGCGAGCTGAAGGGACTACAAGTACCGGCGTGCACCGGCCGGGGCTCGGGGAGGTGGACTGCTAATAAGCTAGGGTCTGGGGGTCCAAGGGTATTTGGGAACCATAGACGTAGTGATTGAAGTAGTGTCCGCCGAAGGGTTAGAGCCAGCGCGGGGCGCTCCCCCCCAGCCCATCACCCCGGACATCGTCCTGAGTTTAGTGGTCTGCATGTGGCTTGGGTTTTGGACTATTTAAAAGTTCCCCCCGTGTTTGGGGTGTACAGACCCATTTAATCCTTCTAACGACACTATAACCCTATGAGAAATAGACATTGTTACTGTCAGGCACTGTTATTGTCATCCTGGCTTCACAGTAGAGCAATTAGGGGAGGTTATATCGCGGGGGGGGGGGG
>NW_006494609.1:15989647-15998225 GCF_000325575.1 Pteropus alecto
GGGGGGGTAATTTTCTGAAGGTAGCATACCTCTGAAGTGGCAGAGCCAGAACTCGGACCCAGGCAGTCTAGTTCCAGAATCCCCTGCTCTTACCCACTATGCAATGACACTTCTCAAATGTTTCGTTATCTCATAGGGAGCTGGAGAGAAAAATGAAGTACTATATATACAGTGCCATGTGGTAGAGCACAGTAAGCTGAATTGAATGGAATCAATTTGAAGAAAAAAGTGCAGTCCGGCCCAGAGACATCAAGGGCAAGATGTAGGACCACGTTCATGAGTCGTCTCACTTGAACTTCTTTTATAATATTTTTTATAGTATGTCATGAGTCAGCATACTTCCCCAGGCCTGCTGCCTATTTTTGTAATTAAAGATCTTTGAGAACACAACCACAGCCTTTATTAGTTTAGGTATTACCTCTGCCTGTTCTTGAGAAGGCAGAATTGAATAGTTGTGTGAAAGACCATGTGGCCCACAAAGTCAAAAATATTTACTGTCTGATAAGTTACAGGAAAAGTTTACCAACCCAAGTTAAGTACTGGGCCCAGGATCACAGCTCGGAAGTGACCATGAGCTTCAAGGCCATGTCTGTCCAAGTTCAAAGCCAATTCTTATGACCACTATGCTTTCACGGTCTTCCACAATGGGGAGCATTAGGAGTTCATTCAACCATTCATTCAGCAACACATTTAGAGGATGTCCCTTATGCGACAGGCACATGTGAGCATTGAAAGAAGTAGGATTTTCTTCCTTCCCCTTGGAAACTCAGTCTAGTAAGAGAGGCAGACTGTGTCCTTAACCACTCCCTTAATTCACCCAGAATAAATGGTGGCTTTTGGCTACTTAGGCTTTCACAGTTGAAATGGAATAAAGGTGATGTCCTGATGCCAGGCATGTTTAGGAAAACAAAGGGCTGTGGACAGACCCCTTAGTCTCCCTCGGCAACCGTATGGGCTGAGAGCTCAGAGTGTGGGACAAGAGAAGGTGGCTAGAAGTTGAGGGCCAATGATTAACCTAGGTTAATCACTTTGCAGCCTCTTTTGAGGCAGAGGTTGCCACAGTGATGGTCAAATGGGCCTCAAAAGAGGCTGCAAAGTGATTAACCTAGGTCGGCCACAAGAAAAAAGCTGAGATGAGAGAGGCCTGCAGTGAGAACTGGGCACACGTGGTGGACTCTGCCATCAAGCTACCTGGATTTGAATCCCAACTCTACCACTTAGAAGCAGTGTGACCTGAGCAAGTCACTTAGCTTCTCGGTGCCTGGATTTCTTCAACTGTAAAATGGAAAATACAGCACTTACTTCATAAGGTCTCTCTGAGAATTAAATTTAACACAGTGCTTAGCACTAAATATGTGCCCCATAAATATTATCTAACCCCTGAGTTAGGGGGACACCTTTGATTGCTGAGCTATAAATTAAGAATCCTGATAAGGAAAAGAAGGTGGGAATTCTGTGACCTTGGGCATTGCCTGTGCTCCTGGTACCCACTCATGGGATGGCAGCACAGTGTGGGAAGTGCTGCACCAATAGCAAACAACAGGAACAGAGAGGTAGCCACCGAAACAGCCCCAAAGTGTCAGGGTAGCACAGGGGAAAGGAGGGTGCCAGGCTCCCTGTAGGCATATAGGCATGGGAACCTCCCCATCAGATGCCCCCAGCAGAATTCTCACAAGAAAAGTCACAGTCTGGGACTCTTACTACCATACAATGCAATCTGAGGTTAGTGAAGCTCATGCTAGATAAGAATAAATGATGTCACAAGAATGAGGAAGATAATCGAGGTCACCAGAGATAGGAGCGCAGAGATTTAGATTTAGAGTCTAACACTGGGAGATCAAGTGAGAGATTAAAATTATAAAGCAACGAGAGAGTCAGGGAGAGTATGAGAGAAATAGGTTAGGTTTAGAGCAGGGTTTCTCAATCTCAGCACTACTGACATTTGAGGCCGGGTAATTCTTTGTTGCGTGTGGAAGGATGGGGTGCTGTCCTGTTCGTTATAGGATGTTTAGCAGCATTCCTGGCCAGTAGCACCCCTTCCCCCAAGTTGTGACAACCAAAATTGTCTCCAGACATTGCCAAAAGTCTCCTGGGAGCAGGAAAGGCAAAATCTGCACCACTGCCATGTTGAGAACTGATTTAGAGAGAGATAGAGATGAACATATTCATTCATCACTCATTCATTCATTCTGTTTGCTGGAATGGTTAAAGGAATAGACTCCAGATCCAGACACTCTGTGTTTCGATTTCAAATCTGACACTTCCTGGCTGTGTGACCCTGGACAATCACTTGACCTCTCTGTGCTTCCTAAGGTTGTTGTAGAGATCAGTTACTTATAAGGTGTGTCACAAGTGTTGGGCACTAGTGTAAGCCCTGAGGGTCCTTACAGTCAATACTCCCCGCCTCAGACAGACTGAATTTGTTTTCAAACAAGTAAATATTTCAACTGAAATATAATGTTAAAAAAAAAAATCAACTGAGTAAATTTGGAGATCTAATTAGCTTTATTAAACGATTCATGAATTGAGGATCATCCCATTGAGCAACTAGAAAGCTCTCTGAGGGATTGTACAAAACGGAAGGTTTGTATAGGAAGCAGGATGGGCAAGGGAGCTATTCCCGAACAAAAAGAAAGGATGAATAATTTGGGAATAGGTCATCTTTTCTTTGGGGGAAACGAGGAAGGGTTTTTATCATGTAGATCGCCTCTTCTTTCTGTGGAGGAAAGAGAGGGCCTGTGTGACTGGTTGCCTTACTGGTGCTTGAACAGAAAATTCCAGACTGGTTAGTTAAGATTGTTTCTGGGAGAGGTTAAAACTACAGTTGTATCAGATATTAACTCTAGGTTTGGTATCATGGGCTTTTAGCACAAGTGGCGCCATTTTGGGCCTGTGATTTTCTCTTTAACACCTACAGAGAGAAAAATACACAAATTATAAATGTACATGTCAATAAATTTCCACAAAGTAAACACATCTAGGTAACCAGCGCCCAGATTAAAAGCTGAGCCTGGACAACACCCCAGAAGCCTCCCTCGGGCCTCCTTTAGATGGTTTTTAAAATATTTCCTATCCCCCCTTCCCCTGGGCATTTAACGATGCTGTTCCCTCTGCCCCTCAACTCCCTTTGTTTTCATTCTGATGAAGTGTTACTTAGTCTTTTTTCATTGTTAATTTCTTTTTTTATCGTAGTAAAATATGTCTAACACAACACTTCCCACTTAACTATTTTGATGTATACATTTCAGTGGCACAATTACACTCACAATATTGTGCAACCATCATCACTATCTGTTTCCCAAACTTTTCATCATGGTTTCCAGCTCAAAAACCACTCCATTCTTAGAATAAAATTTTACCCAGCTAACATCACCTGATTCCTGTCTATCCCCATAATCTCATTTCCTGCCACATGACTCACTCCACTCCATCCAATGGCCTTCTGGCTTTTGCATATAAAGTTTCGTCTTCCTAAAATGCCCTTCCCCTTCTAGTCACACAGCTGATTCCTGCCCAAAAGCCACCTCCTCCTCAAAGAGGCTGTCTGGGGCCAGCTGTCCTAAAATAGCACACAAACCTCCATCACATTCTAGCCTTTACCTTGCTTTACTGTCTCACTGTATACATTCATTAGTTATTCCCCAAAAGTCACTATTTTAATGTAAAAACTTATGCTTGCAAGGAAAAAACTTGATTTCTATGGAATCTGGCTCAGCAGTGCTGTGTCTCAGACTTCTGCTGCCAAAAGTGAAAAAAAAAATTTAAGGTCTTTTGTTTATTTGTGTCAAGTAACACCATGGACAACGAGCTTCATTAAGCTTCCCTTTTGAGATGATCTTTCACGTAATACTTTGCAAAACATGTCAGGATCTACTAAGACGACAAGGATAGTCACTAGGAATTGTCACAGAGCAGCAGTTCCCTGCAAGCAAAGCCAGAGAGGCGATTCTTGGCAAGTGTGTCCTTAAGGGCCTGCTCTGGGGAGAATCTCAGAAGGTGGGTAAGAGGAAGGAATCCAGCGAAGGAAGCAGCTCTGCAAAGATATGGCTCAAGACAAGGTGGGCCTCTGTCTGATGCCATGAGGGACTTTGGAAAATGACTTGTACTGTAGAGGATTATCCACCCAGAGGCAAAAGGGCTGAGCAGTTACACATCCTCATCAGTTGGTCACTGACCATTAGTGGGGAGTATAACCTCCCAGGCACCCCTGGCAGTGGACAGCTTCTCATAGCCAAGGACAGAGTGGGAACCAGAGTGAGCTCTTAGCAGCTAACACCACCGCGGGCAGGAGGTAGTGCATTGGCCCAGTGAAGGGGACCTGGGCAGGGTACCAAGACTGTCCAGAACTTATGTATGATACTAAAGTCAGGTATATATGACAGTTTGTGGTTGTGCTATTCTGTTTATTTATTTATTTGTTTTTAAATAGACTATATTTTCTAGATCAGTTTTAGGTTCACAGAAAAATTGAGCAGAAAAAGTACAGAGAATTCCCATATACCACCTCCCTGCCACCCACATGCACACAGCCTCCCCAGCTATCAACATCCTGCACCAGAGTGGTACATTTTTACAATCAATGAACCTACACTGACACTTCATCATCACTCAAAGTCTATAGTTTACTTTGGGGTTCACTCTCTGTGTTGTCCATTCTGTGGATTTTGACAAATGTATATAATGACCTGTTTCCTCCACTGTTTAGTTTCACTGCCCTAAAAATCCTCTGTACTCCACCTATTCATCCCTCCCTAACCCCCGCCAACCACTGATCTTTTTACTGTCTCCATAGTTTTTCCTTTTTCCGGAATGATATATTTGGGATCCTATAGTATACAGCCTTCTCAAATTGGCTTCTTTAGTCATATGCACTTAAGTTTCTTCCCTGTGTTTTCATGGTTTGATAGTTCATTTCTTTTTCGTGCTGAATAATATTCCATTGTCTAGATGTACAAGTTTATGTATCCATTCATCTACTGAAAAACATCTTGGTTGTTTCCACGTTTTGGCAATTATGAATAAAGCTGCTATAAACATCCATGTACAGAATTTTTATGGATATAAGTTTTCAACTCACTTGGCTGAATACCAAGGAGCACAGCTGCTACATCATATGGTAAGAGTATGCTTAGTGTTGTAAGAAACTGCCAAACTATCTTCCAAAGTGGTTACCCCTGTACCATTTTGCATTCTCCCCAGCAATGAAAGAGAGTTCTTATTCTATATCTTCACCAGCATTTGGTGTTGTCAGTGTTTGGGATTTTGGTCATTCCAATAGGTGTGTAGTGGTATCTCATTGTTGTTTTAATTTGCATTTCCCTAATGACATATGATGTGGAACATCTTTTCATATGTTTACTTGCCATCTCTTTATCTTCTTTGGTGAGGTGTCTATTCATGTCTTTTGCCCATTTTTTAATTAGGTTGTTCACTTTCTTATTGCTGAGGCTTAAGGGTTCTTTGTATATTATGGATAACAGTCTTTTATCATGCATGTCTTTTGCAAATATTTTCTCCCAGCCTAAGGCTTGTCTTCTCATTCTCTTGATTTAATTATGTTTTCAAAAAGTGTTTTACTCAACGTGGATGAATCCTGAAAACATGATAAATGAAAGGAGTTATTACAAAGGTTGTATGTGTATCATTCCATTTATATTAAATGTCTACTAGACACATCTATAGAGTGAGAAAGTAGATTAGTGGTTGACAGGGGCCGAGAGAGAATAGAGAATGACTGCTAACGGGGGTGATGGAAATATTCCAAAATTAGATAGTGGTGATAGGTGCACAACTGTGAATATACTAAAAACCACTGAACCACACACTTTAAAAGAGTGAATTTTATGTTATGTAAATTATATCAATAAAATTTTTCTTAATGCTTTGTACTATAAGCTAAGAAGTATAAAAATTTTCATTAAATATTTTCTAGAGACATTTTAAATAAAAAGTTAGGTTTCAGATCAGAACTTCTACATTTATGTAACTTCAGTATCACCCTCTCTTTTAACTTGAAAGCCGCCTTCAATCTGTTCTGGAACAAGACTGGGTATAAAAATAAAGCCAGAAATGCCTGCTTCATCTTTGAATTTCCCAAGTGCCTTGACCCTTGGGGTCTAAGCATTTTAACAGGTGCCTTTGCGGTACATTTTCAGCAGCAAGAGTGAAACTGAGAATGTGACGTCAAGAGTCCAGCCCCAGGGATTCCAAGTCACATCCCCTACTCTGCTTAGTCTTAGAGAAGAACCTTGACTTACCAACTCAGATGGTCAACGTATTCTCCTTCAGGCTCGTGAGCACTTCTCAGTCTCTTTGCAGACGAACTTAACATGGCATGTAACTGTGCAGACGGGTCCAGGTCAGATGACTTAGCCAGAGTAACTCAGCCAAGGAGAGCCAGCATTTCCCCCTAGAACTGTGTCCCGGGGGAAGTTTCACAACATCCTGACCTGCCCGGAATGTCATACCTTAGTGTACACTGATAGGCAGATTGATAAAGAGCTCTTAGGTTCCTGGAATCAGGAGGCAGCTTGGAGGAGGCAGGGAGACTGGAAAGCAAATGAGCGGGTCTGCCTCCGCTTTTTCTCATCTTGAAAACGAGAGGGTTGAACTCAGTGGTCCCTAAGACCTCTTCCTGTTTAACAGGTCAGCCACTCTACTCTGCCTAGACTCTCGGACTTCACGGAACAGTATAGTTTTCACAAACTTTGAAGAATTGACACAGGGTGTTTACTTTTTACTGTCCAAAAGAGAGTAAAAAACAGCTATTATTGCCATTTTCTATCAACTCATTTCCAGAAAGAATGGACTGAAGAATGTGAACTGAAAAAAAAAAAATGAAATAATCTTAGAAGAAGCCATAGTCCTTTGTTAAGAAAAGGGGTTGGCTACTTGACTTCGACATATGCGCTGTGCACTGGTTCTTTCTCATTAAAAAAAAAAAATTAGCTTTATTGAAATAAAATCTACATATCATACGATTCACTCATTTTAAGTGTACAATTCAATTAGTCAGAGTAAATGTATAGAGCTAAGCAATCATCCCCCCAATCTAATTTTAGAACATTTCCATGACACCCAAAAGATCCCTTATGCCCATCTGCAGAAACTCCCTATTTCCACAGCCAGGCCCAGGCAACCACAAATCAACTTTCTGTCTCTATAAACATTTTATATAATGGAATCATGCATTATGTGGCTTTTTGTGTCTGGCTTCTTTCACTTAGCATTTTTTAAAGGTCATCCATACTGTAACATGTATCAGTACTTCATTTTTTACGGCTCAATAATATTTCATTGTAAGGATATACCGCTTTTTATTTATCCATCGTTGAAGGAAGTAATCAATAAGACATGACTGTTAGTTGACCCTCGAGCTGGACCTGGGCAGTTGTAGGCTCCTCACCCCCTCCCCTGTCCTTAAGATCAAGTTTCCCATAGAGTTCAAGCTAAAGGTTTTAAGAAAGTCCACTCCTGAAGAATTATCTTCAAGAAGAAGGCTTTGCCCAAGCTCCTAGGGAAGACATTGGAGCTCTGACAAAATTCTCTTGGCAGATCTGATTCTTTGCATCACATCTTGCTCAGTAATCACTGCTTAGTACATACACAATGGTCCACTATGTGTTTTTATCCAGTCCCTCAAAACATTGTAAGCACCTAGCAGATGTTGGCTAAATACCAAACAAATGCCTGAGAGTTGGCCAGAAGAATCCTCTGGTTTTAACTTCTGGTACCTTTCTGTCCAGATTTAATGAAGTCCCTTTCTGACTTTCGGATGTAAAATTTTAGAACTGGAATATCTTGGAGATAATATAGCCCAGGACACTGGTTTTGCAAATAAAGAAATTGAGAAGCTGAAGAAAACATGACTCCTAAATCATACAGCAAGTTAGCCACAAAGCAGGACTTGAACACGGCTCATCTGATTTTCAGCCCAGATGTTGCTACAGGTGAAAACAATCTAAGACTTTGTGCTGAATCTGGGCTGATCTTAGGTCATGCCCTGAAAATCATTTGTTGAATCAAGTTCCTGGTATCATTCTATTTTACTTTCTTATACTTCCTCTCCCAAAAAATACTTATTTTTCAATTTTAGGGTTCAGTAAGGCAAAGAAATACTATCAGTATCACAGCTTCTATCTTCAGCCTCCACTGAGCATGAAAAGACATCGGCAAAAGCCACCCCTATGTTTGGCTGGTATCTTGGAATGAGTGACTTCCCCAAACCAGGACTGAATTGCATAGTGAGGCTGGCTCATGATGTTCAGCAAAACACACAGACTATAATTAACATAAGTTTAACAGTAAAAATACTTAACAGGAGAAAAAGAGTTCCTCTTTTTCCTTCTTTCTCTACGACAAAGCACTTGGGTAAAAGTGAGATTGCTGACTGAGGAAATAGTCAAAACAGGAAGCAGTAAATGGCTAACAGAACGTTGTATTCAGTAAAAGGCCCCCAAACAACTTCGCGCCTTCATAAGTGAGTGGACAGACCCTAAACTGATGAGAAATGACGCAGTGTATGAATAAATCTAACACTCATCCTCTTAGAGATGCTTCGTGCTAATAAAGTGCCAGG